>NW_004567132.1:13161368-13225728 GCF_000260355.1 Condylura cristata | reverse complement strand
ACATTTTTCTGATCCACTTCACTGCTGTTGAGCACTTAGCTTGTTTCTGTAAGTTGGCTATTGTAAGTAGTGCTGCAGTGAAACATGGGGACTCATATATCCCTTTGAATTGATGAATTTCTATTCTTTGGGTATATACCAAGGAGTGGAATTGCTGGATCATATGGTTGACCCACTTTTAATATTTTGAGGCTTCTCTTACTCTGTAAGATCCTCTCTCTCTACATCCACCTTCCTGCTCATACTTTGTGACAGAACTAACCACTCCCTTACATGCCTCACTCTTCTGTCAAGTTCTTCTCCTAAAACATCTTCCTTGCTTTTATAGCTTGTTAATTAGAGTCCATCTTTCATGCCTTGGCTCAGACATGATCCATTGTATCAATAACTTGAACACCTATTATGTGCTAGGCTCTCTACAAGCACTGGAGAGCAATGGCATAAAAGATGGAAAGTGTGAGTGGGGAACACAGATGAGTCAATATTACCATGAGAGTTTGTGTTTTCATGTTATATCTCATCTAAGCACAGTGTATTTTAAGGAAATTATGTCATTATATTTTTGCCTCTCCCACTGAACTATTAGGTCCTGACAGGACATATATCTGACTTCTGTTTATCTTTGTAACTGTGTGACATAGTATAGTGTTTCAGACATGGAAGGACTCGTATATTTATTCTATTGAATGAAATGAGGATCTAGCAGACTAGTGCCTTACATAGATAGCAGGGGACAGAAATGGTACTGGAGCCAGTGTCACTCAAGGCCACTCACCCTACTTGACCCCATCATGGGAACAGCTCATCAACCTTACTACAAAGAGTTTGGGCTTTGGAGACAGGAAAAGACATTTAATTCCTATTCTTTCACTAAATAATATATGAACTTTGGATTCATTTCCTAACCTCTTTTAACCTTCCTTTTCTCTCAATACATGAAATTGAGATAATTCCTACTGCCAGGGCTGACTAGATACTTACATAAAATAAGGTATGTAAATATCCTAGCTGTCTATCAGTAAGTACAACTTTTCTTTCTATTGTCCTCTTGTTTTTATGCTCAAGTTGTATTCTTGGTGATTGCCCAGACCTAGTTGAGATAAATGAATTTGACTCCTGTGAACAACTTTATGCCAATTCTGATAGAATTCATGGGTGATGCCAGGTTACATTTTTAGAAAACCACAGTCTTTCCGGTTGCCATCTCAGTGCTAAGGAAAAGGAAACCCAAGTCGGTTTTCCTATGGTAATTTAATAGCCTCATTAAAATTAATCAAACATTAATGAGGCAAAATTATAATCAAACATTATGATTCATTTTGTGATCTGAGATGTAATCTGGGCTAGAAATGGTAATAAAATTGATAGACACTGAAGATATTTGATTCCTTAACCCCAAAAGAAGGCAATATAGGAAAAATATTAGGTGAGAATTACCTAAGTCCTTGTGGAACTCTCTTTAAAATGCAAGGCTATAAAGTAATGAGGCTGTTCCTGTAGCAAACATAGCAGAACTCCTACATCCAGATGAACCTAATTCCCTCCAAACAAGTGGCTTTGGTTGCTGGAGACTCTCCAACAATACAGCCATTGCTCAAAACACTTCTGAAACACCTCCTTTGGAATTCTTTCTGAAACCAATTTATAGGCCACACAAAGAAAATCATATAACTTCTTAGTCATGATTTGTTTTTCACAAAAGAGGTTCCCAACTTTATATCCCATCATTCATTCACCAGACCAGGTTCCCATAATTTCAGGGTGGTTTTGAAATCAAATGATGATGATGTTTCCCTGTTCTCCTACTGAGGATATTCAACTACTGTGCTTCAAAGTTTTGGAAATCCGGAATTGCCATAGCATTGTTGGATAAAGTTTATGGCTTTCAAAGGTAATACTTTTGAAGGAGAATCAATCATTTGGCAGTATAAATTTTTCTATACATCTTATAGTATTATGTCTTATAAAAATAATACCAGAAAGACTTGAGGTAAGCCATCATTGATATGAGAGGAAGCAGAAGCTTGATGCCACCGTCCTACAAACACAAACTCTAAGGCTGTTATCATGGAAAGAGAATTTACGTCAAGGTTTTCCAACATCATCTTGGTCCTCTTGTCATCTTGGCCCACTAAAGAAATTTTACCTTCACAACAGTGAGGGTAATAATAAGTACATTTTTGATTCATTCAGCACTTTCCTTTCTCTCTGTAAAAGGCATAGAGCTTGTTAACACAAACCAGTTCTTAGAGGACAATTCAGACAAGATGTAGCTCATTAATACTCAGAAAGCCTTAGTTCCTGTGAGTGAGCTATTGAAATAGGATTATAGAGAAAGTTACTTAGTGATACTCAAATACTACAACAAGGCAAAAGAAAAAAAAGGCTACTTTCTTGTTCTCATTTTTTTTTTCTTCATTAGATACAGAGACTTTTGTTCCATTTGATACAGTTCCATGAGGTACAGAGATACAGGAACTGTTCACCTTAAGGTAGCTATTTATTTAATGTATACGCTCAGTTGCTCATATTGATCATCTCTCACATTATTAGTCAACATTGTTTATTACATAATATCAGTAAGGTAGCATACCTACTGCATACTACTAGCTGTTGCTTTAGATTGCCAACTTGGAAAGGTAGAAGCTATGTCCATGATTTGGATCGTATCTTATAGATACAACTGCTTACCAGTAGTGACTATAATGATGACTGCATTCTTAAACAGTGTCTCTAAATTGTTGAATAAACTATCAGGAAACCAACAAATCATTTTCTGTTGCATTTCTAGCATGCTTAACTGTAGGAGATACAGAAAGATGACTAAAGTCAACTTCCATCCTGGGAGATGCTGTCACATTCACTTTGAAGGTCAGGAATACTTTCCAGAGCTCACACATAGAGAATCATTGCCTTAGTTACACCTTTCAATGTCAGTGAAGAATCGAGGTAGCATTTGGTAGCTCTGAAGCTATAGTGAAATTTGGTTAAGTTGTGAGACAAGGATGTTCTAGAAGAAAAGTGAAATGTGATGAAAGTCATAGACGTATGGAAGGGTATAACTTTATTTAGAGTGAGGAAGTATGAAATGCAAAGGTTTAATCATCATCAAGCTTTTTTTTACCTATTAGAAATCATTACACTCATAAAATTAAGACCAGCAGGTAAAGGTCAGCTGACACTAACACAAACTCTATCACAAGCAGCATATTATATACTTATTTTGGTGTGTCCACACCTTTTTATGCAATCTCAAAAACCTTGACCTTCACAGATATCTTTTTTAAGTGCATGAGTATGGGAAATACAGGTAAAAAAAACATTGCCTTAGTTACACCTTTCATGCTTGCTCAACTGACAAGTGAGGCAGTTTTCCTGACATGGGGTTGTGGTAAAACAAATGCAGGAATATTTTTAGTTGCCCCCTTATACAAGTGATTTTTAATTAACTAAGAAAAAAAGAGACAAAACATTAAGCCCACTGTTTTAGGCACTGACCAAACTAACATCTGTTGTAGCAACCACAGTAGCGGCAAAGAAATGCTAGCTATGGCATTGACTTACTCTTCTTTTGGGGAGACATAAATTACTGATAAATCATTGACCTTTGAATTTTCTTGGCACCTAGGATAGCTGCTTTGCCAAAGGAAAGGAGTTTTTATATAGCCTTGTCATTTAGTATAGGGAGCAGAGGGAATTTTATCTGTTTATTTGTTTATCTGTTTATCTGTTTGTTATGGGGGGCACAAATAATATAAATCATGTCAGTTCCAAATATTTTGATCAGAAAGTACATGTTAGGACACTGGGACAGCTTGTGGTTTGGTGCAATGTGAATGTAAAATACAAACCAGGATAATACGATCTGGGTTCGGCTTCTATCTCCTCTAGTTCTGTGATAGCTGACTACACCAAGTTTGCCAATTCTGAACCATTTAAAAAGTGGACAGTTATTTTAGTATGGCAGAAAGGAAAACCTCTTAGGTTCTATCTGTTAGGTCTTACTCTCAAGCTGTTAATCTACTCCTCTTCCTGCCTCCCCCCACCCCACATCTACCCTTTAATTCTCCTCCATCCCCTCTTCCTTCTTCCTCTCTCTCTCTCTCAACATATACACACCTTTGAGGTTCCCTTTAAATTGCACACTCTCTCCTTATAATCATGCCTCTCACCACTTCATTTGCTAATACTGAATGTTAATACTGAATGCTCAACCAAAAGACTCATCCACTTGGAGTAGCCCCAATAACCCAGAAGCAGACATCAGTGGACATATCAGTCATTCACTGAAGTTTGTGTGTTTAGGATATATACTTTATCTCAAGAGACAAGGGATTCCTAGTTTACATACGAATTACACAAGCTTGGTTGTCTCATGTCCCAGCATGCAGAAACTAAAAATGTCAAACTAGAAAATGGGTGCTAGAATGGAAGACACTTATATAATTCCAAGATGTGAAAATGGGTATTTAGAATGGAAGACATATATATAATTCCAAGATGTGAGGGGCCAGTGAAAAAAGCAGAGCTATAAATTTAAAAAATGAGAGTGAGCAAAATCTAAGACATTTCAATTTCAGAGATACTAAAATGAAAAACAAAATATATACACCATGTCGTAGCATATATGAAATTATATTTTTCATTACTCTTTTTAAAATTTTATTTATTTATGCATACAGAACTGGGGTACAGGCCAGAGGTGCAGGGGTGGTGAGAGGATTAACTGGAGACAGAGTGGGTAGCAGAACAGTCAGATTGATGAAGTACACTGCTGAGGGGAGCAGTGGGCAAGACAGGAGAGGTCTGCCATGTTGTGTGAATCACCTCTGGGGCTGGGGATCAAACTCGCACTGAAGCGGCTGCCACTAGCTTGCAGTGCTGTGCCTTAACCTGTTGCGCCACCAGGGAGGGCCTTCATTACTCTTTCAATTGAATAATGCCCATTTTATGCAACTAAAAAATTTTGGAACCTACATAGGGTATTTTTCTATAACCTTATTGTGGATCCACTAGATCATGTTTATGTTACTCAAATATTTTATTCTTTTCATTGCTTGATCTACTAATTACTGATAAGGCTATACTTAAACTTCCTCTTGTGTAATGGATTTTTTATTTCCTATTTGTAATTTGGCAATTTCTGCACTTTCCTGCCTGATATAATATTTCTCATTATTTTTTGTTTTTAGCCCTTCTGTATCCATATGTTTAATTGAATGCATACTGTACTATACATAGGATATCATGGGATTCAAATTTTATCTTTATATTATGTGTATTGAGGTTGGTTTACAGTGTGGCATATGTTTCAGAGGTATACGCTTAATATTATCAGTCTTATACAGAATAACAAATGAGTCTGATGTTTGTATATGTCATCATACCATACAGATCACCTCATTCCCAACAATTCTCCACTGTAGTTCACTGGACCCCGCTCAATGAAATGCTTTTAAATACAAAACATTGCTCTGTGTTTTTAAACAGCTGGATTTGGTCCATTATATTTATTTCGGTTATGGATTATTTGAATTAAACTTTTATTTCTATAACAAATATTAAAGCATTACTATTTGCTTATCTCAGAGTTTCCAAAGCATATGTGCAGAAATACTTTTTCCCCTTATTTACTCTCAAAACAAGGAAATTGCACTTAGGGCAAACATTCTTTAAAATACTTCAGTATAAAAATATTAAAAGTCAATTGCTTCAACATCCAAGAAAAACAAATCAACATGAGTCCTCCAAAATATATTTGAAAAGCTATTTTTATCAACATGAGGGTAATCCAAATAGAGATGTGGGCTAACTATTTTTCTTTCAATTCATAAACAACATTTGAGAATTGAATTTTGCCTCCTGATACTCCTGTGGTTCTTTTGCCTTTTTAGTGCAATACTGGAAACCACAGTTTGTCTTGTTAAAATAATAATAAAGAATAGTATGTATGTTATACTGAGACTAGATAATAAATAGATGACAATGATTTGTGACTATTAATTGTAAGTAACACAGTGTGTTTTCAGGTTCTTAGCTCTGGAGGAACTCTAAACATAAACTGACCTGACATAAAATCTTGTTTATATTAGGTAGAAGTTGGCCGATTTGAATCACACTAAGAGAAACAGTCTTCAGAGTTACCAACAAAAGCTCTCATATGTAATTAAAAAATACAAAAGTCAGACTCACTTGTTAAATTTGGTATAATACTGATAATTAATTAAAGTTACTCCTTCACTAGCATGTTTTTAGTTCTAGAATTATAGATTCCTGAATGTTGGAAGGAATCTGAATGCTTTTCTAGTCCAAATGCCTATCTGATGCATGAATGGCATTTACGTGATTCTGCCAAGTTGTCAAATTGCCTGTGCTTGAGTGTAGTCATAACAGAGAATTTATTCCCATATGAAGCAGTCAATAGGAAGACCTGGTGACCAGTTTATTCTATTCTCTAGATCTAGTCAATGAAAACAGATACAGCTGTCTCAGACAGTCCTTCAAATATTGATAATGGTTATCAAGTCTATCTTCATATCTCCAGTCTCAAGATTTCCATTTATCAGTAATTCTATATAATCTCTGTATTTGGTAATCTCCTCTACGTACGCAGTTTCTCTATAGCTTCTCTCTCTCTCTCTCTCTTTTGGTATTGGAATGGAATTTCAGAGATTCTGTCTTAGTCTTAGCTACCATGCTTATGCTAATTAAGCAGAAATCAGAGGTTCTTTGGTAATCAAGTTACTGTGTAGATTCTTATAAAACCTACAACGCCAGTAGATCTGTGTACCATATCCTATTCCAGTATGCGGTCTTAGAGGCGAACCAGAATTTTAGTCACATTAATCTCATCTCAAAGCCTATGTGTATTCCCATTTTTCTCCTTCAACTAAGTCTTTCCCATTTGTTTTGCTAAGCCTCATTTTTCAAAAGCTATCTCACCTAAAATAGCCTATGGTATAAAGACCATCTTTTTTTCAAGGTGAGTATGAAATGCTAACTAATCACTTGTAGCACCAGGACTGTGGGTTCTTGGTATGAAGTTCCTGTCAACCCAAATAATGTCAGAGTAAAATTCCCTTTCCAAATGACCAAAGTTATAAATCAGTGGTTTCAAATTAATGCCATTTTATTATATTTAATACTTAGAAGTTTATTGGGGCAGACAATAATAGGTTAGGGTTTTGGGACTGTGTGTCTACAAAATATCCTAACTTCTGGAATGAGCTGGCCAACTCCTCTGGCAGGAAGGGTTGAATACCTCCTTGGGTAACTGGGAAGAAATAGGAGGTCATTAAGTGGACACTCTTCAGAATGTGCAGTGCTCAGTCACTTTTCTTAGGTGGAGCCTATGTAGAAGCTCATGGAACAGAAATGGGAGTTTCTGGGTACCTGATACTGTCATTGTACACTAAAGTATATAATATTTACCTCCTAGAGTACATCTCTTGCCTTAGCAACTATGTCATAAGATTATGGAGGGCAAAGATGAGCTGTTCTTCTTTGAGTCCCTAATACTTTGCCCATAATACTATTTAATACACATTGGCTCTGAGCTTTGGTTCCATTTACCACCAGCAATCTCCTCCCTGTATATTTTTTCATTATCAAAGAGACCCACATGTTTATAGCTGCTTAATGAGTGCTATGTCCATATGTCCCAAAAATATTTGCCTGTTTTGATTGATAAACTGTTTTGTTGACCTTATAAAATAAATAGAAGAAAACAGTCTTCTCTGAACTTCACTCTCTCCAAAGAGTGTGCAATAATTTTTTTTTTTATTGTGCTGGAAGTTGAGGTTGCCATTCAGCCCAGACTACTGGAGTCATTCCCTACTAGGGTGGTGAAATTCAAAAAATGTTGGCAAGGGCAGTCATATCAATTTTCTGTTTACCTAGTCATTTGACTACAAAAACTGAACTGGATTTATTGATTTTCCCAAGTTACTTTAAAGTAGTTAGTAACAGAATTGAACAGACTCACAAAAGCCCTTGGACAGAATTCTGCACACAGCGCTTAGGAGGGAATCCCTGCTCTCCCTCTGCTGCCACTCTTAGCTGTGGCCACTCTAGCTTCCATCTGTGAGTTCCAGTGTACCCCTATATAACCATCCCTGACAAAGGCAATCTGTATATCCTCAGCCTTAACCAGATTAGCTGAGCAAACATAGCCCAAATTTCTGGTATTCCCAGATGAGTTCAAGCCATATAAATGTTCCCTAAGGCAGTTCTTTTCTTGTGATCTAGATTCCATGCTATTCCCTGCAGTTCTGCCTGGTTTCTAGCTTTATGTTATAGACACTCATGGCCTAGAGATCTGGCCTGGTATAGCTCTAGCGGAGTTTGCCATTTCTAGACCCTGTCTACTAGTCTGTACTACTAAGGGGAGCTGTTCTAAGAAGCTTTTGACTATTGTCCTGTGTGAGATAACTGGCTGTGGTTTCTTAGCTGGCAGATTTGTCCCTCTCAAATTATGCTTATACTCCCCAAGCTCCTTGTATGTACAGATTGGGTTGTTGGTCACCCTCTTTAGAGGCTTATTCTCTAGCCAGCAAAGTACCCCTGTTTTAATCCTGCTCCATCCTCACCTACCAACAGATACCATCCGAATCTGTGTGACTCTTGAATGAATGAGTTCATTCATTCTTTCATCTATTCACACAATAGTTATCTGTCTACTAAGAAACTACTGTGTGCAGGAATTGTGCCATGTATTATATTGTCATGGTGGACAAGACACCATTTTTGTTTTTCCTTAAGAAGCACATGGAATATACTACAGGAGAGATGGTTGCTCTTTCTAGGACCTGTGCTGTCTTTATAGCAAGTCTCTAGTTTCTGAATTTGTAACCTACTTCTGTATGGCAGCAGAAAGTTCACTTTCTTTTGAGACATCAGGAGTCATGAAATGTTAAAAGTAGTACTAATGCTACTGGGCTTTCTCTTCCTGCAACAATGAGCAAGTCTGTGGCTGACCAGGCTTTAGCATTTTTTCTAGCTTGTTCCTAGAATACAAGCTTATCTACCATAGAATCAAAACGAAGCATACTTCTTAATTAGGGAAAAATAGCACAGGCTATTTATAACCTGTAGGACACGGGCAGCAAATTTTGTAATAAGACAGGTCTTTAAACTTTTATTTGGCAAGGAAAGAAGCTATCAATAAGTTAATTAGTAGCTGTCATTCTTTGACAGACTACTATGAAGTCAAGCTCTATATATTGTATCACTAATCTTTACAACCAGGCGAAGCTTGTTCTGAGACAAGTTCAGGTTAACTTGCTCAAGATCACCCTAAAAGTGAAAGGGTTAGGATATGAAATTAGGATTTTTGACTCAATACCCTATATTCTTTTTTTTTTTTATTTTATAACAGTTTGTTTTTACATCATTTTGTACATTTTTTTTTCCATCTCAATTGTAATCCCTGTGGCAGTACCCTATATTCTTAATTCCTTCATTATGCGATAACTTTAGGGAAGTTGTTCTTGTGATGCCACAGGGCTGAATTTATTGCATTTTTAATTCATTCAAAAAGAACAGTGACTTGACCTGGGCCTCTACAATTTAACACATCTAATTGCTATTTATAACAAGGTTGTTTTCCTCTAAATTGGTGATGGGGAAGGAAAAGGGCTTCTCCATTGATTTAGTGTTGATTTTAAACCCTTATGTCTAACTTTAGAATGCTCTCTTTTATTCAAAGATGGTGAATCTTTAACCTGGAAACTGATACAAGTCCAATTGTGATCACAGTTAGTAGGAAGAAACGTCAATTGGGCCTTGTGGTAACAATCAGGGGTGATCAAGAGTATGGAGGGTAATCCTAGAAGAGTAGTTGTTCACTGAGAAATGGTGCCAAATTAGAAATGGATACACAGTGAGAAGTAAAGGGAAAAAAAATCATGGGTGGGGCCATGAACAGACTGCTCATAGACACATGGGATCCTTCTGCAGATGAGTTTTCTTGAAGGGATGACTATTATTTTTCAAATCACCACTTGGGTTTTATTTCTTCCATGAAATTATTGTGACTCTTCCTGGCTTTACTCCTCATTTCTTGCTCTGAAATCCTATACGTGACTCACACAATCTTGTTCTTTACTACGTAATTTTAAATATACTTACTGAATTCATTTCCCCAACTGAATTTTAATCTTCTTATAGATAGTAACTTTATAAAATATAAACTGGAAATACTTGTTAAATGATTCCCTGATTTTTGTATACTTTGGTTGGGAAACTATAGTATTTGAAGGCATTTATTTAAACGAAGACAACCTTTTATGAAAAGTTATTTGTGGTACTAAAATCTGCTGGCTTTGTTCTGAAAAGGACAAACTTATCTTTTATATTTCCCTGAAAGCAACACCATTTACTGACTTTCTTAAGCTACTTGTAGAGATTGGGGAAGAAAAGAAAAACCAGTAGAAATGGGTTTATTTAAATACGCTGGGGAGAGAAGACTTTGGATATTTGACCATTTTCTATAGTCAAGGAGCTCCATAAAGTTTACCATTTGTATAGGAATCTTTTAGTTCTTGGATGGAAAATTTCTCTTTCCTGTAAAACTTCATGGAATTTCAGCTCCTGGCATAGGTGCTAGTTATTCACTGTGGATCTTGAAAAGTTGTGACACAGTTGTCCAAATGGGCACTAAATAAAGCAAGAAAAGTTTCAACTACATATTTTTAAATTATTTTGGTTTCCAGGTGATGGACTGCCCGGTTATGACTGGCACTGACAAGACTAACCCTCTACTCAGACTCAGGGGATCATTTCTGATCTAAAAACCTTGTCCTCCAAAGCAGCTGCCCAAGAAACAAATGCAAGTCCAAGACCTTATTTCATAATCTGGATGACCACTCATTCCACCTGCCTCTCTATTATGCCCAGTCATGGCTTCAGTCGTTTTAATTTGCCCTTTTGTTTGGGGGCTTTTTGGGGATTTGAATTTTGTGTTTGAATCCCACAATGATTTTGGCCATCTTGTCTAACTCCCCTTCAATCACCTGGCGTGGGCTGAGTGATGAACATGTATTCCTGGGGACACATCTTGCCTTAGAAGAGTCTTTTTGTTGTAACAGGACTCTGAAGTTAGAAGTCAGTTTTCTTGGAAGAACCTCCAATTAATTCCATATTTTTGACTAAGCTTCCATGATACTAACAGCTAATGTTTATTGAGTGTGTACTAACTACCTGCCAGGCATTTTCCCAGGCACTTTACATAAACTATTTAACATTTATAACACTGCTAAGAGATAAAAATTATTCTGATTTTATGGATTAGGGAACTTCAGGAAAGGCAGAACAACTAGTTGATAGCAAGACTGATTTCTGACTTCTCCTCTTCACCCAAAATCTCTTCCTTCTTCAGTCTTCTTGTGTTAGCTAAAGGCAAGATCCAAGGGTTCCCATATGAAGCCTTGAACTCACCAAGCTAAGACCCACACCAGGGCCCTCCATGGTGGTGCAGCAGCTTAGAGCACAGCACTGGAAAACTAAAGCCACTTCAACATGAGCTTGATTCCCACTTCGGAGGTGACCTATATGGCATGGCAGACCTCTCCTGACCCACCCACTGCTCCCCTCAGCAGTGTACTTCGTTGATCTGCCTGTTCTGCTCCCCACTCTGTCTCTTGAATCCTCTCACTGATCCTGCATCTCTGGCCTGTACCCCAGTTCTGTAGGCATAAATGAATCTTAAAAAAAAAAAAAAAGGACCCACTCCAGACACTTTCTTCAAGCTTTTCAGGTAATTTATATGTAGTCAGGAATGAAAACTAGCTGGCATGAAAAATTCAGAGAAGGAGAGTCTGAGGAGTTGGCAGAGAATGCAGTTTCCACTCCCCCAAACAATCCCAAGGGCCTTTATCCCCTTTCCTGCTTCATTAATTATCCATTTGCTCCTGAGTTATTTCCACAATCATATAAACAAGCTGCAATTTTTCCAACTCTAAATAAAAGGCTCCTCTTATACTTTACATTTTCTTTCAGTTACTACCCCACTTTTCTGCTTCTCTTTAGAGAAAGCACTCTTCTCATCCCACTCCTTAGATGAGTTTTCTGTATTTTTTTCCAATTCTTTTCTGTGCATTTCCACCTAAATGCAGTCTGGGTATCCATCCTTACTACTGTACAGATACTGGTCCTTTATCACCACTTGGTCATGTGTGTTCAGGTCTCACACTTAGTAACAGAAATGGAAACCTGGAGAAAATTACCACAGACATTCCTGATGCACTCTAGAGTATGACACATCCTTTACCTATCCAGTGGCTGGCTCAGCAGTTAGGGATCAAAGAGCAGTGAATAGAGCACAAAATCGGAGAACTTTCCAGGAAGACGACAATGACAATGACACCTTCAGTAAGGGAAAAGGTGATGACTTACACAGTGTGTGGTGGTGATGATGACAGAACTGGAGATGAAAGACAGGCCATCATTCATGCTGACCTGGAGTGCGGCCTTCCTGCAATGACATGGGAACCAAAAAATCTTAGCATGGTTTGCAAGGAGCAAGGGGCTGCGAATCCTTTGTAATCAGTACCTTACAGGTTCTACCCTGAACTGCCCCTGGGGGCTTGAGCTATGTCCTTTATAAATTATGAAGGGTGGTGCCTAGGGCAGGTCCCTCCACCCTAACATTCAAGAGAGATGTCAGGATATGCTTGTCTGGTATATAAAAGCAGTATATTCAGTCCTTCTTAACAGTGTCAGTTGCAATGAGTGAGCAGAGCCTGCTTCTATTTAATTTACTTGCCAAATTATAACAAGATGAAGTATTCTTTAAAAATACCTCAAGTCAATGGTGATAAAATAACCCAGGTATCAACTCAAAATTCTGTTGTTTTTATCTAGAATCTTAGACATTTGATGTAGGTGCTTTGGTACTATTTATCAAACACAGAGGAATAGCAGTAGATGAATAAATTTGCCTTCTACCATCTCCCATCTATTATATGAGACTCACTGAAATGAATACATGCTTGTTTATGGACCCAGTAGTACAGGCTGATGTTAAACAATCAGAGTTGGAGGCTTTAACAATCTGAACAAATGATTAAAATAAGAATTCTGATGAACAAGTTTAAAACATTTTTTTCTCTTAAAGCCACCATTCTATCTTCAACCATTATAGACAGGTTTACAGAGAGGCCAGCTTTTTTTTTTTTTGTTACAAATGGTGCTTCTGTTTTCCCATATATTTCTTCTCTTGCACAGGAAATGTTTTAATCACACCTCACTAGCATCTATTGTAACTACACCATCTGGGATTCCCTGCATAACTTAGTTCAGGGAAACTTGTGGATCTCAATGTTACTCAATATTCTGCAGAAGCCTAAAGAAAGGAATACTGAGAGTGGCCTTAGAAAGCCTGAGTTTGGGGTCTTGATTTGTGGCCCACTTAACGTTTCGGTGCTTCCTTGCCTCTAAGGTTGAGCTAATCACCTAGCAGGACACAAGGCACGGAAATTTGTCTGAAAGTGCTTTGGGAAGCATTAGAGCTTTTTAGAAATGTGGTTGTGATTAAGCTAGACAGACCTTGGTTTGAGCCCAGACTCTGCTGTGTGGTCTTGGGTAAGCTACTTACATTCTCTCAGCCATACATTCCACATCTGTAAACTTGGGATAATGTGCATGAGTATCTGATCCATTAGTAACATGGGAGGATAAAGTGGGATACCCATGTTTAGCCTGATATCTGGCTCACTGTAAGTATCAACACCATTATTATTCCCTAAATGAGTCTAAAGAAAGGTTCTGTTATGACAAGGAAGAAAGATATTTTCTTTTCCCTTTGCTTCACCTGTCTCCTTCATTGCTCTGAGGGTCAGTTGCTGATGGAAACTTACATGCCAACTTCTTTTAAGATAGGTGCTGGACACAGCAAATAAGTATCTTCCACAGTGAAAGGCTTCTCATCTGTAAAAAGAAAGTCACATAAAGAAGAGTGAGGCAAATTTATAATTTCTAATTTGATTCCGAGAACCAATCAGACAAGTTCTGAGAAACAGCCTAAAAGCAACAGCTCTTTGAATTTAACTTCTTGTAAGTACAAAATCCACAAGAGTATACTCAAAATGTCCTACCCGAATACTAGTCACTGACCAAATATGCCCAGTTGAGTCAGTCACTATGCAAATACATCCAACTCTTATCATAGACTAGACATAATGAGAGGAAAACAACATTGTAACTAGGGTGGTCCTCAGAGAGCTTCATGTCTGTTTCTAGTTTGGGCAAAAAACTACATTTTTATAAAAAGTTATCAGTATGACTCATAATAACAAAGATATAGAAATAATCTAAGTGCCCATCATGGATGATTGGATAAAGAAAATGTGGTATATAAAGTCTTTATTTAACAATAGTTCAGTCAATTTTGGGCTGCATAAATGATGGTGACCCAAATAGATCACACAATATAATACGTAGGTATAGAGTAGATTATACCATCTATGTTTGTGTAACTACACTCTTACATTTGCATGAAGATGCTTAAAGATGCATTTCTCAGAACATATGCATGTGTTAATGGTTATATTTCTACGGGGGAATATTATTCAGCCTTAAAAAAAATCTTGCCACTTGTGACAACATTGATGAATTTTGAGGGTATTATGCCAAGTGAAATAAGTCAGATCTCACATGTTGAGTTAAAAAAAATCATAAATACAGAGAACAGATTGGTGGTTATCAGAGATAGGAGTGGGGTTTGAGAAAAATGGGTAAGTATGACCAAAAGATACTAACTTCCAAGTATTAAATACATAATTCCTGGGTCTATAATGTATAATAAGGTGATTATAGTTAATAATACAATATTATATATTTGAAAGATGCTTAGAGAGTACTCATCACACTCAAAAAAGTTGTAACTATGTGATGAGAGAAGTTTGTAAGACTTATTGTGCTGATCACCTTGAAATATATACAAATATATGTTGTATGCCTAAGATGAACATAATGTCAATTATATCTCAGTTTATTAAAAAGGAAGAAAAGGGCTCACTGACCAATATGAGAAGTTCCTAACTAGAAATATCCATTTGGTTTCAGACAACAGGTAGTTCCTTTATGTAGGTGAGATGGTGAGGACACAGAACACAAATTTGAGTCATGCTCTGGTGGGAAGATGGGGAGGAGAATTTCCAGTGGGAGGAGGAATGGCATAAGCAAAGATAAGCAAACAAGAGTCATGTTCCGGGGCAGGATGTAAGTGAGATTTGAAAGATTAGAGTAGGAAGAAGTTTGGTCCCAGTCCTGAGTTAGACTGAATGATGTGGACCTTCAGCTGAACCTTGAAAAATGCATCACATTGATGAGAAAAACAATCTAGGTCAGTGTTGACCAAAATGATGTTACTTAAGGATCTGTTTTTGTTTTTCTTTTTTTAAATATATGTTGTTTTTTAAAGTCATAGTTTTCAAGAGCTTATCCAATGTTTAAGTGAGGACTTCTTATAATTCTACTAGCTATCTAGCTATGAAAGAGCTTTGTAAATTTTTGGAAAAAAAACTTAAGTGATGAGTTTGGAAGCTTTAGCAAATGTGAAAGATGGATTAGAGGAGGGAATTCTGAAGGTGTAAGCTATTGCTCTTATCTTATGGATGACTAGGGGAAAGTCCAACAGCTTCAGTCTCCAACTTTTTAAAAACTTCCTTGTTCCCAGATTCTGGAGTTAGAAGCAGAATTGAGCATTTACTATTTGCAGAATATGTAATCATTCCTTCATATGTATGAGGTATATAGGTATTGTAATATACACTATTAGGTACTTGCTCTGTACAAAAGACAGTGAGAAGACCTGAAGGTGATTTAAAGATGAATAATAATAGTTCTTCTAGTCAAGTGCATACAAGCACCTATACTAGAAGATAGAAAGGAATGAACATCTATTGAAGGAATTGAAGGAAGACATTATGTTGTTGGCACTTGTTGTGAAACTGGTTATCTCTAATGACATTTGCAAGTCAAGTCTTCAGTTCTTTGGCTGACACTAAACACTTGCTTGAATGAAGATTAGAGAGTCTTGTTTCCTCTATGCAGGAGCAGAGCCAACTACCATGGGAGTGATAGGACACATATGAGCACTAAGTACTGAGCTCCTATGGAAGGAGAAGGAAAGAACAGTCCATTAGTCTCACCACCTTCAAGTGGTGAAAAGTTAGGTTATTCCAAGTCACTTGGTCATTCATTTTATTCATTCAACAAATATTTACTGGAGGCCTACTCTGTGCTAGAGACAGATTTTGAAAAGAAAAACATGATCTCTACTTCTGTGGATTTTATAGAAGATAGTTATTAAACAGGTTCACTTTTTTTAAACTTTTTTTTAAAGATTTATTTATTCATACAGAACTGGGGTACAGGCCAGAGATGCAGAGGGTGAGAGGATTCACCAGGGACAGAGTGGGGAGCAGAACAGGCAGATCAATGAGGGGAGCAGCAGGCGGGTCAGGAGAGATCTGCCGCGCCATGTGGTCACCTCCGGGGCAGGCGGGGATTGAACTCATGCGGAAGTGGCTTAAGCTTCTCAGTGCAGTGCTTTAACCCGCCGCGCCACCAGGGAGAGCCTAAACAGGTTCACTTTTACTAAGGTATATATTCTTTTAAAGGTGTGCCAGGCATTGTGCTAGACCTTGCAATGAATGAAACATATGAAGTATCTTGCTTAAGGAGATGGCATATTATCAGTAGTAATTACACAAATTATTTTTTCCAATAAACATGAGGTCAAAAAAAAGGAGAAAGAGGGGGCCAACTCTGGTCTGGAAAGTCAGGAAATGCTTCCCTGAAAAAAGGCAGTTTAAGTTATACCTGACGATGGGAGGTGGAGAGAGGTGGCACTGCAAAGATCCTGGAGCAGGAAGGAACACAGATATTTTGTGCTATCTGGAAAGATATTATCCCTTCATTTTAGGGATGGGGGCCAGATGTAGAGTGACAAAGAAACCTGCCCCATGTTACACAGAGGAGCTAGATGCACACTCAGGAGTTCTAGTTACAGAATCCAGGACTAGAATTCTGTTATTCTTTCTTTGCCAAGAGTCTTTCCATTCCAGGAAAGCTTGTATTAGCAAATAAACCAAATTCAGGACAGGTGTGGCTGGCAGGATTTAGACTTATTTTCTCATGGCCCTGGTGTGCCCAAGGTATCACTGGTCACCAGTGATACCTTGGTGTGGAGACCCTTGTCTGTGGAGTCAGTTTGCAGAGCCATGCCTCAGCCACAGAGAAACCACTGGAGGCCCGTTACTCCTGGTGTATTCTGTGGGAAGAGCTGGGTTGCACTGAGGAGGATGTTCCAGTCAGCTCACTGCTGGGAGACTCCAGGGCCAGGCATGCTCACGTGCCTGTTCAGGGAGCACCCTCACTTCTAGCCTTTCTCCGAATGGCTCCTTTCCTCTTCTCCCATCCCAACTGGAAAGAGTAAGCTTGTTCTAAATCAAGTAGACATCTCTCACTTTTCCTCATCTATCATTCTCCTTTCCTGCCTGTAAGGCTCAACATCGCTGCAGCACAGCACCTTGCTGGGTGGAATCAGGAGATTTTTGTCTTCCATCCGTTTATCAGTCTCTAAAGCTGCAGGCCTGCTGTGCAGAGCTGGCATTTTCTGCTCTGAGAGGGATTGCTTGGTTTGGAGCCTGTTTTTACTTTACCACAAAAATGAGTGACTTTTTTTTTTTTTCTCTTTCTCTAAACAAAGAAGGGCCATTTGGTTTCCATAACTCAGATCATATGACTTCTTCCTGGAACATCCACTTGGGAAGCAGGGCACAAAGCCTTCCTCGTCTGCTCCTCAGCTGGGCCCCGTTTGGCCCAAGGACTATGCCAGCCTCACTGCCACTCTGCCAAGGTCTGTGGTGTTGTGACGTTTACAGGGCCATAATCCACCCTGAGGATGACTGAGGCCCCTGGCCCCTTCATCCACTAGGCAGCCATTTCACTGCTCATTAGCATTGAGTGGGCAGGGGAAATGGAAAACAGGAATTAAGAGCAGCCACTGGCTTGTTTGCAACTGGGGGAAAAAACTAGGGAGGGGCAGGAGTTTGGAACCAAAAGTTAAGGAAATTTTTAGATGAACTTAAATATAAATTTCCTTGCTTATTACCAATGATATTTTAAAATTTAGTGCACACCCTTGGTACAGGTTAACTTAGAGCTTTTGTCTACAAAAGCCTGATAATTGGAAACTGGATTTAAATCAGGATTTGGTATTAATGACTGTCATTAAGTCAAACTGCCAAAAGCATCCAGGCTTGAAAACTGGGCTTCCCTGAGGCTGACTACAGAGAACCAGCGGGGCCAGGGTAAACTTGAGAGTCAAATAGATTGAGGATCAAATCCCAGGTCATCGTATGACTAGTGAGCGGGGGCCGATGGGGGGGTGGGGCAATACTTCATCTATAAGTGGTGATGACAACACCATCACACAGGATTGTGTGGAGTAAAGATGAGAAGAGTGGCAGGGGGTTAAGGCTCAGCACTATCATGCTATCACCACTATAGCCTGAGTTTTATCCTGCCAGGGAGCTAGCCCACATAGGGTGCAACAGACCTCTCCTGTCTCACCTGCTCTTCCTCTCAGCAGCATATTTCAGTAGATCTGCCTGTTCTGCTCCCCACTGTTCCTGGTGAATCATCTTGCACCCTTCTCCTCCCCTCTGCAACTCTGGCCTACATCCCAGTTCTTCTATGCATAAATAAATAAATAAGTGTAAAAAAAGAGAGAAGACTAGCACAACCCTTGGCACTTTATAAAACATTCAGCAAATGTTATTCCACATTATTACATGGGGATTCACATCTTCAAAAGTGGGTGGTTTAAAATCAGACTTAAAGACTAAATTTTTAATTCCTTAACTTTATGGTTCTAACCAACTGGTACCTTTTTAGACATTAAGAGTTGTCTAGGAAAATGAAAAGCATATGAAGATAAAAAAATGTGTATGAAATTGTTCAGGGAATTGAGGCTTAGAAAAGTCAGTTAATTGAGTTATTGTTATACCTCTGGTAAAAGCCAGAGATGGAATTCTAGCCCAGATTTTGCTGAAATGACTCAGTGAAGGTTAACACACCAAGTTTTATGATTAGCCTGAAATACACCAGGAGCAGAGGCTCTTTATAATGACTACTTTGCAGGCAAGTGGTCAAGAGGCTCTATTGGGGAGGTAAGGTACCAGTGGGAGGCATGTCTTCCAGGAGAAGACAGGGTTGAAGAACTATGATGAGTTCCAGACATCTCCTAGGAGACCCTGATCTACTGAAATGAACCCACACTCAAAGGTCCCATAATCACATGCGTTTATTCTCAGGTTTTGCCATTGGGTTAACATAATTCTTTTCAGACTGGTAAAGAAAAGGATTTCCTAGAATTCGTCCCTGCATTTGGTGACTGTTTAATGGATTTGGGATAAAACCAGGATTAAAATTCATTAGCCAATGCAAACACCAATCATTGTGAATCCTTTCACAGAGCTGATTAAATAGTTCAAATACTTCCCAAGTCTTGGTAATTGTTTCTGAATATAAATACTTATTTATGGCCAAAAAGAAAAGCAAAATAACCCTCAGTCTTATCTGTAAGAGTTTGTTGAAACTCTCCAAACGCTGATGTAAGTGGCAAAGTAGAGTTTACATTCCCACTGTGACAAAATAATGAAGTTTAGGATCTAAATGAACTCACCCCGCTCTTGCCCCCAATCTCTCCTGGGTCTAGGGTGCATTTATATGGCATCCCTGAGCCAAGTATAACTGTTCAGCACCACATTATCAGCTGGTTTGGAAATGTGTCTCCAAATGAAAGGAAAACAGACAGGCTAGAGTTAGGCTGGATGTTTCCACCTTCTCACAGGCTTCAAAAGCAACCATTTAAAAGAAAATTGGACTTTTAAAATATTGGTCAAATATTTGGAATAAAATTGATTGAGCAGGCCTCTAAGTCAGTGACACTGAAAGCATCGGTCTTGAGCTTTCTGAAGCCCTGGCCAGAAAGAGGTAGCTATTGTCTATAGGACCTGCCTGCCAGGATAATATGAGGATGTGGGGGAGTCTATGCAAAGTTAAATGGGGTCCATTTCTTAGAGAAGGAAGCTTATATCCGTTGGGCATGTACTATGTGTCAGTCTCTGGGATAGAAGGCTTTCAGATGGATTAGATAAGAAATCTAAGGATTTGTTTGATAGAAGTTAAACTTTGCACTGGGAACAAAGCAGAGATTTGGGATTAAAGAGAGGTTTCTAACTAGAAAGGCCTGACAGTGTGGTTCTAATGTCAGAAAAGTGAGAAACAAGAATCAAAGCATGGGAAGAGATAGTAGTGAAGCACAGGTAGGTGGAAGCAAGTTGGGACTAATCCTCAGAACACAGCATGTCCACTACACTGTCCTCTCAGGACCAGTTGGAGCCAGAAGGATCCTTTATGTGGCAGAACCGAGCTGGCCACCAGTCATTTCCTCAGACATGACCCACCCTTACTCATCCCTCTCTCGGTCTGCAGTTGTTTCATGCTTTCCCTGGAAGGCCTCTATTACTAGTCACTAGGAGGTGGGGGTGGAGATGGTGGTGGGGGATAGCTTGATCAGTAGGTCCTTGGTAAGTTTCCTGGGGTAGTTCCTATGTTATAGGTGTCTAGGACAGATCTTTGGCTCCCTCCCTGTTCTCTGGGGCAGGTTGGAGTAGAATGGAGAACGAGCACATGAATCTGGAGTCCCTTCACAGCTCTGCCTCCCACTGGCTATGTAACACATTCCATAATCTATAGAGTTCTCACCTATAGGATGGGAATAATGTTCATCTTATAGATTATTGTCAATGTCAATGAGATGGTAGTATTAGGCACAGTGCTCAACACTTGATATATACTCAGCCTAAGTCAACTGCTACTAACATGGAATACCACAGGGCTGATTACCTGAGGCAGCTGCAAACACAAGATGTGATTGTGGACAGAGACCAAGTAGCTGTTGTAAATAATCTACTGAGTTGTGTTAATGCTTTCTGGCAGAGTGTGACAAGAAACAAGTCTTCCATCCCAATAGAATCTGTGGACATGTATATAGGCAGTGAGTCCACATGAAGGAGATTTTTCCTCTCGGGAAACAATTCAATGTCTGAAATAGTTTTGGTTGTCAAACAGGGGGCAGGGGACTATTGACATCTAGAGTTAGAGACCAGAGAGACTGCTAAATATTCTACAAATGCATGACAATCTCTTCTACCTCAACAAAGGATTATTTGACCCAAAAGCTAATAGGATAAAGGGTAGATATCTGATATAATATCAACCATGGCATTTTATCTTTCTCTGACCCATTGAAGAAGGCCTACAGATATTATGGGGTAGCTCATATCTCCCAGAGTAGTCAGTGTTACTATAAAGTGGTGAGTATCGGGGAGAGAGGGAGCAACAGCAGGGGGACATTGTTAGACATTTCTTGGTTGGAGTAAGAACAATATTTATGGATAAATCCCCCACACAGGCTTTGATGGGTTCTGGTTTTCCTAGTAGCAGATGGTGTGGCACCATCTACTTGGTGAAGCTTTGCAACTCAAGATTTGCAACTGAATTGGCTCTCTCCAGAGTGAGACTTACATTGCTGTCCAGGTTCTGAGATGGTGAGGGTGGGAAGGCTGTAGAGTCAGAACATCTTACATCTAAATAGCAACACAGGACCTGGCAGTTGAGGGCAGTCTCGGGAGGAAATGACGGGCGTTACCTTGGCCCCTGAGTGCGTGGGGATCAAGATGACATCCTGAGCCCAGAAGGAGAAACAGTAATAGGTGAAGGGCCATGAGTGCATTCCCAAAGAGTACAGGGACAGGATCCTGCAGTGTTGCCTTTTGGGGGGCTTGCACATTCTGGATTGCCTTTTGGGGGGCTTGCACACTCCCCAACCCCATATAAGGTTGTTCTCCCCAAAGTTCTGACACACTAGCTATCCTCAGTAATGCTGGTGTCACTTTTCAGATGTAAAATGAAATTTCTGCCCATGTTCATTATATTTGTATTAATTTCAAAAGTAATACATGTTTAGTGTAAAAAGCCTGGGATATACAGAGAGGTGTATAAAAAAGAAATGAGAATCCTTGGTAATTCTAACTTCTAGTGAGACACATTGTGAATACTTTGGGGTACACTATTTTACAGTTCTTTCCTATACTTTTTTTTTTACTTAATTGGGATTATACTACACATAACTTGTAGTAGACTTATCTTTATCTTTATCTGTAGCTGAAGTTGATTGGGACAGTTTTAGATATTGCAAAAAAATGAAATGAAGATGATAGGACTCAGGGCTCTTGCAAAATATTTCCTCTTCTTAATAAATCTACAACAAAAATTCTTGACTGTTGACAATTATAAAAATTACAAATTATTTTCTAAGCAAAACATCAACCTTTAAAAATTATGTAAGCATGAGGTCAGAAGTGTTGCATTCAAAACAGCTGTAATTTGCTCAGAAAAAAATACATTTCTTAAAGCTTTGTTTTTAGTTGGTAGAGGACAATTCAAGATTCATGTACAAGTTATGTGTCTCCTGACACACAAACTCTTGCAGCTGTGCACAATTAGGTTTGGAAAGATCTTGCCCTTGGAATTAGGATTGAGGACAAGTCCATCAAAAAACCTAAAGCCTTCTACACAATCATAGCCATGACTGTTCTTAAATAACATAAACCTGGGCTGAGACTCAGGGGATAGTGGGGAAGAGACCTCAGGCACACATTTGAGCATAAGCTGTTGCAACATGCATGCTTCGGGCCTGAGCTGAAATGAAGGTGGAGAGACCTACCAGTAGCTCTTTCTCCGCCCTCCAACTCCGTCTTTGCCTTAGTAGCACTTGACCTTTTCTCTAAATGACTGTTTAGCAGATATTTGAAGGATGTCAGTGTAAAGGAATTATTAGTTTGTCTGGGGTTCCTACTGGTCTGGTCATTTTCCATGTTAATCACTTTCTCTCCCATTATTTTGTTGAAGTGACATGAAGAAAGGCACTGTTCACCAAGTCTAGTCCTCTGGGACAGAGGTAGATGGGGTGCCAAACACCATAACAGGACAGCAGAGCTTGGGTTGCTGCCATTTCAGAGAAGTTCAAACAAACCTCTCTAAACAAAACCCAAGAAAATACATTGCATGCCAGAATCCACACTCAGCTTACAATGTTCACTTAGGGCAGTGAGCGGTCAGTGGAACAGAGGCAATGTCAGCCCTCTACCAAGAACCCTGTGGTTGACTTTGGGTTGTGTTGATTTGTTCTGGAAGAAGCTGTTTGCCTTCAAATGAAAATCTTCATTACCTATTGGTACTTTCCCTTTTATTCTCACCTTATCACAGATTACCTGCAACTTTTGTCTGGCAAACAAAATTGCAATGAAAATTTACATATCTATATTTTAAGCCTGAAAGGTGGGAATATGGACTAACATATTCCTGGCAGGACCCACTTGAGGAACCACTGGGCAACCCCAAACTCCCCCTCAAAGTGAGGGCAAAGGGGACACATGAAAAGATACATGAAAAGCTCCTGAGGTTCAAGGAGCCACCTGGGGAATTAGAAGAGGTGTCTGAACAGTGGCCACACAGTTAACCACACCACAGATACTGGAAAGCCTGGGGCTCTTCCCTCCATGGCCCAAGGCATTTTTCTTAAATTTGGGCTCAACTGTTAACTCACTGATATACTCAGGGATCTTTGGAAAGTAGCTAAATTGGAAATGAGGCTTTCTGCCTGAAAAATGGGCAGAACAGCAGGAATCAGCAACTGTAAAGGCAAACATAAAAGTGACATGCCTTTTGGGTTCAGGAGATCCCTGGATCTCTGTTTTGGAAACAATGTAGAGAAGTGTTTGAAAGTCACTGGTCATCTTGGGATCCAATTTGCTTCTGCTTCCTGATATCTGGGTGATTCGGTGTACTTCATCTCTCTGAGAGTCAGTTTCCTGTCAGCAAAACAGGAAGCAGGGCTCTCCCTGGTGGCGCAGTGGGTTAAAGCACCGCATTATGAAGCTCACAGAAGCCACTGCAGCACAAGTTCGATCCCTGGCCAGCGAGCTAACCCACATGGCATGGCAGACCTCTTCCTGACCTGCCCGCTGCTACCCTCAGCAATGTACTTTGTCAATCTGGCTGTTCTGCTCCCCACTTTATTTTTGGTGAATCCTCTTACCCACCATGCCTCTGGCCTGTACCCCAGTTCTGTAAGCATAAATAAATAAATCTGTAAAACAAACAAACAAACAAAAAAAAAACCCAGGAAACAACTCTTCCTTACTGGGCTGGTGCAAGAAAGAAGTGAGATAGCACAGGCAAGGTACTGGGTAGGTGATCAACAATAATCTCTTATCTCATGGATAAATTCCTTGGTAATTCTGTATAATGAGGTGATAAGCTCTGTTGCACAAAATGACATCCATCAAATTCATTGACATCAACTCCCCAGGGATGCATCCAAATTGCAATAATACTTTGACCACTAAATGCAACTGGTGAGAAAGGAAATGAGAGACTTATCTGGGGAGTTTACAGTCTCTCCTTGCCTCTGAGCTCCCTTCTCATCTGCCAAATAGGTGCTCTCTGTCCATCTCCTTAGGGTGCCCACAGCAGCCCTGGAGCTCAGATATTTTCTCAGATGAGTAGAGATTCTGGAAAATTGGACAGAATTTTTATAATTGAGTGAATGGTGTGTCTCATCTTCCATCCCCACTTTGGAACTCTTAGAACTGCCTTCATGCCTAATGTTTACTTATAGAGAATATCTTCAAAGGGAACAAAGTATTATCCTCTGATAAAGAGGAATAAGATTGGTGAATAAGCTGGGGAATAAAAAATAAGTAAACCCATAAAAACACAAAACTGATCTCTCAACTGGCCTGTAAAGTTGAATCTTAGTGAGTTTCTTGAAAAACATCAGTCTCATAATGCCTTCATGCAACAGAGGATAGTCTAGTATGCTTTGTCATTATTGTATTAGTAAAATGTCCATTTTTTCATTTACTGTTCATTAAAATGGATCTTTTCTCAGCTTATATATTAGGGTCTTCCATTTAGCATTCTGATCTTCCTACTGATGTAGTTCCAGTTGAAAGTGGATCTTTTCCCGGCACCATACACTGGATCCTGGAGTTGGGAAAGTGCAGCCAGAACAAATAAAGCTTATGTGAAGATTTCCAAGATATTTTCTTGGCCAAGAGTGAGTTTGGCCCGGTGATTTGGAGAACCAACCAGATTTTACACTTAAGATGTGTGCTAGGGTTGAATAATTAGTAAATTTTTTAAAATTAAATTTTAAACAACTGCTTGGGGGTACAGAAAGGGTATGTTATTACAAAAAGCTTAGAAAAGACAGAAAGAAGGAAATAAAAATTAACGGTGGTCTCATTCAGAAGTAAACACTGTTAACATTTTGATGTGTGTCTTTCAAGGCCCTTTTTCTCTGTATATAAATGTGCATAAAACAAAGAGAGTGTCAGGTACTATTTTTAAAATTTATTTTTAACATACATCATTAACATTCTCCAAATCAACAATTTTGATTGTTTTAAAATTATGTAGGGGTGATATATAATTTATGTAAGGAATTATCTATGTTAAAATTTATGTTGCTACAATTAGATGTTTTAATTTTCTTTCTCTTTTCCTCCCTCCTTCCCTTTCCTTCCTTTTCTCACTCCTGTATTTTTCTGTATTACGATGAACATCTTGTAGCCAGGTCTTTGTTAGCATTCCCATTTTCTTTTAGTGGAGCTGAAATTAAAATTCTGAGTCAATACATATAAAAAACTTGATTCATTTTAAGAATTGCCTTTTGGAAGATTTCATAGTCTTTCGTTAATGATGAGTGAAAATACTTGGTCACTCAATAGCTTTGACAATACGAGGCACTGCATTTTTGTTTGATCTTTGCTATTTTGATTATTTCAACTAGCATTTCCTTGGTTAATGTAAGCATTTTCTAGATGCTTGTTGTCTATTATTATTTTTCTTGTCAATTTCCTGTTCCTATGTTTACCCATTGATGTGTTCATCTTCCTTACTGATGTTAAGATCTGTCTGTATGTTGTTGACTCTATATTATCAATATTACAGATAATTTTTCCGGCTTCTGTTTTCCTTTACATTTATTTTTGGGAAGTAACAGAAGAATGAAAAAATATGCAATCAAGCCATTAATATTTCTCTTTATGGTATCTCCCTTTAGTGTTGTTCTTGAAAAAAATCTTTCTCTACCGGAAAATTATGTAAATATTTATTTTTGTTTCCATCTAGAGCTTTATAGTTTCATGTTCACATTTAAATTTAAATTTTAGTTCATCTGGAATTTATTTAAATGTAAGGTGTAAGATAAAAATCAAACTTAATTGTTTTTCCAAGTGGTTAGCCAGTTGTCTCAACACCCTTTTTCAAATAATCTACTCTTTCACTGCTGTTTTGAAAGGTCACTTTGTTTACACTAAATTCACAGCAGTGTCTGGCTCTGTTTATGGATCTTGTTCTCCTGTTCCAGTGCTAAGTTTGCCCTTTGTGGCACCAATCATACATTGTTTCCATCACTGCAACTTTTTTATACATCTTAAAATCGGCTAGGTTTCCACAAAAACTTTCCACATTTTTCTTGGCTATACTGAAATGTTTATTTTTCCATATAACCATAAGAATTATTTTGTTAACTGAAAAGAGTCCCATTGAAATTTTCATTGAGGTTGCATTAAATGTAAATATTAATGAAGCCAGTCACTGTCCTTCATTACTCACTTGCTGCTCCCTTTAATTATAGTGATCATGATAATAGTAGATCAATACCAGGAGCCAGTGTTGATGGACAGCTCCCTGTGTGCCAGGCCTGCTAAGCCCCACCTCTGACAGTTAAGCCTCATTACCGTCCCCAATAATGGTGCCGCTACTGCTGTTCTCATTTTACAGACAGAGAAATTGAGTCATGGAGATGTCAAATAACTTGTCACATCACAAAACAGGGTAAGACAGGGCCAGAATCTCTTCCTGGGGGGTGGTATCAGGACTGTGCAATATGCCACTGGGCTCTGCTGCCTCTTTGTTTATTTGTGCTTTCTTCATATATATATGCTACCAAGTTTTATAGCAGTCTTCCAATATATATTTACAAGTTTAGTCATATTAGTTATCTCTAGATTTCATGTTATGTTCATTTTTTTTTCTGTGATGTTTTCTATTTGGTCATGATTGAGCTCTGGCAACTAACTATATGGTTGAAACCATCTAGTTTAATAATCCTTTTTAGTTTTCTAGAGACAACCATATATATATATATATTTTTTTTTTCTTTGTATGTGTGTGTGTGTGTGTAGATGAACTGGGGAATAGGTCAGAGGTGCAAAGGTGAGATAGGTCAGAGGTACAAAGTGGAGAGCAGAACACTGCTATGGCAAGCAGCAGGTGAGACAGAAGTCTGCTACACCTTATGTGGATCACCTCCCAGGCTGGGGATCAAACTCATAATGGTGATAACTCTGAGACTTAACCCCTAGGCCACCAGGGAGACCTGTCAGCCATTATCTTAAAGTAATGCTGGACTGGCCCCTTTAACTCTATTTCATTCTCTCTCTCTCTCTTTTGGAAATTGTGTTTTCCAAATTGCTTTTACTTGTTTTTTAAGATTTATTTATATATGCATACAGAACTGGGGTACAAGCCAGAGGCGCAGGAGCAGTAAGAGGCCTTCACCAGAGACAGTGTGGAGGGCAGAACAGGCAGATCGGCAAAGAACACTGCTGAGGGAAGCTGCGGGCAAGACAGGAGAGGTCTGCAGCCCCATGTGGCTCACTTCTAGGGCCAGGAATGGAACTTGCACTGAAGCTTCTGTGGCTAGCTTGCAGTGCTGTGTCCCAATCCACTGCACCAGCAGGGAGGGCCCCTCTTTCTCTTTTTTAAAAAAGTTATTTATATCTGTGGCATTTTCCAATAGGGTCTGGTAGTCACCAGCCATCTAACACTTAGGTTGATTAAAATTAAAAGAAATGGGGCCCTCCCTGGTGGCACATTAGGTTGGGATGCAGCACTGTAAGCTGGCAGTAGCTGCCTCAGTGCGAGTTTGATCCCCCGCCCTGAGGTGACCCATGGGGCTGTGGACCTCTCCTGGCCTGCCCGCTGCTCCCCTCAGCAGTGTACTTCCTATTTGATCTTCCTATTCTGCTCCCCGTTCTGTCTCTGGTGAAGCCTTTCACTGTGCCTGCACCTCTGGCCTATACCCCAGTTCTCTATGCACAAATAAATAAATCTTAAAAAATTTAAAAGAAATGAATAAGTTAGATCCTCTGTTGTAAATGAATAAGTTAGATCCTCTGTTGTACTAGCCACATTTCAAGTCACCAAAAGCTCATGAGGCTGTGGCTACCATACCCACTAGTATTTTTAAACATTTTCTTAATCATAGTAGGTTCTATTGGACAGTACTGCTCAAACTTTCAGACTAATATTAAATAATAATAGTGAACTGGGTTGTCCTGCTCTTCTTAACTATAAAGTGAATACCTCTAAATAGTGATTTACCATTAAACGGTGTTGAATTTTGAGTTCAAACTTTTCTTTATATTTTTTAGTATGTTAAAAACCATACTTTCTTCTTAGTTTTCTAAAAGTATTTTTATTTGAAATGGATAATGAATTTTAATACTTTTTTTTTTTGGCCTTGAACCTTTTTGTTTTTTGGGTTCCTTTTTTTTCTTGGGTTTTTTTTGGTTTTTTTGTTGTTTTCAAACCCCTTTGTTGGCTTTGGTTTCTTACCGTTTTTTTTTTTGGTTTTTCTTCTTTTGTGGGTTTGTTTTCAATTTTTCTTTCTTTTTTTTTTTTTTTGGAACCCAGGTTTATTGCCCTTAAAATTTTTTTTTAAAGGCTTTTTCAGGTTAGAATGTATGAGATATGGGGCATTTGTCTCTTTAAAAATCTGGTAAAACTTGGGTGAAAAAATTCTAGGCTTGGTGTTTTGTTTGGGTATGGGGTTTCCTCATCTCTCTCTTTCAGAGAATTCATTTCTACTTCATCTGTGTCTAATCATACAACTTAGACTATCCATCAGGTTGTGTTCAATGACAACCCATTTTTAGGTCTAGGATTAATACAAGGTTATTCTGCAAATCTGTTTCGTTGACTTTTCTTCCCCTTATGGTAGGTTACTCTCTTCACACATTTAATTGTTTTATATTCGCTTTCAAATTCTCCTGTCCTATCTTCCTGCTTGTTCTCCTGTGTCTTTCATCCATTTGCTGTAGTTAGTCATTTGGTGTTGGAAGTTCATCCTCAGAGAGGGCTGTTGGTTGCTGGGCAGCTGTAGGTTGCATGTGACCCACATAGGGGTTAGGATGGTAATGGACACATTCTGGGGTTATTTTCCTGACTTGGTGCTTCTGTGTCCTGTTTGCTTCCTTGAGTCATTGAGACACTTTGCTATCCCCCAGAGAGTTTAATTTCTGCAAAAACTCTCTTTTGTGCATTGCCTTCCAAAGCCTGGGGTGCTGTGTCTGCATTAACATCACACTTGCAAATGGCAGACCCCTGTCCATGAGCCTCCTCAGTTCTGTTTCCTGCTTAGATTTTGCATTTCTTTTTTGTGTCCTATATCTGGGTATTTGCTTCTCTTTCTTCTGAGCAAAGCCACATATTACAATTTTCAAGCTCATTGTTTTATACAAAATTGTTGGATCTGTCATATTGACCATAAGTCCAGAAACGTAGATAGTTAACTGGTTACTCTGTAGATTTATTTTTAAGCAAAGGTAAGAAAAGAGGGAGAGGCTATTAATCTGTGGTTTTTACTCACTACATTTAACAGCTAAGAATATATTTAAAGAATTTGTACTTTTTGGTATCAGTATGTTGGCATTTTATTTGTATGTTACTACAATATCTAAGGATATTCATAGCACTAATGATGTGTGTGTGTATTATATACACAATAGTGTATAATATATATATAAATATATAGAGCAGATATACATATATGTATACATAAAAATGCATATAAATATTATATATCTGCTCTATATCTTTTATAGTTTTGTATAATTCATTCAAAGACTTGGAAAGTCATGTTACTATCTCCTACAATAAAGATAATTTTCAATTTGCTCTTTGGCGCTTAACAATTTTTGCTTCATAATAGTATGCTGCTCTAATATTTGTTGAAGACTCTGGGGCTTGTATTATGTTTGAACTAGCTAAAGCCACAACAATCTTAGCATGATTTTTAGCAACCTTTAATCATAGCATTTATATCCTCTTTTTTGTTATCAAGTGTGAAGCATTATTTAGGAAACAACTTGAAAGAGGAAATATACACAACTATAATAAAAACAGTAAAAACCTGGATGTACAGGTGGGAAAGAAGAGTGGAAAAAGTTAGTGGACTTAAATTTATCTTATTTCATAGGGATGGCCCAACAGAGACTATTATATTCATAAGGTGACAGAAAATAGATAGATTTGAATATATATTGCTTTTTAAGATCTGTCTTTTCTGACCTCCATTTAGTGAATGGCATGAACAGGTGAACTAATAAATACAGGAGTATTTTCTTCGAATTCCACTATTTTCATTTTTGAATATTTTTAACAACCATATGTTTGCATTTAGGAGTGCTACATGCATAATATCATGTTGTTGAGTCACTGCCTTCCTCTTTCCAAACTGTCAATGTGGTACTGGAAGCACAATTACATTTGTGGCTTAAGCCAAATCTCTATCCCAGCAGTCTATTTCTTTGTGAATATGAATGAGCATGAGAGCCTGACAGGTATCTCCAAATGTGTACTAGGATAGGAAGGGAAGAAGAAGAAAGAGAATGGGTTGGTTTCCCAATAAATAAATTTCATGGAGAAATTAGAAAAAAAGTCTTCAAAATGCCACCCTGCAAATCCATAATAAACTTGAATTTCATTTTATCTGAATGCACCATGTCTGTAATAATCTAGGCCATGGCATGTCCATCTTCAGAGAAGGGTGGGTCTGAAGACGCCCTTCTCTGGTAAGTCTTCTTTGAAAGGTGTGCATGACTTCAAAGTTAAGCTTCAGAATTTTCTGTTCTTAGACATCAAATTTTGCTTAGAGGGAAGGAAGGTGGACTCAGGTGAGATCACAATTGAAAGGGTGGAGGGAAAGAGGTACTCTATAAAGGGTGCATACAGTGACTACTCAGAGATATTTCAATAAATTCACTATTTCAATAAAATGTTTTCAAATAGCAAACACTTTTTGGATGCATGAGAGCATTTCCAAGTATTAAAAGTAACTCAATGTTGTGAATATTTGGAATTATTCCAAGACCAGGAATTCCAGATGTTTGTCAGGAAGCCATTGTATGTCTGTTGAAATATTCAAGTGTATTTTAAGATATTAAGGAAGAAATAAAGACATATACCTCAATTCTTCCTTTTAAAATAAAGAACAATACCCACTTCAGAAGTGGGTACTGAGCTAATGTGAATGGTTAGTTATCCTTCTGTCCTTTGTTTTTCCCAGGGCAAGTGTGGCCAAAAAAAGCAAAGCATTTAGAAAAAATGTGGCACTATAGAAAACACAGCATATTATTTCTGTTTATCACAGCAGATATTGAATCAACCATTATCTGTGATGGATGCCAGATATAACTATGAACCAGCGCTCCTGGCCATCTGTCCTTACATAACCAGTCCTCCCTATCTCAGCTAGACAACTACAGGAATCACACTTGCCAGCTCCAAATGTCTTGTGAAAGTGCCAATACGAAGTTTTCTTCTACTTCTTCTTTTTTTTTTTTTTTTTGCATGAAATGCACTTAGTTTTACTTCCAAATCCCTGTATTTCATGTTAGATATTCACCATGATGAGAGTTTCTTGGCTACTCCAAGCAAGAATAATCTAGATTAAAAAAGACTTCCAGAATCCATACATGCAAGCCTAACAGTGTGGTTTCTGGCTTATTCAGAATTAATGAACTCAAGCAATCTATCTTTCATTCTTACACTTGACAGTTCTTTAAGGAATGTCAGTGCCCTAACCAACCAGTGCCAGCATTGTACCCAAGAAGAACGACTTAGCACACAAGCTGGTGGACTGGGGAACAAGTTCTCTGCTGCCTTGCCTGATGGGAGCAAGGGAGTCATGCTGGGTAGCTATGCCTTCCCTTTTCAGCAGGGAAGAGTCTCTCTGCATAACTCATTGTGTATAAATGTGCTAACTAATGGCATAGGGACTTCCTTTCCCTGAAGCAGGATGAAGAAACCCCTGGATTCTGCCAGGACTTACTGAGCGTGACTGAATCGTTGATCTTGAAGCTGCAGAGGACCCTGTCCACATTTCGGGCATGTCGGAAGCCATTTCCTCTCACGACTACTTGAAATGATTCTGAAATGAAGCATAATGATAAGATGTTAGTTAACTGCAGATCAGTAGCCTGAAATGTCTCATCTGTCATGATTTAGGTTATCTGCCCACTATTCTGTCAGGCTTAAAATAATCAAAAATTAGTTCAGGTTGGAAATCAAAAGCAGCTACATGGTGGTTTTCATCATGGACTCATCCCCTCTTTCTCATTAGATGACTGCAAGAAAGGCACAGGAGTTCCTATTTGAATTCCCACCTTTGTTCTTGCTGTTCTTCCTGGAATGGCTTTCTCCCCTCTCATTAACATTCAAGTCCTGACAGTTTTTAAAACTGGTGATTACCCCCAGTAGTCAGAGGAGTTCTCTCTTCTATCAGTTCAACTCTTTTTGTGTCTCTTCACATACTGGACTTCCCTGAAAGGATTTCTTTAGAATTCAAAGTGCTATCCATTTTGGAAAACTACCATCTTACATCATTCTCTCTTTCCTGAACAAAGCAGTATATGCAGTATATAATTTTATGTGTGTCACTCTTGCATCTTTTTTTTTTTCCTACAACTAGAAAGACATTAGGCCAGGAACTAGTAAATAATACTGGCCTTCCCATGTCTAGTCCTGCTGGGTACAGGTTAACCATACTAGTATTAGGTAGAGTAATTGTATATAGTGATGAGTCAACATTTTGCTCATTGAGACTAACTATCAAGCATTATCTGTTGGCACTAAGTTGATTCTGTGGTGCAGTCAGTACTCACTTCTCTCTTAATGGAGGAGAGACTATATTTTGGGGTCTTTAGCCCTGAACATTAGTTTCACATTGGCATAAACATATTGAATTAAAAGGTGCCAAGAAGTTCCATATAAAATAAAAATAATAATACTTTATAGTAGTCTTACCAAGGGAGAAAATCAGCTAATTATTTGGCCAACTGTTCAGGAATATATACTTAAGGTTGATTGAAACAAATAGGCAACACTTTACTTTGTTGTGGTTCTGTCGTCTTTTTGTGTATAAAGATTGGGCTTGGAATAAGCTGAAAAGGAAAAACGTGAGAGGAAAAGGAATAAGAAGAAAAGTCACAAGAAAAAGCAGTATTTGTGAAAGTGTATCTTAAACTCTAAATTGCTTTTAAAATGGAGATTTTTCTTTGAGGAAGACTAGAATTAGAGGACTAGCAGGAGGTACTCTTCCAAATTTTAATAAATATCATAAGTGTATCTCACCTTAATTCCCAGGAAACGAATTAGAAATGTTGGTTGCCAGGCTAATAATAACATGTTAAATTGCTCCCTTGTGTGCCAAACCCTGTGCCAACGGTTGTATGTGTTTGGTGTCTTTTAAATGTCACCACAGCCCAGGGAGATACAAATGAAAAAGGATCTTAGTTAGGTTCAGTCACTTGTCTGAGATCACAAGCTAGCCATAAGCATCGGAACTGGAATCCAGGTCTGTCAGGCATCAGACACCATGCTTCAGAACTCTGCCACTCTGCCCAATCCCATTATCTTGACATGATACTTCTTATCTTGTGGTCACTGACTACTCAGAGGTTGATATGTCTTTTTTATAAGCCTACTATGTTTTTATTTCAGGCAGTTATACCCATTTTGCAGAAAAGTATATTTGGCCCACATGGAAAGCAAGAAAATGAAACTTATTTAAAAGAGCCCTGAGGCAATGTACAAAGCGTACAAGTTGACAGGATTTTTTTCTAAGCCTAAAGAATGTTAACAATAAGGAAATTGAGATTTTTGTCATTTTTAAAAAAGATTTATTTATTTATCTGTGCATACAGAACTAGCTACAGGCCAGAGGTGCAGGGACGGTGAGAGGATTCACCAGAGACAGAGTGGGGAGCAGAATAGGCAGATTGTCCAAGTACACTGCTGAGGGGAGCAGCGGGCGGGTTAGAAGCGGTCTGCCGTGCCATGTGGATCAACTCCGGGGCAGGCTGGGATTGAACTCATGCGGAAGTGGCCTTCAATTCTCAGTGCTGTGCTTTAATCTGCTGTGCCACCAGGGAGGGCCGATTTTTGTCATTTTTTATGACTTGATCAGGTCTTGTAATTAGTAAGCAGCTAAACTGGCACTGACTTGGTTTTGAGCTATTTTAATTATAGTTGCATGGCAAATGCTTTTTTTTAAAGACCATAAATCCTATGAATCTTAAGTATTTACATAAACATGTGATGCATATGCATGATTACTAAGTTTAGAGATAGACTCAATATTTTTCTCTAACTGTCTGCCTGGCATGTGACCGATGACATAGTTGGTTCAACAAGCAATTTATTAAGTGTCAAGCACTGTGGAAGGATCTACTGCATCATATGTACTCAATTAAGGCTATAAAAACCTATTTGTGTTTCCAGTTTGAGTGACAGACATACAGAAATCTGCTGTTGGAGACTATCACTGATTAAAAATGATTTCTACCTGCCTGCTTTGCCTACTTCCATTGCTTCTCAAAGATCAGAAGAGAGAAGGCTCTGGAAACACAGGCTGCATGCCTAGCTCTCTTCTCTAACACCATGTTCTAGCATTACCACTTCAGCTGCTGAGTCCTCTATAAAAGAGGCTGCCCATTTGTCTGCTTGGCCCAAACTCAGGGTGTTTAGGAAGAAAGACAGGAGGATTCCATGATGTGTAAACCAAACAATTTAACCCCAGAGGTCTGGGGCAGAGATGGAGGAAATAGTGCTGCGTGAAGCACACTAGTGCAGAGACCAGCTGCCACCCTGCCTAGTAGTTTCCATGTTAGTGAGCACATTTGGTTTCCAGAAGAGTCCAAACATCTGACCCAGCAGCCCATCTGGAATGTCAGCTCTTTGCACATAGAAGTTATGTAATATAACCCTGTCAAATGAATTCATGGACAAGTGAGAACCAGGACACATCAGAACCAGGAGTTAAACTGATGTAACTCCATTTATCTCCAGAGCCCAGAACTGTCTTTCAGAAAATGTGCAGCTAAGAATTCTTAGGCAATTTTCATGCTGAATTACAGCTCCTACAAGAAGCACCTGGAGGATTTTAGGGAGGAATTTATACTTGAGAGACATCTTTGATCTAATCTTTTAAGATATATATTCTTTGAGATATCTTTATGATAAATGCTCATTAAGATTCTTTTGTCATTTATTCTCAATTATAATTTAAGCTTCTTGATGGTAGAGGCCATCATTTTCATTTCATCAGAATTTTTGAATATGCTTAACTCAGGGCTAAAACAGCCTCAGTGTAAGTCCATTGAATGAACACATAAATGACTTCTTATGGTACTAAAAGTGAATAAAGGGGCAGGACAAGGTGATCATTTATTAAGGTACCAGTGAGGTCTAATCTAGTTTATTTTCTGAGGCTTACTAAAGTTTATGAATAAAGGTGCTCAGCATCATCTGTCATTAGGGATATGCAAAACAAAACCATGAGATATCATTCTATACTCTTGAGAATAGCTATACTGAAAGACATCGGCCAATACCATGTTAGTGAAGAAACCAGAATCATCACACATTGTTGGTAGAAGTGTAAAAAGGCATAGCTACTTTGTTAGCTGCAATAGTTTCAGTTTTTCAAAAAGCTAAACAAAAAGTCATGGCATTACCATATGACACAGAAATTCTACTCCAATTGAAAATGTGTATCTACACAAAAGCTTGTATATGTGTGTTCACAGTGTCATTCATAATAGTGAAAAAGTGTAAACAATTCAAATACCAATCAACTATTGAAGATGGTGAAACATTATTCACCCCTAAAAAGTAATCCGGCTCTGACACATGCTTGTGACATGGATGAATCTTGAAAATATCATGCTAAATAAAATAAATAAGGCATGAAAGACCACATGGTCTAATATGGACCATAAAAAATCCATATTAGAAAAACCCGTAGAAACAAAGTAGATAATGTTTGTGAAGGAGGCAATGGTGAATGATTGTTTAATGGAATTGTTTTGGGGGGAAATGATGAAAACATTCTGTAATTATATAGTGGCTGTGGTTGAACAACTTTGTGAATAAATTTTAAAGCCACTTATACTCTTTAAATTATTGTTAGTGACAATTCAGTTTGAATTTGATCTTATTAGATGCTTATTGTAATGTGTAATATCTAAAATATAACCCAGAGACAAAAGTATATTAAGTACTTTCTGATGTTTAAATTATTCTGCAACTTTAAATTTTCATTATTATTTTCTATAAATATATATACACGTATATATATATATATATATATATATATAACTGCATTAGTGAGATATATTTGACAAATAATAACTGGCATATTAAATGCACAATTTGATAAATTTTCACATGTATGTAGTGATAAGATAATACCACAATCAAGACAATGGACACATCCATTATCTTCAAAAGTTTCCACTTTCCTCTTTGTAATCTGGTCCTGCTCCTCGCAAAAACTACTCTCTTGTAACTACTGAGTGGTCTGTTATTATAGATTAGTTTGCATTTTCTAGAATTTCATGTAGCTATAATACAGTATTTTTTGTTTCATTTCTTTTACTTAGCATAATTATTTTAATACTCATCCATAATTATTTTTAGATTTATGAACAGTCTATTCCTGTTTATTGCTGAGTATTATTTATTATATGAATAAAGTTCAACTTGTTTATCTAGTTTCCAACTGGTGAACATATGAGGTATCAGAGTTTGGTTATGAAAAATAGAACTACTGAATATTCATGTCCAAGTCTTTGGGCAGAGAGTTTCTTTTTCTTGGGCTAGTACCTGGGAGTGGACCTGCCATGTCATATGGTAGGTGTGAGTTTATTAAAGACTGTTAGATCTTTCTTCAAAATGATGCTGCCATTTTATATTCTCATCATCAGTGTATGAGAGTTCCCTTTCCATACAGATATAGCTTTAAATGAAAAGAAAGATAGAGTGGAAATTCACCTATTCAGAAGAAGAAACTAAGGGCCAGGCCTGAAATTTGAAAAACCACAGTGAAAGAAACTATTGGAGGTTGTAAAAATGTGTCTGTTTTAAGTATCTAAGTCCCAAATGGTAAACATGAAGCCTAAGGCTACCTTCTTTATGAAGGTTTAAACAAAAAAATCACTCAATTTTATTATAAACAGTAGGAAACAACACAGTAAGAACAAAACAATTGCTTTTGAAATGACAATGTGAGGAGCTAATTATAACCTTCTATTTCTGGAGTACAAAAACTTCAAGCATAGAACAGTTGGCAGGTTGCTCACTTAACCCCAATTAGTTCCTTCCTGTAGTACTTGCTTATACAGTACATTGTGAGCTGCTCAAGTTTAAAGCCAACTGGTTGGGAAAGAGAAAAATTGTGCTTAGGCAAAAGGGTGAATTTCTTAGAAAGAGTCTTAAGTTATGCAGAGCCAGCCAATAACAGGGCAATTCCAATTACACAGAGGATAACTTAGAAAAATATTTCGATAGGGACTTTGTAAAAAGAGTTGATATTGGAATGGATGCACAATTATTTATATATTTTGCAGAATTATTTAAAAGTAGATAACGTCAAAGGTTCTATAACGCTCTGTACTCAGCATGGTACAGAATAGGAAAAAAACAAAGTAACATAAGCACTGTACTAAATGCAACTTTATGTTTGATCTGGGTATTTGAGTGATACTAGAGAGTGGAGGAAAGTATGATAAACTGGAAAGAACATATATTTTTAAAGGGAAGATGGTAAGTTTCCAATAATCATTATCTTAATAAATACAGGCCATTGTTGCTAAATATGACATTTTAAGAGAAGGTGCAAATATGAAATTTAAGGGGAAATCAGAGTTTTAAATGTTAGCAATAAAAATTTTTAACAGAATGTGTATCTAAAAGGACATATACACAGATTAGACAGGGTTTGTAGACTGCTAGCTTATAGCTTCTGGCAGTGGAGAAGGTTCTCTCCCCAATGAGTTTTATCAATAACATTGATTCAACTTCTCTTAGATCAAAGCAGACTGGGTATACTTCTTGCTCTCTTTCCATTAAGATTTCCTAATAAATTGTAAAATAGTTCCAGGTCATACTTATCTTTCAGCCTTAAACAATAAGCTATGAATACCTTAGTGAAAATAGAAGCAAATCTTTAGAACTTGAGGGAAGAAGACCTCAAGACCTTTCTGTGGACTGTGTTTGGTTACAGATGATCATTCTACTGCTGCTCAAGTAATTCTGGGGTGGTGATCTCAGAAATTATATGAGATCTCCACTTCATTGTTGTAAAACTTTAGTTTGTAAAGTTCATGTGTTAAACCAAAATCTGCATTCCTGGATTTCTCCTTAATCTCTCCATGGTGGTCTCCTGGAGTTCTTCGTAGCTTAATAGTTCCTTTCTACATGGGAATTCTCCAAACATCTAAAGATGCTCTCATGAGTGTCTCGTTTTTTGTCTATATCTCTGTGGTTAATTCAGCCTTTCCTCATTCCAAAAGCATCTCATAAGTGCTCCCACTGCTTTCTGATCAGGTCTCAGATATAGTGCATGCACAAAAATCAACTCAAATGGGTAAAAGAATTGAACATAAGACCTAAAGCCTTAAAATATATGGAAGAACATATAGGTAAAACACCACCTATACATCTCAGTAACATCTTGTAAGACTTATATCCCAAAGCAAATAAACTAAAGGAAAAGATAAACAGCTGGAATTACATCAAACTATAATGCTTCTGTACAGCAAAAGAGACAAAACAAAGTGACGACCTATTGTTTGGGAGAAAATTTCTACACTCCATACAACTGCGAAGGGACTGATCATAAAGATATTAAAAGAACTCACATGACTCAACAAAAACAAAGTAAGCAATCTAGTCAAAAAATGGGCAGAACTTAAAAGACACTTCAAAAAGGAAATGCAAGTGACCAATAGACATATGAAAAAAATATTCAACATTCTTCATAATCAGGGAAATGTAAATCAAAGCCACAATGAGATACCACCTTGCACCAGTGAGAATAGCACATATTTAAGAAACTAGCAACAAAAAGTGTTGGCAAGGATGTGGAGAAAAGGAACTCTCCAGCATAGCTGATTGGAATGCAAACTGGCCCAACCACTATGAAAAGCTGTGTGAAGGTTCCTCAGACTATTAAAAATGGAGCTATCACATGACCCAGCAATTCCACCTCTAGGAATCTACCCGATGGACACAAAAACATTAATTCAGAAGGATACCTGCACCCTTGTGTTTTTTTGCAGCACTATTTGTAATAGGTAAGCTATGGAAACAACCCAAATACCCAAAAATAGATGACTGGATCAAGATGTGGTATATATGGAATACCATTCAGCAATCAAAAAGAGAACCAATGCTATTTCCACCAACATGGGGTAAGTTAGATGGGATTGTGCTCATTGAAGTAAGTCAGAAGGAAAAAGAAAAATATGGGATTATCTATTTCAACATATGGGATATAGGGAACCAAAAGAGGGATCAGGGAAAAATTAATAATAAAAAATACAACAAAACTTAACACAATTAAATAGTCAATTATAAACCAGAGACATTTTGCAGGTGATGGGGAGGGAGAGTTATCAAAATGAGGATGAACACAAGGGACTATGGTGATAGCGCATGAGTGAATTGGTGGTAGAAATTCGATGGGGACTACTACATCTGAGAAAAGAAAGCAAACATTGTTCAAAAGTGAACAATGATATAAAATATAAATAAATAAATTTTAAAAAATATATAAACTGAAATAAATTCCTCAGGGAATGACCTTGTTTATACCTAACAAATATGTCATAGAAATTTTAAATGTAAAGTGTTTGAAAAGTAGAAAGTTCTTCCTTACTGCATGCTTATATTGCATGATATATTTTCTGTGATAAACTAACAACTGGCATTTAGTATTCCAGAAGACTGGGAAGGTGTGATTAACAGTGAACTATCAACAGTGAAAGATGGAGGCTTTGGAATATAAGGAGTCAAGGCAAGAGATTTTATCCTTTTTGTATCTCCAGTACATAGCACAGTGCAGGGAAATCAGTGAATGGTTAAGACTTATTAAGTTAATAAAATAAACCTATTTGGAGTTATATGACAAAACCCAGCATGGTTGAAGTTTTAGTTTAGTGTAGTCTATTCCAATACAAAATAATATCAATATACCAATTTTGATTAGCCAGAGAAAATACTGGGACTAGAAGGCTGATTCTTTATATAAGTAGAGATTTCCTGCATCACTGAGAAAACTGTCGTGACCCATTAGTTGACAATTGGATTTGCCTACCACCATTTTGTGAGGACTGGTAGATTGAGCAATGGATTAAAATCAATATATTAATTGTGGAGAAAGACCAGCAACAATTATATAATTAAGTATGTCAACATTTCAGGGGTGGACTGTAATCACTGTAGGAGAGCTGCCATGGGGATGAAGGGTCAGACTCTACTTATGTACAGAGTGGTTTGTTGGTGGCTATGTGTGGGAATCTATTTCTAGGATAGTATTTCTGTGCTTCCTTTGTAATTAGCTGCCATGAAGAGAGAATTTGAATAGTATTTCAAATTTTCAAACAATTGACATGTTACTTCTTTTTTTTTTTTTTTTCCCAGGAGGCACTTTACTTTGGCCCTTTCCCTTTTTTTTTTTGCTTCCCTTCTTCCCCCCCCTTAGGTTTATTTTGTTTTGACTTAAAAAAATTTTTCTTTTTTTTGGTTCAATTATTATTTAGTTTCAGTTTACCTCCTGCACATATGGTGGATGGTTCAGCTGCTAGGATTTCAATGCAGGATTTCTTCAAAATCTAGGAGGAGAGGAAATAAAAGAGTCAAAGCATGCTTATTTTGTTAACAACAGAGGAGGAGGGTTTTGCTTTTGGCTACCAAGATATGGAAATTCAAGGATACAATGTTTTAGTGGGGGGGGGAGTAACATCTTTACTAGTATCATTAATGGCAAATATTCATTGAGTTAGCATATGCATTTGGTGATTTTGAGTGTCCCTAAAGTCATAAGAATTATTCATTCATTTTTTTTTCTTTTTTGGCAGATTTTAATAAATACTGTGAAATACTAGTACTCATTATGAAGTTTTTAACATACAGTTGGGGACTGGGGCTTACACTTAAAAATGTAAATAACAAAGGTCAATCACATATGGTAGGTGCCAGGGTGAAGGGGCACAGAGCAGGTGTCATGGATTTCATGAGGAGAATGCTAAGGGTTGTTTACCTGAAAAGAACTTCATGGAAGACATGGCGCCAAGGAAAAGACTCAGTCAAGTGGGTAGGAGGGAAGGGAAGATTAGGTTGCAGGCACAGAAAGACATGAGCAAAGGTGAGGAAGTAGAAATACACAGAACTCTTTAGCTGGAACAACAAGAGCTTGAAAAATAGAAATAAAAGAAAAAAAATAATAAAGAGGGAAAAAAGGATGAAGGTAGTTGAAAGATCCTCAGGAGGACCATTTTCCGAATTCTCAGTGTCCTTTTTTATTAGCAAAGTGAGGAAAGATGTTAGGGGAGATGGATATGAAGGCTTCTTGTGCCTCACTCTGTAGGAGGAGCCCCTAAACCTTACTTAAGTGGAAACATATTCTTTCCCCAATGAATCTTATAGGTGTCAGTGGAGAGTCTGGGAGAATCCCGTGACCATACAGGTAGTTAATAGTGAGGGTTTCTGGCCAAAGCATGGTTTTAAGCTTTTTGCTACTATTTATGAATCCCACCTCTTGTTGAGTATCACTTAAAATTTCAACAAAACAAATAAACATATATAGGAAGCTTAATTAATTTTACCAAGGGAATATAATATCTTTATTTGGACATTACTTAATTTGGAAATTTATACGTTTTAGAGGGCATAAATATCTGTCTGTTTATGAAAGGGACATTTGTAAAAGCAAGTAATGGTAAAATTACAAATTTAAAGTGCAAAAAGAAGAGAACACCTTTTAGCACCTGTTAACTCGCATTGATGTTTTATTTATATATGCTTCATTGTTCCAGCTTAAGTGACATCCCAAGATAAAGCAATAGAATAAGTAAATCATAAAGGGAGAGGAGGTGAAATGAAGAGAAAATAACAGAGATGAAATAAAAAGTAAGAAAACAATAGGAAAAAAAAAAAAACCCAACTGTGAGGAGCTCATTTCCTTGCTAGGGGTTGCTCATGGATTTAGTTTTAAGCTTTCTAGTAGCAGTTGTGCAGGCAAGGCAATACGAGGTTCTTGCTCTGTCTATTAAAAGTAGACCAGTTAGTTTCTCAGAAAAGAATATTTACCCATTCCAAGACAAATCTGGGAGTCCTCATAGAGAAGCATTGGGAAAGGAAATAAACATGCTTCAGCAAATCTTCGTCTGATGCACAGATGATAAAACATTAAAATGTATTCATTGACAGGTTTCTCACAACCATATATTTAGGGAAATTAATATATACTTGAAAGTATTAAAAAGCAGCATTTCTTTTGATTTTTTTCTCATAATTTCAGATGTCTACTTTTCCTAATATTCCTTCCACTCATTTAAACTGAACATATTTTTGTATTTTGATTCCCCTATTTATTTGCTCAGCCTCTGGCATATCCAGCCGCCACTACTCCCATCCCAGGTAAAGGAGCAACTTTGGTTCCTCTTGGTCCCTGAGCCCACTGCAACTGGCAGGAGCCACAGGCACCAAACTAAACTCCTCATACCACCAGCCATTGTTAGTGTCATTGGTCCTCATCCACCTGGCTCTGGGGAACTGGTATCAACACTGAGCACCTGAGTTCCCTTCAGTGTTATTCTAACTTAGAACCAGAAACTCCAAGAGTATATACTGGTACCCTTGATAGCTTCTCCATCTTCTTTTTTTTCCTATGGTTGATCCAGTCCTTTTGGTCTCTTGTTTATGTAACAGTATCCTAGCTTGCTTGGATCTTGGTGAGCTATGATTCATATCCTAGATGCCAACCTTTCTTGAATTGTGATGGCTGTTCACCTCCTCCAAAGCAATTCGCTGTCACTGGGCTCTTCACACCTGAGGACTGCCTCAGCCAGTGGCTGCCATGACTGAGGGCAGTAGCTCCCTCAGGCACAAGTTTTCAAATGAGTCACGTTAGAAGAAGTAGAATTAATCCATATGGAGACATTTATTAAATAGTGGCATTAGAACAATGTGAAGCTATTTTTATGTTATAAATAAAATTCCTCAGGCATTTGGCATCCCTTAATAAATCACTTTATTATCAACAACTGAAGATTTCAAAACAGTTCAGGAATAAAAATTGAGCTATTAGAGCTATTGAGTTCCCCAAACTCCACCAAAATAGATAATGAAATCGGCACCCATGTGAGTTCCTGACTTTGAACAAACGTTTTTGAACCAATACTTAACCAGGGATTGGTAAAGGAAACACCCATGAATCTTTGACCACAAAGACACACTAGCAAGTTTTGTCATAATAAACACATGCTGTACCATTCTTTCAAAGTGTCTGCAATTAGCAGATAAATCTAAGGAGTGTATGAAGGGCCAAAAAATGTCAGCCAAGCACAGTAATTCAATCCAGTAAAAACATAGCTTTCCCAATCTTAACTTAAAACATCTGGCAGGGAGCATTGTGGCCAATAGAGTAAAATTTATCAGTGAGGGGGATGGGCAGGAATCTGTCTGAGACCGTAGCTTCTATTAGTTTGAAATGTCTGGTTTCAAAAAGTAGGAAGTCACAATCATCATGGGTGGATTTGGGGGTCCCCTTGGTTATGAGAAGCCCAGACTGTATGGTAATCAGTCTGTCTAAACTGCAGCAACATCTGCTTATTGGATGGAGATGGGAGGCGAAGGATCCTCCCCCAACTAGGCACTGGTAGCTACGGAGGAAGTCTAGGCACAGCACTGGGAAATCGATGAAGGAAAATCACTACATGAAGTGAGAGGGACTCATATGAGGTGAAGACAAAGCTGAATAGAATAAGCCTGCAGTGGAGACTAGGTTAACACCAACACATGCCACAAGTATAGTTAGTGTGAAGAGCTGGTCCTCGTCCTGGCCCTGCACTTACCTGATCTAGAGTCCTTGACAAATCCTTGAACTTTTCTGTACCCCAATTGTGGGTACCAGTGTAACTAACATACTGAATAATGTTGATAGCTTGAAAACTGGAATCAAATTGCTTGAGTCAATTCACTATGAGCAGTGTGATCTTGGGTAAGTTCCATAACTTCTCTTAGTCTGTTTTTTCATCTGTAGAAGTGGGATAAGGATACAAACTCCAGAAGAGTAAATGAGATCATAAGGCAGAGCTGATAGGTCCAGAGCCTGTATCTGATAAGCCTCAATTCAAGGAACTATTATTCTGAAGATCTTCGACTCTATAGAGACAGATAAAGATAGACCTGGGCTATGAATAAATTACTAACCGTCTGAATCACAGTTTCTTTTCCTATAAATAATGATAAGGAAGCCACTGACTAGATGATGGATGGGCTATATCATGGTAAAATGAGTAATAGACATGAATGGAAAGATAGCTTGGAAAGCCAAATGGACTTGGGTAGTAAAATTCATATTGGATTGGAGTGAGCTCAAGGAAAATTGCGACAAGATTGTTTTATGACAGAACTAAACAGATGTAACTGCTCAACAGAGAGTGCCTCCATTCTGGAGTGGGGTCATCAGCCGAGTGCCTTTCATGGAAATAAGGCACCAAGGAACCTGCTCAGAAGAACCTTAGCTGAAAAAGCACTCAGGAGAATGTCTGATAAATATTTGACAGACAATGGTAGCTGTTTCTATGATTTTGGAAATTACTATCACTTTTGTTATTACTATTAGTACTGTTACTTCTTGTGGATATGGATCTCTGCTCAGCTCTCTATCACATACCTACCACTGACCTTGAGCTTGCCCATATTTGCTGGTATAAAAAACTGGAAAAGGCTAATAATTTTATCTTGTTACTTACTGGATAAATTCCAAAAAGAATATACATCAGAGAGCATGTTTGAAATCCATAAATCTATCTAGATGCAATGTGTTGTTACTGGTATGGTTATTTTCATGCTCCTCCCTAGATTGTTGGGGCCATAAGGACTTTTTATGTATACTTGAAATGAATTTCATTGTGAACCAGTTTGGGTTGTATAGAAGGATTTATGTTTTTGGAGTCTAAAAACTGCAGTCCGTTTTTATAAAGTTATCTGTTGATGCAGTGGTTTCTCATGAATCCTTAAAGAATTGTGAATATTTACAGTTATAAGAATTCTTCTTCCTTTATCACAGCCTCACGACTTTTTTTTTCTTTCTTAATTCTGCTTCCTTCCCTAACAAACAACCAATCTTTATTTATTTGGCTATTTCCAATTGGATAATTTTTGTTTGTTTATTAGTGAAAGACCAGCTCTTTTGTCCATTCGTGATATAGGGGACCTTTGCTTCCAGACATCTTTCAGAAAGTCTTCCAGATTATGTTTCTTGGTGTCTTGTTATAAAGAACAAACATGGCTTGAAGATACCTGGGACTTGTAGTAGGCTGGTACATGGGTGACTAATTACTTCCTGACCAATTACATTTGTTTCTAGACAAAAATAATAGCAGTTTTCCTTCATTTCACTCTCTTTGCCATTTTTAAATACAATATGAATTAGTACCTAAGTCCTGGTGATTTAACAATTGAAAATTTCCAAACCCATTCACATTTTATATAAATTATTATTCTCCAGAGAATTCACCATTACTTATAATTATATATAATGATTTGTCACTATCATCTTCCTTAGACTATAAACTCTTACGAGGGTCTAGAATGGATTTGTTTTATATACAACTATATCCACAGTGTCTAACCTGGTACAAAGTAGAGATTAAATAACTATGATTGAATAAATAAATGAATTCATTGCAAAATTTCTGCATGGCTTCATAAACTGGCAATATAGCATATTATATACTGGTCTTCCTTTTGTCCTATAAAAAAATCTTTGGGATTTTGAATACAAGTCATGTTCTGCCTCTTGTAATACCTCCCTCTTCTTTAGAACCACTATCTTTGGGGACTACCTTCCAAGGAGGCCTATTTCAGCATCCCTATTAAAAAAGAGAGGGACTTAACTTTTAAAACAATATGCTGTATGTCATGTCCCATGTTATATTTGCCTGGCCTGCTCTTTAAAATACCTTGACATCTTTACTTGAGAAAATGTAGCGGTCTGAGATTAGGGAGTAAGGCTTAGACTCTGGCTGCAAGGAAGGACACATACAATATTGCAGTTGATGGCAGGGAACATAATAGACAAGCCTGGGACCATTGCTTTTATAAAAGGCCTGTTAGCTTGCAACATACATCTGGCTCATCCACACCTTCAGGCCTGTCCATGGTAACCCCGTGAATTCTGAAGCTATTTGACCTCTAATAAGATTTTTTAAAAAGATAGTCACTTTTCTTAACTGAATTTCACTCCACACTTGAAACCAGTAAGCACACCTATTCTTAACTACGAATATGATCCTAAATACAAGTCAGTTTTATAGAATACAAATTTAAAATTCATGATTTACTGTTGCACATTCATATATCTGGACTTCATCTATGGGTTTATGTAAACTCATACATTTATCTAATAAACACTCTAACATGCAAGAAATGTTTTGAAGTAATTAATGAATTTTAGACAAGAAAGCATGTCTCCCAAACATGCAAAGGCTTTTTGTCCAGTTCATTTAAATACTACCTTTTTCTCTGTTTCAATTTCATGGAGAGTCTGCACAGGACAAACAAAGCTCTAAAATGGAGGAAATCCATTTTTTCTTCTTAACTAGTTTCCTCTTGTTTTCAGAAGTTCAGAGAGCTGTGGACTCTTAACACATGGTTTATTTAGTAAGATGAGCTTGTGACCTGGTGCATGTTGGCAAAGTCGGTGGCTCTCCTTAGGAGGTGAATCCTACAGCCTTTCACTGGATTTTGCTATAAATCCTGCTGTTACTCAATAATGGGTCTCATCACTCCTAGACAGGGGAATCATTGTCAGAGGGGAAGTGGAGGTGACCTAAAATTGAACTGAAAAGCCCCTCTGCAATCTTTGTAGCCTCTTCAAGTTTTAGGAACTTTTAGTACATTTGGATTTTATAATAAATCAAACAGAAGTAACAGCTTATTTGAAATGTCTGGCCCGAATGCCTATAAAGACCAACTTTGATTAGTGACAGCAAAGGCAAATGATTTTTACTTTTTATTTTATTTTTTTAATGTTCTCCACCCCCTCCCTGAGGCAAATGACTTTTTAAAAAGATTTCCTGCTCACTACAGAAACAATTGGTTCTATTTATGTTTCTTATCCAGGCAGGCTAATATGAATGGAGCCCAAATGCCATCTTTTAGAAAGACAATCTTAGAAGACAGGGTGGAGGCAGAACAACAGGAATTTTATGAGAAACAGAACCGGAGAACTGTCCACTGGCTTTGTAGGCAGTATAGTCCTCTGGGCTGCTTTTTGATGCCTAAGTATGCACAGTATGGCATGGAACATCAAGGGAAAAATGACAAACAGGCAGTTTCTGTGATTGACAGTTGTGCCTTTGACAAGAAGAACAGCATACAGCACGACAAAGACCCAAGTGTCAAGCAAGGAGTTCTAATACTGTGTAGCTGGAGCTCAAGGCAGATCTCATACTGGAGAAAGGACCAGAGCAGCCTCTGTGGAGAATATGGAACAGTTGATGCTGGAGGCAGAGAGAGATCTTGAGAGAAAATTTATTTAGGGCAAAGCAGAAGGGGGTTTCCTCCAATCATGAATAGGGCTGACTTCAGAGAAGGGCTACTGCTGCTCTGGAAGGAGAATCAGTTCGATAAAGTCAGGTACTTCCCAGTCCTGTGGGGCTGTGGTGTAGATTTTGATCCTTGAAAAACATTTAGCAGTTCCCTACTATGGTCTGGTCTAAAAGGTAAGAGGGAAAGCCTAGGGGCAGCCTGTACCTTTCTTCATAGCTTTCCTAGGACCTTGGTAAGATTAAGGGTACATTTCTACCATCTTCCCTTTTGTGGAAGGGAGAAATCAGCACCAGATCTGGTTCTCATAAATAAATATATAGATTGTGGGACATATTCATTCCTCAGTTTTGCTGAGGAATTAGAACAATTTTCCTTGATAAAAGATTTATCTTGCCAAAACTTGCAATGTAGTTGTACTTGCTCAATACTTGTTTACTGTTGATCAAACATGCAGAAGCTCTGTGCGCTGATTCACCCTTGAGTTAATAGGAAGCCCAAAGCAAGCTTAAATATTTATTCTGGGGAAATGCTCCTAGACGGAAGTGGCTTGGTGCCGGTAACTGGGTCCTCCATCTCATACACAGTGTGCCAGGTTTCAGATAGGAAGTGAGGATAGCTGGGAGGAGGAGTTGGCATCACAATTACCAGTGCTAGGATTGAAAGCTGCAGATGCATTTCAGTGTTATCGGAATCCAGCTTTCATGCAGCTTCTCATTTCACTGCCTGCAGCACTTTTGAAAAGGCAAACAAAGACCCAGGAGCCTTCCTGGACTTTTGCTTCATATTTTCGCTTGAGGGCTGGCGCTACATACACCAGTTGTGGTCAGTGGAAATTCCCTGAAGAAGCCGCAGTAAGAGAAGGCAAAGGAATAGTTTCTTCTTTTATACTTAAGCTGACTTAAGGGGTGCAATCTTACAACAGTCCAGCTTTTACCTTCTAATGTCTTCAACTGTATTCTACAAAAGCAAGTACAAATGCTGACCTCAAGGGTACAGTTTTGAGCAATTATGGTAGCCTGTGTCAAGTTGTCAGCTTGTCATGATGATAGTACTTCATCCACTGAGGAAAAAATGAGATATTGCGAGGTGCTCTCCACCTAATAGTAAAGGCAGAGCAGGTTCTGCCCCCAACTCTGTATTCACACAGGCTTTGTTTTTCCTCTTTGTAAATGCGTACATGGCCTCAAATCATTTCACATTCTGGTTCTCATCGTCTCCTTGGAAGTGGATTCCCAACCTCCCCACTTTATCCACTAGAGCATTGTGGTCTTTCTTGTCATGGGCATTAGATATGGACCCAACTCTATTCTGGATCACTCCCCAGTGCTGTGTGGCCATCGGTAGGTTAGCTAATCTTTCTGTCCTCATTGAATAAACAATATCTCTGTGAAATGGTCATGAGAAGTTGACGAAATGACTAAAATGACTTGCACAGAGTCTAGCATGTAAAAGCTCATAACTGGTGGTTTTCATTGCTTTTACTTTCCTAATAAAATAGAGGTGGGAGAAAGCGTGGGTTCTGAAGTCATAGAACTGGGTTCCAACACGGTCACCCCCTTTTAGACTGTGTGTGCTTGGGGGGAATTTTATGAGGTTCAGTGTCTTCTTCATTGATAAAATGAGAATATGAATATTCCCTTCACAGCATTATGATTTTTAAAGGGGATAATATTAGATTGGGTGAAGGAACAAGGCTCCTAAATAAGTGATCTGCTGCTGCTAATTTCTTTCTGCTTTTTCCCTGTGTTCCACTGATGAAAGACTTAAGTAGAAAACAAGTGAGAGCACTTTGCAAAATAACACATTATACCAGTCAGATGTCTTCTTTGAAGTGGAGAGGATTAAGGAACAGTGAAAAAGCCAAAATGTAGGGATGAGGTTAAGGAAGCAGAGAAACTGAGAACTTGAAGAATACATGCCCTGGGTCAGCTCCTGGTAACCTAGTTGTGATTTTCCATTTTTCAAGCACAAGAGAAGGATCTCTGCAGTCAGACCTGGGTTCAGATCCTCCACTTTGCCATTATGAATTGCACACTTGTGACCTTGCTGTACCTCAATTTCTTGTACCTCAGTTTCCTCAGATATAAAGTAGGGATATTAAGCTCTTCAGAGTGGCTGTGGAAGTGCCTAGCAGAGGAGTTGGCCCAGAGAAGATGTTCAGGAAATCACACTGGCTTTGCTCCTTTTTCACAGGGTTCATTACTATTGATACTGAGTGTGTATTTTTCCATAGTCTTCAGGGGATATGGATAAAGAGGCCATGATCTAGATTCCTTGAGGATCTTGATTTCAAGCTGATAGTTCTATGGTCAGACTTTGTATCTGACTAGAGCGTCCTCTATCCTTAGAGTAAAAGAGTGTATCCTGCTAGACTCCATATGATTTAGTCTCTGCTTGCTTGTCCACTTCATCTTCTGCCACTACTACCCACTTTAATTACGGCCCTTTCATTCTGCTGTTCACCATCTAGAACTCAGCTCCACCAGAAATGTTCTATCCATGTTCTTCCCATGAATGGCCACATTTCACCCTTCAGGTACTCTTCAAAGGAGCCTACTTTTTGATCAACCTGTTTACTCTTAATCTCAGTAGTAAGTTACTTCATTTGTGTCACTTATCACAACTTTAATTATGTACATTTATTTATCTACTTTTATGTGTCCTTCTCACTAAATTGTGAACTCCATCAGAACAACTTCTCCATCTGCTTTACCTGTAAATTAATGGTCAGAATCTACCATAAATGTTTTTAATGTGTTCTTAATGAGTAAATATTAGCTGTTACAAGTCGATTTGAGATTTAATAGGCTGAGAATGAACCAGTTGAGCTTACTGAAAGTTTTTTCTGCACACTCAGTTTGGATCATAAAGCCCATTCTATTTTATTATGAGAAAGTAACCGGCCACTAAAAAACAACATCCCTGGGAACAAGCTGGAATAGATGCTTCAGATGGGGGAAAAAATGAGAGCTTTCTTTTCAGTATCCAAAGGAGAAAGAAACCCGCTTCTTAAAAATAGTTAGCCAAATTTTAGGCCATAATTATTTCTGTCTGACTTGAGAAAGATGAGACCTGCTGTGCTTGTCCCTGATTCTCTGTCCAAGCAAGCAAATTAACAACTGCCATAAACATGGGTTTCAAGTAGTGGGAGGATCAAAACCACTAGCATAATTCCCAGATAAAAGCTCATAGGAATGTTATCATTCAGCTAAAAGTCTGGAGACTCAAGTCTCAAATTATTATTATTTTCCTATTTCATTTCATTAAAATGTCTCAAACACCTTTGGAATTATTTCCATTGGGGGTAGGGAGAGATTTACAAATACGGGGGTTCATGCTGAACTTGGGTGAGTTGCTAAAATGAAAATATTCAAGGACGACATCAATTTATATAAGTAAAAAGATTCTATTTGGGTAAGAATCAACCTTATAAGATGTTAGGCACATGGCTCATAAGAGACAAGAACAGACAAGACTTGTCCTTGCTAGGAATCCCACATCTGAAGGCAAGACTTCCACAGGTACCTCATAATTGGGCTCCTGCTTCTGGATATGCCCAGTCTCCCTCTAATATATACAGACACTCTCTTTACATTCTTTTCCTAAATATCACTTACTAGATGGTCAAAATGTTCATATGATTACATCAACTAAGTTGGAGCCAACCTCCCTTCAAGGCTCTTGTCAGAGTGATTGTAACTAAAAGTCTATACTTTCCACTCTCCTGACTCCTTTACCCAAACTTTCTCACCAGACAGACAGACAGGTAATATTTGTATTGTTTTTGAATTATGCTTTATTCCTTCCAGCCCTAGGACTCATATCACACGATAAATTACCTCTTTCTGGTGCTACCATCACCATCCCTCAGTCTTTCAGGGATTCTTGTCTTCTCTAACCTCTCAGGAGGCCTCCAGCCAGAATAATCTACTTCTGGACTGCCAAAGAAATCATGATCATCCCCAAATCCTGCTGTTAATCATGTTTTGCAAGAGTATTATTACATATGTCTATTACAGTTCTTGTTTATATTTCAAGTATGCTGCACTGACCCCAGAGATTATTTAGTACAGAGGTCCCTCACCTGGGGATCCATCATCAAGACTAAGGCTTCTTTATCTTTTCAAGAATTTTCACTTTCTAACTAAGGTAGTTTGAGTGGGTTTCTTGCAAATAGACATAGGTTGAATAAGGTACTGCTCTCTGTACAGATTTATGATAGGAATTCCCAAGGTGAGATGGGACTATTTTTCACAATTTTGTGAACTTACTGTCACATTATATCAGTCTTCTTAAAGTACATCTGAGGAAATTATTTTTCAGAATGCAGATGAACAATGAAAATTACTGGGATTTATTCCATATTGACTGTGATAGACTCCTAATGGGAACAAGATCTGGAAGTGAATATTACAAAGACTCCCAGGTAGTTTTATACATATTCAAGGGAAAATTAAGAACATCTAAAATAATGCCTCTTATATGTTGGGGAAAAGAGGTAAAAGAGGAAATACATGCCTTGGATGCCTATTATGTGCTAGGAAAAATATGGACATTATCATAGTATTATCTCTTATAATTGTCAAGCAAGCCTATATAAATCTTATCATCACTCCCTCTTTACAAATAAGAACTGAAATAACTCATCCAAGCATCTATCAGTGGCAAATTTCTAGGCCAGCATTTAGATTCCAAAGTAATTCTTTTTCACTCTGCTTTCTACTTCGCTGAAGTTCTTAGCAAAACTTGGAGGCAGGTGATAGAGCATGAAAGCATATGGTAGATGACACTTAGGTCACTGTTGGGGAGCTGGGTTGACCTTGAGTCCCTGGATGCTAACCCCTTGACATCTTAAGATGTCCCAGAGCCTTGAATTTGTGTCCTGCACCCCAATGTGGAATTCATTGCACTTTCATTAGAAGAAAAACTGACTTCCTCATCATAAAGCCTAAAGGTGGAGGCTGCAGTGCCTCTGACTTCATTACAGTGTAGACAACACACTGGCCTTCTGGCTGAGCTTTTAAAGACCAGCTGGACCATCAGCCTGGCCAGTGTTTGGTAGATGGAAGATGAAGAAGAGATATTCTGGATGCTGTCCTGTTCACTAATAAGAAGGGGTGATGAAAGCTAGTTGTTTTCAAAGGATTGTTCTAGCCAGAGTTTAGGACAGAAAGGATTACTATTGATTATTTAAAGCCTAGAGGATATTAATGTCCTCATATTTGGTAATTATAGATTTAAAGAAGTGGTTCCATTAAAATCACCCGAGAAGAGCTTATAAATTCTAAAGCCCATGCTGTTCCTCAGACCAGAAGCCCAGACAGTGGTATTGGTAACTTTCCAGTTGATTTTACTGGGCAGCAAAGATAGAGGACTGCCAGCCCAAAGTACCTCCCATGGCTAAGTGATAAAGACTGAGTTTGCAAATGCTCTGTGGGCAGCTAGCATCAGCTGTGATTGGGAAAGATAAGGCTAGTCAAGTTTACACCATTAGCCACAGTCTTTCTTGTATGTGAACCTGAGATACGTGAAGTTAGGCTCTGTCAGAAAAGGGTTCCTCTCCACTTAAAATCTGCCATTGGGCCCTCCCTGGTGGCGCAGTGGGTTAAAGCACTGCACTGAGAAGCTGAAGCCACTTCCGCATGAGTTCAAATCCCGCCTGCCCCGGAGGTGACCACATGGCGTGGCAGACCTCTCCTGTCTCGCCCGCTGCTTCCCCTCAGCAGTGTACTTCGTCGTCTGCCTGTTCTGCTCCCCCCTCTGTCTCTGGTGCAGCCTCTCACCGCCCCTGAGCCTCTGGCTTGTACCCCAGTTCTGTATGTACAAATAAATAAATCTTTAAAAAAAAAAATCTGCCATTGTAGAGTAGAACTGCAGAGGACAATGAAAAAAGAAGCTAGCCTGAAAGATAGATGGAAGTGGGATATGGCAGAGACATACAAATGCTTGTTCTCTTAAGCAGAAAAATACCAGCCTGAGAGAGACAGCAGTGGGATATTTATAGAAAGTTGGGGAAGAAAGTGCCGAAAACCAGTCACAGGGCAAGTGCTGTACTCACTGAGTGGATGATGCCTTGCAGTGCTTGAAAGCCATCATTTACAGGAAACACATGATCCTTACTGTCTGCAATCCGGGCCAGCTAAGAACACAGCACACACAAACACATGGAGCGTTGTCAGGAGAATTTAAGAAAGCCATGGGATCCAGGGGGCTCCATCTATTTTTAGATCCCAGAGGAACCTGACGCTCTAATGGATTTAGGGGTCCACTGAAATTCCCTCAGTATTAATGATCCTACCAGCCACCTCCCTGGATTAATCTAAAGGGTCAACTACACATTTTATGCTTCTTTTAATGCTTTTTGCTTTGGGAGCAGAGGTAAGCTTGCCTGGTTAGATGAGTATTTGGCCTGGCTGGATGTATTTATGAAATTTGGGGGCAAGCCATTGGCTCCATTTTCTCCCATTCACCCAAATATCTGTTGGCAACTGTATTAGAATCAAACAGACATGTTTCCTTTCAGAGTAACTTTAAAAGTAAATTCAGGCTTTGATTTTAGGTAAAGCCAATGAATGGGGACCCAGATTCATTGAGGAAAGGACCCTTGCAACTATGATTGCCACAATCATGGTCAGTGCCAGGATTTTTAGTGACTTGCTAAAGTAAAACACAGTCACTTAGAAAATCCAGAAGTGTTAAAATCAAAAGAAAAAAAGTAACTTGTTATCTTTTGATTCATCTTTTTATTATTGTTAACTTGATATATAATCTTTCAAATCTTTTAATGTAAATATTCACATATTTGTTTTAGAAGTGAGCTCATACTTTTACAATATTTTGTAACCCAATTTTCATCAGTAAATCATTTGTTAACATCATTCCATGCAACAAAACAGAAAGAAATTAAGAACTACACTGAAGATACACTGTCAAAAAACTTTCACAATTTGCTCATATATACTTGCACAAATTTTTTTCCCCCTCACTTCCAATCATTTCCCTTTTTAAATTGAAAATGCACTGCATTTTTTTAGATTCAAAGCTTTTTAATCGTTTGTAAAATTAATGTATTTTTTTATTACAAAAGTTTATTTTTACATAATTTTGTACATTTTTTTCCCATCTCAATTGTAATCCCCGCGGGTTTCCCATCACCAAGTCACCCATGTGTCATCACCATAATCCCGTGCATTTCCTTCCCCCCACCCTGTTTTTGATCCCATTCCCCACTCCACCCCCACAAAAAGTCTCTGGTATATGGTTGTTCATTATTTTTGTTATTTTCTCGCCTGGTCCATTATACTCCTGCTATGAGTGAAACCATCCGGTACTTTTCTTTCTCTTTCTGGCTTATCTCACTAAGTATGATCTTTTCCAGTTCCATCCAAGTTGCTGCAAAAGACATGTGTTTCTCTTTTTTGGTTGCTGAGTAATATTCCATTGTATATATGTACCCTATCTTTTTTATCCAGTCATCTACTTTTGGGTATTTGGGCTGCTTCCATATTTTTCCAATTGTAAATAAAGCAGCAATAAACATGGGGGTACAGGTATCTTTTTCAATCAGTATTTTTGTGTCTTTTGGGTAGATACCTAGGAGTGGGATTGCTGGGTCGTAGGGAAGCTCCATGTTTAGCAGTTGAGGAACCTCCAAACAGTTTTCCATAGAGGTTGTACTAGTTTGCATTCCCACCAGCAGAAAATGCACTGCATTTTTAAGAAAAAGAAATGTTCACCATAAAATAGCTAAATAAATAAAGTCAAGAAAATTTCCAAGTCAACTCATCATTAAACATCTTGGCAATTTCACACCAAGAAAGTTTTCTTTTCAATTTACCAAGAAAGATGATGCCTGGATGGTCTGTGCTAAACACCCATGTGTATCAGCAAATGACTTCATGTTCCTCCAATAATTACTTCCCTGTTCTGCATTTCTGGAAAAAGAGTCTAAGTGGTATCTGTACAGCTGATACATCCTCTGCATGGAATGCACTTTCCTCGTTCATTCACAAGGTTAGCATGCTCCCCAACCTGAGAAATCTATAATCATACCTGAGTTTCATTGAAATCCTTCACACCGACACAGTAAACAATTGCACCAAGATCTCGGGATCTATTAGCCTGGGTCAATGAAAAAGCAAACATTAGAATAATATTATGTACACAAGACCTATATAATGTTATAAACAATGCTTCAATTTAAAAAATTAAAAAGTTAAAACCATTCAGGAAATAAAAGAGAAAGAAAAGATAGTAGAAACAGTGGCAAATGTAGTTCTTTTGGATTAGCCAGACTACCTAATGATCATTTGAATCATTGATATATTTGTTTATTGGGCATCTACTATATACCAGGTCCCACAGTAGAGAGGACCATCTTTGTTCTCTCTACTCATAATCTAGTGACTACAGCATTCTACCCCTATGCATGGTGGACACAAGTATTTACCAGAATGTATTGTGAAATATCTGTAGAAGTGGAGTCTTGATCAAGGGCTCTAAAAGATGAGAGGAGGGAGGGAAACTATAGATTGAGGTACATCATATTAAATATTCTGGAGAAATGACTATCATTTTTATTCTTCTGGTGGATTTTATTGATATTCCTTTCTTCCTTTGTAATGGCAGCATGGTATAAATGGAAGGAAGCAACCTTTAAAATCAATATACTTGGCTTTGCTCTGTAAAGTATTGGGGGGTGAAAAAGCATAATGTAGGCAGAGCTGCTCATACTACACTTAGGACAATGCAGGTTCTCACACATGTCAGCATCTTTGTGAACAGGGCCTTTTTCAACTTCCCAAGATATACTGGTTAATGGTATGGGAATTATGGTACATATATGAGTAGACAGATGAAACCAAGACCTTTTCTATCACTAAGCACTGGAGGGTAGCATGATGAATAACATCCATATTTTGTCCTGAAAGTTTTAATTATTAAAGCCTCTGGTACCTGATTCACAGTTTCTTTTGTATTTCAGAATAGAAAACAAAAATTGTAAATTCGTGGTATATACAGTATTATATAAATAATTGATAATAAACTTACAGTTGACTCTCATATATGCATATTTATTTGAACTGATTTTTCTCCTTCTGTTAGTCCTCAAACCCATTTGTGACTAATACTGAATTTTAGAAGAGACAGAAATATGCATGTCTCTTCCTTTAATGTTAGAAATATTTCTTGCTGCTTTCAGGATAAAACAAACTTTTAGATAGTCTTAACTTTTAGATAGTCTTATCTAACAACTTCTGTGGCTCTCCTCCAGTTGGGCTTGATTTTTTTAATTATAAAAATGAATGGTTCATTTCTTTATATATCCTGAATTTTTTCGGAAATCCTCCTGGGCATTGGCACTCTAAATATTTTTCCAAGTTCCTATGCGCCATACCTAGAATTCTTTTCTACTAACCTCTATTTTAAGCCTCTGACACTGTCATTTATTTTATATTCAGTTATTTCCTTATTAGGATTTTTATTATATTTGACTATTTTTTGGCATCTAAATGAGCCATTTTGGACTCCCTTTACATCATTAATTTCAACGTAAGCATACAGAAATACATTCTTTTCCAGATGCCAAGGGGGCATCTGTCATGTTTATTTGTATATTTTCCTAATGAGAATTATCCTTTATACCAGTTGTGAGGGGACAGAGAGAAATAATATCTTTACCCACATAATTTCCTCACACTCTTTGCTAGCAGTCTTTTAAAAACTAAACATTATTACATGAGGGCAGCAACTGTGTCTTACCATCTCTATCTCTAGTGTCCAGCCAGATGTCCAGCACATGCCAAGTTTTCAGGTAACAATGAATAAATAAATGAGTAAATATGTAGGTTTCCCTTGCTATCCAAAAGTAGATCATGCCTGTGCAACTTTTCCTAAGTTAAAATGGCTTACAAAGAAGCAATTACCATTAATTTCAATGGAAAATGTTTGAGTGTTCCCAGATCCCCCAAAATAACCTACCAAGTCATACCAAATAACACATAAAACCTAAAATAACACTAACATATAGTAAAAGCAGGAATGTTTGATTAATATATAGTCTGGACAGTGTAGTTCTAGGGAAAGCATTTGGCAGGGTTGCTTTGGCTACTTTGGGTACCTGCTGCCTCTAATACAGTTGCTGAACATAAGTGCTGGATACTGTTCTCTTTTTTTACTTTTGTCATAGAAGGGAGAATCCTTCTTGGGCTTCTTTCAGTTACTGCAAAGAGATATTAATGTAGGTCTTTCATAAAAGTAAAATGATGTGATTAAAATTTTCAAAAGTAGGGAATACCTAACCTTCTTATTTGCTGCGGGAGCTGAATTTAAGTAATAGTCAAAAGCTTGAGGTGAGTGTAAACTGTTTACCTTCACTCCCAGAGGCCAGCATCTCCCTCCCTAACTACCTAACTTTTTCCTTTTTGTGTTTGTTTCTAACATGCCTTGAATGAGCATTTGTCAGTGTGAAGATTTTGTGCTTTTCCATGGTTAACTTGGTTTCCTTGGGTTAATTATATATATAGTTCAAATCTAAAACTTAAAAGGACTTGCTACATGCAAGTAATAATTTTCATTCTTGAATAAACCTCATTTTCTGAAATTCTTTATTATACAAGTTGAAAATTTCATCTAGAGCATTCTTTCACTAGCTTTAAGGCATATTTATTGAGAACATAATTTAAAAGGAAAAGGGTATATTGAAGGGGAGATTACAGTTTACTTTGCCACCAATTAATGTTAGACTTTTATTCTTAGAGTAAGAGTCTCAACAATTTAGCACATTCTTTTGACAAGAATGGTTCTTTCATATTTCAAGTAATTCTTTCCCTTCCTCTTGTTTTTACTAGAAAATATGAGGGAAGTGGAGGAAATATGGTACCAACATTTTGGATTAAAAGTGATGTATAGTATTTCAAAACTAGTAGTAAATACAGTGTTTTCCATAAAGACATGGTAGATATATTTTATCCCTCAAAACACAGAGTAATAGGCAAATACTTTGAAACGGGAAAAATGACCCACCCTGTGTACAATGAACATTTCACTTAAAATGAATGATTATTTTTTACATATGATATACTCTCCTACCCAGGAGTTTTAGCAAGAAAACCTATCATTTTATCCAAATGGAAAAACTGCCACCCATTTCCGAAGAAAGAAACCCTGTTTCCATGTCTGTGTTTAGGCATGACCCAGGCCATTGCTTACCTCTCTCTCTGAATAGAAAAAGAGATCTTCATGGAGTTCTCCATCAGTCAAAGCAATGATGACGCTGGCTGTCCTGTATCCTGCTCAACACAACACAAGACCACTCAGTTCACTTGCAGCACCATGGGAAACCCCTTCCCTGAGAGTCTGTCCCTTAAGTGCTCAGCCATCTGAGATAAATATTATGAGAATCAGCAATTCTGTGTGTGATGGAGGGGCGGGGTGTGCTGAAGCAACTCCTACATGAAGAAATATGTGTCTTTGAGAACAGATTCTAGGAAAAGAGGATTTATTTCTGGATTTCTCAGCCTTATCTCAAAAAAATAGCTAAACCTGGCAAAATGGTTAGCTAGGAGGAGTTCTAAGTAAGTCAAATGCAGTGATATTCTATTAACAATTCATGTGACAGTGCATGTGACAAGGCCTGAGTGCAAACTCTACCACCTGATTTGTTCAATGTCCTAACAGGTACCACCCCTTGCAAAATTTGATAAAAAGCAATCATCATCATGATTTAGAAGCTGATGGGTAGTTATTATAGCAGTTGGCAAAACTTACTAGAATTCTTTCAGTGACTTTTAGGTTTGGAATTACATTGCTGATGATTGACTTATATTAACAAAGGTTGGCATTGATGGTATAGATGTTGGGTCTGTTCTGTTGTAGTTTAGAATGACATATGAAGTATATATCTCTACAGGCCTTGGAGGGAAAATCTTCACTGTAATATTTAGTCCTTTTTTGTGAGCTTGGCCTTCAGTAAAGAAATATTGTCCATGAAAGATACTGTAGTAGTAGTAATTTAGAATAGTAATCTAGGAATTTAGTAGTAATCTAGGAATAATAACACATATTATTTCTATGTGTTAGGTATATAGAAATGTACTTAGTATGTATATTTTATACATTTTTTAAATTTAAAGGAAGTAAAGTTTATATCAAACTGGCATCCTAATTTTAATATTGTATCTAGTAACAATAATGAAGAGCTTGAGACTGAGAGAAAGACAAGAACATTAAAATGGATATAAGAAGTCAAGATTTTACTGACCTACCCAAGTATTTATGGATTTAATGAATTCAACAATCTTTTCAAGGGCATCGTAGACTGTGGACCATTATAGGAACTTAATTACTTTAACTTGGCAGCAATAGGAAGTAACATTTGACTTAATACATGTTTTCTTCCTATGCATTTCTTCTTTGAGTGAAGTATGTGTTCAAGGATGATAGACATTTTTTGAAATGTGAAATGACTAGGTACTTTTTCCAAAACAAACACATCAAAAAGTTAAGTAACTCATTGTACAGTCTTACCTTGACTGTTTTCATAATAAATCTGTTCACTGGCCTGAAAAACACATGAAAAAGGGCCATTAAACATTAAAGGCTGGTGTTGAGCGGGCAGCCACAGCTCAGCCTTGATTCTTTATATAACTCACCCAGGCTTCACTCAATAGCCATGACTGACATTCAGCTGATGTTACTCTAATGTTAAGCTACTCTACTATGGACATGGATCAACCCCTCATATATGAGACTTGCTTTTCTTGAGTTGAAATCACTGACACTGTCTCAAATGCTGAATGAAGGGGACTTATTGGTGGTATGATTCATGATGCATGAGTGCTAGTTAAACATTAGTTAACAACCCTTCAGGAAAGAAGGAGGAAAATTCATCTCTTCAGTTTTTTTGGATAGTTGTTAGTGTACAAGCTAATGGGAAAATGTTTTGTGTCTTGCATTTGAAGTTATTCAGTTTCCTTAATACATGTGCCTTATCTTATCAGCCATCTGTATGCTGAGTTGAAAATTGTTTTAAAATTACCCTTTCAAATCCTTCATGCATGTAAGTGTCTCCTCCTGGCAGGACCTTCTGGAGTTCTTCTAGGCCTTGACGGATCTGTTCCCTGAAATCCAAGGGTACTCAATTAGTCTCATTGGGGCATTTTTGTACTTTGCTGTTGATAGTCATATGCATTAGTCTTTCTTATCTCTGTGCTATACTGTTCTAAGAGTCTGCCAAATGCTATCAAAAGGAAAGTCTTTGCAGTACATTATCCATTCAGAATCAGCCACAGTGTAAGGCAAGCAAGATTTCAAGAAATCTTGGTCCTTTCTGGGAGAAAGGCCCTTCTGAAGGAATATCCATCTGCTCTCAATAGTTTTCCATTTCTTTAGATAGATAAAATTTTCATTCTACCTTGAGAGCGTCTTAAAATACAACTGCTCATGAGTGGGCACATAGCAACTTAGACAGCATTAAATAAATTTTATATCAAGATGCAAATGGCTCACATGAGCAAGAAAGAGGTAAGTTCAGAGACCCAGGACAAGGAATATGTGGGGGGCAGACATCCAGAGCAAACTCTGCCACTTTCACAGCTGTGCCAAAGGAAAATATGTAGTCAGCTTTGAAAGTAAAAGCCCAGGCAATCCATGCTTTCCAGGACAACCAAGAGTGTTTTCTGTGGGTTGGTGCCTATGTTTTCTTATACTGGTTGCTCATGGTGGTGATAGGACAGGAAGAGGAAGTGGATTATGGTTGGAAAAGGGTCTTACTGGCACTTGAAAATGTGGAGGGTTTGGGAAGATGTAAGATGTCCATTTTCATGTTCCTGTGCTAAAAGTGTCAAGAAAGTGTAATTTCTGGGGGAAAAAAAAAGAACTTTACTCACAAACTGTAAATCTATCAAAGGGTCTGAAATTACCTTCCTATTACTGGTATCTATTTAGTGGTAAATGGCAGAGGTGCACTATTAGGCTAGGAAGCTCTTTTTGAGTAGGGGAAGAACCTAACATTTTTTTTTTTTTTAAAGATTTATTTATTTGTGCATACAGAACTGGGGTACAGGCCAGAGGCTCAGGGGCGGCGAGAGGATTCACCAGAGACAGAGTGGGGAGCAGAACAGGCAGATCTACGAAGTACACTGCTGAGGGGAGCAGCGGGCGGGTCAGGAGAGGTCTGCCGCACCATGTGGTCACCTCCGGGGCAGGCGGGAATCGAACTCATGCGGAAGTGGCTTTAGCTTTTCAATGCTGTGCTTTAACCCACTGTGCCACCAGGGAGGGCCGAAGAACCTAACATTTATAGAACATTCATTATGTACAATTCACTGCTCAAAGATTTCTGATTTTATCCTCACAATAATCATTCCGGGTGGGGATTACTGTCTTCATATTATGGAAATCTTGGGTTCAAAGAGGTTAAGTCAGAGAGCAGAGCTTCCAAATGTGTCTGACTCAAAAGTGTCTATTTTGCCAGGTAATCTCACAGCATACATCTGTGCTAGAGAAATGGCAATTTTTAATAACACCTGAATTAGTAAAGATCAATGGCAACTTCTGACACTGAGTAATTATTGTCTGCCAACCTCTGCTGGAAACACTATGCATATAATTAATTCACTTCTGCCTTAGGACGTTCTTTAAGGTTCATGTTTCACAAATACATTGGAAGGTCAGAGCATCTGGGCCTCTTTGTAAAAGTCACTACTCAAAGTTTAGATTGAGTGACCCCCATCCCAGGGCTAAACCCGAAACAAGTATCATTTAACAAAGTAGAGCTCAATCACCTATCAATAACAGGAGCAAACATTCCAAGATAAAACTATTTACTAGAAAAGAGAACAATTCCTCTAATCTACTAACAACCTGAGGCCAGTAATGCATGTTTGTATGCAGTGTTGGTTGGAATTCATGGACGACATGAGTCACTCCACCATCTGCAACATGAAAGGCCATGTTCATGAGGGTGACTCGCTCACCCTTTTGGAGTCAGAGAAAGAAGCTGGGAGGATGTGCTGAACTTCATGCTGGGTCCTGGATAATGTCTATTTCGACCACCTGGCCCACCCTAGGAATAGCTTGCAACTGTCAATAAAACATTTGTAAATATAGTGTACGCCAAAAAAAAAAAAAAAAAAAAAGAATGGCTCAGAGGAAGATATCACTGTAGACTCCTACCACACAACTCTGACCCACTGCCCCCATGTACCTTTGCCAAGACCAGTCCTCAGAATACTTCAACTAGTGTAAAACTATAAAAAATCTAATCTTACTACAACCCATAAAAATTGAAAAATGAGAAAACAGGACAACACACTACAAATGCTTAGGGAAAAAAAAAAAGCCCTGAGAGGGGCCCCAACTGAGCAGAATTACAGAGCATGACAGAAGAGGAATTCAATGTAACTCATCTAATAACATCTAATTCACAAAAATAAAACAAAGCCAGAGGATATAAAACAACAAAAGAATAAAAGTAAAGGAAGAATGAAACAGTTACAAATAACAAAGTTAAGGAAAACTATATATAAAAAATATAATTGAGGCCTCAATAGCAGACAAACAGAAGTAGTGGAGAGAGTCAGTAAGCTCAAAAATACAGTGTTAGAAATGACACAAATAGAAATAATAGAATAAAAAGAGAAAATAGTGTAAGAATCCTTTGGGACTATTTAAAGAGAAATAACCTCCATATCTTAGTCTCAGAAGGAGAAGAGAACGAGAAAGGCATAGAACATATACTAAAAGCCATAATTAGTGGAAATCATCGTCTGGGAAACAAACCAAGACATTGTGATCCAAAAAGCCCAAAGAGTTCCAAACAAAATAATACCCGATAGACACACACCAAGATACATCATAATAAAACCACTGAAAACAAATGGCAAGGACAGAATATTGAAAACATCAAGAAGAAAGAGCATAATCTATAAGCAAACACCAACCAGACTTCCAGTGGACTTTTCAGTAGAAACATGACAAGTATGAAGGTAATGGAAGTAGACATTTAAAGTACTCAAAGAGAAAGTTTTCTAGCATAGAATCCTTTAGCACGCAAGATGAACATCGAGAAATCACTTCACGGAAGATAAAAAATTAAAAGAAATTTTCAACACCAAACCACACATGAAAGAAATTCTAAAGGGGCTACTATAAAGAACAAAACAATGAATGTCAAAAGAACCACCATAACAAAATGACAATGAGCATTTCTGTCTCAATAATCATCTTAAATGCAAACAGCTTGAACTTACCAGTCAAAATATGTAGTGTGGCTGAAGGGAATTAAAAAAAACTCTAATCT
>NW_004567132.1:13093497-13160347 GCF_000260355.1 Condylura cristata | reverse complement strand
GCTGCGCCACCAAGGAGGGCCCGTACACCCCAGTTTTTGTATGCATAAATAAATAAAAAAATATTTTAAAAGAGAGAGAGACTGATAAAACACAATAATACCAGGGACTTTACTACCCCACTTATGACAATAAGGTACTCATTGAATGGGAGAAAATATTTACTAGATATATAACAACTGAGGGGTTAATACCCAAGATATACTAAAAATTCATACAACTCAACAGTAAAAAAAGTAACCCAATTAATAGGACATCAGATATGGACAGACAGTTCAAAAAGGATATTTAAAAAGTGTTAAGACATGAAAGACGTTCATCATTATCTTGAATAAGAGATGCAGATTAAAATCATAATGAGATACTATGTTACATCTATGAGAGTGGCACAGATTATAAAGACCTCCAACAACAAGTACTGGAGGATAAAGAGAAAAATTGCACCGTTGGTGGGAATGGAAACTGGCGCAACCATTTTGGAGGCAATTTGGTGCAATCTGGATTTAAGTTAAAAACTAAAAAATGGGAATGCATATGTCCCAGCAATCCTATTCTGGGGCAGATAGCTACAGAATATGACATCATCAATACAAAAGCCCATATTCCCCACAATGCTGATAGCAGCATTGTTTACAATAGATAGGAAATGAAAGCAGCCTAAATGCCTATCTATGAATGATTAAATGAAGAAGATGAAGTATGAAGACATCATGAAGCATTTTATATATGTATGTGTGTATGTGTATATATGTGTATGCTTATATATATCCACAAGAAAGGATGAAAAGAAGCCATTTTCCAAAAAATGGAGGAAATTCGAGAGAATGTGTGTAACAAAGAAAGTCATAGCTTTAAAAAACAAATACTGGGCTCTCCTTGGTGGCGCAGCGGGTTAAAGCACAGCACTAAGAAGGTTAAGCCACTTCCACATGAGTTCCATCCCCGCCTGCCCTGGAGGTGATCCACGTGGCACGGCAGACCTCTCCTGACCCGCCCGCTGCTCCCCTCAGCAGTGGACTTCGTCGATCTGCCTGTTCTGCTCCCCACTCTATCTCTGGTGAATCCTCTCACCCTCCGCATCTCTGGCCTGTACCCCAGTTCTGTACGAATAAATAAATAAATCTTTTTAAAAAAATACTGGGCATTTATACAGTAGAAAATTCAATAATGTAAAGCACTTTCAAAGACCAGTAGACATCAAAAACTATCATGGGATCTCTGAGTTTGAGAGGGAGCAGGAAAGAAAGGAACAAGGGATATGGGGGATGTTGGTGGGGAATAATATATAAAGAAAGAAAAGACATAACTCATGATAGGTATTGCTGTCTGCTTCTGAATGGTTATTTAATAAATCCTGGTTTGATTAAACATTAGTAGGTTGTCCTCAATAAAAACAATAGTTTGGAAAGATAAATAGGTAGAGCACAGAGGATCTGTACGGTGGTAAAACTATTCTGTATGATTCAACAATGATGTATATATGTCATTGTACATTTTATCAAAACTCAGAATGTCCAACATATAGGACATTTTAAAACTAATAACATTTTATTACATACCGAGTTGTTATTTTTTTCTTTTTCAGTCTCTAAACTTTTTCCTTATGACTTAAAACTTTTTTTAATTGAGGTAGCATTGGTTTACAATACTGTCTATGATTTACACATTCAAGATCCCACCTCTTCAGGTGTATGTTTTCACACTACGCCCACCACTAAGACTCCCAGAGACATTAAACTCTCTGATGCCTTGGCCATGTCTATTTTAGCCTTTACTATATCATGTATGTCTACTGCAATGCCTGGAATAGTACAGGCATTCAACAAATATTTACTGAAGAGGCAAAAGGAGTGGTGGATAACTCCACTGTTAATTATACTGGGAAAAGGTCATTCTTGGGCCATGTAGGGGGAGGCTAGACAAGAACTGTTCCGATCATTGGCCTATGGCAAGCCTGGGCCTATGTAATTATTATAAACTATTTTCTGTGTTGTAATTTTAATATTATCCCCAATCTTTCAATAAATCCCATCAAAAGCACAGTTGGATTTCAAATCTGTTTTTTTTTTTTTTGGTAACAAGAAATCTGTGCGTTAGAAGGAAGGGTAACGATGAGAGCAGTGTCTGAACCAAGGGAGGCATGGGATGGAGAGGAGTTGGGATTAGTAGTCATTGGCAAAGGGCAACTTTGCCCTGTCGGTGGGAAGTTTCAAGAGGTAACATGGAGGCAAAGTATATGAGAGGGAGACTGAGATAAGAAGTTGCAAGTAGGATAGGAAAATCAGGGTTTGTTCCTGAGCACATAGGAATGACACCTTGGAGCCCTTCAGAGTACCTGGGTGGAGCCATGTTGGAGGGAGCTTATTTCTGACAATTAAGTGAGAGGAGAGTAGATGTTATAAGTCAAAATGGTTTTCTTTGGTCATGGATTAGTGAGGTATGAGAGACACTCTTGGTAATATTAAAATTGGAACATTGTGCAGGACTAAAGCTTAAAACAGGCATTGTAGGGGCAAGGAAAAGCTTACTTGGCCTCACTGTACTTTTTCCCGGCCAAATAAAGTCTGGGAACTAGGGTGTTTTCTCTAAGCTCATTTCCTTTTCTTTAGAAGTATTTGCTTGCACTTTCTCTTTTCTTGGTACCAGAACAAGTAAAGGCTGTTTTGGAAAATGTCCTTCTTCTCCTTTATGTTTGACAAAATATGAACTCACTGGTCCCAAGCAGTGATCACAACCTCCCTATGCACCACTATCATTTCCCCAAAGACCAAATGACTTATGGCCCTATCTTGCTAGTTCTTCTACCCTAAGCACCCACAATATCTAAACAAATGAAACAGATGGTTTCATGGGAATTGTGGGCCCATTTAATTCTAGGACAATAGAACTACTAACAAAGTCCTATTTTCTTAATGCTCTCTTAGGAACATAAAAAAACTGGGAACAAGTTCTTTTAAAGAGGGTGATTAGAACCTCTCTAAGGACTTGGTCATTTCCAAATGAAATGTCATCTTCCTGGGAAATAAGAGAGGCTGCTATTAAACAGTCTTCTATTTTCCTTGGTGGTTTCGTGTGTCTGCCAGTGTTCTGCATAGAAGTTAAAGGTTGTCAGTCGCATGTCTTGTGTTGCTTTTGTAACTCCTACAACACTTAATGACAGGCATAGAGTAGGTGATTTGTTGTTGAATGAATGATTCCATTTAAATCTTCCATTCATGTAGTCCCACAACTGCTTATTGAACTTACACTGTGTATACCGCACTATGCTCGTTTGTAGGGGGTTCATTGTGGGGAGAGTCAGTCATAGTGCCTGCTGGACTTTCTGTTGCCTTAGGAATTTTTCTACTTCAAGAAGATTACTTTCTGGGATTCTGATTATGCTAGGGCATTTTGATAATATAAAAAATATATACAATCAATTTAGTGTCAATGAGAACACTAAAGAAACACAGCCACACCATAAAGTGCTTCAACAAGATTTTCTCGTAAGTACCCTAGTGATGTTCCTACAGCAAAATCTTCCTTAAGGTTATGCAATGACTACCACATTTCTGTCTATAAAAACAACCTCCACCACCACCTTAAAATAACCCAACCTCAGCTCTGCATTATCAACTTCTTGCCTCTGAGTAAAAAGCTCCATGGAGTTGGACTTTGTTCAAATGCTCTGCAGTTGTTGGTTTCCAAGCCTCAACGTATAGAATAAACACACATTACTAATACTGCACTCACATTTCCAGATGGTCTTATGGAAAAAAAAAAAAACAAACAGAGTGAACAGAAGAGAACAATACAGATTAATTTAAGACAATTTGCTGCTATTTTAGGAATCATGAAATTTCACAACTAATTCTAATCTTTTGTTTATGATGAATATAAATCATAGACTCCTCAGGATTTTGTCTAAGGATAGGACAACATGGTTAATGATATTGAATATATGCTGAGCCAAAGTAGTATCTAATGATAATAGATACACACACACAAAAAATGAGATATATTTACAATAACATGCACAACTATTCATTACTTTCCTTAATAATTACTGATATTATTTCAATATGAAGTTCATAATATTCCTTTATTATCTTTTTAAAATCTGTAGGATCTACAGTATCATCTCAGTTCATTGTAACAGTGGCTCTAACATTTATAGTTTTCACCCTTATTTTATAACAGGCTGCCATAATTATTACTATGCCATTTCTCAAAAATGAAAGAACTCTTTAGTATGCTACCGTATAAGCCCCCTCATCCTTTGTGATATTTCTGTCATATAGTCTACTTCTAATATGTAATAACTCCAAAATAAAGAGTTACTATGTCTTAGTGAAGAAAAGTGAAGAAAATATTTATTTATTATCTTTCCTTTTTTTAAAATAAATCTGGTTTACACATGGTATTATTTTTCTACAGCCTCAAGAATTCATTTAGTGTTTATTTTTTGTAGGACATGTTGCTGGTGATGATTATTTTAGTTTTCCCTTAGACTTAAGTTTGTCTTAAATTTTGAGAATATCTTCACTGAATATAGAGTTCTAAGTTGGCTTTACTTCTTCTCTTTGAAGATGTTGATCCTTTGTTTTCTGGTTCTGTTCTTCCAGGTGACAATTTTTTTTCTAAAGATTTTTTTATTCATGCATACAGAACTGGGGTAGGCCAGAGGTGCAGGGGTGGTGAGAGAATTCACCATAGACAGTGCAAGAGCAGAACAGACAGATTGACAAGTACACTGCTGAGGGGAGCAGTGGGTGAGGCAGGAGTCTGCTGAACCATGTGGGTCACCTCCCTGGGCAAGGATCAAACTTGTGCTGAAGCAGTTGTTGCCAGCTTCATAGTGCTGCGCTTTAACCCACTGCACCACCAGGGAGGGCCAGGTGACAATTTTTTCCCCTTAGTAAAGTTATTTTCATTGTTGCTCTTCTGCTTGTAATTTGTCTTTCCCTTTCTGCTTGTAGTCTTTCTGACTTATTTTAAGGTTATCTTTTCATTCTGGTTTTTAGAAATTTGACTATGATATATTTAGGTGATGTTTTCTTTGTATTTGTCCTGTATGAGGTTTTTAAAGATTCTTGGAATACCATATTTGATATCCAGTATGTGTATATACAATTACGTATTATATTAGACCACTTGATATTATCACACAAAGATAGGCTCTGGTTCATTTTATGACCTTCCACCCCTAGCCTTTTCCCTGTTTCTTTTTCAATTTAAATAGCGTCTGTTAACTTGGTTTAAATTCTTCAATCACTTCTCTGTAGATACTATATTTTTCAGTTTTCACTCTTTTTTCCACCCCGATAGCCCATGTCTTCTTCCATTATATTTGTCTTTCCTTATAAAACCTGTGCATGTTTTAAATATTAAGTTGCTTTAGAGCCCCCCTCTGCTGATTCTAATAATTAAGTCATCTGTGGTTTGCATCCTTTACTGAAATTTTTCTAGATTATGGTTCACATATACCCTTCTTCCCATGTCTCCATTTTTTAATGTGCAGTTCAGGCATTGTGCATAAAAAAAGGAGTGGAGACTTAGGTAAAATACTTACTGATCTAAGTGAGCCTTTTTTTCTTTGTGAGTTATGGTGGGGAGTTGGTTAGTGAGATTCATCTGAGTTCAGCGGAGCTTGGGCTGAGCTGTAGCTTTAATTAGTGTGTTCCCTGTTATTAGCCCAACTACTAGCCTTCCTTTCTGCCCTGTCTTTATAGTCTTTAGTATTTGAGCTGGGAGGGAGCTAGCAACTGCAGAACTTTTGCTTTACTTTTGAACTCAACTTTGATGAGATTCCAGAATTCATGACCCACAAGAAGGCTTGAGATTATGCAATTTCTCTCTACTTTTCAGCAACTTACCTACTGCTACTTTCTTGGACAAATACAAAGGTACAGGCCTCTAGGAAAAAATTTCAAGCTGAGAATTGCTGGTTTCTTTCTTTGTTTTTCATTTGGGGCTCTTTCATATAATCCATCCCTCTGGCACATATTGTTGTTTAAGGTTCAGCACACTTTTCCTCATCCCTTCAGTCTCAGTCCATGGCTGACCTACTTTCCAATTGCCCATATCCTAATCAGGCATCCACCCCTAAGTATGGAAGCTTCTGCAGATCTCTTCTCAATTATAAAGAGCTTATTTTTCTCTAAATCAGTGCTTCCTGTGTGTCTGCTAGGCCACTAGAGACATATGAATTTTATTTTCTCTGGACATTTCTGGTTGACCATGGAAATGAAGGTTTTCACATCCTTCTACATCCTAAGCAGAAGTAGGCATACTATAAAGGATTTTTCTATATGTTTGTGACTATACATTTGTCTTAGATCAGGAAGAAAACTCTCATCTTGAAAAAAATTCCTGTTACCTCCACCCACCTCTCTCTAGATACTGATCAATTTATTTGTGTCTTTCTTCATGATATAACTTCTTAGAAGAAAGTACTGTATTTTCTGGTGGAGATTTTTATCAAATGTAGAGTGATGTTTGGTTGTCATATCAAATAAATATGAATAAACAGGCATTGGAAGCCCTTTGTACATGGTGGGCCTGCCAATTGGTGGATAGCCACCTTTTGTCAATAGGTTTTTTTGTTGCTGAGAACTCTCAATAGTGTAATACATTTTTTTTCCCTCTGAGATATTATTTTTATAGAGAGGTAGTTTTCAAACTCCTTAGGTATTAAGTATAGAACTGGACAAAGGGAAGAGCTGGAAGTAGCATCATTTGTTAATAAACGTCTCCTTTATATCCATGTATCAGTGTCCCTGACACAAAATTGTTCTAATGCCAGAGAAAGTCCTCCTTTTTTCTGGTGGAGCTAGAGAAGTGGTATCTTTTAGATATCATGAAATGGGTGATTCTAAAGTTTGAACTGTTCTTCAGATTAACATTTTTGCAGTATTACAGTTGTCAACTTCTAACCATTACTTACCTTTTCCTGTATCTCATGGTTCAAGATTTTGAGCTTTCCAGAGTTCTGCAAGGTCACAAAACCTGTTCCTCTTCAGCATCTCTTGCAGAATTATTTTTCACTTTTTCTCACATTATTTATATTTGTCATTCTTCCATACTCTTTTTGTCCTCTCTTAAATATTTCCTAGTTTCTTCAAAGATAGTTTTGTGGTGTTGTTTCACATTCTCCTAGGTTTGGAATCCTTTATAAAAGACAAAGGCAGGGCCCTCCCGGGTGGTGCAGTGGGTTGAAACATAGCCCAATGAGGCTATCACCAGCCACTGGAGCGCGATTTTAATCCCCTGCCAGGGAGGTGTTTCATATGGCGTGGCAGATCTCCCTTGTCCCACCCACCACTCCCCTCTGCAGTGTACTTCAGTCAATCTGCCTGTTCTGCTCCCCAATCTGTCTCTGGTGGATCCTCTCACACATACCCCCACCCCTCACCTTTGGCCTGGGCCCAGTTCTTGTATGCATAAATAAAAAATCTTTTAAAAAAGAGGAAAGGGGTAAAATATCTTTATATCTTTGTTTTGAAATTTGTTTTAACTCTTTTTGCTCTGACTTCAATTTCCATAATTCTTCTGAAATTGTTCTTTGTCTCAAGGTTCCAGTGATCTCTGTATTGCCAATGCGTAGTCACTTATCTAGCTTCATCTTAATCTCAACCTCTTATAGCATCACAGTTTACCACTATCCTCATTTTAAAATGAGTTCTTCTCTTGATTTCTCCACTCCACTCTCTCCATCTCCTTCGTCAGTGTTTTTGTTTTTCTCATATTTTTGTGCAGACTTTCCTTCTCTTCTGGAACTCTAAAGATTGAAGTGCCAGATACTTCTATGATGACACCTACACTTTTTTATAATTAAACTTTTTATTTTTTTATATCGCTCTTCATTATGTGCATTTTCTCATCCCATTGTAATCCCCATGGGCTTCCCATCACCAATTCATCCGTGTGCTATCACCATAGTTTTATTTATTTATTTATTTATTTTGTAGCAATAGACTCATCCTTCCTGTGACTTCAGTGCTTGAAAAGGGCATTATTTTGGAGGAAGAGACTTAAAAATTAATCCTAATTCTGCCACTTCTCAGGCATGTCTAACAAAATTCTCTGAACTTTAGATTTTTCAAATGTAAGATTAAGATCTACCAGGTCTCATCCAGGTCGGAATGCTGCACCTGATTTTCTGTAGGGACCAAAGAGTGAGCAGAAACAGAACCTAGGCATATTCTGGGAACTGAAGAGCTTCCCAGTCTACAGTGTGACATAAGGTCAAGTGCAGACCACTGACTGAAGTTCACTAGAAGGAACCTCTCAAGGAATTTTCAAAGTTACATCCTACACTGGCATAAAGGACAATGAGAAATGGTTTAAATATAGGGCATCATGATAAATGTTTTCAAACAAATTCCTTTTTTGTACAGCTCTAATTTGATTGGTTATTTATTTGTATAGTGGTATTCATCATGCAGTTTCCTATGATATCACTTTGCTTCTGAAATAAATTTCCTTAAGATCTTCTCCATTGCTAACCCTTTTGCCCACTTTACTCATATTTTGCAGGTGATGGGGTAGTAAAAAATGAGTTCTTATTCAAGATTGCCTAAAATACTGCTTCCTCCTGAGAACCTTCTGTTCTATGCTTTTTTTACTTTAGAGAGGACTGAGTATTCCCAGGTGCTGGTGGGCAATTACTGAGGTCTAGTGGACGTCTTAAGCTCAGTACTACTGACCACAATGAGTGTTTGGAGAGCCATAGTATACTAAGTAGCATGTTTCTAAGTCCTGTGCAACAGTCTGTGGAGCCCTGAGTTACCTTCTTCGATAGAAGTTAGAAGTAGAAAGCACTAAGGTGTTGATAGGTACCTTGTCTTCTATTTTGATCATACCACATCTCTTTAGTGTAGACTTGTGGAAGCTAGAGTTCTTTGTGAAAATAGGACTTCCATGCCACACTTTGGAGCAATGATGGGCTGGAGGTGGTACTAGGTATGAGTATACTATGTCCATGTTAGATAATCCAACTCACAAAGACATAAGAAGCTATAATCTGTTTAATAAGAAGAGTTGGGGGCTCATGCAAGGTGTCAGGAGGCTGAGAGGCAATGAGAACTCTTATAAACCACTAGTGCAAGTGTACATTAGCCCTTCTGAAACACAATTGAGTCATCCTTAGTGAAGTTATTTATTTGCATACAATAAGATCTAGCAGTTCAATCTCTAGTTATGTAATCTTGATTCTATTTCCCCAGGAGACAGACACAGAGAGTATCCATCCAACTTTGTGTTATAAAGCAAAAAATTAGAAACAAACTAGTTGCTCATAGTTAAGAGACCAGATAGGTACATTATTACAGTAATATATTATGCAATAGGAAAATATACATTAAAATGGACTAAGCACAGATACATAATATATATATATATATATATATAAAGTCTCAAAAACATGTTCAGTATGAAAAATCAGTTGAAGAAAAATACATACGATGTGACCACTTATTATAGTTTAATATGAAAAGTAAACTACTGCTTTTGGTTACATAACTGTATACAATGTTCATTAAAATGATAAACCTTAATTCAGGGTAGTCATTATTTCTGATGAGGAAAAGGAAACGGGAGTATACTTAGCAGGTGTCAATACCAATAACATTTTATTTTATAAGGGTGGTGGTGGATAATAAATGAGTACTCATTATGCTTTTTACATTTTTGTAACACTTGGATTATTTAATAATTGTTAAAAAATTGTTGTGGTGAGGAAGCATTCAGAGTCTTTCAGAGGCAACTCCAAAATCTAAAGGTCATGTGTCTACTCTGTAGGACCAGGGACTAAGAGTGACAGACAGACAAGGCACTTTCACCATGGAGTTGCCTCACATTGACCAACCATAGAGCTGTTTTGTCAGGCAATACTTGCTGGTTTTGGCTGTCTAGCTTTGGGACACTGCCATATTTTGGTTCTGTTAACTTCTTCAGAAGTTTGCCTTACTGGCTTCATCCAGATAAGAATATTTTTGAATGCTATTCTGTCAGTATGTATATGAGAGATGGTAGATGAGGAAAGGAATTAGCTTCCTGGGTATCCTTCATGGGTTGGGGTGGGTTCTCTGCCAGTTACTTTCCAGGTATTAATTCACAAAACCTTACAACGACACCATATGGTGGGCATTATTAACTCCATTATAAGAAGAGAAAACAGACTCAAAGAAATGCAGTAACAGGCACATGCCAGTAGAGTCTGAACTGGAACCCAGAGTGGGTTTTGGTCCAAAGTCTGTGGTGCTCGAATTTGATATAGAACTGTGTTGAAGGCACAAAGACACAAGATGCAATTTTTTTCTATGGCACAAAACTTGAGAAAGAACATGATATCAAACATTGATATACTGTGGGACAGAATATAAATGAACGTGTATTTTTAAGATGAACGGATGTTGAAGATGTCTCCTATGTTCAGTAGAACACTTCAAAGTATACACTACAATGTCAGGGATACACTTTTATGTTTTTCTACTACAGAGGATCCACCAGAAGAAGAGTGTGAGAGGCACTGACCACATTACTCCAACAAGTCAGTCTTTTCCCATATCTGATGAATCACTCCAAGCACAATTCTTCCTACTATCATTATGACTCAGTTTGAGGAGGCCTTAGACAAGCATCCTTAAGGGACACTGTCTGTGCCCTCTTGGTTGCAAGAAGTCTCACTCTAACCGTCAGACAAAGGAGACAATAACTTTGCCTGGTCTCATGATAAAATGGTGTTTTTCTACTTGTATCTCTCTATGTAGGGACAGACTGGCCAAATATTAAAAATGTTTTGCACAGAAGAGTGTGAGCAAGGCAGAGTTGTTGGATATGTTGGGATAACTTGAGTAGGTTTGTCCAGGAGGATTTGGGGCAATTGCTTAGCTGTTTGTCAAAAACCCTCGAATAACCACAATGGCACAACACAGTATGTGCCTGACATTGTTAATCCTTCCAATACATCTGTGACGTAAAAGCTACTGTATTCATTTCACAGATAAAGAAACAGAGGGCATAAAGAGGTAAGAAGATTTCCCATGGGCTCAGATCCTATGATATTATCTTTCAGACAATAGGACAAGAAAATAAATGTTCTTCTCCTGTTGTCTTAATTTTGTCATCACATTTTCTTGTACCTAAATGAATAGTACCTCACTCTACAAAGAATCCAGGTTCTCTAAGTGTAAAATATCTGCAGACTCTTTTTCTCTCTTATTATTTTTAAATTTAGAAAAGGTTTTTAGAACTATGTCTCCTGGTAATGACAGCCTATAATCATTCTGCTCCAGGAATCAAGTGATGTGTTCAGAATATGTCATTTTCCCCAATGACACTAATGGCAAAACCACACTCTCAACCAAAGCAAAGGATGACTGAGAGGGCTAGAGAAATGTGGTCTCTTGGTTTCCACTCAGCAGTTTGAGCCAAGTGTTCTTGGCTTTCACTCCAACCCATTAAGCAATAAGCAAGATACTTAACCTCTTAACCCCATGTGCAAAATGCTGATGCTACTGCTTCACCTCTTTGTGAGGAGTATTTCCAACCTGAAACTGAAAGGCTATGAAAATGAAATATGCAGCATGCATAGGATTTCAGGAAACTGTTTTTTGAAGAACTTCAAGGGCTTGGGGAGATAAATTGTGTATGCTTTTAATGTATTAATATAAAACTGTCAGTAGGAGTAAAATTGTGTGCTTAGATTTAAAACTGCATATTAGAGTAAAATTGTAGGAAGCCATGCAGTAGAACATAGATACTTGGTAATAAGCATGTGGACAGTGGAAGCAAGATGTCTGGTTCCAAATTCAGGCTTCGACAATTTTATGGCCCAGTGGCACTATTATGGCACAAATGCCACCTTCTTCGCCTTGGTATTCCTAGTTATATAATACATGTCATAAGTAATACAATTTCCCTAACAATCCTACATGGTAGGTACTAATAAAAGAACTCAAGTTGGTGAATTATATATAGGACATAAATAAAATAAACCAAAAAATTGCTTAATCCTTTTACCCCAAGCATTACAGTATTTATATATAAACTAAAATGCCTGAATACTCTTAATATTAAACATTGATAAGCAATATCCTACTTATATTAAATCAAATCCATAAGTATAATAAAAGAATAAACATGATCAATAAAATGTATTCCAGGAATGTAAGAGTAGTGTTTCATCAGGCAATCTTTTGATTTAAAATTTTAATATGGAAAGGACAAAGGAAATAAAAGAAGAAAAATATAATTACCTTTGCATGGCAAAAATGTAGTTAATTTATTTCAGATAGAATGTTTTAAACTATCATTGGAGAATCATTCCTCAATATATGATAAAACAACTCTATGAAGTCAATGTGCAGTAAAATGCATAACTAAATCAAGTCATTTGCATTAAAGTTTGAAAATTTTAGTCAATATTATAAGACATATAAGAAGACATAGTGGCTATAAAATATTAGAAAAGAAGATAGATGCTATCATTAATTGCAAATAATACAATCATCTTACAAGAAAATCATTCTCAAATTGACTGGAAATGTATTAAAACTAATGAAATATTTCATTAAGATAACGAGATAAGAAGCACATTTATAATATCAAGTCTATCTTCAAATTAATATTAAGGACACAGTCCTCTTCTGTTACAAACCACAGTCTCCCTGACTTGCAAATTTTTAAAATTAATTTTACAGAGTTCAACCACAACTGATGAACCCCACAGTACAGGTTCACTGCTCTGTAGTAAGCAATTATAATTTGAGGGGGAAAAACAAAATAAATTCATAGAAGCAAAAATGTTACATACCTAGCGATAAACCCTATAGGGAACTGACCTAAAGAATATAACAAAATCTTACTGAGGGACATAAAAGAAAAGTGATATATCTTTTTAGTAAGAAAATAGATAAAATGAAATGACTTTTGGCTAAGATAACTGTACTTTTTAATGCAATTCAAATAAAAACCCCAGTAATATTTTGAACAGAAAAACTTATGCAAAAAGCACACTGTAGGGAAAAAACCCACAAGTAATGAGGAAGATTTTCATTCAAATTTAGACTTGAGAAAGGTCTGGTGCTCCACATGGTAATACTAACTAAAACAACATGGTCTTAGTATAGGAACTGACAGAACTGCAGAACAGAACAGGACAGTACATCAGAATAGAGTAGCTGTAGATCCCGCTCTATTAAGACATTCAGTTTTTTAAATTGGTAGTAAAACATTATTTAGCGGGTGATGTTAGAAAACTGACTAAACACTTGAAGAAAATAGATGCATCAGAATAGATTCTATACATAATAACCTAATTATAAAACAATTCTAAAAACTGTACAATAGAAAATAATCTTAAAAAGGACAATAGCAGCTTAATCATGATTATGAATACTAATGTTGACTTTCTAAATAACAAAACAACAGAACTCATTAAAAATTAAAATTTCAGTTTTATATTAAAATAAAAATTTACACTATCCTATTTTTATGAGATACAATCAAGAATGATTCAGTATTAAAAAAATCTTTTTATTACATTTCACTCTTTCACTTGGTCAAAGAAAAAAATAATCATCTCAATAGATGCCAAAAAATGCATTTGATTAAATCGAGCATCTAATCCTGATTTCTCTTAAAGGAAGAGTTGGACTCTCTTGAAATGATCTCATTTCCAAACGATGAAACATTTGAAGTATTTAAGTGAAAGTCAGGGAAAAGATGAGGGGATTTTCTGGGAATCATATGCACTAATTAACACTAAAATAATTTATATTAATAGTACTTCAACTAACATTAGGTATTTTGTTATGCTAATGAAGAAAGTAACAAAAGTCGTTATCATTTTTCAGTTGTTGTACAAGCAACATAATGCAAAGCTCATGAGTTGTACTGAGTCCAGAGTCATACTGGTTCTGTGATTTTTATTATTTATTTCACATGAGTAAGTTATCTAAACTCTGTGAATCTGTGTCCTTACCTTAAATGGAAGTAACAATGGACAAGATAGAATAAACTTGCTACTGGCTATATCTCTTTCTAATTATAACAAAACTCTGAACATAATTAAAAAGCAGCCACATGAGGATTCTGAAAATGAGGACACATGAGGACAAAACAGGTGAACTGGGGAAGACAGTTAAATCAACCCGGCTAACCCACACACAAGAGAGTTCCGTTTTCCTTCCCTCTTTTCTTTCATGACTTTAATCTGAGGATGGTTCTCAGTCACATGGTAATGGCCTAGAATATTACCTAAAAGGCCAAGAAAGTCCCCAGACTTCTGACTGTAGTTCAAAGAATATGGAAGAAATACTTATAGTTTTCTTTTAATACTCTTGGTTTTGTCTTAAAGGTGAACTTGGTAGAAAACTGCCTGGCACCAATGTGGTGACTAAAACTCCAAAAGAAATTCCACTTTTCTTGTTAGAACACTTGGAAAGAGGGTTCTTAGTGGGATAGATATTGTGGGGGGAACCCTAGAGAGAGGAGGTGTTGGAGAAGGGAATCCCTCTAAATTTGTATCTAAAGCTGTGCAGCCTTATCTCTGACCTATATATTGGCAGGATAGTCACAAAGCTGTTGAACAAAGACTCTGAAAATGGAACTGACATTAAAACCACCAAAGAGAGATAAGAACAGAATTTGTGGTGAGAACCCAACCAGGATGATTGTCTGCTTAAACAAACACACAAAATCAACTAGCAACAACAAATGTTGGTGAGGATGTGGAGAAAAAGAAACTCTCCTGCAATGCTGGTGGGAATGCAAACTAGTACAACCACTATGGAAAACTGTTTGGAGGTTCCTCAAACTGCTTAACATGGAGCTTCCCTACGACCCAGCAATCCCACTGCTAGGTATCTACCCAAAAGACATAAAAACACTGATTGAAAAAGATACCTGCACCCCCATGTTTATTGCTGCTTTATTTACAATTGGAAAAACATGGAAGCAGCCCAAATACCCAAAAGTAGATGACTAGATTAAAAAGATGTGGTATGTATATACAATGGAATATTACTCAGCAACCAAAAAAGAGAAACACATGTCTTTTGCAGCAACTTGGATGGAGCTGGAAAAGATCATGCTTAGTGAGATAAGCCAGATAGAGAAAGACAAATACCGGATGGTTTCACTCATAGCAGGAGTATAATGGACCAGGTGAGAAAATAACAAAAATAATGAACAACCATATACCAGAGACATTTTGCGGGGGTGGAGTGGGGAATGGGATCAAAAACAGGGGTGGGGGGTTGGTGGGGAGGGAAGTGCACGGGATTATGGTGATGGCACACGGGTGACTTGGTGATGAGAAACCCGCGGGGATTACAATTGAGATGGAAAAAAGAAAATGTACAAACAAACACACAAAATCAATGGTATGTTACATATAAAATAATTAAGTAAGTGACCACTAAGATCGTATCAGGAATTGAAGTAATCAGGGACCTCCCTGGTGGACAAGAGGTGAAGTCTCAGTGCTCTCAGGCTATGACTTTTGTAGCCTCAGTTCCCTCCCCAGCCAGGGAGCTGACCCACCTGGTGCAGCAGACCTTTCCTGTCTCACCTGTTTGCTCCCCTCAGCAGTGCATTTCAATGGATCTGTCTGTTCTACTCCCCACGCTGTCTCTGGTTAATCTTCTTATCCCCTGGACCTCTGGCCTACACCCCAGTTCTATGCATAAATAAGTAAATAAATCTTAAAAAAAGAGATATCTATCTTGTCTATGAGAATAAGAAATGGTAATAAGATACAAGTAGTTTGTATTATTATTTTAATTGTATGAATTGTAGTCTAATTACCACATCTAAACACAGATTTATTTTCTATTCTATTTCTTCAACTTTTTCATGGTTTCCCATATGTGCATTTAATCGCAAGAACTGGATATAAATATACCTTTGCTGTTATTTCTTTGGATTTAACCAAAATCTTTTACTCTTGTTGAAATGAGAGTCTCTAACTCAGATGTTTTGTTTTTGACCAAATTTTTTAACTATAAATTTGCTCAAATTACATGGGCATAAGGTATCTTTTACTATTCTACAGGGTTATTATGAAGATCAAGTGAAATATAGAGAAAAACATAAATGTGTATATGCCAAAGAAAACACTGTAAGTCATATTTCAGAAATAGTACCAACTTGGAAGCTTGGAAAGCCTACTTGACTTCACTAATCTCATGAGAAAGTATTTTATTTTATTATTATTTTTTTTATGGGCTGGCTGATAGCCAGCGCTCTTACAAGTTGCTCTTGAAGATTTATTTATTTATACATACAGATTGGAGTACAAGCCAGAAGTGCAGGGGTGGTGAGAAGATTCACCAGAGACAGAGTGGGGAGCAGAACTGACAGACTGATGAAGTACAATGCTGAGGGGAGCAGCGGAAGGGTCAAGAGAGGTATGCCGCACCATGTGGATCACTCCAGGGGACGGTATTGAACTTGCAATGAAGCTGCTGTGCCCAGCTTGCAGTGCTGCGTCCTAACCTGTTGGGCCACCAGGGAGGACCCATGAGAAAGAATTTTAAAAAGCAATGATTTGCTCTCATTCTTCTCTAGATTGATTGTGTTGGGGTTGTGTCAGTAAAAGTGACCCATAGGTAAGGCCAACATAAAACCCACATAAAACCATACAGCCTTTATAAGATATATGGTTGTAACTTCATACACATTCAGCTCATATTAAATGTTACTTTTAATAAAAATGGAGAGTCTATCTTCTCTCTGGCACAGGAAACTAAAAGTAGTAAAGTTGAGACACAAAAAATTGAAGCAAAGTAGGGACACACAGGAGGAATAACATAACCAAAATGGATCTGAAAGTTTAGACTTTCTAAAAGTGTTTTCATCTCTGTAATTCCCTCTGCCTTCACCAAATTCCTAGAGGCTGTAAGTAGTAGTACACAAAATATGCACAAGGGACTCATGAACTCGGTTTCTTGACCAAATTCTTAGGCATGGAATGAGTGGAACCAGCATGCAACAACATTAGGCAATCTTGGATTGAAGGAGGACATGAAGAAAGGATGAGAAGGATGTTTTCTCTGAATGATACATTTCTGCTTAAAGGGTGTCATATAAAGACAGAGCAAATTGGGGGTCTTGCAAATTACTCATATGTCAGACACATTTTCTAGAGCATCTTAAAATCCTTGACCAGAAAACAAGCAAAAAACCCATCTCATTAATAACTTTATACTGTTAAATGTTAATGCTTGAGAGATACCAGGTTAAATAAAATATATTGTTAATATTTTTAAAAACATCCTTGGCCAACACTGAGGAAGTGACATGGGCTTCTTAAACTCTATGGTTCTCTGTTTAACAAAAGGCAGCAAATTAGAGTGGGAAGAATGTGGAACCTGCATCTAGTCTGGGTTTCTCTGATTTCTTGGAAACATGAGATGGACTTAGTTTCTCTTGTTAATAAGCATTAAGAAATCTCTGTCTTTAAAGTGAAATTTCTGTGCATTGCATATGGTCAGCATGCACAGAAATATTGTTGAAAAAGAAAAAGGATTAGAGAACTTCTTAGGGTATTCTTTTTGCTACAGTAGGAAACAGACATGGAAAAAAATGTAAATGATCATAGGTAGGCTGTGTTGGTACAAAATCAGTAAACTTTACTCTATCCTGTTAGTCCTCATTCTAGGAGAAAATATTAGGGAATAAAATCTTTCTACCCAACTTTTCCCTTTCCCTTCCTTTCCTTTGTTCAACATGCCCATCGCTCAAAGAGAAAACTATCAGACTAAAAGGACTGAGTGGTCAAGGCTGACACTGGGGCACAGATGTCAGAATGACTCAAGAAAAGATGGGCTTTATAATGACAAAGATGAAAAGCAGTCTTACCTGTCTTCTGTGAGCTTCATTAAGGTTGTTCCTCGAGTAGAGAAGACAATAAAGGACATTCTCAACTGTGGGCTGGAAAGGAAAGGAAATTCTATTAGGGCAGATGGAGACTGTGGAATGCGATTACATCACGACTGCCCTATGTAAGAACCAACAGCCAAAGGAAGCCTCCATAGCGGATGTTGGAAACATTCAGTCATCAGCAGACCTGATGCTATAGACCAAAGAGAAAACTCGCTTTTTTCCCTCAAGGGTGATTCTGACTTGACACAGTATTTCTAATGAATGTGGATCACAAGTAAGAAAGTTGAAATTCATCACTGCTGTTTGAAGAAGTATTTCCTAGAAGAGAACTTCAGTCCATATTAAATACTGCATGGTGTCTACATGGTGTGAAAATGAAAACCCTGCAGACATAATTTAATAGGGTCCCCATGATAGCTGGGTGTGTTCTATAGTGAAGAGGGTGTCTCACACTGTTATAGCTTGAGATCATCAGTCATTAAGAAAACACAATAAGCTCTGGAAAGTGGGATCACCTTCAACTTTTTTTTTTTTTTAAAGATTTATTTAATTGTGCATACAGAACAGGGTACAGGCCAAAGGCTCAGGAGCTTCACCAGATGCTTCATCAGAGACAGAGCAGGGAGCAGAACAGGCAGATCTACGAAGTACACTGCTGAGGGAGCAGCGGGTGGGCCAGTACAGGTCTGTTGCTCCATTTGCACCTCCGGGGCAGGCGGGAATCAAACTCATGCGGAAGTGGCTTTAGCTTCTCAGTGCTGTGCTTTAACCCGCTGTGCCACCTGGGAGGGCCACCTTCAACTTTTAAACTCTACTTGGCTTCCAAAGAAGGTTATCCTATAAGAAAAGAATATGCTAATGGGTGACAAGTATCTATTCTATACTTGGTAGTTATACTTCTCATGTTACTGAGTTACAGTAGTACAGGGTCTGGCAGTGAAAATAGCACAGTTTTAAATATGCTAGTGCTCAAGCGATGTATCAATGTGAAATCCACACTCTGAGAGACAGAACAACTCTAAGGTAAGGACCAAACATGTTTCTCTACCTGCAAGATGGACTGTTAAACTATAGTGGATTCACCAATGAATTGGTATACTGTGAAGTTCTCTTTGGGCAACCAACTGGTTCATCATAATAGCATCAAGCCATTTCTTTTAGTATTATAACCTCTCATGGACATGGTGAAACCACGTGGCTCCCAATCCCATAGTTCCCACTTCCCTTTTTCTCTCTCTTAGTTTAGAACATTGCCCTCAATTGTCTGCAACTGTTTCCTAGCTTGTGACCTTGCGGAGCATCATCTTTTGCTCAAATTTACTCTTCACATTGTTTCCAGAATTATTTCACTAAAATATAAGTCACATCAAGACTTTAGTGGCTCCTCAAAGATATAACCTATTTCACTGCCATATGTCAGTCACATCTTTGGAAAGCCTTAGCATGGTCTTTAATACTTGCTAAGAGCCCAACAATACCTGGTGAATTCAGTATTGGTCTCTTGAAACAGACCTAGGTTCTCTGTCCATAGCTCTATACTATGTAATATTACCTTACTAATGCTGGGCCAGCAGGACACCATGTCCCAAATGATATACTAACAATTACAGTAGTCATAGTATAATGCAGATTATTGGAGCTGATAACCACAAAGCACTTACTAGGTGCAAGGCACCATTTTAAGTGATTTGCATGGATTGTCTCTTTCAACTTGGAACACTTTTATGATATCAGTACCATTATTGTTCCTATTATTGTTCCTCTTCCAGAAATTGGGACTCTTAAAGATAAAACAATTTTCTCAAGATCACACAGTGGGAGAGTGATGGATCTGGGGCTGGAAACCAAGCATGCTGTTTCTAGAACTTGGGTGTTCAGCCCTATACAGAGAAATATATACAATAAATTCCCTTCTAGAAAGCTAAGCTATGGAAATAATGAATTTGAAAGAAGTATATGAGTATATGAGTGTGAGCTAGAGACATAATTTAGAACTTCTCAGAATACTGATATGAGTAAAGTTATTCTAAGAGCCACCAATTAGAAGAGAAGCAAGGATAATGTAGAACCAACAGTAATATGTAGAGATCTGGGTTAGGTCCGTGAGATAAATGAAAAACCTGAAGCCGGGCAGGAGAGAATTTCAAGAAGAGAAAGTCTGAATCAAGTGAAGCCCCTCAATTCATTAGAATAAGCATTCAAGAAGCTCAGTGGACATTTTCCTCAGCATATTACCTATTGATTTTGGTGAAAGCAAGTTCATAGAGGGTGGAGATGGAGGCCAGATGGCAGTGAGTTAAGCGGACACTGAGAAATTTAGATATGGAAACAGCAAATCTTAAAGCATGTCAAAGTGAGAAACCAATAAGGAAATAGGTTAGAATCTATAGGAAGTTATAATTGGAAGATGCGTTGTTTTCAGACAAGGGTATTAGTTTATGTCTACTAACAATGGAGTTGGAGTTAAGGGGAAGCTAGAGAAAAATACAAGAGAAGCAAAGACGTGAAGGAAAATGGAGACAATGGGATAAAATGAAGGGGTTCACCTTAAATAGGAGGATACTTGAAATTCAAAGGCAGATGCATGCATTTTTTTAAGAGTGGGATTGGAACTGCAGCAGTCACTTATTTGCTATTTTCTGGGTTCATGGTGAAGTAGATGGTGAGGATTCTTTGCTGAAAGTGATGGACATGAGATGTAGGTTGGTGCATGAAGAAAATAGTGAAGAGTTAGAATTATTATTAGAAAAACGGGAGTTCAAAATAAAGACAATCGAAAGGACTTGAAATTTCAAGGATTCCACTGAAATTTGAAATGACATATTTGCACTGGCATCAGTGACTATTAGTGAATGAATATGCCCCCGGCAGGACCCATTGCCTAGACTATTAAAGTGAGTAAATAAAAACCATTTATTCCTTCTCAAATATTATTTGCTTATTTAAAAATACTGATTAAGCATGGATTATGTGGCAGAAGCTGTTACAGACATTTGGGCTGCAGCAGTCAACAAAATATAATCCTGCCTCTTGGAGTACCCTTGACAGAAATGCTCTCTTGGTGCCACTCTATGTAGGAGTTCAGACAATCAGAGGAAAATCATGGTCTGGATGAAGCAATGCTGATTCTCTGGCACTGTTTCTTCATCTATAAAATGAGAAGACTGCATTAAACTGTCACTTAGTTCTCCCTCTCCCTACCTCTAACTTTGATTCTAAAAGAATAAAGAGTCTGAAATTACTGAAGAAATTAGGAGAGAGAAGAGTAGAGTGCCCTCTTAAAGTCAGGTGTTCATTACATCTTTTCTCTTATCATCTTCATATGCAGACTAGGGTTCAGCCAAGGTAACTAAATTGCTAATGTTGCAAAATGAAGCTTGGATTCAAATCCACATCTGACCAACTTCAAAGCCTTTTCCAGTAGACTTCTTTGCTGGGAAAGATGAAAACAGCAAGTGGACACACAGCAGATACTGTCAAGTTCTGGAGGCGGACTTGTTTATATCACTCCCTTGGACCAAATGATCACAGTGCAGGAAAGGACATTTTGGATCAAGGACAAAAAGACTTTCTGGAAACTGGAATCGTCCAACTCCTGGACTGCTTGCCTCAAAAGCAGCAGCTTTTCAGCAAAGCTATGCAAGTTGAAAGTTGATGAATGTCTTTTAGGATGGGCAGAAATCGTTCCTACCAAGCTAAGTTCCTAAGAAACTCATACGTACTCTTACTACCACTGATGTACTTTTTTCTCTCCTACTTTGTCTTCCCTCCTTCCTCTAAGCATCTATTTTTCCTATTCTTACAGGTTTAGACACATACTACAGCAATCTCTAAGATTTGGCAAGGCAAAAGGGAACACTTCCTGTTACTTTCCAATCAAGCAGGCAGGGGCCTGTTAAGATGAGAATTGAATTTGGAGGGAATACATTTGCTATTATACTGGTCTCAGAGAACAACCTGTATTCTGAAATAAGAATATTATTCAGAGAAGGCATTTATGGTAATTCAAATTAGCCAGAAAACTGTACTGAGGCAGCAGGGAAGCTAGGCTAGTATTTACAATTATCATCAGTTTTACCAAAGGCCATGACAACTGGTTTCAAGCATATTCAGGAGAACTATCACAGTTGTATTATCCCTTGGAGGCTGTATGCAAGGAGTGTGAAACAACCTACTTTATTATACTAGTGGATGTTTATACTTACTGGAAAGTAGAATGCTAAAACCTGTATATTTATAGTGATAGTGTTCAAGATTGTATTTTCCTGCCTCAGAAAGCAGTTTTGATAGTGCTCAGAGGATTCTATCTGATAGAGCCTACCTAGGCTGGCAAACTGTCATGCTTTACCCAAAACTGAGGGGAGAGTCCAGGATTTGAGATTTTTAGTGCTAAAACTGGGAAATTTCTGGGCAAACCATAACGAATTCACTACTTTACATTTCAGTATAATATATCACAAAATGCCCCGCCAGGATAAGTCAACTGCCCCAATCAAAGAAATTTCACTGTGAGAGAAATATGCCTCATCCAGCTATCTGAATGAATGTTGTTATTCAACCACAGAGGAGAGAAGTTAAAATTGGCTCTAACAACCACTGTGCTCCTCCTGAAAACATGAAGTCAAAATCCTCTTTACTATGTGACAATTCAAATCTCTGGTCCAGGATCTGAGAGTCTACCTCTGTCAAGAAAAAGCATCCTCAAGCTACCAGTCATTAGTAGATAGCAAATCAGACTGGTTTTACTGATGGCAAAGTATTAACACTGACTTACTCACCTGATGAATTTGTGTGCCAGCTGTTCCACAAAGTAGTAGATTTCATTCCAGTGGTGCAGCACACTTCCCGATCTAGGAAAACAAAAGCAGATCTTGCTTCATCAGGAGTTCTCTTCATATTCAATGATTTTACATTTGACCTATACAATAACTGGGCTCATTATCTGAAAATTTGATATCTTTGGGAATTATTTGAAAGGGCATTTAGATTTAATGTTAGAGTTCCTAAATATTTTGTTAGAGATCTCCTCCCACTCCATCTTCCACTCCTCCCATTCTCCACTCCACACTCCCATACACAAAACAAACAAACAATAACACCTGTGCACAAACTTATTCACAGGTTAGTTTCAAATCTTTGTGAACTAGCATTTTGTGGCATTTAAATTATTCCTCTGATTGGGAAAGAAAAACAGTTCCAATTTATTTCTTTGAAATTAGTGCTAACTAGATGCCCAAAGAAAGATAAACACATACCCTTTCTCAGAGTACAGTAAAATTTGCCCATATAGGTGTAAACTCTCTAAATAAAACAGTAATAAAACTAATCTAATGTGAATTTAAAAGAATAATAATTAATTGGTGCAGTTTATATCAGGATGCACTAAGAGTTCGATGTTTAAGAAAATCAACGTAACTTGCCATACGAAAAATAAAAGACAAAGTAAAGAGTCTTTCATTACATTACATTGCAAGGAATCCAGATATCCTCTTACTAAAAAAAAGTATATGTGAAATCCTAGAATGTTAGATTTGGAAAAGGATTTCTATATTCCCCAGGGTTGACAGTGATGCTATTTATTCCTGCTTCAATTCAGCTTACAAGTATTTTCCACAGTGCTTGTAGTCAGTCTGTTGCAGTGACTTCATTTTAGGTTCTTCTATTCTAACCCACTCTTTTCTTTAACTAGGAAGCCTGCTTCTTTTCACTTAAGGATCTGTTACAGCTGAGCTCTGCATTTCTGTTTGTCATTCTAATAGTTGTTGAGGTTAGAGCTTGCTCCTTATATTCTTGCATGTTATATATATATACTGCAAATATTTTCTACTGGTTTCAAATTACCTTTATTATTTTATTTTTTTAAAGATTTATTTATTTGTGCATACAGAACTAGGGTACAGGCCAGAGGCTCAGGGGCAGTGAGAGGATTCACCAGAGACAGAATGGGGAATAGAACAGGCAGATCGACGAAGTACACTGCTGAGGGGAGCAGCGGGCGGGTCAGGAGAGGTCTGCCACCGCCATGTGGTCACCTCCGGGGCAGGCGGGAATCGAACTCATGCGGAAGCGGCTTTAGATTCTCAGTGCTGTGCTTTAACCCACTGCACCACCAGGGAGGGCCAAATTACCTTTATTTTTTATCCACTCATGTAACTTAATTTCAACTTCTAGAGAGTTACTTGTTATTTTTTTTTCTTTCAAAATATATCAAAGCTATTTAATATGAATCTGTGCAAAGTAGATTCTATACCTTTCTTTTCATGGTATAATATCCCTAATATTTTTGGAATAAAATTCTCATTCAGGTTGAGCATAATCCATCTCTAAGAGGACAATTTACTTTTTCTCTGCCAGACACCCAGAAATGATGTTTGTCTAAATGGAACAAGAAGTGATACAATATGTCTTAGTGATGCAAAGAAAAACTCTGTATCCTAAGGATATCTCGCCTTTTCTAAATTAATCTGTAACTTCAGTTCTAGAAAAACTTCTCAAAGGATGTTTTGTGAAAATGACTTTAAAAGTGAATTTTTTTCTTCAAAACACCAAAGACCCTCTAGTACAATTTTTTTTTAAGGATAATTTTGTTTACCTAAAATGTCTATAATTTTGAATGAAGATATCATACATAAATCCAAAGAAACGGTGTCTGCAACAAATATAAAAGGAATAAATCTAGTGTCCAGAAGATGTCAATAATTAGCACAAGTGACTATCAAAGTCAAACAATGGAAAAGCAGATTGAAAACTATAACAGGCAGCCCCCTTAACTTGTACCCCAGTTCTGTATGAATAAATAAATCAACATTTGCAGTCACCTTTTAGAGAACTCTGCTAGTAGATATAGAAATATGTTAAGAAAAAAAAAAAGTAAAACACCATTTCATACCCTTCATATTGGTGAAAATTAAAATGACTGACAAAATACTAAGGTTTGGTGAGAATATGGGCAAAGCAGGAGTACTCAAACATTGTTAATGGATAAGGAAATTGATATCACTAATTTTGAGAGCAATTTGGCAAAGTGAGGTTAAAGATAAGCATTTCCTATGACCAGCTGTTCTATTTCTAGGTTTGCAAACAAGATTGTGTACATGAATCTTGTAAAAGAATGTTCATTGTTACCTTGTGTGATAGAGCCCAAAATATATAACCTGAAAATGTATTAGTAGATCACATCTATGAAGATGCACATTCTCTCTCACCCACAAATCTTATTTCTTGTGAAAATAAAAAGAAATGTTAACATTTGCTCATTGTATGTGGAGAATTCATGGCTGTCTATTATGTTTTCCTTTATTCTTTTCTTTTTAAGGATGTAAATTGTTCTAGAAACTTCTTTTTTAAATGTTAATACCATTTTCTTTTTTTTCTTTTTTTTAAGATTAATTTATTTATTCATACAGAACTGGGGTACAAGTTAGAGGTGCAGGGGCAGTGAAAGCCTTCACCCCAGACAGGAAGGGACGCAGAAAAGGGAGATCGATGATGTACAGTGTGGAGGGGAGCATCGGGCATATCAGGAGAGGTCTGCCAAGCGATCTGGATCATCTCGGGGCTGGGGATGGAACTCACACTGAAGCGGCTGGGCTAGCTTGCAGTACTGCATCCTAACCTGTTGCGCCACCAAGGAGAGCCCTGTTCTAGAAACTTTAAGGAACACTGTAGAATTAGTCAAAAGACTAAGATAGAGTCCCACACCCTTCCACATATTAGAAATACTTGCTATAGTTATAGTTTCATGTACTGCACCTATTTTGGCTAATGTGAGTATTTGACTGATCACCAGCAGGGGAATTATACCTGGGACTTCATACTTATTAACTAGGAAGAAAGAAATAGCTTACTACCCAGTACTATTCTGGTTGCCTAAAATTGCAGAAATGAATAAGACATGATGCTTTCCCTACAGGAACTCAGACTTGAGTAGGAGAGGAGTTGAACTAAACTGCAATCTTCATAACAAGAACTGCATTTTAGGGCTGTGCTTATAAAGCTAGAAGAGGAATGACACGCCATCTTGCACAGATTCTGACAGGGGATACTTAATCTAGATCTTTAATGATAGGCAGAACCTGGCACCATTCTCAGAATTATGTACAATTATTCCCAAGGGCCTAGTATGCAAAATTTAGGAACAAAACAAGAACTCTGAATCTCATTCTGATTTGTTTCTCAAGTACATTCTTCTGTGTTTATATGAGTTTCAAAATCTCCCTGTGGTTAAACTCCTTAGAAAACACAAGCTCTTTCCATAGAACCTGAGTCAGAAAAAAAATCAAGTGAGCCAAATTTGTTTAAATACCCACTCCCACCTCTTTTGTATGTAGGAAAGAATACAGTGAAGGGGGATCGGGGGGAAGAGGTCACAGTTGAAACTATCAACCTTTAATCCTGGAAAAGCAGAATCTCTCAATGTATGGACATTATAAAACTGTCAGTCCCCACTTTGTTTTAGTCCTGCCCAGATGAAGTCACTGATGTCTTCAGTGGCCCCAAGTAATCCTGGAAGGGAACAGCAGCATCAGGTACCACTAAGGGATCCAAAATTAGTCCTGCTGTCAAAGGCCCTGCACTTGGCATTTCCCTCTCCCCAGCTTCTTCCTTCCTTCTTCCAGCTTTCCTCTCCTTCCTCCTGGCCTTAGAACATTGCCCCCTAGCTGGCTGGAGTTCTAACATGGCCCCAGTCATCTTGTCCTAGTACCCACCAGCGTTATAGCCAAACCCTCCTCCTGAACAAAAAATCTGAGTTTGACTTTTGCCACTGTTCTGACTTCCTCAGTTACCAGTGTAGAAACAAACCAAGTCATTTGGCACTGGGTTACCCACCCTGCCCCTGCCTGTCAGGGAGATCCAATGCAGGTTGCCTAGCCCACCCCACTGACATGTGAACAATTTCACTCAATATAATAGATGATTATGAAATCATTGATTTTTAAGCTATAAAATGTAATGATTTGGGAAATCAGTTTGGTGGAATGTTGCTAGCATTTAAAAAATATTAAAGTATCAGTCCTCCCTTGAGGCACAGCATGGTTAAGGCACAGTATTTAGAAGCTAAAGCCACTTCAGCATGAGTTCAATCCCTACCCCAGAGGTGACCCACATGGCGCGGCAGACCTCTCCTGACCCCCCGCTGCTCCCCTCAGCAGTGTACTTTGTCGATCTGCCTGTTCTGCTCCCAACTCTGTCTCTGGTGAAGCATCTCACCGCCCCTGCACCTCTGGCCTGTACCCCAGTTTTGTATGCATAAATAAATAAATCTTTTTTAAAAATACTAAAATATAATAGAAATAGGGTATATTGCAAACTATAACAGAAAGGAATGCTACGTAAAACTTGTGAGTTATTGTTAGTATTGCATAATACTGTACAAGATGTAAATTGTACTTTTTTCCCTTGTAAATGATAATCAAAAAGTTATAGGAAATATGTCTACTGGCTCACTTTTTCCAACACACACACATACACCAAAAAAGCCAAAAAACATTTTCTGACATTGACTCTTGGTAATTCTGGTGCAAATTCAACAGAAATTTGTTACTGCTATCATTTTTAAGAAACCTACAGTTGGGTAGCTCCCCAAAAGGTATTTTCCACAACTGAAATATACATTAGGGTATGATAAGTGACATTCATAGTTAACATTGTGACCTGTGGAGGCTGGGCAACTGACCATCACCATACTATGGACTGCACTGTGGCTGCCAGAGAAGTCAGGGGCCCCTGCTACATCTCTACCATAAGTACACCAAAGCCCCTATTATCCCTACCCCCAAACACCTAGCTCTATGAGCCAGAGAGTGTAAGGAAGCAGGGAGACAAAATCTAAGAGGCAAATCTACGTAGTCTTTAAATTCTTTCATCTTGAAAACCTCACCACCCTTGGTACACCTGCACCTAGCAGAAGAGAATTTTGAAGAAATGCAAAGCAGCTTTAAATTATTTTCTATATGCCTCAATGTAGTAAGAATAATTTTTTTTCTAATCAAAGAACATACTTTAGATCACTGCATTTCTTCATACTGGATTTGCAAAAATCCTTATAGATTTTCTGGGTAAACTTTGTTTAAAAATTTTCTAATGCTCTTGATAACTATGGCCATATTGCATACTATGGCACTTGAATGAAAAGCTTTACTTTCTTATACTATAGCTTCCTTTACATCTGTTGCTTGAGAATTGTTTAGAGGATTAAATCTGGTGTTTGTAAGGTTCAGATTGTTCATGGAAATAAGATTATCCCCTTCTAAATACCTACACATTTTATAAATGAAAATGGGCTGCCACTATAGTCTTTATTTGGATGTATTAAATTATAAACCACAGATTTTTAAAAATTATTCTTCATTTAATTTTCCTTCTCTTAAAAACACTGAATATGAATTAGGACCAGCACACAATTTGTCAAATCCAGTGCAAAATGAAAATACAGCTCCTCTTACTCCAAACTTAAGAATTTCAAAATGGCGACAGAAGAACATTAAACTAAGCCAGAGCTCCGGGGTGCACTTAGGTCTCTTGCACATAAACCTAGGCATCAATCTTTTTGGCCTATTTTAAGGTGCAAGTTAAGATGCAAATGTTGTCTTAGTAAAAGTGTCAGCAGACTTTCTCTAAGGAGGGTCAGGCAGTACATATTTTGGGCTCTGAAGCCACTTGCAGGCTATGGGCCCAACCTCTGCCCTAGACAGTAAATTGCATTCAGTCTTCCTCATAACAAGCTGGAATAAAAATCTTTATATTATCTCCTGGTAGCTGAAGTTTTAGTTTACTTTGCTATTCATTATTTACTTTGCTATTTCCTGTTATTTAGTGCTGAGAATGTGGACTAGAAAAATTGTGTCTTGGGACCTATAAGGAGGCATTCTTTGTGACTTAATAAATATTTCATGGGCATTTGAAAGGAAAGTTTTTTTCTCTGTAGGGTATAGGATTTTACATGCACTTATTAAATCATTAACTGTTATTTATTATCTATTCAAAGAATTAACTATTCTTTGAACTCTTAAATACTCAGTGAAATGTCTTTTCAGATTCTATTGAGAAAATAATTTGGTATTCATACATAGTAGTCAAAGTAAATGTTGAAGCCTAAATATTGAAGCCCCTTCCATTCCTAGGAAAAATTTTACTTGCTCTTGGTATATTATTTTTTACTAGACTATTGTTTTAATGATATCTGATTTTGGATTTTAAACTCCAAATTGGTCAGAAGTTTTGTATCATCTTTGGTAGATATTAACGTCACTTACATGTTAACTTTCTAAAATAAATTGGGAAACTCTCCATGCTCTTTTCTTTAATTCTGAAAATTTCTACTCACTGAAGATCAGGTAAGACTTTCCATTAAAACCAACTGATCAGCAGACCTCTCCTGACCTGCCCGCTGCTCCCCTCAACAGTGTACTTCGTCAGTCTCCCTGTTCTGCTCCCCACTCTGTCTCTGGTGAAGCCTCTCACTGCCTCCTGTACCTCTGGCCTGTACCCCAGGTCAATATGCATAAATAAATAATTCTTAAAAAAAAAAAAAGCACAACAACTGATTCTTAACCAAAGAACATCTTTACAAGGGCATTTCGTTCCCCTCAATAATTCCAGATTCTATGAGGTGGGGGGGAAGGCAAAATATGAAAGATGAAAGACTGGGCATTTCATTTAAAGAGGTTTTTTTTTTTTAAGTCTCCATATTAGACTGTAATTGAACACTTTGGTTTAAAATTTAGGGATTTCTATCCCTCCTACTTCCCAGTGGGTGGACATGGGAGAAAAAGGAGTTTGTAAGTGAAAAAAAACCTTTTGGAGGATTGGGAGATGTAAATATAATAGAAGTAATTTTTGGTATCTTGCATAAAAATTTGACATTTTTCATGTACTCTTTTAAGATCCATTTTTAAAATTTTGTGGTTTTCTCTATAGCCTTATTGATAACATTAGGACCTTTTTTTTTTTTTATGGTGCCATTACTTATTTCTGTTTCTTTTATAAACCATTTTTTTCTTAAAGTTTACTTCCAACATATTTCCCATTTTGATTAAATATTTTGAAATTTTTTAAAATAAGGGTATGTGGATGGCATATATTTTTATGGCATATCTTTTTAATTTTTGTATGTCTGAGGAATCATACTTATAAAATTTTAATATCACATTTTACTCCAGACAACTTACTGAGGTTTTTTTTAGCATTTAATATATAAATTTAAATATTTTAATATAAAATTTAAATATCATTTACTCCAGAAAACTTACTGAGACTTTTTTGAGCATTTAATGTTGCAAACTAAAAAACAAATCTAATGCCATGCTCACTTTGCTTTATACTTGGGGGAGGGAGGGGGAAAATGGAAAGCTTATTTTTTTTTACTTTTTAAAGAGTGCAGATATTTCTATTTACTTTTATATTTTAGTAATTTATCTAAGATTATATAAATCGTGGGTTCTTTAAAAAAAAAAAAACAACCTTGAGGAGTTAATGGTTAGTCCTCTAGATGTGAAGACTCTACTTTTAGCTCAGGAAAATTAGATTTTATGATCATTTTTAACTTTATCTCTTTTAAATATTTCCTTATCTCTTAGAAAATTTTAAAGATATTATATAATCTGTTCCTAAACTTTATATTACTTATCTTTGATCTTACGATTTTTTAAAATATTTATTTATTTATACAGAACGGGGTACAAACCAGAGGTGCAGGGACGGTGAGAGGCTTCATCAGAGACAGAGTGGGGAGCAGAACAGGGAGACTGATGAAGTACACTGCTGAGGGGAGCAGTGCTGAGGAGAGGTCTGCCACACCATGTGGGTCACCTCCAGGGCAGGGATCAAACTCATGCTGAAGTGGCTTTAGCTTCTTAGTGCTGTGTTTTAACCCACTGTGTCACCAGGGAGGGCCTGATCTTGCCATTTTAATCTTGGTATTTGTTCTGCTTGAGTTCAAGGAAATGTTTGATTGAATGATTTTCTTACATCATTGTTCATTATTGTACAATATTTCATTTCTCCCCTCAGGCATAGTCCCTGTTTAAGAATAAGATTTTTTTTTTCAGAAGGCAAAAGTGTCTGCTTTATTTATTTATTTATGCATGTAAGAACTAAGGAACAGGCCAGAGGTGTGGGGAGTGAGAGGATTCACCAGAGACAGAGTGTGAAGCAGAACAGGCAGATCTACTGAAATACTAAGGGGAGCAGCAGATGAGACAGGAGAGGTCTGCTGACCATATGGGTCACCTCCCTGGCTGGGAATCAAACTTGTGCACTTTAACCCATCCTGCCATCAGAGAGGGCCCCTGATTTATTTTTTTAAATGTATTTATTATCATCCTTCATTTCTATACAAGGTATGATTTCCCTGTGAAATTCCCACCACCAATTCACCTCTGCACCATCACCATACTCCCTTGTGCATCTCACTCCTGTCCTGATCCTTCTCCCATCTCCTCCCCTACAGAATGTCTCTGATCTATAGTTGCATGATGATTTTGATTTTTGCCTTATTATAGTTACTTCTCCCCACCCCCAATTGCTTATTTGGTTCCTCTACATTCCTCCTATAAGTGAGACCATTCTACATTTTTCTTATTCTTTCTGGTTTATTTCACTGAGCATAATCCCCTTCTAACTCCATCCATGTTGTTGCAAATAATATGAGTTTATCCTTGTTGGTTGCTAAGTAATATTCCATTGTACAAATATACCACATCTTTTTGTTCAAGCCATCTATTTTTAGATGCTTATCTAAAGATAGCTTATCTATTGCTTCCATAGCTTATCTATTGTAAATTGTGCTGCAGTAAACGTAAGGGTGCAGGTGACCTTTTGAATTAATCTTTTTGTATCATTTTGGTAGATTCCTGGGAGAGGAATTGCTGAATCATTGTAAGTTCATTTTTAGTAGTTTGAGGAACCTCTACACAGCTTTCCACAGTGTTTTGAACAGTGTAAGAGAGTAAGGATAAGTTTTTTAAGTGTCTTTGAATGAATTTACTTTCTGCAATATTCAAAGTGGTGGTTATTGCTTCCAACAACTTTGACTATTCAAAAATGTCATATATTTTCTTTAAAACTTTCTTATTTTTCGGCCCTCCCTGGTGGCGCAGCGGGTTAAAGCACAGCACTAAGAAGTCAAAGCCACTTCCGCATGAGTTCGATCCCCGCCTGCCCCGGAGGTGACCACATGGCGTGGCAGACCTCTCCTGGCCCGCCCGCTGCTCCCCTCAGCAGTGTACTTCGTTGATCTGCCTGTTCTGCTCCCCACTCTGTCTCTGGTGAATCCTCTCACCCTCCGCATCTCTGGCCTGTACCCCAGTTCTGTATGAATAAATAAATAAATCTTTAAAAAAAAAAAAAAAAACCTTCTTATTTTTCACCTTATTTCTTCCTCCAGCCATACTTCTCTTGTTATCTAAAAGTTTGCTGAAAAGGCTAGTTAAATATCAATTTGCTAAAATGGCTTCAGTGGTCATTGCCACTTTTTTTTACAATAACGTATTTTAAAGTATTTTTTTAAATCATTCATTCACTTTTTGCATAGTTTCTTGAAGAAAATTAATCCCAATCATCTTTTAAAAGAAAAATTAATAACTGACTATGTCTTTCTATTTTCTTCACATGTAAGTGACTTCTTGGCTAAATATAAATTTGGTCATAAAATTATCTGTCAAAATTCTCTACCATTAAATGTTATAGGGACTTTGCAGCTAACCTGTGTATGTTTTTCTCCCCCTCATAAAATTCTTTTGTTTTTGAAATTAAAATTTTCACCTGAGGTTTTTAAGTATTAGTCTCTTTGAATTAATTAATTTTTATCTCTACTTAATGAACCTATTCAATTAGGATTTTTCTTAAATCTATAAAGTCCTCTTATATTAAATTTCCAAGATTTCTTTTAAAAATATTGCCATTCTTTAGCAATCCAAATTTTCTGACAATATTAGAATTCTATTTTTGTCATTCATTATTTATTATCTTCTCTCTCATCACTTTCATCTAACTCATTTCCTACCCAAACATTCTTTATTTCACTTTCTGCCATGTCAATTCTGCTCTGTATAAAACATACAGTGCTAAAATTGACCTGGTCTGTTGAAATTCCTTCCATAAATTTGTGTTTCCTCCATCTATAAACTTTTGTTTAATCACTTACTTGAAGTCACTAAATTTTTGTAGACCTAATTTTCATCTTTGAAAAATTAGGGAAAATGTAACTAAAAAAAACTTGAAAAATATGGGAAGATGTAACTAAATCTGGTATCTGCTTTCCAATATTAGGTGACAGACAAAAAAATTTTGCATTGTCTCACCCATGCTAGATGTTGCATTGGATTACACTCACAGATTTCTTTAGGGAAATTAATCCTGGGGAAAGAAGCCTGTCTTGAAGGCTAAAGTAAGCTTATGTTACTGTCCCATCAATTAGGGGAGAGTGGAGAATGGAATAGAGACTAACCTTTTGCCAAAAGGAACGTCATCCCTGCAAGAGTTGTGTGTTTGTTTTGGACATGACTACTCCAATTCCAGGTTGCTGTCTGGAATGGGGTTTTTTGTTTGTTTCTTTCTTTTTTCTTTTTCAACCTAGTCTCTACTTCATTCCTGATCCTTGTTGTATCCACATAATAAATACAAAACTCTGTCAATTCCCTGGAATCACAGGCTTTGTGGGGAGTACTCTGCAGTGCTGTACAGAATAACTGTCAAAATGATGCCTAGTTTTCATGAGCTTCTCTCTTGTGGCTTCGTTTCTTCTTTGACTATCCAGTGCAGCTGTTTCTGTATGATGCTGAAGCACAATGGTAAGTAGAGTTTTCATCCCTCTTACATCCTCTTTACTTCAAATTCCTTTCTACATTTGGGATTGTTCTTGGGACTCCTCCAGAGTCTTTCTCTACATATTTTTTACAGCTTGCAGATAGACCCTAGCTGACTTCTTTCAAATAGGATTGCAAATAGACCCTTGCTGACCTCTTTCAAATTCAGTCCATCTGCTTTGCTTCCACTGGAATTTTATACAAATGTGTTGCATATCATTGTTACTGTCCTTGGTCTTTGGACCTGGTGAAGACTTCCCTCAAATGCCTCATTAAGACTTTCTCTCTTGGGGGGAGGTTAGGTTTATATGCTAGTGGGGGGACATGATGAAGGAGGAATTATCCATGTTCAGCTTCATTTTCAAAAGTCATAAATGCATTTTATTTCCTTTCTTCTATCCCACTAAATCCTTCAACTCATTAAATTTCAGCTTCTGTACTTATAATTCCTTAAGATAGTACTTTCAAAAGTCACCAAAGTCTTTATTTCTGATAAAGTATATGTCCTTGTTCATGTTGCTGGATATATAAATACATATGCATAAATACAAAAGATAATATCAATTGATATTCAAAATCAGCAAACTGATTTTGAAATGTTTGCAGGATCATTTTGTGCTTATAAAAATTAGTAATCATAATATTCAATATTTATTAAGTACTTACGCAGCAGCAGGCACGATGCTGAGCATTTTACAATTAATTGCCATTTAATAATAATAATAACTAGACCTTAATGAGCACTGCCTATGTGTTTATAAGACTGTTCTGGGCACAACCACCTATTGTGTGCCCAGATAGTACTATTGATTTCCTTTTTATGGTTGAGAAAACTGAGATGCTTTCAAGAGTAAAACAGGAAGCTAATAACAAGAAGTATCTTGAGTTAACAAGAAGTAGCTTGCTCAAAGACACACAGCTGACTCACATGGCTTGATACAAAAGATGGCTGGATCACGATGTGGTATAACCACATATGGAGTATTATATAACCACTAAAATATGAAATGCAGTAATCTTCTGCAAAATGGAAGAAAATTAAGAGAAAGAGGATATAAAAAGCCTTAAATTGGAGGTAGTCCCAACTTCATTCTTTTATGTATGGCTTTCCAATTTTCCCAGAAACATTTATCAAAGACACTGTTCTTTCCCAGTTTTAGGGTAATAGCTGCTTTATCATAGGTCTGGTGCTAGAATATATGTATATTTATTTCTAGGCTTTCAACTCTACTTATCATCTATTTTTCTGCCAATATCATATTGTTTTTAGTACTATTGCTTTATAGTAACATTTGAAGTCTGATAATGTGACACCTCCATTTCTTTTTTTTTTTTTTCCTCAGGGTAGCTTTAGCAATTTGAGACTAAACTTGAGTTTTTAACACCTATGTACCACTACCTCCTTGTGGTTAGGAAATGCACACTATGAAATTACAACTCATAGTGTTCAGTGCTACAATAAGTGCTAAAGGAATTTGAAAACAGGCAGCTCTTCCTGCCTTATGTCTATGCAAGTATCTTTTACTTTTCTATCCACTTTCTAATAAAACTGTTCTTTAAATATATATGTGTGTGTGTGTGTGTGTATGTGTGTGTGTGTATAATAAAAGAATTTTTACAACAGGTAGGTAGGTGGGAATGGGAATACCAGGAAAGATTTTAAAATTGTGCTCTTAAAATGGAATCAGGGGCCCACCCTGGTGGCACAGTGAGTTAAAGCACAGCACTAAGAAGCTAATGCCACTTCAGCATGAGTTTGATGCTCACCCCAGAGGTGACCCACATGGTGCGGCAGACCTCTCCTGACCCACCTGCTGCTCCCCTCAGCAGTGTACTTCATCAGTCAGCCCGCTCTGCTCCCCACTCTGTCTCTGGTGATCCTCTCACCAACCCCATACCTCTGGCCTGTATCCCAATTCTGTATGTATGAATAAATAAATCTTAAAAAAATGGAATCAGGAGTGTGCTGAACTGACTGTCCATTCTAATGCAGTAAACTGTAAGGTGCTTTCTCAGTTTGACCTCTAATCCTCTCCCCTTTTATTTCTTTGACATTATCATTTGTGACAGTTCATATGCAGGATGATCATATAATTTAAAATCCAAACTGAGATGCTTTCAAGAGTAAAATAGGAAGCTATTAATAATTCCACTGAGAAACATGTTTACTTATTTATGGTTAGATTATAGCTGCCCAGTGCCATTTCTTTTTACCTCACATTGTTTATTGTTGTGACTAGTGTACAGTCACGTTTAAGATCCTTTACTTTTACTTGCTATGTAATACTACAAACTGGATGACTATGATTTCAATCATAATCCTTTTGTTACCAAAATGTTAGGGAAACCCTGTTCTAGGTGGTTCCTACAGGTACTTATTAGACTTGTACATGGTAGAGTATCAAGGTTGGAGGAAGAAAGATAAGGCTACTGCAAGAGACTCAAAGGACAAACACTGAAGATTGTTTTTCTCTTTCTCTTGATAGTGGAATCCTTTTCATGGGATATGAACTGTGACAGAGCTGAGGAATTCTGAGCAAGGAAGGGATTTTGAATGAAGATGTAATGCAGAGAACTGATAGTTGTTGATTTTTTTTTTGTATCATGGAAAGCACCCTCAGCTAATGATAGGAGCAGATCAATTATTAGTAATCATGTCAAAGGGAAAGAGGGCATCCACTTTTGTAAAGGTGGGGCAGGTAATGAAGGACATAAAAATAAAAGCAGGAAAGGGCATGGGTTGGTGGAGAGAACTGTACAATCTAGTTTTGTTGGAAATTACAAGGATGTGGGATGGGATAAGCCATGAAGTCCTGGAAATGTATACTAGCTTGAACAATAAAATTCTTGGATACTTTGCTAAGGAGTTTACATATTATCCTAAAAGCATTTTAGAAGTGTTACAGTTACAGAGAAGATAAAATGATGTCAAGACTGTATTTCTGTTCTAAAAAGATCAATCTGTTAACAAGATTGAGAACACAGTTGGGAGAAAGTGTAAAGAAAGAAGATAAAGAGAGCAAGTTAGAGCATGCTTGAGTAAACTGAGTGAAAAACAGTAAAGACAGGAACTAATGCAGTGATAGGGCAGAAAATGAGGCATTCAGAGGAGAAACATGGGAACAGTACTCTAAGGCCGGCAGGATGAGAAAGAGGCTCACTTCCAGATATTTAAGTGGCTAGGTTGATAGAGGAGGAAACAATTTTAGGGGAAAACATCTGTTGATCTTCCACTGAAATTCTCTTTCCTTATCTCAGTGGTCCAGCTCTTTACTGGTTCTCTTCTGTCCTGGCAACTTCTTAGCTCTATTTAATGGAGTTTCTTCAATCGATGTCTATAAACTTCACTTCTTTTGATATTTTTATAATTCTGATTTTTCTTGATATTATCTCTACATTATTTATTATAATTATCCACATTTTACCTACTACCCTTGGGCTAAGAACACTCAAGTGTCTATTTTCAGTTCCAGGGTATAAATCCAACTGCCTACTCAACATGTCCACCCAAATGTTTCACATGCCCAGACCTAACACATCCACACTGAACTCCTCTTTCTAAAACCTACTCTCTACCTTTGCAGCTCTTTGCTCTCCTACTCACTCACCCCCAACTGGCTCAAGTCCTGATGCTGCTCTCCATAAAAAAGCTCTCAATTTCCTTTCTTCTTTTTTCATCATTTCCACTACCAGAATAAATGACATATATATTTTATTGATGCTTATTCCTATAATCACATGCACATATATGCTTGCCACCTTTGCCTTAAATTCCTTTAGTCCCACAACCTATTGCTAATATGAGAAAGTCCATTTTCTTCTCCTTGTCATGTTTATGTCACATAGTATGGGTCACTTTGCTTTCCTATAAGTTGCTTCTTTGCCAATTGATCAAGTTCCAGATTCAAAGTTACCTCTTATAGAAAGCTTCCTAAACCTCCCTGATTTCAGTCAAAATTATTTCACCAATTTTCTTTCCCTTGCAGTTTGTCTCTTTTGTTAAATTGTGAATTTCCTGGCTACCAGGGACATATTGTATGCATTTCATAAATCTGAAAATTTAGCAGTTTTTGATACATTTTAAGTTGAATCAATTTATTCCTTATCTTAATACTACAGTCCTGCTTGAAGATGATGCCTTTTGTTAAAAGACTGCACCTCCCCACCCCCCGGCTCTCCTGGTGGCACAGCGGGTTAAAGCACAGCACTGAGAATCTAAAGCTGCTTCCACATGAGTTCGATTTCCACCTGCCTTGGAGGTGACCACATGGTGTGGCAGACCTCTCCTGACCCCCCCGCTGCTCCCCTCAGCAATGTACTTCGTCGATCTGCCTGTTCTGTTCCCCACTCTGTCTCTGGTGAAGCCTCTCTCCGCCCCTGAGCCTCTGGCCTGTACCCCAGTTCTGTATGCACAAAATAAATAAATCTTTAGAAAAAAAAGACTGCACCCCCTTTCTCTGGGGCTAATTACCACCACCTCAACCACCATCTCCACTGTAGTCACCGCTGTGATAACCACCACTATGGTACTCACATACCAAATGCCTCATAGAGGTTTTAATCCAACATTATTTAATCTTTCCAATACTTCTTAATATCTATTTTATTGATGAGAAGACTGAGGTTTAGGGAGGCTAAGTAGTTTTTCTGAGGTTAGAAAGTTTAGTGAAAGGCCATATTGGTATTTGAAATCAGAGATGCCTGGTTCCAAAGTTGGGTCTTTTAACACCAAAGCTGGATCTCTCTCTCCCGCTCTCTTTTTTCCTAAAGACTTATGAACTCATAGAAGAGCTGAGGTACAGGCCAGAGGTATGGGAGGTGAGAGGACCGACCAGAGACAGAGTGGGAAACAGACAGGCAGATGACTAAAGTACACTGTCAAGGGTGAAACAGGAGAGGTGTTTGAGCATCAATTCATTCCTGAGGCACTGGGGCACATTTCATGTAAGAGTTGTGACAGAAAGAAAGCAAAGGATGGTCTTAATCAACACCATGGCTTACATATGTATGCATGTGTGGTAGGACCTGTGATGCTCATGGGCATCTGTGACCTTTGCTCTTCCTCCTCCATCTCATGTTGGCTTCTCCTACCACCATCTAAATTAAGCAATCAACTGACATCCAGTTCTTTGGTGTCTGCTGTTTAACCTCCATTTTCACCTGAGAAAATAAAGGCCATCGTTCCTGTCTTCCTATTCACTATCAAGGCTTATTGTGGGAGGGAGAGCACTAAATCAGAATCACAGGAGAAGCTTTTCCAAAATAACTTGACTGCCTTGACCTTTGGATCTGGAACTTGAATATTGGACAGCTGATCTGACCCCTGGTTGAGAAATCTGCTAGAGCATATTAATTTCTAAGGTTTGTAGCTTCTACTGGCCCTCTTAACACTAAAACCTCTCCACTTCTTCCTCTAGATGGATATGTCTCCCGCATATATATAATTTGGGGGTGCTTTGCCAGGGTGGTGGTATCTTACAGGAAGGCATTAAGAAAAAAAGTAGAGAGGCACTAATTTACTGGATAGCACAATGACCAGAAAGGTGAATGGCACTTACAAAGTAAGGATTGGAAATGCTAAACATCCTATAGTTCCTCACAATGAAAAACTGACCTAATAAAAATGCCAGCCACACCCCCATAGAGAAACATATATAGTTGGAGATAGTTACTCTTGAATCAGTCTTTGAATCAGCCTCAGCACATCCTGTCAACTGCTGTGCTGTTCCAGGGCTGAGCTCCCCTCAATTTCCCCATGTTCCACAAACTATGGAAACAAAGGTTTTCACTTTCAAATACACTCATTTTATATTTAAGTGGCAGGGAAGCTTGTTTAAACTCCATTTCTTCCTTCCAACTTAATTAATTCTACCCCCTACCCACTCTAACATACATGTGACATCTCAAGTACATGTATCATGGGGAAAGGAGAAAAAGAACAGGAGCCATCACTGCCTCGTAGATTTCTTTGAATTCTTATGTCAGACAATAGTTTCAGGTTGATGAATGTATCTAAGACCTGGCTCAAAACAAAACTTTTTCCAGAACTAATCTCCTTACTCCCTCTCTAAATGACTACTCCTTTCTTGCTTTTTCATGCCAAAGCAGCATGTAAGTTTGCTATAGAGGCTTTCTAGTGCCCACCCATATTTGGCTTTACTTTCCTTTTAGGTATATGGGAAGATGCCATTTGTTTCTTTCTATAGGGTGAGGCCAACTGACTAGTTCTGACCAATGAGTCATGAGTCACTGTCAGCTGAAGCATTTCACTGCCAGTGAGCTGTCCTCAGCATTCTCTCCTCATACAGATGTGATAGTGGAAGCTGGTGTAAGAGTATCTACCAATCTGGGTCCCAGAACAGCAACCATGAGCACAGCCCCTGCTGTTTTCCATCAGACATGTCAACAGGCAGAAATGATAAATTCATGATTAGGTTTTCTACTCTTATTGTCAGAATTATTTGTTATCTCAGCATAACCTGACCTACCCTGATTAACCTGTTGTTGTTTTGCATGTTTCAATTCTTTCTATCTTTGTGTAGAAAGCATAAGTTAGAGAAGCTTAGGTTTTGCCACTTAAGAGTGACCTTGACCACTAACCTTTCTAAACCTCAATTTCCTCATGTGGCAAATTGTGATCACAACAGCACCAACCGTTATATGATCATAAAATTCTTCATGGAATCATACAGGCAATGTGTTTACCACAGTGCCTGGTAAGTAGCAAGGACTTAGTATGTTACTTACTATATCATCTTCTGTTGTTGATTACAAATTGACTTCACTTAGCCCTTCCCCAAATCCTCCAAGAGTCTTTAGCTCTGTCTGCCTGAAGCCCTACTGTCCTTCCTAAAGAGCAAGTAATCTGGAGCTGTTTCTTACTTCTTTTACATTCCTTGCAGCTCCCCAAACAGGACATTGTTTGCAACAGGCACTGTGTTATCCATGTGTTTCATGGAGCACACACTTGTGATTGGAATTGAGAACATATTTATGCCAAATGAGTGAAAGAGTCAGCTCAGCCAAATCAAAGAAATAGAATTACTTTTTTTTTTTTTTCTCAGTGCAAACCTGGCATGTCTTGGAAACATGTCAGGAAATGTTCAAATGCCCACTTTGTCTTTTGTTGCTGAGTATTCACTGGGAGAGGCAGAATGCAGTCTCCTGGCCACATATCAAGAATAAACACACAATCTAAATTAGCATAAAACAAATCCCGTTTGCATTATGTGACAGCCAAGTCTTGTTATTGATGCCAGAGTTTGTTCCTGGACCACTGGGAGTCCTTCAGCACTTGGAGATAATTGCAGGTTATCTTAGGACGGGTGCCTTCCTCCAACATTCCTGGATACTATTCTCAGATTGACACTGAGTTTTACCAGGTCTCCACAGCTAAGGAAACTGAAGATAATTACTTGGCTGATCCAGACAGAAATACAAAGCACTTATGCCTTCTTATTTTTATTTTTGACACACACATCAAATTTTCCAGTTGTAGACAGTTCTACCAACTATTCCCTAGTCTAGTAAGTCTTCTCTATACCTAGAGCCTAGTTGGAGGAACTTTGAAAGCCAACCATAAAATCTATTTCAAAAGTAAGAAAGGCTGAGGGTAGTATGTTCTCTGGAAGGGAGAGGGAAAGGAAAGAAAAAACTATTCCTAGTTCCTGAGAATCTTTATGTTTTTCATTATAATTGATTTTTAAGAATTGTCTTGGAGTTATTATGACATTTTCAAGGTTTTTCTGAGGAATTCTTTTTTCCTTATTCATAGCAAATTTTGCATTTTCCTTTCGTGAAGCTCTCTTTCAAAGTATTTCTAAAAACAAGCTACATCTGTGTCTTCAACACATTTAAAAAGTTGAATCTCTTTTCCATGAGATTCAGTCTGAACAGATTAGTAATTTATTGAACCTTTAAGTACATCATAAGCATGTGTCCTGAACACAGAATATCATATCAGTTAATCTCTCAGTGCTTTGAAGCAACTCTGTGGACTGCCGGGTGTTTGTGTTCCTGAAATCTTTAATAAACTACAACTGAGTTAACAGCATAGCCGTAGCTTTTTGATAGAATACTCTTAGTTGTTTTATGTGCCTTTATTTACTGAAACTCTAATGCAGGGATTTTTTAATTCCTGGAATCCACCCAGGTGCTCTAATTGCACTTCCATGTATTCCTCATTCTATCCAACTCTACAGGCAGGGAGTGGAACTAGCTGGGGTGGGAGTTAGAAACCGACACTGCACCAGCTCCATCATGAGCTAATCCAAGATCCTTGGGCAGGTCTCTCAATAGAGTAGGTCATACAAAGGCTTAACTGTGCATTTAGGACAGTAGAGCTTGTCCTAGTTACCAAGCAAGGTTGTTGCAGGGAGAGGTTATGAGATGGTATTAGTGTTGAGAGAGCCTAGTTCTGACTCTAGAAGTTTCTTTTGTAAGTTAGTAGTTGGTACCCAGAAGTGAGGCGAGGTTCCCAGCCTAATGACATAAAAAATATGTTCAATGACTGTCTTCCTGAAGTAAAATATGGAGAGTATATAACATCACCAACTTGGGGGTTATCCAAGAGGGTGCTAGGGTTGGAACTCTGGGTGAGTGGCAAAATGAGGTCCTTTTTGTGCGAGGGGAAAAAAGAAAGAGAAAATTGGTCCTGAGCCAAAAGGAAGTAGCAGAGGGAGGACTCTGGGGGTTCTACTGGAAAGGAGTACATGATGAGTCCTTGGATGCCTTTACAAATATGAGGATTTATTAGGTGACAGACTGTGGTGTGGTTTGGTTTATAAATAAGCTACTCAGTGCTACTGTCTCCCTTCAGGCCACAGTGTCCTCCACTCCTGCTCTTAACCCACCATTTTACTTTTGAGGTCTTAAGGGCACACATGAATATAACAGGCTCATGATGGAAATCCATGTTATTGACTACTAGTTCTATATGAAACAGAGCAATATATGATTCATAAATATGTACCATAATATCAGAAGAGCCCTGCCAGAGAAAAGCCCTAAGAGAGCCCTTCAAGTGTGTCCATGGGATGGTCACTGGGGTGCATTAATCTTAGAAACTTAAAGGAGTTAGCTGCTCCTTGATTGTTTTTCTCTAGATAGAAGCCTTCTAAGTCTGATTGAATTTCCAGCAATCTGCTTTTCCCAACTATAACCAGAAAAGCATGTTTAAATGAACATGAAATTCCATCAGTCTAAAGCCTTGTTCACTGCAGTCCACCAACCCTGTCACCAAACCCACTAACCATGCCCTATTGTGTTACTGTGGTATTCTAGGTTATCATTATGAAGTCTTTGCTTCTGCTTGAGAAAACATGACGTTCCATTAAATGTATAATCTGGGTTCATGCCAGGCCAGGGGTGCATCCTGCTGAAAATTGAAATGAGCTGAAATTTAATGTCATGGAAAAGAAAAGAACCATACACCAGGAAAAAGGAAGCTGAGGGTTGGGGAGAAGGGTGAATTCAGTGCCCTGTGATCATTTGGTTTCGGCCTGTAGATAGTGTCTGCCAGCCAAAGGACCTTAGAAGCCCAAGGAAAAAACAAGTCAGCATTCTTTCCCTCCTCACCATGCTATGGCTGGTGCTAGACAGCACTGTCTGAGGAGGTTCTTTCTAGGACAGAACACCATGTCTTTAGGGACCTCCAAGGTCATCTTTGCCATCACTATCTCTTGGCACACCTCCAGCTCTGGATTCAACATTCATAAGGAATGAGCTTGGATGGAGATAACAAGTGAGGGGACAGTGTGCCCTGCACACTGAGTTTAGTGAGTTTTTCATTCAGTCCCCAAATATCCCTCTCTTCAATGTGACAACTAATGGAAGTCAGAAGAATCTACCGAGATGGAAAAATAGGTGGTTATAGAGGCTTCACATCATTTTTCCAGGAGCATAATTGGGTATTCAATATTCTTCAAAGGATCCTAAAGGTGCATTTAGAAATTTACTCCCAGGTTAAAGAGAAAAGCAGCATCACCATCTATAATCGCCAGCTTGGAGCTCAGAGCATTGGCTAGAGGCCTGCCTCACACTTCAAATGTTATTTTTTTTTTTAAACTCAGAGTAACTTATTTTGTTGAATATAGAAGTAACATATATTCACTGTAAAAATATTATGAATATTCAAAAAAATTTTAAAAATGTAAAAGCCCTGTCTTACAGAGAGAAATACTATCACACATTGCGTAGATACACAGACAGGTGTGTGTTTAGTTGTTTTTTCTTTTTACAGTGGAGAATCATAATGCACATAGTATTTGGTATGTACATGCCTAGTAATTGTATGTCCATATATGAGTACATTATGAGCATTAAATATTTGTCCTAAAATGTCTGACAAATGCCCCTACTATGCATATTCAGTACTATCCATATGTCGCCTTAGTTCATAAATCCCTGCTGTTGGATTGTTAGGTAACTTTTGGCTTGATTATAACCAACAGCACTGTAATGAATGTACAGATAGGCACTTCCTGATGATGATCTTGAGTATTATCTGTAGGATATAGAATTTCTGGTTGGAAAAAATAGAACCCCATTTTAAAAAGCATTTGATCCATGCTGCCATACCCTCTTCTTGTCAAGCCACATGTGGCTATTTAAATTTAAAATCACTAAGCTTAAATAAACTTAAGTAAAAAGCTCACCTTCTTGATTGTTAGTCATATTTCAAGTACTCAGTAGTCACATGAAGATAGTAGCTACCATACTATTATCATAGAAATTTGAAGTGGACAGAAATTTCTATTGGGCATTGCAAGTCGAGAAAGACTATACAAATTTGTATTTTAGGATACAGCAGCATTTACTGCGTATAGTTGGCCAATACTGAATATTGTAGATCTTTAAAAATCTTTGCCAGCTTAACAAATATATCTTGTTTGATTGTTTAATTTCTTTATGACTAGTGAAGTTGAACATTTTTGTTTAATGAAATTCATGTGTGATTTTTTGAGAGTGAATTACATAGTGAACCCACTTTTCTATTGGGATTGTTTTTTTAAAACCACAGTTTATGTATTAAAATCATTCTTTAAAGGGTAATTTGTTGTAAGAGTTTTTGAAACATCTTTTCATGTATGACATTTTTCATCAGAGAAATGTAAACTTGTAATGTATTTAAATCCTAAATAGTTTTCTTTATTGTTCCTGCCCCATTTTAAAAGCTCTAAACCTAAGATCACAGTAATATTCATCTAAGTCTTCTTTTAGTTCTCTCATCATTTCATTTTAAACATTTAAATTCCTAATTCTCCTGGAATTTACTTTGGTGTGTGGTATAAAATATGCATCTAATCTTTTCCATTTCTCATGTTACCACTTGCCCAGAAATCACTTTTAAAAATAACAAATAACTCCCTTGACTTGAACTCCCACTAAATGCTTACATGTCCTGGGATCTATTTCTAGACTTCCTATTCTGTCCACCTATTCTTTGATCTTTACCATCTTGTTTTTCTTTATGAATTTACCTTATACTGTATTTTAATATTTGGAGGACTTGGTATTTTCATTATTTATTCCTAAAAATCTTTAAGTTCTTTTCTAAATCAGTTTTCCCCTCTAAGATAAACCTAAAATAATTTTTGCTAAATTCCACCAAATTCTTTCAGAACCTTGACTTAAAAATTGAATTCAAATTAATATGGGAGAAGGATGATCTCTAATCATTGAATTATCCATTCCAGGGCATGGTGCTTTCCTTCACTTTCTTTTTTAATTCTTTTTGTTTGTCTTTCTGATATAGTCGTTTTGTTTTGTTTGGGGCAGGGAGGTGAGGTGCACAAGAGGAGTAACTGACTATTTTCTGACAATGTCTTTGAACTATGAGCTAGTATTCCCAGACTCTAGAAGTAACAAAAGAAATTCCATTTCTTAGCATTGAAATAATTTTCAGTATCCACCTTCTCATAAATCTGCAAGAAAGAGGTCTCACTTTTCATCCCAAGAATCTGGGAGTTCAAAACAACCTTTACGGAAAAACCAAACTCCAGGGGCAACTGCAAAGCACATTTTATGTCTAGCTGGCCAGTTTATTTTGCAGGACTCTTTTTTCCAACTCCCAAATACTTTTCCAGTCTGTGAAATTCATCTCCCGTCCGCGGTAACAGCAAGTCCTCTCCTGGCACGGAGAAGCTCACAGTTTTAATGGGCAGGGACATTTCTGAGGGGCTTTTTACTGTGGAAGATGGTTTTGAGTCGATAGCATGCTGCTTCTTTGAATGACTGAGGCTTGGCAAATCTAAGGGGATTTGGAAGTGTTTTATTGTTCAGCATTCAGCTCTCCCTTGAACTCAGTCCTGAAGCACGACCACTATCCGTTTCTGTAAGGAAACCGGCTCTCCTGCACCTCCCTGGTAGCCCACCAGAATCGAAAAGCCAAGAACTTGAATTCGCCTACACCAGGATTTCTCAAGCCGAGGGGGTAGGGGAATTTACCCGCATGGGGCTTTTGGCAGTATCTAGAGACTTTTTGGGTGGTCACCACAGCAAGACTGGAGTGGGTTGGAGGGGTCTGGTGTCTACAGCGGGGAGGCAAAGGCAGCCCCACAACAAAGAATTCCTTCGCCTCAAGCGTAGTAGTGCCCAGATTGAGAAATCCACCTAACATTTTCAAAGTGCCCAGTCGGCGTGCATTACCTTATTAGAAAACAAAGGTGTTGCATTACATAGGACCGTTTGGAGTTTTTAATGACACGATTCGCTTTTAAACGCTCACGCCTCTTGAGACTTAACTTTTTAAGTTTTGCCTCTCCTAAGCAAGCCTTTTCCACCAAGGTTTCTAAAGCAAAGGCAAAGGGTTCAGAGAAACGTAGTAGATCGACAGCATCCTCACACTCCCGGGTCACAGAAAGCAAGTCGGAAAAGAAGTCCGTCCACCCAACAGGCAGGGGTGCTTCCTCTGCGTGTTTGGCAGTGGAAAGGGTGGGGAGACACGCTCCCCTGACAAAGGCTGGCGCCGCGGGCACCTCCAGGGGTCTCTTTCGATCCCAGGAGAGAGGCAAGCCTGTCCCAAAAGCGACCTGCCAACAAGCCCAGCCCGGGAAGGAAGCATCACCAGATTAGCCTGGGATGGAACAACTCTTGGCACTTACTTGTCCAGAATGAAGTAGAGGTCAAATCCCCCGTAGCAGGCTGGTCCCCCTTCTTCCCTGCGACCTCCTTGCCCCGCGCAGATGAGCACGAAAGTGGCCAAAGAGAGACACTTGAAGCCAATGCGGAGGGCTTTCTGCTCCACGGTGGCCATGACCTATACAGCCCAGGGAGAGGGTAGGGTCCTCTCCTTCCCACGCTCCTCGAAATCGCCGGGACCCTCAGGGACACGCCATCCGAGGCGCCCTCCTCCCCGGCCCTTTATTCCCCTTCGATCTCCCGAAACTCCCCGGAAGCAATTGTCCGAAAGAGTTCAAGGTTTTCCTTCGGGTTTCCGCTTCGATTTTGTTTCTGGGTTTCAAGTTTCACGAATCCCAATACTATACTCCGCTTTTTTAAAGGGGCTGCTCCAGACTCCGACTCGCGCGCCGCTCTCGAGGCTGCGCTGAGGTTTTGCAGTTTGAAGCAGTTCTGTCCTGACGGTTCTTTGTCCCAGATTTCAAATCTTAGGGGGTGGGTTTCCAAATTGTTCTTGGTGGAGGGAGTGCTGTGCCTCTTCTCCCTCCTCTTTGCCCCCCTTTCTCCTTTTGATGCTGGAAGAAAGTTCAAATGGTGCCCCCTTGTGGCCGAAGACGGTGAAAGCGCTCTTGGATTTAACTGGGGAGTGTGACTGCTCACGTTTTCTTCCTCCTTTTACTCTTGGGTCTTCTTTATTTTTCCGTAGCTTCTTATTCCTTCCTCGTTCTCATTCAACTTTCAGACTTGTAGTCAAGCTTTCCTTTCCTACCCTATGTCTGCAGATAAGTCATTGTAAACATTTGAAGAGAACAAACTTCTTCCAAACACTGTGGCTCTCTTGCCAGGCTGGGAGATTTGCAAACAAGCTGTTGTGCAAATGAAGTGAAGAACGGGGCTTTTATGATCTGAATCATCCAGTATTAGCGAAGATAATGAAAGACTGTGAGGATCAGTATTGTGGATGAAAATTACAGTTTCTGGGAAGAGGTTGCTCCTGGCTGGTAACAGTTGGACATTCTAAACCTATTGTCTCTATCTCCAGATATTAGAGATTCTGTGAAAAATTCTTTTAGAGTGTAAGCTTTAACTTTTCCCCACTCTATCTTTGATTTAGAACGGGATAAGCGAACAGCATTGATGATTACAGACTTTCCAAATAGTTTGGGAACTGGCAAGGAATTCTTATATTAACCTTCTCAAGTGAGAGATTTTAGTTAGAGCAGCTTCTGAGCCCCCAGTGTTTAGCTTCGTGTTTTCCACTTAGGGAGTCCTTAATGCATACTCATGCTCCATTTTCTAGGATTACTTTTCCAGACACAACTTTCCTTCCACTAGTCTCTAAAACTCTGATTCTCGCATGTGACTAGCCATGGTGGGATCCCCTGCCATATATTCTGTGGAATCCTAGTATATTTGGAAGGCTCCATTAAATAATAATTTTGTTGTCAAGTAAGTTTTGGAGATTCACAATATATTACAGTGGCTTACCTTCAAAATGATCTTTAACGTTCCTTATTTCCTAGTGTTCATACACACTGACATCCCCAGCCCATCCACCTCCAAATACCACTGACTTGAATAAAACTGACTTGTATGTAACTAATAAGGCATGTCAGGAATGATGGTGTGTGACAATAAAAGATATTGTGGGTTGGTCTTTGCTCCACTTGCTCTGGGGAGATCATTCAGGCAGCCATGTAGAAGTGTCCAAGTATTGAGAAACTCACATCCCCTGCTGACAGCCAGCATCATGCCACGTGAATGACCTATCTTGGAAGCGAATCCTCTGCAGCTCTGTGATGAAGAAACTATTTTTTTTCTGTTTTTTAGAAATATGGGTGAGAATTTAGTTCGTGTTTTTTTATTATTATTATTTTATTTTTCATAGAAGAACTGGGGTATAGTCTAGAAGTGCTGGGGTGGAAGGATTCACCAGAGACACTGGGGAGCAGAACAAGCAGATTTACTGAAATGCATTGCTAAGGAGAGCAGAGGGTAAAACAGGAGATGTCTGCTGTGCACTGTGAATTAGCTCACTAGCTGGTGAATGAGCTCAGGCCATGAGATGATAGTACTGAGACTTAATCGTAGGCCACTAGGGCGGTCTGAGATAACATTATTAAAGACAGGTGAGGACACATCTCCTGGGAGATAGAGATGATACTTTAGAAAATGGAGACGTAGTTAGAGAGATTCACATACTTGAGTGTCTGAGCTACCCCTGCCTTTCTTCCAATATCCCAGAAAGCAGTCTATTAAGACAAATCAAGCTAGATCTTAAAGTGGCTTCTTTCCTCTCGCCTAAAGATACCCATTCTATCCTTTTTAAGCTAGAGGGTTTTGTGCTACCTCATTCGCTATGGGGTGCTGTCTTTCAAATATTTCCATGGAGTGAACTTGCCATTGAGCTAATAGATAAGGTTTTCCCTGAGCAAGGATGAAGCAGAAAAAGAAATCCACAGTAGAGAATAATGGTAATATATGACCCCAACATGGTGTCTCAGTGGGTCTGTAAGAGGAGATACTACCAACTTCTTTAACAACATTTTCCTTTGTTTGTTTGTTGGGATGTGTCAACTTTATTAGTAGTACTTGTATGGAAATGGGGGAGGTGGCTCATTCATTCAAACTGGAGAAGCACTTGGGATAAGTCTCTGATAGGTTCCTCTAATACTTCTCTGGCTAACATCACAGCTCAGAGACATTCAAATATCAAGATCTTCTTTTGCAAATGGTACCAACCTCTTGAGGGGACTCTCAATGCTGTTATTAAAGTGAGGTTGTGCTCATTTTTAATTCCTTCCAAGACCCCCATGTTCTACAAGGATTCATTGGCCTTCCCAGTGTTCTTAGAGATTCCCAGTGTTCATAGAGATAGATATGAAAGGTTTGGAAGGAACCTCACTGTCTCTTAAATTCAAGTAAAAGGAAGAGTGATGGAAATGGTAATATTAGACTCTGAGTATAGATATTTCTGGAGTTGGAGAAGCATAATGGCTGCTAAACCGTGCATATGGAATTGTATCAACAGCAACCTGGTAGAAGGTAGAGAAGAGCTTCTTGAGGAAGAAGAGGTCAATGGTACCATACCCTATGAAAGTTAAGAAGACTAAGCCCCAAAAACTCCCCACTAATTTTATGCAAATACTGTTGTCTCACCAAAGAGCATTCCAGTGGGGTGGGGTGGAGTGAGGCCTAATAACTTAGACCTCATTAAGATATTAGAAAGATATTATCCCTCTTTTAAGAGAGGGATAAGGGGATAATTTCTAAATGTTTGAATATTCTACATGCCATCAGGAAAACACAAAGATTCTTTTTTTTTAATTTTATAACAGTTTATTTTTACATCATTTTGTACATTTTTTTTTCTATCTCTCAATTATAATCCCCGCGGGTTTCCCATCACCAAGTCACCCGTGTGCCATCTCCATAACCGCCTGCACTCCCCCCAGCCCCCTGTTTTTGATCCCATTCCCCACTCCACTCTCGCAAAATGTCTCTGGTATATGGTTGTTCATTATTTTTGGAGAAGACAAAGATTCTTAAGGGTACCAGGAAGTATCCTGCTTTCCAAAGGACTGGAATTTTAGGCCATGCTACTGTTTTGCCTGATTTCCCCAGGCTCCCTTCTTTGAGATAGAAATTATTAACTGATCTGATTGTCTACCAGCCTCTGCGACTCACTGTTCTTTGCTCCAGTACATGTGACTGAGCCTCTTTTGTCACGCTGTCAACACAAAAAGTTTGCTGTCCTGATAACATTGCCATTAAGCCTTGCAAGAATCTCATTTGGCACTTAAACAGAATTTGTCTGGTTTCTTGATGAAAGTTTATAAGTTCTCCAGATAACACAGACTGCCAAAGAAAACTTGAGAAACTATTTCCTTAGAAATATTTGTCCACAATATGGACAAACCTGTTACTTTCTACCAAATTTTGTGTCCATGAAGTAAGTCCAATGTGTGTGAAGTTCTTGGAGGTCCTCTTAGTTCTGGATTTGGGGGCACTCCATAGTTTTCTAGGGTTAAAAAGTTAGTGAAAGTATTGTATTTTTGTTGTCATGAGATTTCCTTTATATTTGTCCTCTACATGACCAAAATTTGCCAAAAGAGAGAATCCTAGAAGCAATTTATCAAAGACATAAAACTTTCTAAAGAACCTAAGTCAGCTCAATAATGACTTTTGATTGAAGGAAAAGTAGAGACACTAGAAGTAACTTGCATTCCAGGGATAGAACAAAATACCTTGAGAGTATCTCATAGAACAGGTCATTCACAGCCTAAACCTAGAAACTAAGCTTCATTGAACCAGCATCCCATTAATAAGTCTTCCAAAACTCAGACCATTGTAACTTATAAGTCATCTTTATGCAGTACATCCCTTGAATTCAACTTAGGGCAATCTCATACACATCCTAAAATCCTGTTGATAGCCATCCAAATGTAGAGGTATAACTCATTCAACACAGACCCAGTTCATCTCTGATCAATCCAAAATCCCAAGGAAAAAAAAAGCCAATGTCGTATACAATGTCATTGTCATTATAGAGACAGATCATATTTAATCTGGTTCATCATTCAACCCAAATAAACCCACAGATTATCTAAGGCAGTTCTGAGCCACATCCAAATACAGAATAAAGCTTAATCAGTAATATATTCTTAACCCAATTAACTAGAGCCTAACCAAAGCTCAAAACCTATCTCATATGCCTTAGGAAGGCACATCACAAGGACTCACCCAGAGAATAATCTAAAGTCTACACCAGTATGTCTTAGAAAGAAAGAAAATCTACCCTCTATCCTTATAAGGATACAAATCTTGCTGAGTTTGGTTGGGAGACATAAGTGCATAAGTAGATTTTGATACAATGGCACATTTAACTGATAGCCATTAAGCTCAACATATCCGCTTTACTCCACTGTGGAATCCTCAGTGCTGCATCCTTGGACCCCGATGTATCCAGATGAATATCTAAGGATGTAAATGAGCTAAGACAGTAAATTTCTCTTCCTACCAGCAAGATGACATTCCTTTCCTACAAAAGTCCAAAAAGTGATTGGGACAGAGCTCCTGACAAATTCACCAAATTCTTAACTATTGAAACTACCGCCAGTAAGGGTAAAAGGAACTTACAGGATCCCTTATCCCTACTCACAGTCCATCATAGATTTTCAAGGTACAAACAACTTAGGGACAGATCTGTGGCTAATAGCAAAGTATGCAGTAACCTGATGAACTTGCCCCTTGTGCATTGACTTCTTAGGGAATTGCTTGAGTAATAAGTCAAAGTTGTATTAGCTTTCTGGTACAGATTTTCAATCAGTCGAGTGTGTGTCTAAGAAGCAAGATTTACCCTGGTGCTTTAAATATGAAATCATGTGTCCTTACTGTGGCCAGCTTAACAGTGGGGAAGTAAAAATGTCATTCATTGCTAGATTTCCAGATTTCTCTGGGACAGGATTGATTCCTAAAGCTAGAAAAGACTCCACTGAAAATAGGTAGAGCTCAACAAATGGATGGTGCTGCTACCCAGGTTTATTTTTTTTTTCTCACAATTACATTTGTAATCAAGAGTAATGTCTAACCTGCTATTGAAATCTTTATCACAATAATAGCGTGAAGTGTAAATTTAAACCAAAGAAAGTAATGGAGTCAACCAATTAATAAATAAGTCTAAGGGTTCCTACAGCACAGAGAAATTAGCTTGGCTGGAAATAGAAGAAATTCCCACAGGATTATTAAAAATTTAAGAGAAAACAAAGAAGAAATGGAGACCTATGCCCAGAATACTGTCCTCTAGAAGCCAGACTTGCTCAAAGGCATGAGGAAAACACTCAGTGATATATCAATATATAAGAAGACCTTACAATTTGGTGTCTAAAGGCAGAAATTATGAAACTAAAGGAAGGAGTTCATTACAAACTTTATAAGTAATAGGATCTGTTTAAAATATGATTCTTAACCATGTAGTCAATTCAGGGACTGTGAGAAAGAGAGAGAAAAAAGGGTAACTAGATAAATATCCAAATTCAGCAAGCTCTAGCATTTTTGGAATATTTTCTACTCACACTTTGATAGTTCTCTATAAATCATGTTCTCCTAATATGAAATTATAAGAACTACTACATTTTCTTGTCTTCATTGTTGCTAGAGTTCAGATACATGCTAGTGAATATCTTTCCCTCAAGATTTCTAGTCTCTCCTCCTTCATTCCCAAATGCTCTAGCTGCTTCATATATAAATGGAAAATTAGATCCAGAGGTATTTATATATGTGGACTTTATACGTAGGAATGATGCTTGGCAGGAAGCTTCAGAAATCATGGGTGTATAAGTTGAACTGTGAGTGTGCTTATGTAATATCCTGGGATAGTGATATTGATAAGAAATGGAAATCAAGAATGGAACCAAAGGAAATACCACAATTTTAATGGAGGTTGACAGAGAGTAGGAAACAAGGAGGAGAATGAGATATGGTAGGGAGTAATCATGAATATCAACTGAGTAAAGGAAGTGAGAAAATAAGAATTGAAAATAGAACTTCTTTGGTAACCTTCATGAAATGAGCTTCGTTGAAGTGATGCTAGAAATAAAGAGGAACACTTAGAGAGAAAAAGAAATAAGGAATTCTTAGAAATTAAGCACAAATTGAAGAAAATTGAATGGAATAAATGGAAAATAAGCTAGAAGAGTTCCCTTAAAAATAAACAGATAATTTACATAATGGATAAGTGCAGAAGTTTCAACATCTGAATAACAGAATTATAGAATGTAATAAAGGAAAGAAATCACTACAAACAAAATGTTCTAGACTGATATGAGTTTCTAGTTTGAAATGTCCTTCTAAGTCTCCAGAATAAGATCTACTCTAAACTCATTATTAAATTTCAGAATTTTTTTTTATAATCCTCTGAGAGGGAAAAAAAAAATCAGATTACACATAGAGGAACAAAAATCAGAATGGCCCAGGACTCCTTAACAGTGACACCTGAATCCAGTAGACAAAGGAGGCTTGAAGGTCTGAAGGAAATAATACAGTCTAGAATTCAATACAAAGCCAAAAAGGAAGACCTCATAGCTAAAACAGAGAGACCAACTGTGATGTTAATTTCCATGTTAGTTTCACTAGGCTATTGTGGCAAGTTGTTTGGTCAAACACTGATCCAGGTGTTGCTATGAAAGGTATTTTTTAAATACCATTAACATTTATTCACTAACATCGATCAAAGCAGGTTGGGCATAACACCTTTAAAATGTATATACACTACATCCAATTGGGAAAGTAATAGAAAAGTTTGAAGTGCCCTGAAAAAGAAGAATTCTGCTTCTAGACGATCTTGGGACTTAATACATATTTTGAACTTGCCAGTTCTCACAATTGATGAGACAATTCCTTAACAAGTTTTTCACTCTCTTTCTATTTACCTCCTACTGGTTCTATTTCTCTGAAGGGCTCTCTCTGACTAATGCACCAACACAGGATCAAGGCAAAGAGAATTCTTAGGATGACAGCAGAGAGCTGTGCGAGGTTGCTGGCTGTGCAATAAAGAGGGGGGTGGGGGAGTTCACAGCAAGCCAGACAGAAGGAGAACAAATTTTCCCTGAGCAGATACTGCTAAGAGGGAAAAGAGAAGCTGACAGCCACCTTAATGTCACTGACAGAAAAGAGCTAAGTTTCACCTCTGAAATAGAAAACCAGCGGATGATGTCTGAGACTGGTGGATCAAAACATATCGATGTGTGTCTGTTATTTAGAAACACGGCAATATGCAAATGCTGGAAGAATTAGCTAAAATAGCTGAAAGCTGTGGAGAATAGTGGGGCAGGAAATGGGCATGTTTTCTGATATGATTTTTAGACAATTTGATTTTTTAAAAAAAGATTTATTTGCATACAGAACTAGGCACAGGCCAGAGGTGCAGGGGCAGTGAGAGGATTCACCAGAGACAGAGTGGGGAGCAGAACAGGCCAACTGATGAAGTACACTGCTGAGGGGAGCAGCGGGCAGGTCAGGAGAGGTCTGCTGTGCCGTGTGGGTCACTTCCAGGGCGGGGATCGAACTCATGCTGAAGTGGCTTTAGCTTCTTGGTGCTGTGCTTTAAAACGCTGCGCCACCAGGGAGGGCCCGACAATTTGGTTTTTAAGTTGTGCCTTTATTATTTTGAGTTAAAATTTGCACTTTTTAAAAATGAAAGTCTTAAAATTTTGTTAATTATTCTGCTAAGAAACTATGATAAGTTTGTTTCACTCTGTTGGGCTATTTGCAAAATAGAATACCATGTTGTCTCTAAAAGTGGTAATCATATGGACAAGATTCCCATGTATGGAGATTTTTTTTAAAGATTTATTTATTTATGCACACAGAACTGGGGTACAGGCTAGAGGTGCAGGGCAGTGAGAGGGTTCACCAGAGACAGAGTGGGGAGCAGAACAGGCTGACTGATGAAGTACACTGCTGAGGGGAGCAGCGGGCAGGTCAGGAGAGGTCTGCCACGCCCTGTGGTCACCTCCAGGGCAGGGATCTAACTCTGCTGAAGTGGCTGCAGCTAGCTTGCAGTGCTGTGCGTTAGCCCACTGCCCCACCAGGGAGGGCCCCGTATGGAGATTTTTATTAAAAAAAAAGTTAAAAGTTAAATAAGTTAAAAATAAACAGAGTATGTAGTAATTTATAAACATTAAAGGCAACACCAAAAATCACACATACAAAAACTTGCACATGTTTGTGTGTACACACACATCATATGTGGGTTATAATAGCAATTAGGAAAAATATTCATGTGGGAAAGAGCTCAAAAGTAAGTTTTACAGATCCAATAGTTTTAGCGACATGAAGAGTAAATTGGAGGATTCAGTTAGTGTATAAAAGGCCTGCTATAAGAGAGTGGGAGCTGGGTAAGAACAGACAGGGTCGAGGGAGGTGTTAGTGTTGGCTTATTAGTGTGGATTTTGTTTAAGTTAGGAGATGTTTAAGTTTATTTCATGACTGGGATAGGATCCAGGGACATATAAGAGAGAGAGAGGGAGGGAGGTGTGATGGTGCTGGAGTGAGGACTTAGAAAGCAGGGCTTCAGAGCATGAGAGAGAGGTTAGCATGGGGCAAGGAAATAACTATATCACAGGAATCTTACTAGGTGGTCACAACGATTTTGACTGCCATTTTTATCTTCATTTTGTGAATGAAAACTTGAAGCTTGAAAAGGCCAAGCAAGTTTCCCTAAGAATATCTGTGGCTTGCAATGAGAGAGCTAGGTTACAGGCCTGTACTTGTTTACGTATACCTTTTCCATCGTGTGACCCTTTGATGCAGTGAAAAGGATGTTGACAAAGTTCTCTAAGTGCAAGATGAGGAGTTGAAGTTTTGAAAGATTAAGTTGAAGCACACTAATCCTTTTTTTTTGCAATTTTCTCTCATTGCTCAAGTTCTTGGTAACTAGATCTGCATTCCATTCATAGCACAGTATTTGGCATAACAAAATACTGTTATTTCTTTATTCTACCCTGGTTTTCCTATCATCAGTCTTCAATGGACCTGAATATTTAAAATCATTTAAATGATTGTATCATGTTTAGACAAGTGGGTGAAAAATATTCTTCCTTTGACTTATGCAAGTGCTGATAACTTTGAATTCAAACCCAGGGCTGCTACTTTCATTACTTTAAATTTACTTGTGCAAAAAAACTAAAATTACTCATGCAGAGCATGTACAAAGCAAACTCAAAATTCAAAGAAAGCTGTTGCAATTGCATGGAGTTTCTGTGAATGTGATGGTTTCCAGTGGACACACCCCGTGCTCTGAAGTGTAAGGCTTCAGGGGGAGCAGAGATGTTGGCAGACCCATCAGGGCCCTGTCAGTGCTGTCAGGTGCTCTGCGCAGCTGAGTACCTGACCACTGGCTGTGTTCCAGAGAATTTGTGAAATGGGAGAAACCAGTGCAGAATTCTAGAAATCAGATTCTCAGAAAGTTGTTTCAATATAGTATTATGTATGTTTAGAGTCAAAGGCCAAGATTATCTACTGTTGGAAACCTAAGGGTCATTTCAATCCATCTGAGGCTGAGTCTTCCTGAAGGAAGTAGACTGGGGAAATATACTTGTGCCTGGAACTCTGAATAACCAGCCACCCCCTTCAACTCCTGAAAAGACCAAACCGAAGTATGTTCACTTCTCCCTGAAATGCTGGCAAACTAATCCTGTGCACTTCTACTGGGGACACTTTCCATTTGAAGTACAGTGGATGGCAAGAAGGTAAAGTCAGTGCTAAAAGCTTGGTCAAAGGACTTTGACAGCGCTTGGAAGGGGAGGCAGCACCAGTGCTATGAGTAAGCTGTGGTGGTTTGGAGATGAAAGTGAAGATGGTGGAGTGTTATGTTCCCTGTTCACCAAAGCCCTACATGACCTAAATGGAGATATTAGCACTGTCTGGCATTCTGACCACCTGCTTCACCCCAAGATAATGACTTGAAACAATAATTATTACTGTTCATGTTTCTGTGGATGGACTGGGGCTCAATTGGGATAGCTCTTAAGGGTGACTGGATTTGCTGCAGGACACTAGCTGAGCTGACACCAAAGGACCTTCTGGACTGGGTGTTCAACATGGCTGTTCATATGACTATCAGCTGATGCTGACTGGCAGCTGTGAACCCCAGTGAAGTTTGAAATTGTAAAATGTATCTGTGTTTAACAATAGGACTTGGGCTTCTAACAGCTTGGACATTGAGTTTCCTTTGGGAATGGTGCCAGGGCATGCATTCCTAGGACTCAGGAGAGGTGGCAAGTCTTCTTATGGTTGAGTCTTGTGTTTTTCTCTATTGGTGAAGGCAATTCATCAAGACTACCTTAGATCTGAAGGGAGAGAACTAGACTCTGCTTTTTTTTTTTAATATTTATTTATTTATTCATACAGAACTGGGGTACAGGCCAGAGGTGCAGGGGTGGTGAGAGGATTCACCAGAGACAGAGTAGGGAACAGAGTAGGCAGATTGACAATATACACTGCTGAGAGAAGCAGCCGGTGGGTCAGGAGAGGTCTGCTGCACTATGTGGTCACCTCCGGGGCAGGGATTGAACTCATGCTGAAGTGGCTTTAACTTCTTAGTTTTGTACTTTAACCCGCTGGGCCACCAGGGAGGGCCCTAGATTCTGCTTTTTGATGCAAAGAAAAGCATGTGATTGTTGTGAGGTAAAAAATAAAATCAATGGAGGCTACATTTCAGGAGATTATCAGAGCCTCATCAGGGTCCAATCAGAACATGACATGGTGAACCTGGAATGTACATAGTAGGATGCTACAGATGGTCATTAATTGCCCACCATGCTTTGATACCTGTGCATACATCATTGCATTTACTCTTTACAACAACCCTCTGAAGTTGCACTGCAGATTGACGGTTCAGTTCTAGCTCATCACTGCCCCCTGGGCCCAGGAGTGCTGCTAGAACTTTTGAGTGCCTCTCACATGAAAATTGCAAAAGGGGGACACTTTCCTGTACCTTGACTTTTGGCCAGCCACATGGCTTACATTGTCCCATGGGAGGACAATTTGAATAACACAAACAAATGTTTGAATTGTGCCTGCATTATTTCAGAGAGTGGATGGCCATACTCTCGGACACTTGTGTCCTCAGCATAAGCAAAGTTTCTCTACGGGAAAAACCTAGAGTTCTACCTAGAACTCAGAATGAGACACGTGGAACAGACTGGAGCCAGCTGGATTCATAACTCAAAGCAGAGATGTTTCGCCAAGTCCAGCCTAGGTCAGCCAATTCTCAGCCAGCTGACAACACATAGGGAAAAAAACAAAACAAAACAGAAAGAAGGAAAGAAATGCTTATTATTCAATGCTACTGAGATTCTGTGGTTTTTTAAATAATACTTGGCTAATACAGAAGGCATTATTAGCTTCTTTTTTTCCCTCAAGGCTCTCGAGAGTTAATCAACTTAGCTAGAAACTAGTTTTTGAATTCAACTCTACTTAATTCAGCCTCCTACCCTGTATGCTATACCAGTGCCACAGGAGATGGGTTAAAGTGGTGTGAGCAAGCGCCTGCGCTGCTCAGCTGGGGTAGGGCATTGAGGCAGCTAGTTCCTAGCAACCTTAGTGGGAATTGTCCCTGGACTATTTCCTTAGGATCTACTCAGGATTCGTGAGCTGAGCATTCTGACCTTGGGGTCTGTGGGGTGGGGCGGGGCATTCCTGTACTGAGTTTCACTGTTTTGAGCAATTTCCATGGAAGAGATGACCCGAGGAGGGAGAGCCCGTCTGCAAGAACTCAAGCATGAAAGACAGCATTGTTGGTGGGCCTGCCTTTGCTATTGGCTAAAATAGTCAGCAAGCCCTGGGAAGGCAATGGTCTCAGGGATTAACTGTGTGTGTGTGTGTGTTGCTTAGAACCCTTCTCTACAGCTTGAATACTTGATATCCCCACCATGAGAATAAATACAGGACTTCCCACTCTTCTAAAACAACTTTTGTTATTTTTGTAGATTAAAACAGCTTTCTTCCGTAAAAGCCTACCACATAGGAAGAAGCAATCTGCACATTTCTGGAATAAAGATTGTTAATGCATATCAAGAACCTAGAAAGATGATCTTTTACTTTCCTGATTCTGTATTAAAAATAATTTTTGAGGCCCTCCCTGGTGGCGCAGCGGGTTAAAGCACAGCACTGAGAAGCTAAAGCCATTTCCGCATGAGTTCAATTCCCGCCTGCCCCGGAGGTGACCACATGGCGCGGCAGACCTCTCCTGACCCGCCCGCTGCTCCCCTTAGCAGTGTACTTCGTCGATCTGCCTGTTCTGCTCCCCACTCTGTCTCTGGTGAAGCCTCTCACCGTCCCTAAGCCTCTGGCCTGTACCCCAGTTCAATATGGACAAATAAATAAATCTTTAAAAAAAAATTTTTTTTTTGAAATGCACCTGAGGCCTGCCAGAGACTTCAGGTGGAGCCCCCTGGGCCGCTGGGGATGAATAGCCCCAGGTAAAGTGCAAACAAATTACCAGTGGGTTTCAAGACTGTGATAGGAAATACAAGGAACTGCAGATACAGTGCTCCCTCACACCCCAACTGCCCCCACCCCCACACACACACACTCCGTGGCCAGGTTCAGTATTTAGAATTCAGCATGCAGATTTTCAGTGTTCAGTTCAGATCTTTAGCAATTCTAGGGTTAGCTATTTCTGCCCCCACCATGCTGATCTTCCAGAAGGCTGTTTCAGGCTTCTGAAGGATATGGAGAGGCTTCCAGCAGCCAATCTCAAAGAAGAAAAGTTCGGAGGCGATGTGGATAGTCAAGCGGCTGAAAGAGTTCCCAGCTTTGCTGTTGTGACAGCCTGGAAGAGAAGGTGAAGAACTGGGGCCAGGCGCCTTGCTGAGCTGTGTGAGTGTGGCTATTTGTCAGGTTGTTCGGTTGCTGCAGCTGCTGTATTGAGTGTTGCTTGTCTGGTCATGTGCTGGCACATCTTGGCAGCTGCAGTGAGCATCTCCTGTCGTGCCTTCTGCTGTTTTTGTGAGTTGGATTCCAGCCTATACTCTGGCTGCCATGTGTTCCAGACACTCAGTGACAGAAAGAAGCCATCTTGGGAGATTTTATGTATAGGACTTTTAAAACACTGAACTCTGCTTCAGGTGAGGTAATCTGTGTCTCAGTAACTCTTTTGTTTTCCTTGCTTTGTTAAAGAAATCCCATTTTGTTCTCTGAACCTGAATAGTCTTACAATTGTATGCACATGTGAGAAACTCAGATGGTGACCAGTAAACTATGTGGGCCATGTCCTTGGCCAGTTTTAGTGCCCCCTTGCTGCCCTGTATTACAGTCACATTGCTGATACACAAATGAATGAGTAATGGGTCTGGACCAGCCTGAGAGCTGCTGATTGCAGCAACACTCCTTTGGGTTCCAGACGAAGTAGGTTCCGAGAGGTGTTGGGTTCAGAGAGTAGAGTCTTTGGATTAAACTCTGGGAAGTTTCACCAGAGCTCCCCTTTCAATGGTGCACAGTGAGTTTCCAGGAGACAGAGGCATTTAGATATATTGAAAACAGTAGTTGTATTACAGAGGGAGAAAGAGTGAAAGAGACTTGCTGAGACACAACCAGGCTCAAAGAGCTGCATTTAGATCTGGCAGTCTTGTGTTTATATCAGCTCTATGATTTAACTTTTGTTAAACTTAATTGACTAGGTGGAATCTGAAAGGACTTGAGATTTTCTATTGGTCTTCAATCTTCATAGCTCCTTCTCCCTACTTGAATTTATTTGGTTGGACTTCATAGCATTGAAAGGACTTGAGACTTTTGCCGTGGTCCTCGGTATCCGTATCTCTTTTGCAGTCTATGCTCTGGATATTTTCTATAGCTAGTTTATTACTGTGTTAATCACTTCTACCCCTACTTCTAGCTTTTGGCCTTGCGAGCCAGTTTCTGGTCTTGTGATGGATGCTTCCTTTCCAAATTTTCTGTGCCAGCCTCCATAATACCCAGTTTTCATTTCATGCAGATGAACTTGCAAGACATGCAGCAACAGGTTTGTAATAAGTTGCCAGTCTCGGCATGGCAGGGGCCACACCTCAATGAACCTTAGCACCACTGCCCAAGCCCAGTAAAGGAAAACATTGGAGATCATATAGATAGTCCCAGTCTCAGGCTGCCTTCCATTGTTTCCTTTTCAAATACTGCTACATTCAGAACTACAGAGGATGAATTGGTGGCCAGTGGAGCACAGTCTGAGTGCCAAGAGTAAAAGATACAGAGTGTAATGGGCTTTCATACTCTTCCAACCAAAACAGGTATGTTAGTTTCTTCAATGACTCCCTAACTAAAGATCATTTTAAGTAGGAGACCCAGCTAATTTCAGATAGTTGAATATAAAAGGGAAAATTTGTGTCCAGTTAGACCATCTTAAACTTGCTAAGCCTCTGGGAGATTCTCCTTACTACTCAGAGGGATCACTGAAAGTAAAGCTCATGAACACAGGAACTTTCACTGATTTTATTCCCTGTATTATCTCTAATGACTATAAAAGCCTACCACATAGGAAGAAGCACTCTGTGAACAGCATAAAAAACTTGAGTTACAAATGAAACATGCTGTCAATGATGTTCCTTGTTAAGGGCATGAGTTACGAATTTTGATCTAAATTCTTGTGGATCAAGACAAAGTAGGAAAGTGAGTGGTTAAACAGACCCAACATAGTTTGATTTAAATGTGGGTTCTGTATATTTTGCTGGAATTTGTTTGTATTTCCTGGTAGTCTTCATAGGTTATAACTTTTCCCTAACTTTTGGATATTTGGAAAGTATAAACTCAATGATAGATGTATTGGTCCCTATGAAAGTTCCTTGGAAAAACTGACTTTACGTTAAGATTTACTAGTGAATGTTCTGAAAGTAATGGAGGAAAAGAACAAAAAACTTGGAAAGGAGGCACCACAAGACCAGAAACCTGGCTCATGCAATTTCTGGAGCTGGATGTGGAGATAGATGTGATTAGCATAGTTGTTAAACTGACTAGAAATGAAAAATCCTTAGCTGCAGAGGCTCAGACCTACCCAAGAGTCAGACTGCTGTTAGAGAGTGTCATGAGGGTACAGACCAAAGGTTAGGATGTGGAAATTGAGAACCATTATAGAATCTCTGACCCTCTTCAAATTCTATATATTTACTCAAAACCAACAGAAACAAATCACTCCAAAGAGAAGAAAATTGTAATAGTGCGATTTCTACACTGACAAGGAACAGTAGTCCTTCTGCCCATCTGTGACTATGGCAGGTGCTTCTTTTCAGGAACCTTTTCCTTTTGTAGAGCCATCAACTCTCCCTTTGCAGAGTGGCAGCCTGTGACCTTTCCATGCTTCACTTAGTTGACCTTCCTTAGCAAAGTCAACTCTCCCTCCAAGGCTGGCTGCTGGTGTCTATGCGAGTGTCCTTTATTCTCTCCATTTTATAGTAAACCCACCTTTTTTTCTTTTGTGTGTGTGTAGCTGAACTAGGTGTAGGGCAGAGGTGTGGGGGAGTGAGAGGATTCACTTGAGACAAAGTGGGAGCAGACCAGGTGGATTTCACCAAAATACACTGCTTATAGAAGCAGTGAGCCAGATAGGAGAGATCTGCTGCCCAATATGGGTCAGCTCCCTGGCTTGAGAATGGAACTCTGGGGCCATAGTGGTGATAGCCCTGCGACTCAGTCCTTAGGCCACTAAGGATGTCCTTAAACCTGCCCTGTTGGATACAACTCATGTCTCTGTCTCCTGGAGACACTCACTTGGGAAACTCCCTGGTGTCGCTGAAAGGGAGCGCTGATGAAATTTCTCCTAGAGTTAACCCCACTCTCCAAGCCTAACCTCTCCAAAAATGACTTCAGATAGAAGGTTGGAGTTTTGGTTTCAACTACTTAATTATGTCAGAAATGCAATTGGGAGGACACTGGAAAGATATTCTAATAATGGGCAAAGACTTATCTAAAATATATCTTGTTAACTTTTCTAAGTCAGGTTTGTATCAGATTATTAGCTGTTCCTCCATAGTGCCTCTTGGTGTTTGGGAGTCAGGTAAACGTGTAAGTTAGCTCTATGTGTTCCCGTACCTCCTCTTGACCCCACAGGGCTGGGGTGCATAGGACCAACCACAGTTTCTTATGCATTGTCAGGTTATGGACCAGGCCAAGCAAAACTGCAAGTGGATTCCCAGTTAGAGTTTTGTGGGGATTAGGGTTTGGCACTGGCAGAGTTCAAGAACAGTGACTTCTCTCTGCAGACTTGGCATCCTGATGCTGAATGAACTCTTTTTCACTTACACCTCTCTTCTGGGGACACGGGTCAGGGGCTGAATATTTGGAACCATTAGCCTCTGAAGTGAGCCAGCAAGGAAGGGTTTCTTTCTTTTCATTCTGTTGGAATGAAAGAGCTGTTTCTTTTCAACCACATACATCCACTCTTTTTTTTTTCTTCACAGTTGTATCTTATTTTTTGTTTTTTACTCTAAAAACTTGCAATTAACTCTTGAATAAGTGCTATTTTAAAATACAAGGTAATTTGTAAAGAGTTATGATAAAACATGCACCCAAGAACACCCACCCCTCAATCTAGTTTTGCAGGAGAGGAAGAGTCTATTTGCTCATCCATAAACTCTTCTCTTCCTCTCAAGGATACATAATTATACTGAATTTTGCATTATCAATCCCTTGCTCTTAAGCACAGTTTATATACATGCATCTGTGTCGAAACTATATGTGTTGTTTAGTTTTGCATGCTTTTGACTTTTATATAAATGTATGTATTTTCTCCTGCAATTTACTTTTGGGTTCAATATTATTTTCTAGAGTCATTCAGACCATGATTAATTTGGTTTTCTTTTTATGGTCTTTAGCATTCTACTAAATAAACAATTTAGTAGAATTTAGCATCCTACTAAATAAATTATTCTATTATTGGCAAACATTTTAATTATTTCTAGTTTTTGCTATTCTGGATTCTGCAGCTATGACATTCTTGCATGTTTCTGGATGTCATTATGCAAGAATTTCTCAAGGATATATGCCCATAGAATGGGTCATAGGATAGCCACAGCATCAGTTTATTAGTGATAATGAATTGTTTCCTAGAGCAGTTTTACCAGTTCATGCCCTGGTTGTGTTCCTCCACATCTTTTCTAACCTTAATCTAAACTGGTATTAAATTTTTTCACATGCCAATCAAATGTATATGAAATGAACTCTTCTTATAGTTTTAATTTACATTTTTTTTATTACTAAGGAATACAAAATCTTGATATTTAAAGTCACTGTTTATAACTCCTTTCCTAGAAATCTGTGTCCTTTTTTCAATTAATTTGTCATCTTTTTCTTGATATGTAGGGAATCTTTATAGAACTTTTATACTGACACTTTTGTCCAGTTTGTATGTTGCAAATATTTCTAGTAGCTTGTGGTTTGTCTTTTCATTAAATCTTTTAATAATTTTTTAGTAGATAATTTTTTTTAGTAGAGAAATTTATCAACATTTTATTTTATTCCTAGTGGACCTAGGGTGCAACCTTGACCCTCTATGTTTGTATCCCTGTAGGTCTGCAGATGTATGGAGTTATTTGTGTGCTTTCTGTTTTGTTCCATTGATGTATTTGTATATTCCAGAACTCATATCACATTGTCTTTTAAAAAATGATTTTACATTTTTAAAAATAACATAATAGTTTACTTTTACATCATTTTGTGCCTTTTTCCATTTTGGTTGTAATGCCCATGGGCTTCCCATCACCAAATCACCCGTGTGGCCATAGTCCAGTGCACTTCCTTCCTCCCACCACCCATTTTTGATCCCATTCCCCACTCCACCCCTGTAAAATGTCTCTGGTATATAGTTGTTCATTATTATTATTATTATTTTCTCCCCTTGTTCTTTATTATCCTGCTATGAGTGAAACCATCAGGTATGTTTCCTTTTCTTTCTGGGTTATTTCTCTAAGCATGATCCCTTTCAGCTCTGTCCATGTTGCTGCAAAAGGCATGTGTTTATTTTTTTGGGTTGCTGAGTAATATTTCATGTGTATGTGTACCACATCTTTAAAAATGTTTTTAATTTTAAGCATCTTTCTTTATTCTTTCACAATGTAGGATTTCTATATCACTTCATCTTAATTACAATGTCTTTATATCAGTTTTGATAAGTGAAGGTCACTAATTTTGTTGCTCTATGTTAGTAACTTGGCTATTTTTGGCTCTTTCTAAAAGAGTAAGATTTTACCTTTCTTGATATCTAAAAAGTTGGTTTGCCTTAGATTCATAGATGATAAATAATCCACGAGTCCCAGGTAAGAGACAAAAAAAGGCTTAGCAAGTAGTGATAGTATGTGCAGGCACACATTTGTTTCAGTGAGTCTTACCTACAGTCCCATAGGAGTAATGCACAGGGTCTTAGAAGGAAGTGGATTGCATTACAGAGAGGACCCTAAGTTTAAGGAACTTGAATCTGTTACAATGGAGACATGTTTGCTTTTTACTGTAAAAGAGACAGTATGTCTATATTCTAAGACTATTTGCTTTACAAACATCCTTGCAAAAAGTGGTTGAAAACAAAGGGCAGTCTCTTCTATTCACAAGATGTCTAGAAATATCAAGGACCCATGGAGAATTGTCTCTCAACTGTATTCTCAATTTAGACACACCTGGTTGGAAAATAAGCTTGAATTACTCTATTATAGCTTGAGTGAGAGATGGCATTCTTATAATATTGAATCTTCAAACTCATGGCCATGGTTTACCTCATTTTGTTTAGTTTACCTTAGGGTCTCTCAATAAAGTTTTCATAGAAGTCTAGCACATTTTTGTTTAACTTATTACTTAGTAAGATCATAACCTGCCCTGGCTATAATTTCTGAAATGTCTTCCTATATTACTCAGAATAACACCCAAAGTTCTAACAGTGGCTTGCAAGTCTTCGTGTAAACATGACTGATTGTCCATTAACTCTTTCCCCTCATCTTCTTTGACTTTCTATTTTGCTGGTTGTGTTTTTGCCACACTGACCTCCTTACTGTACTCCCCCCACCAGGGGAGAGAGTGAACACAGTCCCCCACTACCACAAATTGTGCAATTGAGTTTCCCACATTTGGGGAAACCTCAGGGGTCAGCACATCCAGAGTGCAATGGATAAGCCTCACCCTGGGAAAACCACCTTGATGTTCATGGTATCTCCCCTGCCAGGTAAGTATTCCTTACTGTACTTTAACATGCTACACACTTTTGCCTTAGGCCTTAGTATTGACTACTTACTGCCTTTGCCCATTATGACTTTTCTCCCAGAATGAGCAACATGGCTAACAACTTTATTTCCATTTAGTCCTATTCAGATGTTGTCTTCTCATTGCCACCCCCATATGCCTATTAAAAACTGCAAACTCCCGACATTCTTTATTGTCCTACCATGCCCCTTACTTTCCCATTGGTGTGTTTCATTTTCTATCCTACTATATACATACTTGTCCACCAAAAATCCTACTAGTAGTCACTTATGGATCTCTTACCTTACTTAGTTATAGCTGTCATTTATTTATTTATTTATTT
>NW_004567132.1:13089490-13093147 GCF_000260355.1 Condylura cristata | reverse complement strand
TGCTATAATGTAGCAGGTATTCAGGAAAGATTGTTAATATATTAAATAACTTTCCTAGGGATGTCATATCTTTTGCTGCTATTTTAAATATTATTTATAAACATTAAGTTTTCTTATATGTTTTCTACTTATATCTAGGAATGTGACTCATATTTGATGGTTATCGTTGTACAATGGACATTTTGGAAATGTTCTGAGTCCCATACTTAGTTAAAGATTTGGTTGTGCTTTTACACAGAAAACCCACTTGAGAAGAATACTCAGGTTTTCTTTTCTTTCCTCCTAATCTTTATTTCTAGCATCTCTTTTTCTTGCTTTTCTAACTCTCAGTACAATGTTTCTAGAAGTTGTAATGGCAAGTGTCTAGTCTTGTTTTTGTCATTACAGAAATGCTGTCCTTGTTTTATGTGATACAGTAATTGCTAAAAGTATTTTGGTCAGTTCAATGTAGTTTCTTTTAATTTCAGGTTTTCTAACAATTACTTGTGTATTGTGAATGAATATTCTACTCTATGATGTTATTTTGTTGAGATGCAGCACAAAATTGTTTCCCTTTGATATTTTAATATGGCACATTGTATATTGAATTTGCTAATTCAGCCCAGTTTTCATTGCTAGGAAAAATCAATCCTAGTCATGCTATTATTATATTTTCTACACTTTGCTCACTTGATTTGCTATTGATTTAAGACAGAATGAGATTGCCCTGTACTTTCCCTTTTCACACAATTCCTGTCAGGTTTTGAAATCAAGTTGATAATACTCTCATGAAATAAGGTGAGAGTAAATCTTTATTTATTTATCTATTAAAGATTTATTTATTTATGCATACAGAACTGAGGTACAGGCCAGAGGCCCAGGGGCCATTAGAGGATTCACCAGAGGCAGGGTGGGGAGCAGGACAGGCAGATCAACAAAGTACACTGCTGAGGGGAGCTGCAGGCATGTCAGGAGAGATCTGCCACCCATGTGGATTACCTCCGGGGCTGGGGACCAAACTCCCATTGAAGTGGCTGCGCTTTCACCCATTGTGCTACCAAGGAGAGCCCAAAAGTAGCTACTAAACAGGGTCCAGGAGTAAATCTTTAAGCTGTATTTCCAGTGTCGGTAAATCTCAGTATAAATACCATCTTGGTCTGAAATTTTATTGTGTGAACTTTTAAAACTTTATTGACTATTATGTTATTCAGGCTTTATATTTCTTCTTGAGTAGGTCATTTCTTAGAAATTTCAGTTTCCTAAGCTTTCAAATTATTGCTATGAAGTAGTTCACAGCATCATTTTATTAATATCTTCATATCTGTGGCATCTATACCTTAGTATCCTTTTATTCTTACCTAGAATTGTTTGCAATCCCTCTCTCTATATCTCAAACCTAAGTTTGTCAAATTTATGCCCTTCCAAAGAACCAATTTTGTACTTTTTTTAGATTTACTATTGTAGATTTGTTTCCTATTTTATTAACTTCTGATATTATAAATATAATATTTATAAATATTATAAATTTTATCCCCATTTATTTGACGTACTTTTCCCTCATCTCTTAAAGTTAATGCTTGACTGAATTTTTTTTAAAGATTTATTTATGATGTAAGAACGGGGGGATAAGCCAGAGGTGCAGGGGTGTGAGAGGATTCACCAGAGTGATGAGTAGAACAGACAGATCAACCGAAATATACTGCTGAGGGGAGCAGCAGAGGAGACAGGAGAGGTCTGCTGTGCCATGTGGGGCAGTTCCCTGGCTGGGGAACAGACTCAATTTGCAGTGATTGGCAATAGCTTGATAGCGCTGTGTCTTTAAACCCTGTGCCACCAGGTAGGTCCTTGACTCAGTTTTCAATCTTTCTTCTTTTATAAGATGAGCATTTCTTAAAAGATTTATTTATTTATGCATACAGAACTGGGATATAGGTCAGAAGCTCAGGGTCAGTGAGAAGATTCACCAGAGACAGAGTGGGGAGCAGAACAAGCAGATCAACGAAGTACACTGCTTAGGGGAGCAGCGGGCAGGTCAGGACAGGTCTGCCAAGCCATGTGAGTCACCTCTAGGGCTTCGGATCAAACTAGTGCTGAAGTAGCTTTAGCTTCTTAGTGCTGTGCTTTAACCCTCTGCACCACCAGGGGTCCATAAGACGAACATTTTAAGGCAATAAATTTTCCATTACACATTGCTATAACTGACACTCACATGGTTTTAATCTAAGGTGATTTCATTACTGCATGCTAAAATACTTGCTATTTTTCATTGTGAGGTTTTCCTTGGCTCATGTATTATTTAAAAATGTGCTATGAAATTTCAAAACAAATGGAACTATCCTGTTTTATCAGAGGGGAACATTTATTCTATCTTAGTTAAATTTAAGTCATAAAAATGTGATCTTTATGATGCCAATCATTTGAAATTTTTTGAGATATGATTTATACCTTAACATGTGGTAAATATTTATAACTGTCCCACAGATACTTAGGAAAAATGCATATCCTGCAGTGTTCTATATGTGTTCATTGAAAAAATAAGGTTTTTATTTTTATTTATTTTTATATCATTAACTGCTTCAACTATAATTTACTGAAATATTTGTATTATAATCATCTTTTAAAGATTTATTTATGTACACAAGAACTGGGGTATAGGTCAAAGGTGCAGTGGGTGAGAGGATTCACCAGAGACAGAATGAGGAGTAGAACAGGCAGATTGACTGAAACACACTGCTAAGGGGAGTAGTGGGTGAGTCAGGAGAGTTCTGCTGTGCCATGTGGGTGACCTCCCTGATCAGAGATCAAAATTGTGCTGCAGTGGCTGTGGAGAACTTCATGGTGCTGTACTTTTGACCCTTGCACCATCTTTTTTTTTTTTTTAATAGTTGAGTAGTATTCCATTGTACAGCATAATATAAAGGATCCCCTGAAGTCCTAATCAGCATGCAAAATGAACATTTCCTGCACAGTTCTACTACAGCACTTAACCAGAGTCCTGGCACAGGCAATTGAATGCAGAATCATCTCATAATGATTCTAGAATCTTCTCTCATCTTCTTGACTCTTAGACCATAGCTACGTGCCCCAGAAACAGTCATTTCAGACACCTATTTTTCTTTTCCCATCTGAGAGCCTACTGTGGCAGTGCGGTAGCATCATGTCGTGGCATGTGGCAACACCCAGACCTTCACAGTGCTGTGCTTTAACTCTTTGAGCCACCAGGGAGGGCCTGTATTAACATCTTAACTAGAATAGTAAGGCTATTGAATTTTACTGCAATCCCTATAATTATTCCTTTATGTATTTTTGAAATACATAGAACCTGGAAATTTTTTAATCTTCCAAGTAAGTTTGACCTCTTATTCTAAAACAGTGACTAATAATAATTTGCCTCGTAACATGGGAATCACCAGTTCCCAAAATCAGTCGCATGATATTGTGTCCAGTTTATGAGGGACGAAACTTTTTTCTCACTCTTATCCTGATCATTTGTGGGGCTCTGACAGGCCTCCTACATTGCATGATTTTAGGATACTTTGGAAGTTCTACTACTTCAGTAGTACACTTCATATGAACAGTAGTAAAATTGCCACAAATCTAACATTTCCTCCCAGCTGTTAAATAAATATTTCATTTTCCCAAGTGATAGGAATCAATGTTTTTACTGTTTTTTTTTTT
>NW_004567132.1:13025236-13089390 GCF_000260355.1 Condylura cristata | reverse complement strand
GGCACCAATTTTAAAACATGAACATATAATGATAGAAGACATTTGGAATCTGTCTTCCCTTATCTTTCTCTTTTAGTGGACATTCCATGTTGCCTATGTACCCCATGACTTTAGTCTCCTGACCATTGAAGAGTGAGTTTTATGGCTTTTTGAACCTAACAGATTCAGGAAATTTGGAATTGACATTCAAAATTATTAGACATTAACTTTGAACTGGAAAGACTTGAAATCATGGGAGAAAAGGCTGACATTTTGGTGCAGTCATCTTTTGCCATGAGTACAGAAAAAAGATCTGTAAGATGCTTAGAAAAAACACGTAGAACTTGAAACAGAGAACAAGGAGAGAGAAGAAGACATGGAGCCTTGGATCTTGGTATAAATATAGTTGTTGGTTCCAGTCTCTGATTCTCAGCTGCCTTGCTTGCCCCAAGATTATTCTATATACTCTTATGTCCTTGCAATAAATCCCACTTTCTGGTTTAGCTATGCTGAGAGGAAGTCTGCCCTACTTTTCTGAATGTTCCTGTGCACATCAACTGGGCAGTCTTCAGAGCACTTAGAGATATTTGAACCATTCCCAAATCTGTGGCTAGTAGTACTGAAGCACCTGAAGAGACTCTTTATAAGGGACAGGGCCTGGGTATAAACTAATAGTTGGATCAAATGCACATCAACTTCATGCCACCACCATGTTACATTTTTAATCCTGTGCAGTCCAGTCAAATCATGAGGAATTTTATTGTAAACTGCATTCTATGAAGATAGAGTTAGCAGAATTCATTTTCAGAATGACATAATAAAAATCATTTTTCTGCAGAGAATATTCTGACGAAATCCACAGAAACATTTATTTTAGTCCTCCATTCTTCCTCCGCACAAGGAAATGTTCAAAATCCAGAGTACATCAAAATTAGCACATTTTTCTGAGAAAACAAACAAGCTTGCTCCTGATTAAAACAAAAAAGAAAAGAAGCCAGTGTCAATGTCTTTGCAAAGACATTTTTGGGGAGGAGGTGGGGTTGGGTCTATGACACAGTTTTCAAACTATCTGTGCAATAATTTCAAGATATATAAATATTAAATAAATTGACCTGGAACTCTGGAAAGTTGCTGTTCAGTTAGGTTCCTAAGAGGATTTGTTGTTTTTGTTTAAGTTATTTTTTGTATGTGCAGAAATGATTGAATTACAAAGTCAATAGCTTCTTCATTTAGTCATTCATGCATTAACTGGTGTTCTCTGTGGACATGCCTGAGAATAGTCTGATCATTCATCAGGAAAAACTTCAACTCTCATGCTTGTGTTGTGCTAGCTACATACTGGATACTATTCTATATGCTTTTAAGTATTTAATAATTTGCTTCATTGTGATAGGTCCTATTGCTATTCTCATTTTCGGGATGAGTAAACTGAAACAGAGAGAGGTCTAAATACCTTGCCTGGGAATTTGATTCTGGATACTGTGCTTTTAACCAGTTGTAAATATTGCCTTTCAACAATGGTTCTGGCGTACACAACATGTGTTCAAAGGAATCCAGTATTGATGTCCTTTGTGAACACGCCCAAGATTATTTAGCTAGTTCCAGCAGCATTAACTTGTAGTACATTGTAGCAAGACTACTCACCTTCATTTTCTTCAGCCACATATGTTGGAATGCCCTTACACATGACAGAGATGGGTTTTCCAAACCTATCCAGGTCATCAACCCTGTCAGAGTTGACAGTATACATCAGGCCCTTAGGAGGTGGTCCCTCTGGTCTCTGAAGTTGAGTGTGGAGCAGACAGGTAGAAAGAAAAAGAGAGAATGAATGTCAAGCCCAGTGGTTTGCTGAATTGAGGGTTAGGAGCAATTAAGGATTGAATTGCTTGGTAATGATTTTTCCACAATCAAAACAAAGATGAGTCAATTCTAATCCTGTATACTACAGATTTCTGTTTCCCAAAGGGTTCTGCTGGTTTAAATCCTCAGTTTCTCATGACAGCAGAAGTCTGAAGCTAAATTTATTCTGAAACTTGGATCAGAATAATAACCAGCTTCTGGTAATTAAGTTTTTTAATTCCTTTACCTTAATAACTAGAGAGAACCATTTACCAATATCAATTATAAAAATGTGAACTCAGGTCAGTATTTTAAAGAATGATAGATGCCTTCTCCCCACACAGCTTAACTAAGGTTGCCAAGTAAAATACAGAATATCCATTTAAATTTGAATTTCAGAAAAACAGTTACTAATTTTCAGTATAAGTATATCCCCAATATTGCATAGAATATACTTATGCTATAAAAAATGTATCCATTGTTTATCTGAAACTCAATTGGGTATTGTATGTTTTATTTGCTAAATCTAATTTCCCTAACTCAATTCTTGTAGAAAAATGCCCTTGGAGAGTTGCCATGGCCTCTTATTGGTATGAACAGAACTTTACTCCTATGGCGAAAGGTTCTCAGGTGTCCTGCCCAGCCTCTGTAGAGGCAGGGGTGATCCACATAATTTCAGTGTGGTGGCAACTGCATTGGAAGATTCCAATTTCTTTATTTTTATATTTTCTATATATGTATATTTTTTCTTCACATATTCATTTTGGCAAAAGATCATCTTTCTTATGTAGCAGCAGTTGGTTTTTTGCAAATTCTGATTTATCTTCCCCTTATATACTGTACACTAAACATAGTGTGATCAAGAAAGCATGATTATAACTTTCTTATTATTTACTAGAGATCATAAGACCTTCCTCAAGCAAAAAAAAAAAAACTATTTTTACCTTCTGTTTGGCCAGCGCACCAAGGGCTTGAAGAGAGGGCATGACTTCCTTGTTCATTCTGTGCACAACGCACATCTTCTTTCTGAAGAGTCTGATGGCAGCAAAGTTCTGTTAAAAGAATAAATCATAAGTGAGAAGTATGTTCTCCAAGGAGTTCTTTGTTTGTTTGCTTGGTTTGGTTTGGTTTTACCAGCAGTGGAAAACTAAAGTTCAAGATCATGGTGTCTTGGCATGAGTGCACTGGGCCTTTTTTACAACCATATTTGATGTTGACATTTATAAGGATAGAATACAAATGCCTTCAGGACAGAGACTGGGTGTCTTATTTCAGGTTCTTATGGTAAGAGTCACTCTGTATGTCTGTTTTGCTGAAATAAACTTTAAATAACTCTTGCTTTAACCACCTTTGCTTTTCACAGAATTTCAAGGAGGCAGATAGGATAGGAATTCCTTTTCTAATTGAGCAGATGTTGAACTTGAAACAGAGTTAGCTTTTTGAAAGCATGTTTATTAAACACAGAGCTGGATATTACAGTTAGGTCTCCTACTGGAGCCACATTTTTTTTTGTTTGTTTCCCTTAATAATTAATACTTGTCATTTATATCTTCTTTGGTCCTTTTAAATTACAGATGAAATGTCATTTTCTCTCTTTTTAGAAGGAAATTGAAAATAGGATAAGATAGGTTGGGTCTTAATAGTAATGAAATGATGTAGGGCTTTCATCATTATTAAAGGTATTTGCAGGTAAACTCAAAGAACATTTATATTTGTCTCATAGCCCCAAAATTCCTTGAATATAGTGCTTCTCATCACTGTTTATTGATTTGAATTTTAACTAATGATGGGAACTTGGATAACAGTTATATATAGGGAGTGGAACTGGTGACCAAAGTAGGACCTTTGACTTATAATTCTATGCTAACATGCAGTTAGAAATTATTTACTTTTTAGTTTTTTATGGTTACAAGGTTATTTTTGTTGTCGTTCATCCTATTTAGAAAGAGCAGAAGCTGCACCCTGGCTACGCACACTGTTGTAATCCCAGATGCTGTTCCAGGAGTCCCATCCATTGTTATTGTCCACATTGGCCACGTTATGTGCATTGTTGATGCTCACTGACTGACGCCCACTGTCATCACTGTTGCTGTTATCGTTGACGTTGATACTCTGAAATTTATAAGAAATTGACAATTATTTAATATCACATTGCTTTAAAATGCATTTTGGTGACACACTTTAAAATGTGAGACTTACATAGCCAGAAAAGGCAGGTACCAGGGAGATGCCAAGAAGTCCAGCAAAGACAATCTGAAATGACAAATAACAGCTATGTGGCAAAACTGTGTCCTCGGCTTTCTTTTCTACCCAAGATCATGAGGAACATTTACTCTATTACCCCTCTTTTGAGTGCTCTTTTCTTATTTGAATGTATATATTTTTTAACAAGACAAAGTTTTAATAATGATAGAGAATTGTAGGTTTTATTGATAGTAATGATGCTACTGAGGTAGGTTGAGAAGTTTTAATATTGGTCTTATGAAAAACAGATGGAATGTCAACATATTGGAAAATAAATTTGGAAATGTATAACATGTTATGAAATGGTTATAAATTCTGAGAATCACATCTGAAAATATTTAGTTAATTTTCCTATTTAATCTGGCATGCTTTCCTCCTTTTTCTAGACCTTCTAATAGCAAGAGTATGTTTTGATTACAAAGAACTATTTAAGCAATGGAAGCAGGTTAGAAGTTGATAATGAGACGCCAAGAAGGGAGTGTTTGGCTATCAAGTGTAGTTAGCAGAAGGGTAGCCAGCTGTGCTAAGGAACTGGTTTACTACTTTGTCTTTGGAAATAGGACATGGAGCTTTACGGAAGGCATCTGATAACGAGAACCCAGTCTTATTTTGTTTGCCTGGACAAGATGGGTTGAGAAGTGAAGTGATGGTTCAAGATAATTGTTTTATTAATCCTGTCTTCTCCTAACAGGTGAAAATTTGTCACCTAAAAGGTCAGAGGCAGAGGAAACTTAGAGGTGTACGCGCATAATATATGCTATCTTTTCACAGCTGAAGAAATTGACCTTCAGATGTTAAGTGAGTTGGCCATTGTTCACTTGACCAAGATTGTAACTCTTTTTCATGGAAGAACTAGAAGAGAAAAAGAGAAACCATACTTGACCTGTATTTGAAGATTCCCCCCTTTTCCACAAACCATGCTGTTATTAGAACTTATTTCCAGATAATTATTGTACAGTTTCAACTCCATTCTGAACCAGAGTCTGCTAGGATGTATTTTAGTGTTTAGTATGCTGAAACAAGAAGCTAGCCACTTGTTTTTAATCTCTCTGCATCTTTTAACAAGTAACAGACAGAACCAGCAGATATTTTGGCAGTTTTGTTGTCTACATGTTATATTCTGGAGCCACAGGTGAGACGTGATTTGAGCTACATGCTTCAGGTAATTTTCAAGAATAAATAACTATGGACAAGGTCCAAACAATCCTTTCTTACTTGGAGATCCATTTTATAGCAAAAATATCACAATAAGCCACCCACTTTATTTGAGACTAAGCTTTTTATCTTGCCTAAAAATGCTTGGGAGTCTTGATCAAAAGAGGGATTTAAGAATGTGGATAAAATTCAGGCATGTTCTGTGAGTTAAGGACTTTCTGTGTCCAGCTATAAATAAAAAGATTTGGAAAGTAATTTTATTAAAGATAGGATGGCATGCTCAGACAAATATCTAACCCTAGGGTAACAATCCGTCTCTCCTGAGATACTAGTAAGTGTCACAATTGCATGAAAAAGATTTTTCAAAAACACTTTGAGGTTGTTACAAGAAGCAGTTCCCCTTAGCTTAGAATATGATCAGTTTCCAATTATAAAATAGCAAATTCAAAAGGAAAAGTCTACTCACTGTGAACTTCATCTTGGCTTCACCAAAGCAGTGGAGTGGAGAGGATAGGCATGGACTCATATATAAAAAGCCTTCTCATATTTGCACTTGGCCAGCTTTACTCAAAGTAGGTGTGACCAGGTAGAGTCAAAGACCTATCTTTCTCTGTTTCCTTTATCAATGCCATTATCTGCAAACCAGGAAGTTTTTTTGAGTATCTGCCTGGTTAGTAAGGCACTTTGACATGCAGTTGATCTGACTCACCACTTGTTGAAATTGAATATATCACAAAAACCTCAATATGTTTTATGATAACTTCTGATCCAAATGCAGCAGTGGGTGTGTATATTTTATATATAATTATTACTCAGATTTCAGAAAAGAATAATCCCTAAAATCAAACAAGACCACAGATGAGCAAGTATGAGCACACTGGGCCTTGCAGATAGCAGCTCCTCTAGGGCTGTGGCGATGGTTTCCTCCTTACGCCTTCACCTGAGTGCATTGTAAAGGTTTTATTCAGAATAATTTTTAAAAATCTCTTCCCCCTGCCCTCCTGAGTGTCTCAGATCTATGGTCAACCTTCAATTATTAGTCTTACAGTTTGTCTTTATCTGATCCTTTGTTTGGTTTCTCTAAATTTAACATATAAGTGAAACCATCCACATTTACTTATTTTTCTCCCTCTTTCACTTAGAATAATCCTTCCAGTTCCATCCATGTTGCCACAAATGATAGGGATTTATCTATTTTGGTTGTCAAATAGTATTCTATTGTATGTACCACATCTTCTTGATCTACTCACTTGTTCTGAAGGATTTAGATCATTTCCATATCTTGGTGATTGTGCTGCCATAAACAGAGGAGTACAGGATAAATATGTTCCATTAGTTACTCTGCCCAAACCTACAACTTTCTGTAATACTGACCTCTTTCAATGAAAGCGCCATATTTCTGGTAACAGAAACTGGGAACTGTTTTCACCCCTTCTTACCACCACATCCAGTTAGTTTCTGAATATTTTCATTTTGTCTCAGAACTGTTTCTCAATTCTGGCTATGCCATGGCTTCATTCACTCAACTTTTTTTTTTTTTTTTTAAAGATTTATTTATTTATTCATACAGAACTGGGGTACAGGCCAGAGGCTCAGGGGCGGTGAGAGGCTTCACCAGAGACAGAGTGGGGAGCAGAACAGGCAGATCGACGAAGTACACTGCTGAGGGGAGCAGCGGGCGGGTCAGGAGAGGTCTGGCTCGCCATGTGGTCTCCTCCGGGGCAGGCGGCAGGCGGGAATCGAACTCATACGGAAGTGGCTTCAGATTCTCAGTGCTGTGCTTTAACCCGCTGCGCCACCAGGGAGGGCCCATTCACTCAACTTTTACATCAATTGTGTTATTGATTACTCAGCTCACTAGTTTCATATTCCAGTGCATTTGTTTTGTTTTGTTTTACTGAAGTTTGGCTTCCTAAAGTACATACATAAATAACATGATTTTACCATGCTTAGAGACATCTGCTGATAGTCTAGAAGCTAAACCTAAAATTCACTGAAGTGGCGTGGAAGGTTCTTTATAGTAATATGTCCAAAGCCTCCTCAGCTGGTCTCTCACTATATGTCATATTCCTCCACTCCAACTGCACTAGGGTTCTCACTATTCCTGGAACATTCTACTTGTTTCATGTCTCCTTTGCATATGGAGTGGAGTGGGAGGATAGGCATGGACTCATATATAAAAAGCCTTCTTATATTTGTACTTGACCAGCTTTACTCAAAACAGGTGGGACCAGACAGAGTCAATGACTCTACCCCTGGCTTTCCCCTAGTTGGTAGGCTGAAATTCACTTTTCAAGGTCCTGTTCAAACACCACTGTCTCCCTCACATTTTCTCCATAGCTAGAGGAAACTTTCTTGCTAGAATTATGAAATAAATCTCAATCTCAAAATATACTTTTAGATAATTTAATTTGCATAAAATTACAATAAAATTTAATATAAATAATGATAAAAAGGTTTTCATCAGAAGCAGAGAGTAGAGGTTGTTACTTGATCAAACAAGTAAGTGCTCAAGACTCTCTTGGAGGTGAATTAAAGTTTGAGATTATCCCAACTCCACCCCTGATCTCTCCTACTAACTGAAGCTGCTATATCAAATTGCTAAGAGGAAAACTGTATCTCATTAATTACTGATCAGTAAATTTCTCCTTTGGAAACCATCCTGAGCCCATTATTATCCTTTCATTTGTGGATTGGAATCACAGAATGGGCTTGCAAGGTTTTAAAACTTGACACACTATCAACAACTTTTCAAAAAAATTGGTATGGCTGTATTAGCATATGTGGTTAGATTTTGTTCATATTTCTAAGTGTCTGCTAATTTATTTCAAACTTACTCTCTAACTACAAGAGATCAACAAGCTTGGGGTAGGGGACAGACCTGTGAAGAGCTCTTCATCTACTATAGAAGTTGTTTCATATCACTGCAGAGTTCAAGAGCTGATTTCATGGTACCTTGAGGCTCAGTCATGTGTAGTAACTTTTGTACATAGGTGAACTAGCATATGTTTTGATTGTCATAGCTTAGCAAGGATTCCAGGTTGACATTTTTTTCTAGTGAGTTACATAGTCTGCTGATCTAGAAGATACTCCATCCAAGCAGATAGATGATAGATAGATAGAGGGAGAGACAGAGAAGGGAGGGTAAAAGGGAGGGAAATGGAAGAAGAGTTGGGGTGTGGGGGGGAGAGAGAATTAGTTAAGTGTCCAAGAAAGCTCATCTGAGAGACTTATAACTGACATTCACTTATCAGATGTGCTTAAAATAGAGAGAAATCTCTGTACAAAGCGAGAAATCTGTCATAGTGTTTCATTCAGATTCTCTTAACCTTGATTAACCATAGAATTAAAGTATTTTGTTTGTTCTTTAGTGGATTTATTTCTCCTAACACCTATTAACATCTTTGGGGAGCGTTATCTTTCTAAGGGAAGTAACAATTATATTTCCTCTGAGAATGCACCCTTGATCTGAAAATCCCTTTGGGGAGCTGCTGGATGGAACTAGGAGTGAGTAGAACTCTATACAGTCTGTCCTGTTTCCTTCTTTCAATGAGACCTTTTGCTGTTTAGGTCTTAGATTTCCTAAGGTAAAAGTGAAGACATTCCTTGTTTATACACTATTGTTTTCATGATTCAATAATCATAGAAATCTTTTCCTCTGTACTTTGTGTGCTATGTATGAAGCTTATGTAGGAGTGGGGATCAACCCTAACCCCAATCTTGGTCTCATTCAAGATCAAAAGTCTTAAAGAGGCATCAGTAATACTCTTGCTTTCCCTTACCTTGTAAGCTAAGTCTTACATGTCTTTGCTCTTTCTTTGCAGAATGACAGAACATATTAATGCTCTTATCATCTCCACAGAACCTAGACTATGTGATATTCAGTAGGACTCTTTAAAAACTCAAAATTGTATAAAGGAGATGCGTAAACTAGAGGATAAACATAAATTATATTATTCATTTCTGATTTTTGCAGCCAGTTGGAGAGTTTCTGTGCTACATTAGCTAGAGTGACATACCAAGGGATTCCAATGCTATGGTTTGACTTCTGTGTTCTGGGGTTAGAGTGGACCAAACTAGGCCCTCCCCTGTAATTGGGTAAATAGGGCCTGCCTTGTGCACACTGCCCATGAAGTTTGATGCTGGTCTTGCCAAGAACCAGTCCTGTAACCATTTTATCTCATAGTTCACACACCCAAGTCCTTGCTTTACCTCACACCCTGTCTTGTCAAACTGGGTGGTAACTCCCTTTGTATGGAACAAACAAGGAATACAGAATGATATGGTCATATTCTAGATTTGAAGAACTTTCTAGAATTTTATGACATAAATAGACTTAATTTTTCTTTCATTTCTCTGAGTGGAATATTTAAACACTTACAGGGCACATTTTCATCATTAAATTTCTTCATTCAAGTTTCTTTCTGCTGTACAAAAGAGTTGAAAAGAAAATTCTCCAAAGAGGAAATGCAGATGGCCAGTAGGCACATGAAAAAAATGTTCAACATCACTTATAATTGGGGAAATGCAAATCAAAACCACAATGAAATATTACCTCACACCACTAAGAATGGCCCACATTCAAAAAAAACTTAACAACAAATGTTGGCAAGGATGTGGAAAAAAGGGAACCTGCTTCCATGGCTGATGGAAAAGCAGACTGGTCCAACCACTATAGAAAAACATGTCGAGGACACTTAAGTTACTAAAAATGGAGCTACCCTATGACCCAGCAATTCCACTTCTAGTAATCTACCCAAAGGACATAAAAACATTAATTCAAAAGGATACCTGCACCCTTATGTTTATTGCAGCACTATTTACAATTGCTAAAATATGAAAACAACTTAAATGCCAAAAAATGGATGACTGGATCAAGAAATTAAAACAAACAAAAAATATTCTCTCTGCTATACAGAAGTGTTATGGGGCCAACATTGCCAACATCAACACTTATGAAGCTTATGGTGATGTCATCTTCCCTTTATGTAGGGAATCCCATTTTCTGTTATTTAGGATTCAGGTAGACTTAAACCCCACCTGCCTTCACACTCTAACTCACATACTTGAGCATGGAACTCCTTTAGGCAAATTCTATCTCAGTCTCTTCATCTTTATATTGTTACTGTATGTTGATGACTCTTGTGATGGTCCCCAGCCAGGTAGTTGTGAACACATTCTTTCATCTCTGGGGAAATGAAAGTACACTGCTCTGCAACTACGGTTCTACAAATGATTCCCAGGAAAAGTGACAATGGTGTACCTGTATCAAATCTTCTTTTTGTATTTGTGGCCAGGAATGATAACATCCAAACAATAGCAATAGAAACATTTAAAATAACACATTCATAATTATTACTAGAAAGCTTCTATTTCCAGAAAATCCATGTTTATTACATAGTCGTTTTTGTATAGGAGAGAAATTCTTTTCAAATTATAGAGAAGTGAAGAAAGCTCTTTCCTATGTCATTGTAGAGTCCTCTCTTTTGGTTGTTTCCTCTGGGACTATTGCCTTCCAAAATATATGTAACACTGTCTTTCTTGTGCTGATTATATATCTGACCAGTTGCAGTTGCCAGATTTTCTGGGTCCCCACAGAAAAGCCAAAGACAAATTATGCCTCAGATTAGTTGTGGACTTGAGTGTTAGAGTGTTATCAGGGTTTGGAAAAATCTTGCTAAAAGAAGGTTTCCTGGGCCCTCCATAGTGGCACAGCGGGTTAAATACAGCACTAAGAAGCTTAAGCCACTTCCGCATGAGTTCCATCCCCACCTGCCCCAGAGGAGATCCACATGGCGCGGCAGACCTCTCCTGACCCTCCTGCTGCTCCCCTCAGTAGTGTACTTTGTCGAGCTGCCTGTTCTGCTCCCCACTCTGTCTCTGGTGAATCCTCTCACCCTCTGAATCTCTGGCCTGTACCCCAGGTCTGTATGAATAAATAAATCTTTAAGAAAAAAAAAAGATCTCCTGAGTGATGAGATTGCGTAAAAGATATGAAAGTAGAGATGTAGAGAATGTTTTGTGATTAAACCTGGTTAAGAACTTCCATTCTGAAAAGGATTTGCAGACAATCTTAGCCCATGTGAAGGGCAGAAATTACAAAGTGATAGTCACAGAAGCTTTGTAATTTCATAGCTAATTCAGAAATATCTACACTTGTTCCTTTTTCTGTGTTTGTTTTGAAGCAGTTAAGAGAAAAATGTATAAAAGTGCTGTGCTTAAGGTATGTTCCTTCAACCACAGCAGTCAGGTCTGGAAATTGCTGACATGATCATGATCATTGAAAGATGAGAATCAGAACCAGGTGGTGAGGACCAGTGTGCTAGAACTGCAAAAGCCATGTCTGGAACCCAGAGCAGGCAGATCCTGATGGCCCCACTCTCAGCTGTCTCTGTGACAGAGCCAAAGCAAAAGGCTTGCTTTAAGACCACTGCAGAGTGGAACATGATTTTGGGAATTACTGAACTATCTGCTATGTGTCTGAGCTGAACTCCCTTTTCTACATTCCAGATAGAAAATACACAGATGCAATCTTTTTATCTCTGGAAGAACATATCCTCAGATGAAGATATTGGATCCTCAGCTTCACAAAAGGAAATTTTGAGTTTCCAGGGTTATTCATTTACACATTCTTCCTACCCACAAACCACCCTCCAGTTCCAGAGCTATTTTATAAAACATTAACATTGAGAATTATTCTGGAATGTCCTTTTCCTTCAGGGTGCCACTGGATTTGAAGAACGAATCAATTCCCCTCAACCAGGCCAGCAATGGATCAGCAGGCCTTTGACACTTTATTCATTTTCTCATATTGAAAAATAATCAGCAACTCATCATGCTCTAATAAAGCACAAGTACTATATGAGACTCAAACATGAGAAACAATGAGTGCTCACCCTCTAAAACCCTGAAATCTGCATGAGAGGCAGGACTGGCTTTCTGGGCAGTGATCAGTAGTGTCAAATGGGGTCCATAGTAGGGGGAGAGACCCATACTTCATACTTGGGTTTAATCCTTTGTAGTTACCAACTTGGTTTTTTTTTTTTTTACAATTTAAAAGTGCAAGCTTATTAGACAAAGGAGAAAGAAAAAGAGAGACACCTGCATAGTCATAGGCAGGCAGGAAAACTGCCTCATGCCAGTGCAGAAATTGTATCGATACAGTGTTCTTCATCTTGAAATTCTTAATGATTCTATTTCGGGATGTGTGTTTTGTAAATGAAGTCCATTAGGACAATGCAGCATACGCTGGAGACTTGAAGCCTCGGTTCACATGTTGTCCCTGCTCTTATCCACCCCAGCTTCCTTCTCTTTTACCCATTCCTCTCTCTGTCAGTGGTGACAGAATGCAAATATAGAACTTGGACCCTAGTTCTAGTCATGTGCTTAGAGTTCATTCAAGGATAATCTCAGCTGAAATTCAGGCACAAAATAGATTCTATTAATTTTGATCACTTTCTTCAAATGTAGAAGACACTCAGTTATTCAGACATCTCTCTCTCTCTTCTTGAATGGGAGATAAAATGGAAAGAAATTTAAACTCAAAATTATTTCTTCTCACATCTGCAACAGTGTTGGTGGAATCCAGCTTTTCTTCAGTGTAGTGAGCTTCTTCCCTCAAATTTCAAAATGTTTGCCCTTCTTTCCATATCCTCTATATCACCCCTACCTTTAACCTAACTGGCTGTTACACAAGAGAGTAATAGTCTTCAGGATTCTTGAACTGTCATTCCTCCCTTCGTCCCAGTCTCTGTCTTCACACATTCCACATTATCTCAGCCTCGAGGAATGTGATCTTAACAGTTTCCAAGATCAGCATCTCCATCTTTGATGCCCACCTTCCTCCAATATATAACTGTCCTTTTACTCTGACTTCAAAATCTTTCTTGAAGATCTTCTACTTAACTACTTGCTTTCTTTGTTTGTATTGGAAAATTTCCCAAATGGTAAATAAGAAACAAAAATGAATATATAAACTTCCCTTTATCTCTACCTTTCTAATCCAGGGAGCATATTATCTCCTCTACCCTTTATGTCTTAAAATAATCACATCCTCACCTCCTGCATAGAGCTAAAAACCCTGGCAGTTTGGCTGCTGATCCAAAGGATACTTCGCAGAGCTGAGACTCAAAGTTAGCAAAGCAAGGAACCTAACTCTGAAATCTTTTCAAAAGTCATATGACTTGACTTCTTGAAATATTTTGACCCTGATCATTCTTTAATTCTCTCTCCTTAGCTTCTGTGACAATGCTTCACCATTTTTACTTTAATGGTTCCGTTTATCACCTGAATATTCACCTGCCTACCTTTTTTCATTGTTTTTTATTCTAGCCTACATCCTCTTCTTTCATCACCCTCTGGTTCTTCCCAGAAGACCTCTTCTATTCTGAACACTTGATCTTCCATCATGTAGGCATGATGGAAAAACAGACAAAACCCTACCAAGCTCTAGACTTTTGTTTATAGCATACTTCAGGTGTATTTAGCAAATACGTTTCAAAATCAAATAAACTCCAAACCAAACCATTTTCTTTAATTTCCAAACATTTTGGTTTTGTATAACTCCTATTTAAGAACATTTTTAAAACAGATTTATTTAATTATGCATAGAAGAACTGGGGTACAGGCCAGAGGTGTGGGAGTGCAGTGAGAAGATTCACCAGAGACAGAGTGGGGAAAAGAACAGACGAATTTCTGCTGAAACACTGCTGAGGGTAGCAGTGAGTGAGACAGAAGAGGTCTGCTGAGCCCTGTGGTCACCTCCCTGGCTGGGGATCAAATTCGTGCTGCAGTGGCTGTGGATATCTTCATAGTGTCGTGCTTTAATCCCTTGTACCATCAGTTAGGGCCCTAAGGACAATTTTAATTACTAATCAATCAACATATATACTTCAGCTGTCCACAACTCTGATTCCTTACACCTCTTTAGAAAATTGGTCACCATAGCCTGTAAATTCTATATTTTAAATACTCCTTACAAATAATTTGAAACTATTTTCTGATCACAAAATGAATAATCATCAAAGAAGAGTTCACACAAACTCTTGTATGATTTCTATCCTTACGAACTGATAGAGTGTGTTTTGTGACCCAGAATGTGTTTTATCATGGTGCATGGTGACTGTTCCATATGATCTTGAGAACAAGCTATATTTTGCTATTCCTGAATGAAATATTCTGTGTCATTTAGATTTAATTAATGATGACACTATTGATTTCAACCCTGTCCTTACTGTTTTGATGCCTGTTTAATCTTTCAACTACTGAAAGAAGTGTTTTGAAATATGTAGCTAGAATACCATGTTGTTCCATTTCTCATTGTGATTCTATCAGTTTCTGCTTCTTGTACTTTGATACTCTGCTAGCCTAAAATTGCACTAACACATTGTCTGTTGAAGAGAACAGAGAAGGAAATACAAAGGAACATAAATCGAGTATAACAAAAGCAAAATAGTTACAAACCTACCTATCCTGATTGACTAGTAGTTGAAAATGTCAGATATTTGCCCAACTATGCAAATAATCGCTTAAATGTGAATGGTCTAAATGTGCAAGTTAAAAAAAGAAAGGTCACCTAACAGCATATCCAAATGGAACTTGGGAAAGTAGGAGAGCAGAAGTGGGACTATACTACGGCCTAATGTGAACTTAGAATAATTAAAGCAAACACTTTAAGTAGAATTTATTTTAGTAAAGGAAAAGAGTGATTATTTATAAAATGTAGTAAATAGGGAGTATAAATATGTTTTTGCTTATCATTGATAGATGAGGCCAAAACAATTTGTATTTTGTAATATCACATCATTCTCTTCTGGTACTTAACATCTGCTATCTTTTAATAGTTGTTTATGTTTATTTTCTTTCTTTTTTAATGTTTAATTTCTTTATTTGTATATATTTTATATGTTTTGTCCCCATAGATTTCCACCACCTCTTCACCCATGCACTGTCCCCTTAGTGCCTTGTGCTCCTCCTGCCTGTGTTTTATACCCTCTCCCTGCCCCCTTCCCGAAGAATGTCTCTGATTTATAGCTGTCTGTTCATTTCTGTTGAATTTTGTATTGCTTTTTTAAAAGTTGTTATTTTTTTCCTTGATCCCTTATTTGGTTTCCCTATATTCTTCCTATAAGCGAAACCATATGATATGTTTTCTTTTTTTTCTGGCTTAGTTCACGGAGCATGATCCCTTCCGGCTCCATCTATGTTGCCATGAATGGCATTAGGTTACCTGTTTTATTACTGAATAGTATACCATTGTAACTATGTACCACCTCTTCTTGATCTAGTCATCTATTTTTGGGCATTTGGTTTGTTTTCAGGTTTCTCCTATTACAAATAGTGTTGCAGTAAACATAGCAGTGTATGTATGCTTTTGAATTAATGATTTTTTTTAAAGATGCATTTATTTATGCTTACAGAACTGGGGTATAGGCCAGAGGTGCAGGGGTGAGAGGCTTCATCAGGGACAGAGTGGGGAGCAGAACAGGCAGATGTATTGAAATACACTGCTGAGGGGAACAGCTGGTAGTCTGCCACACCATTTGGGTCAGCTCCCTGGCTGGGTATCGAACACATGCCACAATGGCTGCATAGCTTCATAGTACCATGCTCTAACCTGTTGTGCCACCGGGAAAGGCCCCTGAATTGTTTTTGTATCCTTTGGGTTGATCTCTAGGAGTGTTTTTTTATATTTTATTATAGAAAATTCTCTGAGAACAAAGACTCTTTGAATCTAATTTATATTTCTCTCTTTGAGTATATTTCTGGGTTATTTTCATTCGGAAGGTAGGCATTAAGAATAGAAGGAAAAAGGAAAATAAAGTAGAGAAAGAAGAAAGACAAAGCAGATAAAGGCATTATAGAAGGAAAATAACATGAGAAAATATGGGTTTCCTTTCCTTTAATTAGAATACTTTCCCACATGTATTGTTTGGGGTGGTTGGTTTGAAATAAAACTGTAGAATGAATTAAATGGCAAACTACATTTTCAACCTTATCCTACAGTTGATATAGAATTAAAAAAAATTATTTTATTTATTTATGTATATAAGAGCTGGAGTATAGGTCAGAGGTGAGAGGATTCACCAGAGACAGAGTGGGGAGCAGAACAAGCAGGTATGCTGAGGGAAGTGGCAGACAATACTTGAGAGGTCTGCTGTGTCATGTGGGTCAGGTCCCTGGCTGGGTATGGAACTTGTGCTGCAGCTGTTGTGGATAGCTTCATAGTGCTGAGACTTAATACCTTGCACCATCAGAGAGGAGCAGGTGGAGATTTTTTTAAAAGTCTTTGGACATAAGTACAATGTAGACAGAGAGAGATGAACGAGGAAAGGGTAAGGAGCAGATAGAGAAGTGCTCATGGGAGAGGGAGCAAAGGAGGAAAAACAAAGGAGAAATAAAAAAAATAGAGGACTTGGTCTCATAATGAAAAAGTTACGAGGTAAAATGGGTCTACACTGAGACATGGAAAGGCAACTCATCAAGTTAAATAGTTGGGAATGTACTTTCTATTTGTTTTCAAGAACAGAATGGTGAAAAAAAAATAAATAGGGATGTTTTAAGTCACTCAATGATATAAATGAGGGTATTTTATATATAAAGAAGAACAAGAAATTATAAGAAAACATCAGATAAAACAACATTTTACTATGAAAAGGAAAAAGTTAGAAATATGATAATCCTGCTATCAGGCTTCACATAGGCAACAATGGATGCCAAAAACAGCAGAGGAATCCCTTTAAAGTGCTGGAAGGAAAATAACTGTCAACCTATAGCTACTACTTAAATGTGAGGAGAAATAAAGACATTTTCAAACTTAAAAGTCCAAAAAAAGAAAATAACAAAACCAAAAACCCTATTAAAAATATACTTAAGCGGCCCTCCCTGGTGGCGCAGTGGGTTAAAGCACAGCACTGAGAATCTAAAGCCGCTTCTGCATGAGTTCGATTCCCGCCTGCCCTGGCTGAGCCACATGGTGCGGCAGACCTCTCCTGACCCGCCCGCTGCTCCCCTCAGCAGTGTACTTCGTCGATCTGCCGTTCTATTCCCCATTCTGTCTCTGGTGAATCCTCTCACTGCCCCTGAGCCTCTGGCCTGTACCCCAGTTCTGTATGCACAAATAAATAAATCTTTAAATATATATATATATGTATATATATATATGTGTGTGTGTGTATATATATACTTAAGCAAAAACAAACAAACAAAAAAAAATTGGGGGGGGAGATATAAAAAAAAAAAGAAATTGACCTAATATTTGAATGCACTTAATTCATACTGATGGTAAATAACATTTTTTGTGCTGTTTTTATAGAGAAAAGTGAGACTCCACACAAATAGAACAATATGAAGCTAATAAGTAGCTAGAAGAGATGCTTAACAACTAAAGGGTACTGAGTTCTTTATTTCCATTGAGATGGTCAAAATACATACCTTTTGAATTTGTAGGAAACATAAGTTATTGTGCATGCTAAAATTTCAAAGATATAAATAAATAATTTTAAAAAATCAAATTATGGCCCTCCCTGGTGGCGCAGTAAGTTAAAGCACAGCACTGAGAAGCTAAAGCCACTTCCGCATGAGTTCGAGCCCTGCCTGCCCCGGAGGAGACCACATGGCGTGGCAGACCTCTCCTGACCCACCCGCTGCTCCCCTCAGCAGTGTACTTCGTCGATCTGCCTGTTCTGCTCCCCGCTGTCTCTGGTGAAGCCTCTCGCCGCCCCTGAGCCTCTGGCCTGTTACCCCAGTTCTGTATGCACAAATAAATAAATCTTTAAAAAAAAATTATTCCAGAGAAAGGGGGTGGGGGGAATAGAAGAATATAAAATCTTTATATATTAAAAAAAAAGGAGACAGAAATAGGAAGAAATGCAAAGAACAACAACAGTAAATATACAATAAAATAAGAGAGTAGAAATCAATGTGAAGAATATTAGTAGCTACAAAAAAGGAAACAATGCTAAGAGATTCTTTCAGACAGGACAACAAATAAAGCCTAGTACAATGCTTCTTGCAAAACAAAACCACATAACTGCATTATTAGTCAAGATAAAGAAACAACATAATTATATGTCAAGAGATAAACGGATAAAGGAGATGTAATATTAGGTAATTATGAGAAAGAAGAAAATCCTGCTAGTTACAAAAAACATAGAAGAAACCTGAGGACATTGTGCTAAGTGAAGTAAGCCAGACGGAAAGACAAATACTGCATGATGCCACTTACATGCAGAATCTTAAAAAGTCAAATTCATCAAACAGAAAGAGGGTGGTTGCCATGATTTGAGGAGTGGTGCCAGGGTGTGGAATAGGGAGAGGTTGGAATTGGTACAAACCTTCAGCTGAAAGATCAGTAAGAACTGCAGACCTAATATAATACATGGTAAATATAGTTGATAACACTCTATTGCAAAATAAAAGTTGGTTGAGAGAACTTATGTTTTCTCCTAAATATATACATGTATACAGTTGAACAGAAGTGAGATGATGGATATGTTAATTGGTTTGAGAGGGGAATCTTTTCACAATGGGTATGGGTTTCAAATCACCATGACTGGTATGTTAAATATCTTGCAGTTTTGTCTTTTATATTCTCAATGAGTCTGCATAATAAATGAAAACAATACCACAGAGAGAATTTGAAAATAAAAGGGTCAAAGAAGTGTATCATCCAAATAGTTGCATAAGAAAGGAAACAAGGAAACAGAAGCAAAAACATGAATTGAGACCAAGTGGGACACCTTATATTAAAATAAAAGGCACAGTTCTCCAGGGTGAACTTGCATATTCCAGAATATTGCTGTGAACAGCATAAAGCAAAATGCCCACAAGCATTATACAGTTACAGACAAAAGCACAATTGTAAAGGTTTCAATGTTCTATCAACTAAAGAATAGGGGACCCACATCCAGAAGGCTTAAGGAAATAGTTTTACCTTTGCCACTATGTTTATGACCTTGGCCAGATTTCAGCCTACTTGAGTCTGTTTCCTCCTAAGGGTTTGGGTAGGATTGAAACAACTTATTAAGTGAGAAACAATCATGAAAGTTTAAAACCCTGTGCCTGCCCTCCTCAGACCTACTGCATCAATGTCCAAGGTTGAGGTATGGCCAGCATGAGGCCTCCCACAGTGACCCCACCCCCAAGAGGGGGTGGGGAGCTTGGCAGTGGAGCACTTTTACAAACAAATTTTCCCTATTTTAAAGTTTCCATCCTTGAGTTGTGGGCATGTCTGATGATTTCCAAGTTACCTTTGGTTAAGGGTCATTCTGGAAGCAGAAGCCTCCTGACTTATGCTCCTATTTCAAAAGGCAAGAAGTCACACTCATCAGAGGCCCTGTAGTAAGTCTAGTTAGGAGTATAGTTGCTTGGATCATATTGGGTTCCAATCTCAACTCATGACCTTAGAAGCTCTGTAACACTGAAGAATTACTTACCTTTCCTGCACCTTAGTTTTCCTATCTGTAAAACAAGACATGGAGAGAAGGTAATCTATGGGACTTTTATGAGAATCATGCATCAATGTTTGCAAAGTACTTAGTGTTAAAAAATATTAAGTGCTCCATAAATGTCATTCACAATTATTTTTTAAAGATTTGTTTATTTATGTGTACAGAACTGGGGTACAGGCCAGAAGTGCTGGGGCGTTGAGAGGCTTCACCAGAGACAGATTTGGGAGCAGTGCACTGCTGAGGGGAACAGCGGGCGGGTCAGGAGAGGTCTGCGGCGTCATGTGGGTCACCTCTGGGGTGGGGATGCTGAAGTGGCTTTAGCTTCCTAGTGCTGTGCTTTAACCCACTGTGCCACCACCAGCGAGGGCCCTCACAATTATTTTTACACTTACAGACTTATAATAACTCAGGGGGAAAGGAAAAGAGTAAAATAAAGAACAGGGTGAGTGTAATACTTGTCTGCCCTATTATCCACAGATGTGGAACTAGCTAGGTCTTTTCAGACTTTGGAGCCAGATGTAGGAGAAAATTTGCAAAGTACTTCAAAACTGTAATACTCGCTGCTGTTATCTCAGAAAGATTTAATAAAGCAGCACATTTTACAGCCACTCTAGCTGACAAGCCACAGCAGGGAAATTCCAGTGAACTAGGTAACTCCCCAATTGCCCAAATGTTTGCTTTATAAAAGCCTGATTTTTTTAAAAAGCTGCTAGTTAGGAAGTCACTCCAAATGTAGAACAAGGACATCATTTATGTGAGTTCTTTGCTTACTATAGTGATTCTCAACATTTAACAATTTTTGCAACTTACTGATTACTTTTGCATTTCCTTAATTTCTGAGTTCATGACCTCACCCTAATACTAGGTAACCATTTCTAATTGTGTGTTCTAAAAATTATGTGAATTTACCTTTGTTCTCTTCTATTTTCTTTTTTAAATCAGAGAATCTCTCAATGTACCTAATGATAACTAGAGGTATATAATACAGCATTTTCATGGAGTTTGGGCAAGGCTTAATGTAAAAATTTAGCTAACTCTGGTAATTGGATGGATGTTCTCTAAATCGTGTTCCTCAGGATTCTTTGACATTAACTCTAAAGAGGAGGTACAAAATGTCATCAGACTTTTTGCTCTCAAAGCAGGTCCCCAGGCACTGTTCCTATTCCTACATTCAAGTCATTTCCTTTCATGAAAGAATTTATAGAGCAGGACAGGGAAAAGTCATCGAGTGGGGGCCCAACTCAGCTCTTACCATGTGGGGAAGAGGGGGAATATTTCTTATGTGCTTATTTGATCGTTGTGTAGAACAAGCACCTTGCAATATTTTTAAAGGGTGGAAGTTGAAATATTTACAGAGTGACCAAGTGGTGAATTTTCATTATTGACTAATGAACTTCATTGATATCAAATGAAGTGGTTGAGTCTCAATCCTGATAAAGGAGTTTACTAGGGTGTGTCAGAGATATGCACAAGGCCTTTTCCAAACTGATGGTTCTGGAAAGCGATTTCTGCATCTTGAAGCCAGTATAAAGGGTAGAGCTATACCAGGCTGCCTCACTTGCTCCAGCACCTACTACCCTTCAGGCAAAATGAAAATCCTTGTGAGTATTTGTTTATGTTTCTTAATACTTCTGTGGTGACTGCTTACAAAGAATATTTATATCCAATATGTCTTGGATTTCAAGGATCTTAAAGAAACACTATATACATGCTTCTAAACTTCTCTGAATTAGGCTACCTTTAACAGGAATAGTGTGGAATATTAAGTAAGTAGAATACGTATTTGTCCACTATCTGTTTTCCTGAAATGTTTATGAAAAAAAATGCAAAGGAAAATTTTGGAAATGTGGAAGATTTAAAAATAATAGTTCATTTTAATGAGCTTTGGATAAAAAGTAGGTATTTTAGGACAATTGCATTACTATTAAAAAGAAAAATGGTAACTTAAAAACAACAATATCAATGGTTATAATAATAACAACAACAATAGCAGTGGTCATTTCTCAAGTGCATACTAGGTTCTATACTGAATATTTCACTAAGTAATCATATCTATTCTCTTCAATAGCTCTGTGACCTGAAAAGTATTACCCCATTCTACAGGTGGGGAGTATGAAGCGTGTGAGCATTGTGATTTTCCCAAGCCAACAAATGTGGGGTTCATTTTTGAAATATATCCACTCACACAAACAAAATTTAAGAATAACTAAAGAGTCAATTTTTATTACTGACTAATAAGCTTCATTGCTATCAGGGTGGCTTTTAATCTTGATAAAAGAGTTTGTAAATGTCATAGATATGGACATGACCTTTTCTAAAGTGATTATTCTGGAAAAATATTTCCGTCCTCAGAAATACAATGTCAATCTCCAAAGTTAATTATGCCTGGAGAATAGTATTTTCATAGATTTCCTTTGAAATCTATTGTCCACGAGTCCAATTCAAATCTGTCTAAATCTCGCAATCAAAAGAATTTTTATATAGGACACAACTTGGCACCTGCAGTCCTATAATCCAAAGTCAGTGTGAACCACACCAGGGTAAAATCATAGTAAAAAGACACTTTCCCCTTGATCATCTGGCCCAAATTTCACTGGCATAAGAATACATGCTCTATGGAAGTTTTGATGTTGGAAAGGGTTGGAAATAGGCAGCAAGTAGAATTTTGTGTCTAACAAATAGCATGGCCTCAATAAATGCCAGTCAAATGAGTGAATGTGTATGTTTTCTAAATTGGAAATAACTATCCATGACCACCAAGCAACATGTCTAGGTTTTCTGAGATATTTGTCCAGTGTGCACTCATGTCTTTACCTTCAATGATGATTCATGGAAGTGCCTGGTCTGTTTTTCAGGTGGCATTTCTGGTGGTGCTGGGCATCTTTGGGACACAATCTCATGGATATGATGTGAGTCGATGTGATGTCTAAGACTATGTCTTAGACGTGTTGGGAGAGGAAAAGGAAGACACAAGATAATTTGAAGGATAGTGGAAAGTCTGTATTAACTTTTTGGGACAGAATCCCTGAAATAACCAATAATGGAAACAATGAGTTGGCCATTGCTTTCCAGCAACAATAACCTAAAAAATACAACCCATTGCTTAAAAATGAGGTCAGGGCCTTCACTGACACTGTGGGTTAAAGCACAGCACTAAGAAGCTAAAACCACTTTAAGCATCCCCACCCCAGAGGTGACCCACGTGGCACGGCAAACCTCTCCTGAACTGCCCGCTGCTTCCCCTCAGCAGTGTACTTTGTTAGACAGCTTGTTCTGCTCCCCTCTGTGTCTCTGGTGAAGCCTCTCACTGCCCCTGCACCTCTGGCTTGTACCCCTGTTCTGTATGCAAACATAAATAAATCTTTAAAAAAAGAGGTCAGGGCTTTCCTGGTGGCGCAACAGGTTAAAGCACCACATTATGATACTCTCAGAAGCCACTGCAGCACGAGTTCCATCCCCAACCAGGGAGCTGACCCATATGGCATGGCAGACCTCTCCTGACCAGCCTGCTGCTCCCCTCAGCAGTGTATTTCAGTAGATCTGTCTGTTCTGTCCCCCACTCTGTCTTTGTGAATCCTCTCACCCATCACATCACACCTCTGGCCTGTATCCCGGTTCTGTAAGCATAAATAAATAAATCTTAAAAAAAAAATAAAGTCAATCTTAGTTCCTCTATGGTATCATTGCTTCCCCCAAATATGTTACAGTAAACCATGAGAAAGAGACTTCATTCTTATTTTAGCATGGACTTTTGGTTTGAAGTCAAAGTAGAGGTTTTAAGTTACAATCTCTTGTTCTTAGCAGGTGGAAGATTTTATTTTGCTAGGAGGGTTGTTTTCAAATGCATATGGTTTATGGAAACACCTTATGTCTTTGCTGTCAATCTAGGTCTATAACATCATCAGCCCAGCCAACAATGGTGACATTGTTCAAGAGACTATGACAATTGACAATGAAAAAAATATTGCCATCATTAATATCCATGCAGGCTCATGCTCCTCTACCACAATTTTTGACTATAAACATGTAAGTACTAAGAGACTGGTTTTCTCAGCAGCAGAATTCTAAGATATGTCTGCAATTCTGTCAGAATCTCCTTGGTTCTGCTTTTTCCTCCTTAATTAATCTAGATATTGATTAGAAAAAAAAGTTATGTCATAAAAAAGGTCATAAAAAAGTTTAAATAGGAATCATAAAAGTTTGCTTGACCTTTTCAGACGGTAATTGGAATCATGATGATATTATCTCACTACCAGCGTAGAAGTTGCCAATAAGAACATTTGAAGCCCAAAGTAATATCGGCAGTCTCAAAAAATATTTTCAAAGAAATAAATAAATAAATCAGGGTTTCAAATGCAAAAATAAACAGTGTAATAAAAGAGAAATCATGAAACAGTTACAAAATACAAGAAATCCTGACAATTCTAACCATTTTACTATGAGTATAGCATATGCCATATATCATACTTCCATAAGAAGGAAAAATGTTAGCTGAAAACACCAAACTATTTCCAAGTTTACTTATTGACAGAAACTTGCTCAGAAAATGTATCCTTTACCCATTTATTCATTTTTCCATTTGTTTCAATGGAAATAGTTATGAGATTGCTCTTGCATAGGCACAGAACTATGCCCTGGGAGTAGAAGCAATTGTGGGTCTCACTAGACATATGAACATGCTTTTCTTCTCCTTTTCTCATAGAAAGCTCCTCACATGTCCCTTCCTGGTAGTATCAGGAGTTCAATAACACTTTTGAAAGTATAAAGTCTTGAAAGACTTGAAAGTTTAAAAGGAGGTTTTACTGAAATTGTTTTGCAGCAGATATCAAGGAAATTCCCAAAATGTCTTTAAAAAAAATTAATGTGGTAAGGATTTGGTTTAAACCCCTTCCAGTATCACTGGGTTTGGCTTTCATCTATTTTTGAATTTTAAGAAGTGGTAATTTTTCAGAAACTGAAAAACAGGAACTAGAGGATATCTATTATATACTACTTCTACGTTCTAATTACTTGGAATACTGTAAAGAAAAGTCCACTCTGCATGAAGATTAGATGGCCTTGGGTTTTTTTTACTCCAAGGTCCTCACCTCTCGTTCCTCTTCTAATCCCCATTACACCAAACAATCCTCACCCAGCCAGCTTGGTTTTGAAATGGTTAGAGGATGAAGAGAAAATGGTAGCAGAGGTGAGAATAGATGAAACATGTATGGGTAGAACTGAGTCTTGGTGTGTGCATATTTATGAGAGAATCTAAAGCAGCAATACCCAATAGAATTTGCAGTGAATATTGTGTATCTACTGTTTCCTGTAGACAGTTAACCAGTAACGTGTGGCCTCTGGGCACTTGAGATATGTGATAGAGAAAGTACACTTACAATTTTATTAATGTGAATTTAAATTTAAATGTGACCAGAGATAATATATTAGGAAAGCAACATTCTAAAAAATATATTTATTCCAAATTGGAAAAGAGGAAGAACAAAATCAATAGAAAGAAACAGAGAGCTGTTTCTCTTCTCAATATTTCAACCACAAAACTGTCAACCCTGGTTTCATAACATAAACAATAGGATATAAACCATGGATTTGCATGATTCCAATGAGATAGCAATTACAAGGGGAAAAGAAAGCACACTATGTAAAAGAACTTGGATAGAACTGACTGCAAATTGAAAAGCTATAACAACCACTCTCTGTGAATGCTCCAAGCTTTCTTCTCTAACTGATGTTGTATTCAGAGAGTTAGGAACCTGGGACCTAGGGTGGGGCTGTAATGGTGCTCTTGCTGTCTCAGGGCTACATCGCATCCAGAGTGCTCTCCCGAAGAGCCTGCTACATCATGAGCATGGACCACAAAGCCATCCCTGCTCCGGACCAACTCAAACGTTACATCTACGAGAGGCAGGTAATCCAGGCAAATATTGTCTGCTCTTGAGCCAAAGAATACTGGAGAAATAGAGGAGTGAATAGAGTGAGAGAGAAGATCACAATATTATAATTTACCTTGGCTATGGTATTCTCATCTTCACTTTTATTGTTGTTGAATACAGGAGTACTTTTCTTAACTACATTTCTGCTCTGTAGTCCCCAATATAAGAACTCATAATAATTCCCATGTATTTTTTAGAACAGGCTGAATAACCTTTTTTTCTCAGAGCAGAACTCTAAAAAAATAGTGATTGGCATAAAAGAGAGTGAAGTCATAATATATTCAATAATACAAAGGTGTAAAAGACAATACAGTGTGATGAGAATAACAAATACTGCATGCAGTCAGGGACATGGGGCTGAATTATTCTTCCATGGTTTCTCATCTGTGCCACTTTAACATGGGACTCACCCTGTCTGAGTTTCATTGTCACCAGACAGACATCTGGAGATCCCTGACTGCCATCTGTTTAATAATCTGAAAAAGAAAAGCAGCTACGATTTAAAACATTAGGCTTATGTAATATTTCATGTTAGTGAAATGAGAACTAGAGGGTTTCTATTATATTAGGTATACCATATTACATTTATGTTTTTTAAACCTCTTTCACTCTGTAATCTGATCTAGGCTCTAAAAAACATGGCCTCCTCCAAATACACCTGGGTCAGATACAACCCCCTTCAATCTCTGATCACACATGTGGACTGGTTCCTCTTTGGGTCACCCATTAAGCAGCTGTGCAAAGATATACCTCTGTATAAGGCAGAAGTGGTTGAAAAGCCAAAGCCACGTGAGTATCCATATTCCTTTTCCAATCATTTTTTGAAAGCTCCTAGATGCTGGGCACTCTAGGAGATGGTGTATGAAATGTAAATAAACATGAAATATGACTCAGTTTAGTTTCTTTTGGAAACAAGATACCTATCATGTATAGGAATTGTGCTAAATGTTAACGAGATGTAGAAATAAATAAAATTCTGCTCACCAAAGAACATAGAGTCTGTTGGAGAAGTTGATGATTTAACACAGGCAGTGAACTACAGAGACTCCTGGGTGCCAGGGAGAAAGGATAAAATTCGCTTATTCTATCACATACAAATTTCAGTGAGGAAGAAGTCTTTTGGGGTCTTAGAAAAGCATTTCTTGGAGACAGTGAGAAGGATGTCATTTAAAAAATAATCCAGGAGGGCCCTTCCTGGTGGCGCAGCAGGTTAAAACACAGCACTAAGAAGCTAAAACCACTTCAGCATGAGTTCAATCCCCGCCCCAAAGGTGACCACATAGTGCAGCAGACCTCTCCTGACCCGCCCACTGCTCCCCTCAGTAGTGTGCTTTGTCAGTTGACCTGTTCTGCTCCCCTCTCTGTGTCTGGTGAATCCTCTCACCACTCCTGCACCTCTGGCCTTTACCTCAGTTCTGTATGCATAAATAAATAAATCTTATTTAAAAAAAAAAAGTAATCTCAGGAAATAGAAGGGTGGTTGCCAGGGATTGGGTGAGGCAGAAATAGGCCAATGGGGATACCTAAGAATATGTTTTGAGTGTAATGTACAGCATGGTGACCACAGTTAACAATGCCGTTTTGGATGTTTAAACATTGCTAAAAGCAGGTCTTCAGCCTTCTCACCACCGTCATTTTTATGTTAACTACGTGAGGAGATGGAGGTATTATCTTGATCTTGGTAATTATTCTGCAAGGTATATATATATGTGTATACACACACACACACATATGTAAAATTGTCACCTTAAACATTTTACGTATATACAACTGTATTTGCCAATTACTGCCTAATTAAGTGAAGAAAATATTTATATAATATAATATAAAATTAATTCAAGAAAGAGCAGGTGAAATGCAGTGACATGTAGGGAATGAAAGCCCTGGTTCATCCAGGTGACACATCACTGAAGTCATTCCTGGCATTTTACACAGTTTCTAAACATGGCAAGGGAGCCAGAAAGAAAGTGAGGCTGGACCCCAGATGGTGAACACAACACAAGAAATTTCCCAGAATGGTGGACGGTAGATAAAGAAAATTAGCATTTATTGCATTTCTACCACACAGGAAAAAAATTTAAATTACAATATTTTTCTTTCAGTAAGGTTGTAAGTACTTACAATAAAGGCACACAAGCAGGCCATCAATGCAGAATGTTGGCATCAGTATGAGTTGAACCACACAGCACTTCCAGGAATCATTGGTCTTCTTATAGTTAGTATGTTATTCTCTACGGTACAGTATAGTGAATGTCTTGGGGAATAGGAAATCATTTGTACAGTTGCTGGTTGGGATAATCACAGAAAGGTGTTGAATTGCAAAAATTCTGATAATATTTCTCTTAATGCTCTTCTTTTGAAAAATTTCCCCCTTTTCAGATACTACCGCCGCTGGAGCCTGTGCCAAGGCAGGGCTGTTGGGCATCTTTGGAATTTCCATCTGCGCAGACATTCACATTTAGGCATCAGCCCACTGTTTTCATCTTTTTAAAGAAATACACCCTTGGTTTCCACTAAGCAGCCACATTAAATTCTATTTCAATGTCCCAACTAATTTCAAGATTGAGCAGTAAAACATAAACACTGTATTTACAGATACCTGTGTGTTTGCTTTTTTACATGTGTGTGTGTGTATATATATATACATACATACATACATACATACATATATATATATATATATATATATATAAAGGATGTTTGTCAAGCTATGGAAGGAAAGAAATTGCCAGGATTTCAAGTAAAGTGCATAGAATGTGAAAAACTCCCAGATCATGTATACGGGTCACATACTGATTAGTAAACAGGGTACAAGTTCCTGTCTTTGCATCTGTACACTAGGCCAGTTACCCCTCTATCCATACAAGCTCAACCTGTGTAGAACACTCTGCCCAGGCAGAGTGGCTTCCATCAGGGGTGAGGAAGAATTGGTATACCCTGATCAAATAACTTGACTACTCACAAGAAAACTATCCCCTCTGACAAAGCCCCAACTTGGAAAATCATTCACATGTTTTAGAGGTGCTTTTTGCTCATCAGAGCAGTGGACTTAACTTTAATAAACATATTATGATCTATTTTGTCCCAGAATGAGGAGAGAGTGAAGGCGGAACACCTATCTCCAGTGGAAGCTGTATATTACTGAAAATCTCAGCAGGAGTGAGACCCTAACTGGGAATGCCAAGTCAATAAAATGAAGAAAAGCAGGACAGGTGAGGGCTGGTCTGGCTTGAGTATGGAGTCCAGCTGTTGCTCCTCTTTTTTTTTTTTTTAAGATTTATTTATGCATGCATGCAAGAATTAGGATACAGGCTAGAGTTTTGGGGGGTTGAGAGGATTCACCAGAAACACAGAGGGAAATGGAATAAATGGATTGACTGAAATACACTGCTGAGGGGAGTAGCAGGCGAGACAGGAGAGGTCTGCTGCGCCATGTGGGTCAGCTCCCTGGCTGGGATCGGAACTAGTGCTGCAGTGGCTGCAGATAGCATCACTACTGCTCTTTAACCCCTTGTGCCACTAGAGAGGCCACTGCTTGCTCCTCTTACTTGGGAGTCCCAAGCCTGAGGTGTAGCTATTGGTTTCCTTGAGGGTGGCATCATTTATGCACATGTGTATGATGTCACTGATAAATAGTGGAGATGAATTTTATTTTCTTATCTATTCATCCACTCATAGTTTTTTATTGGGGCAGAAATTCTGGTAATTCATTATATACACAAATATAGGCCCTTTCTAGTCTTTTGGGGTGGTGGAACACGTAAGGAACAAACAAAACAAAGCACGAGGGAAGCTATATAATATAAGCTATAATGTGGTAGCTGATCTGGCTACCAAAAGTAGAGAAAGGCAGTCCAGGATATGAGTGTGTGTATTCTACTGCTTTGGGCACAATTCAACTGCTGCCCACCTGGCTGTGATCCAGCCCAGGTGTTGTGCCTCACTGGAGTGTGGCTTCACGATACCCAATCCAACCACTTTTAGAAATACGTGTATGTGTGGCTATCTCTGGTGTCCTGGCAGGATGAAAGTGGAACTTTTGCTGAAATAGTTGATTTTTTAGTTGTAGGTTATAGAGGAGAAAGAAAGGAGACAACTTATACCTCCATGATACTGGTGTAACACAAGATATTTTCTAATTTCCCCTTTGATTTCTCTTTAACCCAAAGGTTATTTAAGAGTACTTTTTTTTTTTAACATGTATTTGAATTTTGATTTCTTTGCTGCTGCTTTTATTCCATTGTGGTTGAAAAAGATATTTGGAATAATTTCAATCTTCATAATTCTTCTTTTTGTTTTTTGCCTAGTGTGATCTATCGTAGAGAATGTTCTCTGCATGCTGGAGATGAATGTGTATTCTACTGCTTTGGGTGCAATGTTATGTTAAGTCCATTTAATATATAATATCGGTGAAATCTTGTTTGATTATTGGTTTTCTGATTGGATGATATCTCCATTTTTGAAAGGGGTATGGAGTCTCTCACTTTATTATATTGCTATCATTTCTAACTTTAGATATGATAGTATTCGACTTTTATATTTAGGTGCACTGATATTGGATGTGCATGTATCTATAATTGTATCTTCCTGGTGAATTGATCCTTTTATAATTATGTAATGGCCTTCTTTATCTCTTTTAACAGTTTTTGGCTTAAAGTTTACTTCATCTGCTGTTACTATAACTATCTCTATTATCTGTTGATTACCACTTGCAGGGAATATCTTTTTTCATCCCTTTACTTCCAGCCTACGTGTGTTTTAAATGAAAGTAATTCTCTGGTAAATAGCATAGAGTTGAATTTTATTTTCTTATCTATTCATCCACTCATAGTTTTTGATTGGGGCATAAATTCTGGTAATTCATTGTATATACAAATACAGGCCCTTTCTAGGCTTTTGGAGTGGTTGGAACACGTAGGGAACAAAAAAAACAACAAAGCACGAGGGAAGCTATATAATATAAGCTGTAGGGCTTCTCTTGGTGGTGCAGCAGGTTAAAGCACTGCATTATGAACTTCTCCGAAGCCACTGCAGCACGAATTCCATCCCCCGCCAAGGAGCTGACCCACATGGCATGGCAGACCTCTCCTGACCAGCCCGCTGCTCTCCTCAGCAGTGTATTTCAGTCCATGTGCCTGTTCTGCTCCCCACTCTGTCTCTGGTGAATCCTCTCACTCACCACACTTCTGGTCTGTACTTCAGTTCTGTAAGCATAAATAAGTAAATCTTTTAAAAATATATATATATATATATAAGCTAGAATATGGTATTTTATATGTTTATATTATATATATGGTATTTTATATGGTATCTTATATACATATATATCTATATCTATGTCTATAGATATATAGATATAGATATGCTAAAATATGGTAGCTAATCTGGCTACCAAAAGTAGAGAAAGGCAGTCCTAATAAAGAGGGATATACTCAGCTAGCATATGACTCTGCCCTTTGTCCTTTCTTATTTTTCCTATCTTTAATGGACATAATACAGATGCCAGGGAATGCATCAATTTTAGAGACAATTTTAGAGATAAAAGCTCAGAAAAGAAAGAAAGTTAGAATGCTAGTTTTTAACTTTTTCAGCTAAAACTTTTAACCTGGACTCACATAATACATTCACTGTCTAAGTTCCAGTGACTCTGTTCTCCTTATTTGCAGCTGACAGCACTGCTTACAGAGACACAAGAAAGGGACTTGAATTAGTCTACAGCCTCCAGGATCTAGGTCCAACTTTGCACTAATGATTCTACTTTTCTAATTCCAATAACTCATCTGGAAATTTCAGATTCAACACGTTCCCATACTCATACTGTAAGAACCTGATAGTGTGTAGCTTCTGCGTGGGCTGCCAGTGCTTCTCTACATCCAGACACCATCTCAGTTGCTCCCTCAAGTCAAACAGAAATATCTGAGGTTGCAGCAACTCTGATGTGAAGGGTTCAGGACACACATAGCATATGTCTATTCTACTGTAAAGTGCTTATCCCATTTCCTCAGCATGCTTTTGACCACAAGGGAAGGATTCCCTGGATGTAGCCTGGGCCCCTGCCCACTATATGGCCATTGATATCCACGCCAAGGACATACCCTTTGCTGCCTATAGTGAACCAGCCCACTACCACTTTTTAACATTCTTCAGAAAAATTACCTTTGCCATAACCCTAGCGACATGATCTCAGTTTCATAGTACTTTGTCAACCATCTGGTTCTCTTGCAAATGACCATTTGGGGCCTCACTTTTTTTCTTATTTGGCCTAACCTAATTGCCATAATAGGGAAAACCCAGGAGGGGAGTTTCCAGTCCCTTACAGTCTGAAGTGGGACTGCACTCCAAAGGTGTCTGATTTTTGCAAAGAGCACCTCAAAACATTTCACTGTTGCCCCTGTCTACACCCTTGGGGACAATTTGGGGATGTGGCCCAGATATGACAGGAAGGAACTTTCTGAGGCATTAGAAATGTTGTATAGCTTCATCTAAATAGTGGCTACAGGGTATATGTATAAAAATCTATTGAATGTGCACTTTACTGTGTATAATGCCTCACTAAAATGTTTGTATACTAAACAGTTTTAAACACAACTAGATACAAAGAAGTTCAGTGTGCAGTAATCTTCAGAAATACACAAGTTGGCCCCTGCAGTGGATAACCCAAGCAGCCCTAAAGGTCATGACATGAGCCATCACATGGTACCCAGAATCAGGCCAGGGCCTGAGTGTGCTGGGCAGCAACAAGAATGGCTGGGGAAACTGCCTGTGTGAAAAGCAGGCAGTACCCCCACAGAGGTGTAAAACTGTACCCTCAAATCATCTATAAAGTGATATAAACCAATGTCACCTCAATATAACTTACTACAGAAGGGAAGGAAAGGAGGGGAGGGAGATGGGAAGGAAGGAAGGGAGGGAGGAGGGAGGGAAAGTAGGAGAGAGGAAAGTAGGGGAGGAAGAAAGAAGGGAGGAAAAAAGTAAATCAGGCCAAGGTGGGGGGGCTCTAAAAGAATAACACTGAGACATGTGTGAGGATGACCCTTTACCCAGACAGGCATCAGGATTAGAATAAGCAGCACATTCCAAGTAGGGTAAGTGAACACTGGTTGTCTGCTTTGTATTTGATTGTTAAATATATGGACATTTTAATGAGATAGTGCATACAGTAAAGTACACAGACTTTTCAGTGTGTAGCCTGAAACTTTTCAGTGTGAGTCCAGGGAGGGGCAGGAGGCCAGAGGATAAACAAAGGGCAGCTGCTCCCTCAGCTGGAGAGCTAGCTGACGCACATGCACTCACTGACCTGAAGCCAACTGGTCCTCTCTAGAGGCTGCAGAGAAACCGGAGCTTTGGGGAGAGCTGAAATGCTGCCATCTAGGGGAGAAGGGAGAGTGAAGAGAGCAAGACTTCCCCCCAAAGGAGTTGTCAGTGGAGTGTCATTCTCTAAATAAGAATGCCAGGGAATTTGACCTCTCCTCTGAATCTCTGGTCTCTGAGAAGGGCAAGGGTGGAGTTTTTGCAGGATCCTAAGAGACTTCTTGGAGCTTGAAGAGACTTCAAGCTAATTTGTGTGTCCTTTAGAACTTTTTATAAGGACTGGTGTGTGATTCCACTGAGTGCAAGTTTGCAAGGGATTAGGGATAAAGCCAAAGTAGACATTAAGCTCAGATCTTAAGCAATAACCTCTTTCCTGGAAGGGAAGAGCACTGGATTATCTCCTGCCCAGATTTGTCCCATCCAGTCTCTCCCTGTGGGCTCATGCTTCAGGGTAATGGGCGGGGCTTGTCAGCAGAAACAGCACAAGGTACAGAAAAGAAAAACCTTTTTATTATTAGTTTCTCCAAGACACAGGGCATAATAGCAGCAGTGTGAATTAACACAAGGGAAGGAGGAGCACATTCTATTTCTGTGTTGAGTGCAGAGGGTCCTATTCCTTGATCCCCTGGGGCTCTTCAGTTAGTGGCAGAGTGGGCAGTGGCTGCCTGGGGCCTGTGCTCAGCGGTGGAGTCTGCTCAGCCAAAAGCTGTGGGTTCTGCTGACATGGGAGGTGTTGGTAGAAGTCAGTGACAGCAGCTGCCCCAAGAGAAAGGAAAGTAGAAGATTTCCCTGCTTGGAAGATCACTGAGTTAACTCATAGCCAGTTCTTAGACACAACTAGAGAAACTAAAAAATAATTGATAAGAACTAAGAGTTGTGAGTTCTTCAATCACAGGTAAAGACACAGTCTGCAGTCTGCAGTCTGGTTTTAGTGTCAGTGGCTGGTAAACTTGATAAACAAGAATATATTTTGTTCAGACGCAAATATGATAAATTTCATTGAATATTAGATTAGCTGAAGTCAGTAAGAGGGTGCTATAGATTGAATAAGTCTCCTATACCAAATTCATGTGTTGAAATCTAATCCCTACTGGGATAGAATCAGTGCCTTAGAGGGGTCTCTTTTCCCTCCCAGCATGTAAGGATCCAATAGGAAGACTATGAGAGTTCTCAAAAGACACTGACTCTGCCGGTGCCTTGATCTTGTACTTCCTAGTCAAAAAATGGCAGTGCTAGGGTTAAAGACACAGCACTATGAAGCTATCATCAGCCACTGCAGCCTGAGTTCCATCCCCAGCCAGGGAGCTGACCCACATGGCGCAGCAGACCTCTCCTGTGTCTCCTGCTGCTTCCCTCAGCAGTGTATTTCACTCAGTTGCCTGTTCTGCTCCCTACTCTGTCTCTGGTGGATCTTCTCACCCCCTGCTCCTCTGGCCTGCACAACAGTTCTGTTGTGCATAAATAAATTTTTTAAAATCTAAATAAATAATCATTAAAAAATTGGTTATTATTTATAAGTTACCCCAGTCTATGGCATTTTTAAATTTTGTACTCTGAAGCCCTATTCCTAAAGGATCTAAATCCTGGTGCATGCAGGTTGATTGAGTTTGTAACCCACAAGACCAAATTCTACCTTGGCAATCCCGGGAAGGCTGAGAGGACTATGCTGGTTGTATCTCAGTTCAGCGCTACCACAGTGCTATCAATGGCAGCCTGGTGTGACATTCATGAGGGGGTCGGCAGGCCTTGAACCTAGGGTTTCTGACAAGAAACTCATCTATCTGGCAGAGTGTCTTCAGGGACGGTACCAGATGGAAACACACCCAGTGAGTATACAGCAGCATATGGTGGAAGGGGTGTCGGAATGGGTTGTCCATGAAGTTTCCTGTAAGTAACAAGAATGTTCTGATAGCTGTATGAAGCTGGAGGCAATGGACAATTCATGAGCAGCTGAAGCTCAGAAAGCCAGGGCAGGGGTGCCAGGAGGTGTAGGGTACTGATTGGCATCAGAGAAGTCAGTAGGCAGCAGCCCCCACCACATCACAGACCCAGGAAACTATAACAGGAATTCAGGAACATGGGAAAGGGATTGGTTTCCAGAACTGTGACAAAGGTGGAGGTTGGGTGTCAGGGGCAAGGCAGATATAGGCCCTGGACAGACTGATAGCCACAGTACCTTCACTTTGGGGACTCAGTGTGCCAGGCTCTGGGACCCAGGCCCTGTTTCTTGGTCTACTCAGGGATTCTGGCTGACTGTCCCTTTGTCTGTCACATCTGATGCTGCCTTCCGGGGTATGCTATGTGCAAATGCTTTATGCTCCTGGTATCTCCTCAACAAGCTGCACAGGCCCCAGTCCATGGACTCAGAGTATCTGGCTTGGCCAGCCAGCACCCTACTAAAATCCTACTAAGGCTTATCTTGGGCCTTTCCTAGGCAGTCACCTGCCCTTCATGTCTGTAGATAGTTGCACCATATTATTCTACCCAGAAAAGCTACACTGTCAGCAGAACTTGTACTCAGCAGCTTCCTTTTCATCCCGGACCGTCAGACTTAACTGTAGGCACATGTACTGTTCAACCTACCTCAGCTCCCTTCCACCCTTGCCCCAGTCCCACCCTATTTTAGTGTTTCTACCTCCAGTACCCTCTGGTGTTGGACCCTTGCCTCAGTCCTGTAACAGGGTGGTCCCTAGGAAAAGGGGAAGTTCCAGGTTTCCTGTCCCACCCAGAAGGAGGGTGGAGCTGAACAGAGGAAAAGGAGGGAGAAGAAGGGAATGAAGCAGGATGGAGAAGGAGGAGACCTAAGGAAGCCACATGGAGCAGCAAGCATGTGATGAAGGAACCGGGCTTGTTTCCTGACCCTGGACTGGTTAAGGCAGATGTGGGTGAGAGACCTGTAGGGAGGTGACTATGGCAGTTATTATATTGATTTTGATTTTGCTCTTTTCCTCCCAGATTTGTCTGGTCATTTCTGACCCTTTTTCCATGGGTCCCAGCCAGAAGTTGCTTTAGTCTTGTGGCAGCTTTCAGGCCTTGCTTTGGGCCAGTCCCTTTTGGGGTGACTTTTGCCCACGAGGGGATGGGTCAGTTCAGGTGTTTGATTTAGAAGTTATATTCTTTGTGTTCCATATTGTATATTTACTGTATTAAAGTCCCTTTTCATTAAAGTTATGCATGTTTTGTCTTGACGCGGTAGATGGCAGAACCCACTTAGCGCAGGCAGGTTTTGGGGCTTCAGGGGTGCCTCTCTCTCCCCTGTCCTGGAACAGATTTGCTGCCCTGTAACAGTCCCACCCTATTTTAGTGTTGGAGGGGTGTTAGTGGGGGGTGTATCTCCTATGCTCCTTCCTCACTTGTTCCTGTTTCTAAGGTAGGAGGAGCCAGGGATGTTCTTTGTGATGTGGATTGGGTTGACTCTTCCTTTCCCAGTTCTAGAAATAGACAGTTAAAGAACTGCTGCTAGGAGCCAGGCCCCTAATTTATTTGTAACAGAAAGAAATGCCTGTGGGCTAGCATGAAGGTGTGTAGACAAGTTCCTAAGAGAGGTCTAGAGGACTGATTTTGTTGTACCCAGACCGGTGAGCCGCACCGCAGAGAAAAAGACCAGGCCGCAGCTGCAACAGCAAAGGAAACTTTTAATACGAACTTGAGCCAGGACCTGGCCACAACCAGCAACATCTGGTTATCAGGAAGGGCTCTGAACAAAGGGGAGCACAGCTTATAGAGCCTTTTTGGCTCACAGGCCAGGGGCCGTTCCTGGTTGGTTGACCTTTCCATGCTTTCCATGTATGGTATGGCTGGCTGCTGGCCAGTGTGATTGGCCCCCTGAAATGGCCAGATCACATCCCTCCCACACGTCAATCAAGAGGAATGCCTGCCTTTTCTTTCTAAAATGGCAGCTCTCAGAATATGACCTTAGTCATGTTCTTCAGATTTCATAGGGATGTTCATAGTGCAGCTTGGGCTGCCATGATAAAACTGGGACCCATAGATAGAATCTCAGAACCAATTGTCAGGAGATGTGAGAGGACCTCAGACTTGATAGTGTAAGTCTATCCATGACTGATGTATTTTGTTATTTATACAAGTCCCCAGGAGATTTTTCAAAGATCAGCCCTCAGAAATGAGATGTTTTAGGAAAGGCTCCTTTTCCTTTGCCCCCTCCTGGTATGCTCTGGAGTGCATGTGGTATGGGTGCCTGTAATACGAGTGGAGACAGTGCAGTCAGGGAGAGCTCATCTACTAGTCCAGTGAGGCAAGAAACTTTATTGTTCTAACCCAGAGGGAGGAAGTATACCCAATTTTTCCAGATTGCAAAGCTGTATCTTATGTTGAAAGGAAGAAGTGAAGTGGAGTATCTTCCCATTGGCAAAAAGGGCCCTGGTTTCAGGCCAGCAGGCCCATGCAGGTGGGTTCACTCTTCCTGTGGTTGACCTAGAGGTTCAGAACCTGGGGATATCACCACAGATGGAGAGCCCCAAGAAGGACAAAAGTTGGATTTCAAAGCAGGAATTAGGATCAATTGCCAGTGCAGTACCTTTAAGAGAAAGAGAAGCTTTTTACAAAAAAGACACTGTTTTAAGATTGATATGTAATGGGATGCACCTAGATTCAATGTGAGGCTCAGGAAGCTCTATTACAAGAAGACTGTGAGACTAAAATGGAGCATCTCTCCTATGTTGCAATAATTAGCCTCACATCCTGGCTTTTTATTTACTTTACTGACCTTCAATCGTCCTTAACTTCCCAGCCACTCATGTTCTCCCTTTTCCACCGCTGGGCTTTCCCATTATTAAGAAACCTTGTCCATTGGGTTAAATTATACTAAAATGTAAGTGACTGGCTATATTTAATGAGAAGATTCCAAGTCTTAATTGGAAACATTCTAAACTGGTCACCACTGATACTTTCTCTCCATTCCCTTCTACTCCCAGGACTCCAGCAGGGTTACTAGTCACTTACACCCCTTTAATGTGTTGTTTGTAATTATCAGGATCCTGCCTTTTAATTCTTGTGTAGTTTGAGAAAGAAGATCAATGAAGACCCCAAAGCAATGGGCCTCTATTGGTAGGGTGCCAGCTTCTGTGCTTCTTAGGCAGAGGGTAATGAAGATTTGAGCTAAGGGGAGGGCATCTACCAGTTGTCAAATTCCACTAATGACTGTCCTTGACCTTCTGGAAAAGCTAAATTAACTCTGATCTTTTTTTTTTTTTAAAGATTTATTTATTCATAGAGAACTGGGGTACAGGCCAGAGATGCTGAGGGTGAGAGGATTCACCAGGGACAGAGTGGGGAGCAGAACAGGAAGATTGATGAGGTCCACTGCTGAGGGGAGCAGTGGGCGGGTCAGGAGAGGTCTGCCACGTCATGTGGTCACCTCTGGGGCAGGCAGGGATCGAACTCATGCGGAAGAGGCTTTAGCTTCTTAGTGCTGTGCTTTAACCCGCTGCGCCAACTCTGATCTTAATGAATTGTGGCATCAGGAAATCATCGCTGCCACCAGGGGGGAATGTATCCTGGCCCCTGTTTTTATATCCACTAGCCAAGAAATAGATCTTAAAACTGTCATTAGAATTTGCCAATAACCAAAAAGTTATACTGCACCTTTTGGCTCCCCGATGGCCTTGGGTTTCCAATTAAGTTATTAACATACCTTCTGTTTTCTGATGGGCAAAGTACGTAGGAACCTCATGGCACATGTCCTTGACAGGTACTCCATCCTGGGCTAGGTTCTTGACTCGGCTGGGTAAAACAGTGTAGGTCAGGCCTTGAGTGGATGGATAATGCTTTAAATCCTGCAAGAGGTGACATTTTCACTGAGAGAGCATAAAGAAGAGATACAGCAAAGAGACAGAAACAAGAAATGTAACAGGGGCCCCAGTCTCCAGATAGGTTGTGATAGTGCACGTAGGCCATTCATTTTACATAAATAGCTAGAATGCAAACCTGCCCTTGAGATTGGTCTACCAACAGCATCCTATCTGGCCACAAGGTGACGACGTTACTCCAGAAATATTTTATGAGTTGGTCTTTTTGTCTTAGTGATTATATTCTTTTCACCTTTTTTTTTTAATTTTAAAACATTTTTAGTTTCTTATATCATTGCTCAATTTTTTAAAAGATTTATTTATTTATGCATACTGAACTGGGGTACAGGCCAGAGATGCAGGGGCAGCGAGAGGCTTCACCAGAGACAGAGTGGGGAGCAGAACAGATCAGATCCACGAAGTACACTGCTGAGGGGAGCAGCGGGCGGGTCAGGAGAGGTCTGCCACGCCATGTGGTCACCTCCGGGGCAGGAGGGAATCAAACTCATGCGGAAGTGGCTTTAACTCTCAGTGCTGTGCTTTAACCCGCTGCGCCACCAGGGAGGGCCCCATTGCTCAATTTTGTAAAATATTTTGTTTCTCCCTTTTCACCTTTCTTAATTTCTCAACAGTTCTTTTTTTTATGTTAAGAAAAGGAAGAGAAATATAATGGGACTCACAGGCAGGTGGAACCTGGCTAAGGAGGAGCAAGGAAGTCAAAGTGGAGTCTTGTCTCAGGAAATATAGACCTTCTTTCCCTAATTATTCTTTTTTATCCCCAATATTTATTTATTTATATATTTTTATTTTTTTACATCATTCTTCATTTTGTACATTTGTATCTCACTTTTAATCCCCATGGGCCTAGTTTCTCAACAGTTCTCACCTCCCATGCTTTCTTTGAGTCTCATGACAGCAGAGAATAGATCTAAAATTATTTGTTGCTTGAATTTTGTGATTTTATATGTTACAAATCACATGAGTAGAATACTTTATAGCTCTCTTGGGAAAAAAAAATTCATAAATTGCTTTATTTTGCAATCACTCAAAGTGTATTTTTCCCTAAGAGTAAGTGACCCACCTGCTCCAGGTCCAGTGTTCCCCCAGTATGCTGGGCTTGTTACTTAAGTAAAACAGCAGCAGATTTCAATTATTTGCCAAGGACTCCCAGGAAATTTTTGAATTATTTGACTACCTTCATCTTTAAGACACTGAGGGGAAGAATGTTCACTAGCCTTAAGAGTATTTTCAACTGTAGAAAGAAAACATGTCTGTGTTTGGGGACTTTCAGGGGAGAAGAAAAGGCTTGAGATGGCAAACACTCAATTAGTGCCCCCTAATATTTATATTCAATGATTTAATCCACTATTATGTAGTTCAGACCCTTTCAGAGACAACTCTCTTGCCTGCCTGTGACTATGCAAACGGCTTACTTTTTCTCCTTTTCCTAATAAATCTGTCCTTTTATACACTAAAAAACAAACACATTCAGAACACATAAAAATTATGTTGTTGTAAGGATTTTTCATTGACCCATTTATAATGTGCCCTTAGTAGGCCACTGACTAGACCCAGGATTCTGCTTGGTTGTGGAATTTCATAGGCATTAAGAACAAACATCAAGTTCCCTGTGTGTACAGCATTGGTTTCAGCGGTCAGGATGCAGAGTTGGAAATACCAATCTAAGAGGACATCAGTAGCTGAACTGGTCTCACTTACCTGCTGACCCAGGGCCTTGCTAATGTCATCCAAAGTTGGGAAGGCCTTTTGGTCCATCCTGGCCAGAACACAGGCCATCTTGCTAAACAGCTTAGCCACCAGGAGGCCCTTAAAATGCACAGCAGAACCATGTCATTCATTCAGTCACGGTATTAGTGGACCCCCTACTCCCTACTTACTACTTCTGCTCCCAAGGCAGCACTGCTCACAGCTATGGGCATGGGAAGAATCATCAGCCTGCAGAATAATAACTAACTGATGGGGCTGGAGGGGCAGCTCACCTCCATACTCTCAGCTCCCCCCTCTGTAAAACAGGAATGATAGCCCCTTTCTTCACACAGCTGTCATAAGAACCAGGGGAGACATTTACTTAAGGAAAAACATAAAGCAAGCTACAGAGAGCTCCCTGAATGTATGAGGTAATTAAGAGTTTTGGGCCAAGCCTCTCCATTCAGGTTCATGCCCTGGTTCTACCACTGATCTCCATGTGGCCCTGGGCCAGTAGTCAGTCTCTCTTAGCTTTGAAATAGAGCAGCTCAGTGTGACTGAGCCTGCTTCTCTCCTCCCATTAGAGTAGATCTTTTAGTTCTTTATGTTCTCTATGGTGGAATTTTGTGAATATTTTGTTGAAAATAAAAGTCTCTGTGGCATCATTGGATTGCATATCCTCTAGTAAGATTCAGGGGCAAATCAGGAGTGAGTGAGTGAGTAAGGAGGAGTGAGTGAGGAGTGAGTGAGTGAGTAGTGAGGGAGAAGGTGTTCAAAGAACAGAGCATGAGAGGTATAGGTGGGAACAAAGAGAAAGTGTGTTGAGGTGTCTGTCCTGAGATGTCTCAGGTGGAGGTGGGAGGAGGGGTTTCCATGTAGCAGGGGCCGGGTGGCAGAGGGTCTTTTGGGTCATCATGAGCTTTTACTTTGTTTAACCCTCTCAGAGCTCTTTCAGGTTGGGAAGGCAGCTATTGGTGCTCTTTTGTAGATGAGTAGACAGGTAGACAGAGGCTAAGCGATGTCTCTGGTTATAGATCTCTTCTATGAGGGAACTAGATCAAGAACACAGACAGGGCTTCCCAATCCTGCATCTTTCTGCTAGGTCTTATTACTTAGGTGGATAAATTAAGGTCAGATTTCAAAAATCATTCTTCTTTAGGAATAAATGGGCTGAAATCTGAGACCAAGACCAAATAGCTACTGTAACACATACTGGTTGTAAGAAATATTTCTTTAAATGGCTCTGTTTCCAGAGACCTGCAGAAGCCATGTAAGGTCAGTACCTCCCATGAAAGCAAAGGAATGTGGGATTCCTGTATACCAGAGAAGTTCCTCCTACAGTCGCTGGCTCGAAAAGAAGTCACCGCAACTGCAGAAAAGCTGGTCCCTTACCTAGCGATACGTATTCCCATCGAGAGCCTAAACCTAGAGAAGGCAAATGTAGACAGTGCCCTCTTCTCTCTGGAAAAGCATAAGACTAAATTTTGGAACACACACGGCTGTCTTTGGCATTGTAATCAATGTGTTCCACATCTTACATTCTTGTAGTCCAAGATTCCATCCCATTCACTCAAACCATTGCTGTCTCGGATGCTGACCATACCTCGGAAGTCATTGACATGGATGCTCTGAGTCCCCACAGAGCCATCCAGAAGATGACTGTCACTGACGGTCTGGAGAAAACCAAGCAACAGTGAGGAAAATAGAAAGTTCAGAGTTCTTATTTTTCCCAAATCTTATAGTTTGGAAGGAACACTCACAAGAAGTTTGAGAGAGGTTACCTTGAATGATCACCTTTGAAATAGTTCTGTTAAAAGAGGACTGGGCAAGGTAGACCCCCTCTACCCTCACTCACCATTAGGGCCAGAGGTGAAGTTAGGAGGAAGACCAGAAGGATGGAAGAAGCAATCTGAAATGAAAACAAATGTCAGTGCACTCTTGCTACCTTCACTTCAGATGTGCCCAGAGCCTGAAAGGTAAGGGGACTTCTTAAAATGACCTATTACTTTCATAGCCTTTTGTGCTCATGGAACCCACATGCATCTGATCACTGTCATTGAATGTGGTTAACAAGGAGTATGCTGACTACTTAGAAGGCAAATCTTTATCATTCACTTAAGGACACCATTTGTCCCAGTGCTGGGATACGATTAGATACGATTAGATAACCCCCACAGCCACCTGATACACATAAAGCAGGACTTTCTGGGCCAAACTGTAAAATAAGTGATGTTTGGGTCATTAGTCTTCCTTTTCTGCACCTTCTTTTCTCTTCTCAACTCTCTGTCCACTCTGAGACCTGGTATCCTCCACCTCTCCTTCCCTCTAGGTTCTTCCATCTTATCCAAAAAGAAAAAATCATGAACTACTTAGTCATACCACATTTTAAGGTAGATTTTACCCAAATAACATTTGTGAGATATTTTCAGTGAATCTTTTTCTCATGGTGTGGCCTGTCTTGCTTGTCAAGAGCACCTTAAGCATCAGAGAGTAAGTGAAAGAGAATTAGAGGGGGAGAAACAGGATAAGATAGAAAATGTAACAGTAAACCTTTCTCTACATCTCATAGTTCATTATCTGATCAGTATATGGCTCACTGGGTTCAAGTACTTAAACCATAGCTGAAATTGACAAGAAATGCCTTTCCTTTCCTCTCCCACAGTGTACTATGCAGTATTCCACATGAATGATACCACAAAAGTGATACATAGCATTACAGGAAAAGAAAACAGCTAGTCTAAGAACATTCATGATGCAATGAGGTTAATCAAGGAGACTCATGAGAACCCATTAGCAACACTATTTTGACAAACTTTTCTGAGAGTTGGCATCATGCTTGAAGTATATCTCAAAATTACCTTCATTGGAAAATTGTAAATAAAAAAATCTACAAATAGAGAAAACTAAAAATAATGTAGCTAAAGATTCTTGATCTTTTAAGAAATGCATTTGTTATTCCAGATAAGACCATCATATAGGTGTTCCAAAACAGAGGGACTTGTCAACAGCAAAGTTATATTAATAACTAAAATATTAATAAGTTAATATTTTAAAATTAAATTTGGACCTAATATGAATTCATGGGAAAAAAAAAGAGAATCATTCTCTGGCTATTTTGGCTAAAAAACATATAATCAAACATATTTGAAATCAGAAAGTATACTTACAAGATGTTTCATATTGCCTTTCTCAGAGCACATGCAACTTCACACATAATAGAATTTTCTATATCCCATTTATTTTCTAAGTCTGCTTTATATAGTCCTGCCCCTTTCAACTATTGCCATGATAAAGGACGCTGGAGCAGTTAACCACAATCTGGATGTTATTTAGCAGGAAAAAAAACAGGTTTGTATAATCACAGTTACCGTTTTTTCTTTAACCACGTCTAAATATTTCCCCTCTGTATTGATAATTTCACTAGTTCCAAGGCAAACATGGCACATGAACAAGGCTTTGTGGACTGGCATGATCTTAACAACTAATGTAAGAATTGCAAATAGTAGATTCTGCAAAATGGTCTGATACAATATCAATGAGTTCTCTGTTTCTACTTCTCATTCTAGAAAAGTTCTTACTAACAATGGCTGGGAAAATCCTTATGAAACCAAAGAGACAAATTTGGACTCGCAAGTTAGACAGAAAACAATCTAGTCCAGATCCTTTATCCATACCAAAAAAAAAAAAAATCACACAGTTGGTCTCTCTCACAATGCCTTGCCCACTTACCAAGCTGACCACATTTAACTTTGGCATTCTTTATATTCTGATATTTTTGATTCCATTGTATGTATGGTTTGTTTCTTTCCTCCTAGGTTTTATTTCAAGCTGATATTTTCTATGAAGAACCATTTGACTAACCTGGAACACCTGAGACAAAGGACACACCTTTCTAAGTCAAGTGATAATTCTTGCTTTTTCATATATATTTTAAATTTTTTTCTTAAGCCCTTGATTGGTGGTGACCAAAGTATCCAGATCAAATTCCAAAAGGTCAGAACCAAAGAGATATTTGCACAGAAAGTGAACTATATGGATGAACCGGGGCACTGGAATGATCAGAGAAAGAAGAGACAGACAACTCAGTCTTTACAGAGCTTAATGCAAATTGGTAACAGGATTGTGAAGTAGATGGACTTTCAAAACTCTCAGGTCTCTTCCCAGGGTTCAGATAATATGTTCATATCTCTGTTGCTCTCAGGACTTTGAAAATATAATGAACAGAGCATGTGTTCAATAGCTATTAAGTTAATGCATAAAATTTATTAAAAGATTGGCTTTCATTCTTTTACATGTGGCTGTCTAGTTTTCCCAATACTGTTTTTTGAAGAAATTTTCCTTCCCCTAGGTGTCTTGTCAAAAGATTAATTGACTATATAGGTATTGGTTGAAATCTGTCCTCTTGATTCTGTTCCACTGGTCTGTGTGTCTGTCATTGTCATAAAAATGTCAATACCATATTGTTTTGATTATTAAAGTTACAAATATTCTTGAAACCTGGAAGTGTGATACTTCCAGCTTTTAATTCTTTCTCAGGATTGGTTAGTCGTTTGGGAATAAAGACGTAAAGGTAAGACCTGTAACTAAAACTTCTCAAGAAAACATGGAGGTGGGGTGAAATTCCTTGACCTTGGTCTTGATAATGATTTCTGGGATAAAACTATACAAACACAGCATCGGAGCTAAGGTAGACAAGGGCTACTGAAGAGTTTCTGCACAGCAAAGAAGACAATCCATGAATTGAAAAGGCAATTTTCAGAATGAACAAAAATATTCACAAATATCTGATCAAGAATTAATAGTCAAAAAATATAAGGAATCCATGCAACTTAACAAAAAGGCAAGTAATCTGATTAAAACATAGACAAAGAAACTGAAGAAACTGAATAAGTCTTTCCATGGACCAATAAATATATGAAAAGTTGCTTAACATCACTAATTAACAGGGATATAAAAGTCAAACCCCAATGAGATGGCATTTCATACCCTTTATGATGATGTCACAGGCAGTTGTGTCATAGAGGCAGAACCAGCAGATAATACCAAATGAGTTTCTAGTCATGGGTCTATCTATAGAAGAAGTAGATCTCAGGTATAAGTGCAAAAAAAAAGTATACATGGAATGGAAAAGAGAAGCGAAAATCAGGTCCCAACAGGAAGTGAACTAACTCATTTCCTAAGTCTCCTACTTTCCCAATGCCTGGCATGAGAGGGGGTGGATGTCCTCAGATAGTCACCCAACTCTGACCCTCCTGCAATGCCCACCTGTAGAACTAGGCTCTGTGGTCACACTTTTCACCTTATTGGGGTCTCTGGGAAGTGATGACAGAATGCTGAGATGACTTTTTTCATGTTAATGAGTCTGTTATCAAATGAAGCTATTGCTATTGTGTTTAAATGTTAGTTAAAATATTAAGTTTCCTAATAAATAATATTTAGCCACATATTCAAACTGTGTAGTTCTGCAAACAATAGCCAGGTACACAAAAGAATAATCAATATAGTCATACAATGAAGTCTCATTAAGTAATGACCTTTGGCCATGAGAAAGTTTGAAAAGCACTCTCTTTAACTTATTTATTCTTCTCCTACATAGAAGCCATCCCACAAACTCTTAAAGCTCTGCTACTTCATTTTTCCAGTGACCTGAGGACTTTCATGATTTATCTTGCAGCCCTGTCTTCTGTTTCTTTGCAATCTGAACAAGATGCTGACCAAATCTGGCTCTTCAATGTTCCTCATATATCGCCCATGCATTCTTAGCTTCATCCTTTGTTTCTTGTCTGTCCTTTTTCTATTTCCTCTATTCCCTCTTCAAGGCCAAAAATTTGAACAATTCTTCATTCTCCAATCTCCCTTCACTACCACTCAAATATGCCCTCTTTTTTGAAAGCATCATAACCCCCTCCATGTACTTTACTTTGCTATTTACAATCTGCATTGTGTTCAATTTACTTATGTAATCATCTAATCAGGTCAAGAAGTTGCACATTTACACCATTAGGCTATAATTCAATGAGGTTAGAGACTTTGTTTTGTTCTTTATTGTCACTCTAATGTCTAATAATTACAACAGCACATCACAGAATAGGTATCAAAAACATGTAAGTTAAACACTGGTAGTATAGGGTCCTCCCTGGTGCCTCAACAGATTAAAGTGCAGTAATAGGAAGCTAGCCACAGCTGCTTCAGCACAAGTTTGTCCCCAGGCTGGGGAAGTGACCCACATGGTGCAGCAGACTTGTGCTGTCTCACCCACTGCTCCCCTCAGCAGTGTACTTTGTCAATCTGCCTGTACTGTTCCCCTCTCTGTCTTTGGCAAATCCTCTTACTGCCCCTGTACCTCTGGTCTGTAACCCTGTTCTATATGCTTAAGTAAATAATTCTTTTTTTTTTTTTTTAAAGATTTATGTATTCGTGCATACAGAACTGGGGTATAGGCCAGAGGCTCAGGGGCGGCGAGAGGCTTCACCAGAGACAGAGTGGGGAACAGAACAGGCAGATTGACGAAGTACACTGCTGAGGGGAGCAGCGGGCGGGTCAGGAGAGGTCTGCCACACCATGTGGTCTCCTCCGGGGCAGGCGGGAATCGAACTCATGCGGAAGCGGCTTTAGCTTCTCAGTGCTGGGCTTTAATCTGTTGCTCCACCAGGGAGGGCCAAGTAAATAATTATTTAAAAAAAAAACACACAAACTTTGTAATAAAAAAAAAACACAACTGTTTGGTATATTATTCATGTCTGTGTCTCGTGGAGTACTTAACAATGTCGGACACACAGTAAAGGCATAGTAAACATTAATTGAATTTAATGACAAATCACAAAATCAGGTGTTGTTTTTTTTTTAAGATTTATTTATTTGTATATATAGAACTGCCACCAGAGACAGAGTGGGGAGCAGAACAGGCAGGTCAATGAAGTTCACTGTTGAGGGGATCAGCGGGCGGGTCAGGAGAGGTCTGCTGCCATGTGGATCACCTCCGGGGCAGGCGGGGATCGAACTCATACGGAAGTGGCTATAGCTTCTTAGTGCAGTGCTTTAACCCGCTGTGTCACTAGGGAGGGCCAGAATCTGGTGTTTAATAAGAATCTTAATTAGAAAGATAATTAGAATCTGAACAGAATATGTACAAGAAAAGTAGTCTTTTAGAAAGACATTGATTGTACAGCAGTTATAAGATTTGCAGAGAGACACCATTAATATTTTCTTCTTTGGATTTGAGAGTAGAGGCTGTAGAAAAAGGAAAATAAAAAGTAGGTTTCTATAGAGTTGTTTGCCTTTTATCTTGCATCCTGGAGCCTCTGGCAAGAGTAAGACTCCTTTGCCTGGGTCCTATTTCCTGCTTGGTGTTTGCTAAACACCCTTTGATTTTTCTGTAATATACTTATCACCTGCTGTGAAGTAAAAACTTTCTTGAACTTATTTTACATTGTCTAATTATGTTCTGAAATACAAATTTCTATATACATGTAATGGTGCCTATGAATTCGTCTTTCCAACTTTGCCGAAACTCAGCAGGCATCACAATCAAGCCTTTTAATAACCAGTAAACCTTTGCTCCTGCTGTACCTACTTATAGTTTTTCCCTATTCCAGAGCAGATGAGGAAAATCAATCAATCATGTTGTTTTAACCCACAAACCATCTCCCCTCGGGCTTTCGTTTTTGCTTTTATTTTATTCCTTTACATCATTTTTCATTTTTGTACTGTAGTTGGTGTCGCCCCTAAAATGTAGTAGTCCCCATAGTTCTCCTGCCACCATATCACCCACGAACCATCACCATATTCCTTTGTGTTCCCCCTCCCCTGTTTGGGCCCCTCCCCTTCTTTCCCTGGCTGTATGCCTCAGATCTGTGGTTAGGTTGCTAGTTTTGTCTTTTTCTTGACCTTTGCTTGTTTTCTCTATACTCGGCATAAAAGTGATTCCACCACTAGGAATCGACCCTCTGACATTCTTCTTTGATTTGATTGTTATTAGTTCCTTCTGAAAAATCTGATAAAGCACATCATATCTGACCTTCTCCATCTATCTGCCACTTGTTTTATTTTCCTATATTCAGTTAGATTACATCTGCTTGTTCTCAAGGCCCACCATCATGCTCCTCTTTCTCTGCCCTTGTGGATGTTTCCCGTGGGCCCACTTTCTCTGTATTCCTCTGTACAGGTTTGAAACCCAGGGTCTAGCCTCCTCGGACACCGACTGTTTCGGTCCCATTCTGCTCCTGTTCACCTCTCCCTTTTCTAGCTCAGGTTCCTTGGAGGATGTCTCTGTCCTTTCTTTTGTTTTCCTTGGACCTCAGACCCAAATCTTTTCTCTGAAACAAGCACCTCTAACCCACACTTCTTGAACAGGCACAGCCTTCTAGCAGACCTGAACTTGGTGCATCTTGTGTCTGCCCTGGGCCAGTTATCTCTCCTCAGACTGCCATTGCTTGATTGCCCCTGCTTTTTCTGAAATTCATTCCAAGTAACTAAGCTACCAGGCTCCCCAACATTCCTATCTTGGTAGGTACTGATATCATCCTTTACAAAAGAGCTTTTCATAAGCAGGGGTTCTTATCTGGACCTACCATTTGTAAATGGTGCTAAAAGAGTTCCCATAAATCTTAAGTAAAACTTTATTTGTAGTTACATATGAGGTTTGTTTCCCTTGGAGAGAAGAATCATACCCTTCATCAAATTTTTCAAAGGAAAAATCCAAAAATGTTTAGGAACCACTGCCTCAAAGATTCCCTATAGATAATATACATTTATGTTTCTCTTTAACTTATTTTCTAATCTCCTAGTTTTAACCACTTGGAGTACATCAGAAGGGAATGTTAATAAGAATTTTCGATTTCTTTGATTGTTTCATAAAAGGAGAAACTGAAATTCAGAAAAATAAAGTGAATGCTTGACTTCAAGTTGTACAACAAATCAGTGATAGAGTTGGGACCTGTGTGGAAAGGTTGCTGGTCTAGGTCCTTCCCATGTGGCTTCACCTTCTCCTCCTTAGGCTGCACCACCCTGGGGTGGGATTTGCCTTCTTCTGAGCTCAGGGCATATTCTGGATCAGTGTTAGTTTATCTTCCTGCAGGTTCTTGGGCCAAAGTCACTCATTCCTGAAAAATATTCAAGACCTCAAACCTGAGGTCTTGAGTTAGACATTGAAGAAAAACTACCCAGAGAGTACAAAAGGCCAGCTCTTGCCAAAGCAGTAGAGCCAGTAAACCATGACACCACCTCTTAGCCTGTGGGCTCTCTGCTTTCCTCTGTGGAGGCCTGTGGGCCTCCAAGGAACCAGTTCCCAGCAGCTGCAGACTTCCAAGCTAATGATGCTCCAAGAGGTGGCTTCAACAGGGGAGCCAGAAGTGGACTTTTACAAATCTTTTATTCCTGTGTTCATTATCAGGCCTTAGCCTCTCATTGAAAATCCCAGGCAGAAAGGATTTTCACCTGAATATGTGGTGTTTTCTTCTATGGGTTCTAAATATCTTGATCCTCCAACTCAGAAGAATGGGGAAGGGGAGAAGAGAGAGCTACAGGAAGCCATGAAGTAGGGACCAGTAAGCTTTATTTCCTTGTTATGTGCATTTCTTGAAAAAGTAGTGTTCAGATGACAATATGGAATGTTGGAAAAAGCACCAAAATGAAAGTCTGGATTCTAGATTATGCTCTTGCCCTTGTAAAGATGGGGTTTGATGTTTGGTTGACACCTGGAAGGCAGCAAAAAGTCCAGCTCAGGGGATCAATAAGTGATGAGAATGAATTCCATTGACATGTAATTATCTTTCATTCAGCCAGCAAGTGGCTGGAGAGCCCTTTCAGAAATACTTTTATTTTGTTTTGGAGTGGAGATAATATAGGAGTTTACTTGCTGACACAGTCTATAAAGATGCATGGACATCTATGTGCCAAGCAGCAGCATGAGCAACAGAATAGTTAAGGCTAAATGTGGTGTGAGACCTAATAAGCTGACATTTATTATGACTAAATTCATTTCTCAAGTGAAAACCTAAGTCTGTTTAATCTCTCTAACTGACATGTGACCAGCATTTGGTTCACTTTCCTACAATAGTGTATCCAGAGTCAAGCTTTTGGTAAAATTTTATTGCTCGGCTAATTTTTAGGAATGTACCCATCAGCAGTGATTGGGGCTGGATTTTAGAAACTCTGACTCAAGAGCCTGCAGCACTGTTGAAGGATCTTCTGGACTTTGCAAGTGGTAATTTTGGCAGAGCTGACATTTCCTAGAGGGAAGAGAAGTAGCCATGGACTTAAATCATAGAGCAGGCCTGGAAGGTCTTGCAGAGGTTGTGCTGGCATGAAATAACCCATGAAAGGAAACTGGGAGACAAAGGAAGGGAACAAGACATTTGTCCTTAGTTACCTTGTCACCACCTTGTTCTGCCATATAAGTAGTTGTCTCATTATCAAGGACCAGTGTTCCTGTTACTTAAGAAAGTCTTACCTCATAGAAAATTTGGATTCCAAGAAAATTGTTGCAAAGCAGTTTTTCATCATAATACAAGCTCTGAAGCAGTCATGTGCATACTCAGGCACATTCTGCACAGGTCCCCATGTCTTGTTGTTCATATGCAAAGTGTTGGGGACCAGCCCCTTCCACCGGCTGTCAGAGGGAAGGTCCTATAAGTGGCTTCGGCTAGCAGAGATTCCATGAAGGGGGAGAGGAGAGCTGGTGTGAGGAAGACACAGGAGTCGGAGTTGGGTGCAAGTCTTCCTGCTCATCTTTTCAGCAGGTCTTTATTTATACTGTTTAGCAAGTAGTTAGTTACAATAATGCATCAGGTAAGTTAATAAGAAATCAGCATAAAAGTTCTAAAGAAAGAGGGGGACAATGTGTCCTCTTCCCGACACTTTATGGCATACTAGACTATACAGTTTTGCGATAACTTTCATGTATACATGTATATACAGGGATGTTTAACTTTGACTTCAAAGGGTAAAGGGTCTGGGAAAGGAAGAGTTGTTAGCAAGGTTTTAGGGGTCCTACGGAAGGAATAACTTGTGTTAGCAGAGTCATCAGTTACAGATTGGTTAAGAAAAGGGTAGATTAAGAGGAAGTCACATAGATATGCATTAAGCAAAATCTGTGTCAATAATGTTAGGAAATTACCCATGGTCCTTATCCTCTGGGAGTTTTATCAGAGGTTTGCTTTTTGTTTCAAAAGACCAAAGAAGCTTCCCATGAGTTTGGATGCTCTGGTAGGGGTCTTATCTCTCCTGGAGCTTGCCTTTTGTCTCCAGACACCAAGGAATTTCCTACCCTGAGGCGGCTCTACTTTACCCCAGCCAGGTAGCCAATTTATGAAGCTAAGGCAAGCCAGTTACAGACTGATGGTTGCTCAGAATATTTTTGATATTATGATTATACATAAAAGGGAGGTGGTAACATAAGTTAGCAATGGAAATTCTGATTTTTCATAGCCGGAATTTGTTGGTGGACAGAAGTTGCATAGCTTGTGTCAGCAGTTTCCCACTGTTCTGCCTGCCTTTCCCCACTTTTATGGTCAAGTTCAGACTGACTTAATTCAATCCTACTTCTGGCATAACAGAAAGGGATGTTGTAACCAGCCTTCAGCAGTCCTTGCATCCTGATATCCATGCCTTTGTGCAGGACCTCCCATATTGAATAGTGCTTGCCTAAGCAGAATCTTGTATAAATGACAGTGTAGGTCTTTCCAGGCTTGTTCATGAAAGACATGGCTTCTACCCTTCTCTCTCATAGAGACTCTCCACTCTCCAGAGGAGTAGCTGCTGCCATGTTGTAAAGACACACAAGGTGTATGTGGCAAAAAATGGAGGCTTCCTATCAGCAGTCACTTTGTGAGAAAGTCACCTTCCTCCAGCCCCAGTCAAACCTTCAGATGACTGCAGCCCCACTGATCTCTTAAGTGAAACCTCATGAAAAACAGCCAAAATCACCCAGCACAATCCTCCCGGATTCCTGACCCTCAAACACCTGCAAAGTAATACATGTTTATTGTGTTTATATTTGTGATAATTTTTTATATAGTAAGATATTTTGGGGAGAGTAAAATTCACATAACATGAAATGAACCATTTTGAAGTGAACAATACATTGGTTTTTAGTACATTCAGAGTCATAAAACTACCACTACTACCTAGGTCTAAAATAGTTGCATCACTCCAAAGGGAAACCTCATACTCATTACAGTTAGTTCCCTCAGTCTCCACAAACCACCAATCTTCAGATTTACTTATTCTGTATATTACACAGAGAAAGAATCATACAAGTTGTGTCCTTTTGTATCTGGATTCTTCCACTTAGCTTAATGCTCTTTGCTCATGTTTTTTGCACATTCTGTTACATCTGTTACATCTGTGAAGCATGACCCTCTCAGGAGTACTTGTTTTACTCCCTCATCTTTTAGGATCAAGACATCCGATCTAAAACTGCAAACCCAACCCCCTCCCCTGTTTTATTTTCCCCCATGACACTGATCATCCCCCACCATATTATGTATGGGTGTAACCAGCCCTAGGTCTTACATAAGATATAAGGTCCGTGAAGTTATTAAATTGGGCCACATTGTTTCTGGCTTTATCCATAACCCAGAACACTTGCAAAGATAGCATTTAGGAAGTAGGCAATCACTGTAAGTGAATAAGCTAATAATTATTATTAATAGTGCCCTGAAGGAAAAGTAAATTGTTATGAGAGAGAATAGCAATGCAATGGAGGAGAGTAGGGGAGAAGGGTGAGCTCTGAGGAATGAATTTGGAGCTAGAAGCATGGGTAATAGCCAATTAAGAGTGGTTGAAAGGGGAAGTAGCTAGGGATGGAGAGGTTTCCTCTGTGTTAAAGGAAAAATGCTAGGCAAACCAAGATGCATTGGTCACTCTAGAGAAGAAGGAAGAGTGTCCCCAAGTGGAAACGGGCAAACTGAAAATGCTCGTAGCATCTGTAAAACCCCCTCAAGCTCTCTTGTGGGCTGGAGGGAATGAGCTGAAGGTTGGTAGCATTGAAACACAGGAGCATGTTGTCTCAGGTGCTCAGGATTCTGAAAGGGGTTCTTCAAATCAGATTCATCCCAGACCCAGGAGGAGAAGGGGCTGGTGGGAGGAAGCAGGCTTGAATTATTGTTAACTTGTCTCTGGAAGGTGGGCAGAATGAGCAGGTTGCAACCTACCTGATTTCAGTTAAAAAAGGCACTGACTGAGTTCTAAGTGGGTGAGATCAGAGTGGTTTCATGATAAGGAGAGAGCTTGTGGAGGAGGATTTACTATATCAAATCAATAGTGGTGTTAATCCTCAATCTAGATAATGGAATAATTCAATAATAGACTTTGGCTTTAAACCCATGGCTGATTAACCAACTGTCAAGGACCTCAACCACTAGCAGATAGGCTGGGTGATGAAGAATGCCAGACATGCAGGGCAGACTCTAGGACATTCCAGGCCTGTCTCCCTCCCAGTGTATGTGAGCTCCTGGGAGGCCCTGGGTGCTCTAAAGCCAACTTTAGTAATACCCTGGGGGTTGGGAGGCAGGAAGGAAACTATTCTGAGAAAGAATAGGGTGGGATTGCCTGGTCTATCCTATTAAGGCAGAAACTTATCTGTAAAAGAGATAAACAGTAAGACAGCATCATCACAAAGCTTTGTCCTTCTAAAATATATGTTCTTAAACAGGATGAGGATATTGCTAATATCTTGGAAGTAAAATGAACCTTAAAGCCCACACAAATCTGGAGTTTTCCTATGGGAATTTATCTATTAACACAATTTCTATCAATAATTGTGCATTTGGGGGGCCTTCCCTGGTGGTACAATGAGTTAAAGCTCAGCACTAGAACTATCCACAACCACTACAGCACAAATTCGATCCACCATCAGGGAGGTGACCCACATGGCTCAGCAGACCTCTCCTGTCCTGCCTGCTGCTCCCTTCAGCAGTGTATTTCAGTGGACCTGCATGTTCTGTTCCCCATTCTGTTTCTGGTAAATCCTCTGAACTTCTATACCCCTGGCCTGTACCCATTCTGTGCATATGGGTCTTATGCATAGAATGCATAAATAAATCTTAAAAAATAAGTAGCTGTGTGTTCTGAATTTTTATAATTTTACATTTCAATTTAGTCATTCACAGTGGTTAACAAAGAGGATTATACAAACCTAGGATAAACAAAGAAGCTTTTTTTCTAATTATTTGCCTAATGTTGCATTATTCATCTTTGTGTGAAAATATCTTTATTCTTTTTATTTGTTTATCTTGTATTCTATCTATAAGATAAACTCCCAAAATATATGAAGCACATTATGACTCATAATACACAATTTTGAAAACAAATATATGGCTCTCCTTGATGGCACAAAATGTTAAAGCACAGTACTATGAAGCTCTCTGCAGCCACTGCAGAACAAGTTTGATCCCTGGCCAGGGAGGTTATCCAAGTAGCGCAGCAGACCTCTTTTGTCTTGCCCACTGCTCCCCTCAGCAGTGTATTTCAATGGATCTGCATATTCTGTTTCCCACTCTGTCTCTGGTGAACCCTCTCCTCCAAGCCTCTGGCCTGTATCCCAGTTCTTATATGCATAAATAAATAAATCTTAAAAACAAAACAAATATATCACATTACTTTCCAAAGCATCATACTAATTTATACTCCCCCCATAAAATGAGCATACAAATTTTATAGCAATAAATATTGTCGTTTTTAACCTTAAGACTTAACAATTATGCTTTTAACTTCTTTGCTTTAATTTTTATTCCTTGATTATTGATAGACTGAGTATTTAAATATAACATTTTCCTTTTTCCCCCTTTCTTTGCTAGGTGCTTGTATTTTATAACTTCTGTATGAGCCTTTGTTTCCTTTCTGAAAAATGGGACTACCAGCAATATCACCTCATAAGACTTTGTAAGGGCTAATTAATCAGAGCAGTGTTGGGTGGTGGTTCCAGTCTCTGCATGGGTGTCATCATCAGGCTTTGGATGTTGGTTCTGACATTGAAAGTTAATGGGGATGGGCCTCCCTGGTAACGCAGGGGTTAAAGTCTTAGCAGTGTTGGGTGGTGGTTCCAGTCTCTGCATGGGTGTCATCATCAGGCTTTGGATGTTGGTTCTGACATTGAAAGTTAATGGGGATGGGCCTCCCTGGTAACGCAGGGGTTAAAGTCTTAGCCCTATCAAGCTATTACCAGCCACTGCAGCCTGAGTTTGATCCCTTGCTAGGAAGTTAACCCACATGGCACAGCAGAGCTCTCTTTCACCCACTGCTTCACTCTCTTCAACCCACTGCAGTGTATTTCAGAAGATCCACCTGTTCTACTACCACTCTTATCTCTGGTGAATCTTCTCACTTCTAACCTATACCCCAGTTCTTACATTCTTACATGCATATATCATTTTTTTAAAGGAAAGTTGATGGGGCTGGTGAGAGCACATTCTTGGAGCAGGAAGAACTGGAGATATTGTAGCCATCTTTGGAAAATACCAAAATACTATCTGGATATTCATATGGCAACATAAATCATCTTTTTCAATAAATAAGTCTCTATGAAATGATTAATGCAACCTATTACAACATGAAAGGGAAGGTTAAAGTCCTTTTTGACCAGCACCTCAATCCCGGTTTCTCTTCCAAAGTGACCCTGCATTCTGTTTGATGTGCTTCTCACAGAACCTTCAGTAGGTGCATACAGACATGAATATGCACACAAGCCGACACACCTCCACAGAAAATGGTTAAGTGTTTTGCTTTACATAAACAGTATCATGCTGTGTGTCTTTCAACATGTTTCATATTCTGTAAGTCTAGAGATTTTACTAAATTGTGCTTTGAGAAATGCTGTTACGATTTTTTGCATATGTAAATAATATAGATATCACATAGTTTGTTGAATAAGTGTAAGCAGATGGACACCCAACTCTGCTTGAGGAAGAGACTTAACAAGGTGTGGGCAGATACAGGGAACCATAGGGCTACAGAGACACCAGGTCCAATAGTTCAGGGTCTGGTACCTTTCCTAGACCTGAAGGTGCATGCAGGGACAGGGGAACCATTTACTAGGGGTGGTCAGAAAAGGCTAATGATGGCAATGTGGCCACGGCCAGCAGGGAGGGGCACAGGAAATAAATGCCCTTGACCTCACCTTCCTTCGTTTTTCTAGCCAACTCCCCATGAACAGAAACCTCCCAAAAGACGGGGTCAAAGAGCCACATTGCTACCAAGCTCTTGGGGTACTAGACATGTGAAGGCATTGAGGGCCGCAGCACCTGGTACTGACCTTGGGTTAGGAGAGGGCACACGGATCATCTCTCCTGGGCCTAGGAAAGGGCCCCAGAGCCTCCCTTGGGACCTCCCTGAACCAGCTTCATGGCAAAGGTTCCAGTTGTGAGGAGAATGAGACCTGGGGGCAGATCCTGCGCCATGGTCCTACTTTCTGCTGCCAAGGGCGTCACCATGGACTCTGTCTGGCCACTCCGGCCCTCCATCTGGAGCTTCTGCATGGTTCCTCCTTGCCCTCCCCTCTAGCTTCTGTGGACACTCGTGGGGGAGCCCTGTTTGGGAGCCAAAAGCCCTGGGTGTCTGGCTCTGGAACTCTACCTTGAAGTGTTACAGAATCCCATTACTGATCTGGGTAGTCTCATCTGCAAAAGCAGGGTTCCGGACCAGATGACATGATTCCCAAAGACACCCTGCCTGGTCTCTGATGTCTAGTGCAAGACTTGAGGAGTGTACTCTCTGGCTCATTTGCATGCTGAAAAGTGTGCCTTTCCAAAGCCAGGAGGTGGCAGCAAAGCCTGTTTGGAAGGAGCCTGCTAGCCAGGTTAGGCTCTGCTCTCCAAGGTGCCACAGCTCCAAGTCCAGGGTTGGTGGCTAGGTTTTCCTAAAGATGACAACGATAGTTAAGTAGTTTTGTTAGAGGACACCACATGTACCTGTTACAGTTTTGCCATCTTCAGTGTCAGTGGTACTGCATAGCCAAGGAAACCTTTCCCACCGTACCATAGGGGAATCTTTCAGCAGCCCAGGGTGGAAGTGGGTGATGCCAGGACTGCCAGCGCCACGCTGAGGCTCAGAGACAGGCATTCTCGGGTGTGACCAGGGCCTTGTGGGATGTGTGGTGCCAAGACAGGAAGCCAAGGTTTGACCCTTTGCATGCTCTATCTTGCTATAAGGGTGAACACGGCAAGGTTCCCTCTACCTCTCCCTTTACTTTGCAAGTGAGTTAGGAGGACTGGGGTAACAGGCCACACAGCCTGAGCACTGGAAATTGGCTTCTAGCTGCCAGCTGCAATTTGATAGGCAGATGCTGGGGAAGAAACCTCAGGGAGCAAACCTCACCTTTACTCCCTTCTCCTCCCAGTCTCCTTGGAAAGACAAAACAAGTCTGACTTTACTGCCATTAGTGCATACTTGGTGTCTAGGTATGAGGGTTCACATTTGTCCATTCTTCACTTTCTTCAATAAGTAGAATTCTGATGTGGAACAAGACATTCTCTTTCTCCTCTAACTCAGTAATCTGTGGACTCAGTACAGATGTACCAGGGTGGTCCCTAGGAAAAGGGGAAGTTCCAGTTTCCCTGCCCCACCCAGAAGGAGGGTGGAGCTGAGCAGAGAAGAGGAGAGAAGGAGCTTGAAGAAGAAGAAAGGTGGATGGAGAGCCAGAGGAGACCTGAGGGAGCCACATGGAGCAAAGGGAAACATGTGAAGAAACTGTATCTGTTTCTTGGCCCTGGACTGGTTGAAAGAGATGTGGGTGAGAGACCCATGGGGAGGTGACTATGGCAGCTTTTATCTTAATTTTGATTGTGCTGTTTTCCTCCCAGACTTGTCTGACCATTTCTGATCCTCTTCTGTGGGCCCTGGCCAGAAGGTTGCTTTAGCCTTGTGGTGGGCTTTCAGGCCTTGCTTTGGACCAATCCCTTTTGGGTAGACTTTTGCCCACTAGGGTATCGTTAACTTCAAGTGTTTGATTTAGAAATTATATTCCTTGTGTTCTGTGTTGTGTACTCATTGTATTAAAGCCCCTTTCTATTAAAGCTTTTATGTCTTGTCTTGATGCAGCAGTTTGGCAGAACCTATTTAGAGAAGCAAATTTGGGGGTTCAGGGGTACTCCTCTCCCCTTGCCCTGTAAAAATTTGTCCATTCTTCACTTCTTTCAATAAGTAAAATTCTGATGTGAAACAAGACACGGTTATGTACTGTCTTTCTCTTCTAACTCAGTGATCTGGGGACTCAGCATAGGGACACAAGGAACCAGGTAAGCGCAAAGATACTTGCGGGTGACTTTTTCCTTGGGAAGGCCAAGTGAACTCAGGAGTGTTGGAGCAGATGGAATTCAAATCAGCTTTTGCTGGGACATGGGGGGAGGGTAGGGAGGGTAATGGTTATATGGGAATGTTTTTCTGATGATCCCTGACTTCTCAAACCACAGCAAGCCTTTAGGGATTCAGTAAACATTTAGGGATTCAAGGCCCAGACTGTAGTCTCTCTGGTTGCCTGTCCCTGTCCTGAGGCCATGTTTACTGCTCCTCACCCCCCCATAACAGGTTATCAGCATGCTAACTATGGGCCATGTCTAAAGCCTGAGGATGGCCTCAGTTTCCTTGTTTGTAAAATTGGGGATATGGACAAGATCATTTTTAGCCAAACCACAATAACAGACACAGCAGATTCAGGGATGCGACTGGTTTTTGTAGAATTTGTCATAGCAGCTTCCCTCCTCCCTCCAGAGGTATCTCATGGCAACAGCTTCGGGAGAGCCTCATTCTTCCATCAACTGTGGCAGAAAAAAAAAACAACAGCCATGGCAAAGGACCTCAATAGACACTCTCAAAGAAGACATTGAGATGGTTAGTAGATACAACAACAAAAAAAATTGTCCAATTCACTTACTGTAAGAGGAACGCACACTGAGTTATGATGTCATCTTTTGAGTTTGGGGTTCTTGGGTTCACTCTGGGAAAGGCTTCCAGAGCTCCCCTTTCAGCGGCACACGGCGAGATTCTTCATGAGACAGAGACTCAGTTATTTTTAAAGAGGAAGTTTATTAGAAACAGACAGGAGAGGGGAAGACACTTGGTTAGGTGCAAGTGGGCAGGAAGAGCTGCCCTGAAAGGGACAGGTTTGCAGGGAAAGAGGCCTGCATGGTTGCAGGCAGGCAGGTGGTCTTACGAAGAGGCCTCCCCTGAGGGAGGTCAGTACAAAGAGGTCACGGGCAGGAGGCTGCTGCCTTGCAGAGGGAGAGAGCAGGTGGAAAGAAGCACCTGCATAGGCACAGGTGGGCAGAGGAGTGGCTGCCCTGTGCTGGTGGAGAGACTGCCCTGATATAGACAGCTTCTCTCTGGGAGGGGCTTACTCCTTGAGAGCCCAGGTTTGTTGACTTTGAATAGAGTCTGAGAGGACAGAGATTCCCTAGTGAGCTTCATCTCCATCTCCATGTCCTTGTCTTTACCTGGGTGCCAGGCATCCTGGCTTTGGTGCCCTGATGCTATGGCTGTGTCAACGGCTGCGTTTGCCCCTTTTACCCGTCCCTTTGTGTGACTCAGTCTTGTGATGCCTCTCCTGCATTCCTTCCTTCAGCATTCATGACCTCGCCATTAAAACCACACTAAGATTTGACCTTACCATTATGAGAATGGCCCATATAAAAAATAATGAAATTAACAGATGTTGGTGAGGTTGTGAAAAGGGAACTCTCATCCACTATTGGTGAGGTTGCAAGCTCCTACAGCCCCTGTGGGAAATGGTTTGGAGTTGTCTCAAGAAACCAAAACTGAAAATCTCAATTGACCCAGCAGCACCATTTTTAGGTATCTATCCAAATAATATGAAACATTTAACAATATTTCTAACACCCATGTACGTTGCAGCACTGTTTACAATCCCCAAATCATGGAACTGATGGAGGAAGGAATGCAGGGGGAGGCATCAAAACAGGATTGATTCACACAAGGGGGATGGGTAGATGGGGCTAGTATAGTGTTGACACAGCTCTAAAATGAAGGTCCTCAGGCACCAAAGCCTAGATTCCAGGATGTGGTGGACAGGTCCCAGCAGATTACAGACTGTTGGAGGCTGTGTCTGAAGCTCAGATCCAATGGGTAAAAAAAAGGACATACAGATGAAGCTCACTAGGGAATCTCCAACCCTTTCAGATTCTATTCAAAGTCAACTCCCAATGAGTGAGCCCCTCCCAAAGAGAAGCTGCCTACATCAGGGCCGTCTCTCACCAGCTGGTGCAGCTGTTCTCTGCCCATGTGTGACTATGCAGGTGCTCCTTTCACCTGCTTTCTCCCTCTGCAGGGCAGCAGCCTTCTTGCCTGCCCGTGGCCTTGCCAGGACCTCTCTGCACTGACCTCTCTCAGTGGAGGCCACTCTCCTAAGGCTGCCTGCCTGCAACCATGCAGGTCTCTCTCTCTGCAAATTTCTCCCTTTCGGGAAAGCTCTTCCTGACCACTTGTGTCTATGCAAGTGTCTTTTCCTCTCCTGGCTCTTTCTTTCTTTCTTTCTTTTTTTTAAAGATTTATTTATTTATTCATACAGAACTGGGGTACAGGCCAGAGGCTCAGGGGTGGCGAGAGGCTTCACCAGAGACAGAGTGGGGAACAGAACAGGCAGATCGACGAAGTACACTGCTGAGGGGAGCAGCGGGAGGGCCAGGAGAGGTCTGCCACGCCATGTGGTCACCTCCGGGGCAGGCGGGGATCGAACTCATGTGGAAGCAGCTTTAGATTCTCAGTGCTGTGTTTTAACCCGCTGCGCCACCAGGGAGGGCCTCCTGTCTCTTTCTAATAAACTTACTCTTCAAATGTAACTGAGTCTCTGTCGCGAGAAACTTGCCCTATGCCGCTGCAAGGGAGCTCTGGTAAAACCTTTCACAGAGTGGACCCATGGACCCCGAACTCCAAAAAACGACATCAGAGCCAACTCCCAATCACCCTTCAACAGATGAAATGACAGAGAAACTGCGGCGAATATATACAGTGGAAATTACACAGCTGTGAAGAAAGATGAAACGGTGAATTTTGGCACAAAGTGGATGGATCTTGAGGTGATTATGATGAGTGATATGTATCAAAGTGTGAGATATTTTGGATGGTTTCACTCTTCTGCATAATATAAATGTCCAAAGAATAATCACACACAAATTATAGAAATAATAAAAATGTGAACTTAGATATAAAAATTGATTACTGGAGACTAGAGAAAAAGTGGAGAGATTGAGGAAGGGAGACAGATGGGATATGGGCACAGGTAATTTGGTGGGGACAAAAACAAAGAAATAAAATTGAGTTAGCCAATTTCTGAAAATGTGAAATCAAAACCAAATAGAAAATATTAAAAGGCAGCAGAGCAAAATATTAATCTTACAAAAGTAAGCCTTAGGAATAAAATTTATAATAAAGTATAAAAAATGTCTAGAAAATTGTCCAGGCTACTTTCCAAAGAAATGTTACAGGACAGGGAGAGAGGGGCACCCCTGAATCCCCAAACCCTTGTCCTATAACAGAAAGACAGCACAGCCTCCTGGTATCTTCTTTCAAGTTACCATGGAGCATTTTGGGGAAGTCATAAAATGAGCACTTTTTTAATCTGTTTTTAAATTTCCCGAAGGATGACTCTGATTCATAGCCACCACAGATGCAGGTGTGAACACTTCTAGCAATACTTTATTTTGTCTCCTCAGGCTTCCTTTCTATTGGCTTCTAATAACTTGGCCTGACCTTAGCTATCTTGTTATCCATATGTCTCAATCTGTTTTCTACTCAAGAACTCAAGTTTGAAAGCAAACATTCCTTCAATCCACAGAGAATGCAAATTCAAAACCAGAGTTGTCCTGGTTCTTCTAGTAAAGTTTCCTGAAGTGATAGATAAGGAGACAGATATACTTGATGGTGTCAGTTCTATGTGGAACACAGAGAACCCAAACAGTGGGTCATGCAAATACAGTCTTTAAATCCAACCCTGTGATACATCTGGTAATAGATCTGAGGCATCCAAGAGGGCTGGGTGAGACTGAGGAGGGAGAGGGATGAGAATGTGGGGACAGCACAGTGCACTGTGGTGGAGGACTCTTGGAGTTCTGATGGTGGGAGAGCTGGGTTACCGCACCATGGCGGAGAAAGTCTATCTGCTAAACATTAACAGAGAAGTAAAATCATGGTGATTCATTCATTTAAAAAAAAAAGGAAAAAACTATAAATTTGAGTAAAATGTCGAGGCTACTCTTACCAGGTATAAGGAAGTCAGGACACCCAGGCTAACAGGGCATGTTTATTGTAGGAGTACTTGACTCTGGATAAAGCGCCCCCTTATGGACATCATGGGCTTATTTCCATTTTAGCTTGTGCTGCGCAGGTTAACATTGTAACTGTTGGAGGGCAGACCTGACCAGAGCTACAATTCAAGAAATGCAACCAGTTGCTTCCCACAGGACCCCAGGTGTTTGCTTCATTCCCAGAGGGGCAGGGGGTGCGGGTTGGTGGGGTGCAAAGAAGGGATGGGTCCTCTTGGCCAAGGTGAAATATGCACTCTCATTCATTCCTGAGAAAAGAAGGAATGTGTACCATCCTTACTCAGAGAAATGAAAATTTACTGCTGGCCATAGTAATTCTACTTTTGGGAAATGATCCAAGGAAATGCTATGAAATAAAATGTGTAAAGCCATTCACCAGCATTTCTTTATAGGAATAAATGTAAACGATCCAGATGAAAACCCGAGGAAATGGTACGAAGTTTCTTTGTAGCAATTAGAGGGTCCACCGTGAAGGAAGGGCAGAGGACTAAGGGTCCAGCGGGCTGGAAAGCGCCCGAGAGAGTCAAGCCCAGAGAGCAGGCAGTGTGCGGCTCCTGGTGGCCAGGAGGGGCGGTGCGGGCTCAGCGGAGATGAGGACTGTGCTGAGGACGGTGAGGCCGCGGCTGGGGGAGGCGGAGGCAAAGCTTAAAGGGAGAGCAACTCCGCCACCATTCTATCATTATTAGGTGCGGGGGGAGGGGGGGCACATTTGTGGTTCATCGGTGATCTCTGCTAAATATCCCTGAGCACGTTTATAAACCCAAATAGACCTGTTTTGCCGTTCTGTGGCTTCCTGGAACTTTCCTTGAGGCTATTTTCAGAGAAGAGGGTGGATATTGCCTCCCTTTGAGTTTGAATTTCCAAACCCGGGCTGCAGAGGGGCCGCTGGGCGGCGTGGCCACCCTCGGGGCGGGCCGTGGGCGTGTCCCGCCCCACCCACCAAATCTGCGGGCGCACCTGCGCGGCCTTCTACCTGCGCAGGCGCCCTCGGGGCAGCGCCTTCCGGACGCGACTGCTGGGGTCCCAGAGACTTGGAGTGGAGTTGCCACTTGGGGCAACCTGGTGTATTCTGTACCTCTCCGGGAAGCGTCCCGAGGGGTGAGCCAAAGGTGAGCAGAAGGTGGGAACAGCTAGCTCCTTGTGTGTGGGGGGCTGCCTGTGGAGGGGTCTAGTTGGAGGACCAGAGGTGGGGATAGGCTGTCAGTGAAGACTTTGGAGGGTGTGGGGGGCGTCTGAGAGAAAGGGCTTCTTTTTGGGTTCATTACCCTGCCCGGAGACTTCCATTTCATACCTAAGCCGACCCTTCAGTGTCCAGCCGCCTTCGACCAAGCACATTTGGGACATTGATGACACCTGGCGTGGAATTTCTGCGCTCGTTGTTCTGTACCATCGATCTGTGTATTTTTATGAGTGGGTTTATAATGTGGTTTGGGAAACTACTGTAAAATTTTCTGGGGCTGT
>NW_004567132.1:13015567-13024682 GCF_000260355.1 Condylura cristata | reverse complement strand
TTTAACCTGCTGCGCCACAAGGGAGGGCCACCACACTGCATTTTTTATAGAAAAGTAGAGATTAAATCCAGTATGGCTTCCTCCAGTATCATCTGCATATGTTCATTGATCTGCATATGTTTAGGCCGAGACAAGTTGGAATGGAAGTCCCTGCATTCAGAATACTTGTATTCTTAATGTCAGTCATTCACTCTTCCCATCCATAGAAACTAAATCCAAGGGCTTGTTTCTTGGAATAAAACCTGCTGCGCTGCTTCCTAGGTTCCATCCCGACTTCAGACATCTAATAAACGCTGTCTAACTTGAGACTTTGTGCCCAGTGAACAGCTTGTGGCCTGGCAGCAAGGTGCGTCCATTGCCATCTTGAGTATTTTGGCCCTCCACCAGCCACCGGGATGTGTAGCTTGCCATATCCGAAGTCCATAACTTTCAATAACATTAATTCATCCTATCAGAAGCACGAATGCCTTTCCGCATATTTGTGTTTTCAGTTTCTTTCAACAGTATTTCATGGTTTTTGATTATACAGCTTTTTTCTCCACTGAGTGTTTTCCCAGGTATTTTGTTTGCTTTGATGCAATTGTAAATAGTATTGTTTTCCTATTGACTATTTTGTTGGGTCACTTCCAGAGTGCAGAAACACAACTGAGTGTGTATATTGACTTTGGTTTCTGTATCTTTACCAAACTCATCTTTTCTAACCGTTTTGTGGGGCGGGTTTTGGTGGGCTGCACAAATTGGGAAATTAGGAAAGCCTGCTATTTCTACCACATCCTGGGTCACCTGCAACACCCTGAACACATATTTAGCTATAGAATGTTCCCTCAGCTACTCTTCATCAGGTGTGAACTCCCACAAAGATACAGCTCCTCGACATTGGAGGGATTGGGTCTGGTAGGGCTCCTACTCCATAAGGAATCTCATAGGCTCTTTTCTGGAGGGATTTTGCAAAGCAATTTATTTTCCATTACTGTAAAGGCACAAGAAGCTTGAATGATAGTGTGGAATGCTCTATCTCATACTCAGATTCCTGTCTACCGCACTCAGATTCCAAAATACTGCATATTTTGTCCCTTGAAACATTCCATTGTGTGTTTTCATCACAATATTCCATTTTGCATTTAACCTAGATATTCTAGGGAACCATCACACATTTCCCCAAAGAGTGAACCACTGTGATTTCCCTGTTAAAATCCAATCCACAGGCCCATTTCAACTTTTACCAGCTGCCCCGGCTGCATGAAAACCTGTCATTTCCATTTTTATCTCTTTTTCTCTTCTGAAACTTCCTGAAGGATTTTGCATTTTCACAACCCTCAGGATTTAATGTGAGCAAATGCCAGCAATCTAGGTACACTTTTCTGTTTCACCTAATTCACATAGGTTCTTGTATTTGTCCGATTTTTGTTGGTTTGTTTGTTTTTTTCTTTTCTTTTCTTTTGGCACCTTCTACCTGTTTACTTCATGGGTACTTCAGATTTTGTTTCCTGTGATTTAGAGACCCTTTTTTGGTGGTAATAAAGCAAGAGAAAAATGAAATAAATTATCATTTTATCATGGTTTGTAATACAACCTAGACAAAACAGGCCAGTATTTCATCCACCCTCTGACCTTAATCTGTTTTCCAGAACTTTTTCCGTAATACTTGTAATCAAAATTAGTGACTGACATTTTTCCCTTTGACCCACTCTCTCTCCGTTCCATCTTAAGATCAGACCCTCACTTATTTCTTAGAGCCCTGTAGTTTTTATTAGCATTTTACTTGTTCTGTGTACACATCCAGCAGTTGCCGTTGCCATTCTGACTTGCTTTATCAAAGGAGTCCCTGAAATTCCTTCTATTTTGTTGTCAGTGGTGATATTTTGCCTTTCCTTATGGCTGAACAGCGTTCCATCATGGGGGTAGACCGCTTCTTCCCGATCCAGTCCTCCCTCAGTGGGAAAACAGGCTGTGGCCTCTAAGTGTAAATTGGTTATAAGTACGCAGAGAAGGTGAGCTCAGCCTCTCCACTGTCCAGAGCCTTTTCGTGTCCCCACTGAAATTGAACTTGACTACTCTGGATACTCACTGAAGAAAAATGTCTCTGCCTTTGTCCTCTTGTGTCATTTAGCCATTTAAAAGGGCTCTCAAGTGTCCTCCAAGTAGTAGCGCTTGTCAGAATTTCCCTCCTTGTTTAAGTGAATATGGCATGGCTGTAGGTCACATTTGTTTTAGACATTTGTTTGATTTGTTTGTCACATTTGTTTTAGACATCGATAGATTGTGACTAATGCTGCTGTGAACATGGGTCTACAAGTACCTGTTTGAGTCGCTGCTCTCAATTCCTTTGGGTAAGATCCTGCAGGGGACCTGCTGTATCTGTGTTAACTCTGGGTTAAGTGTGAAGAGAATTGCCACACTGCTTTCCCCTGCAGCCTCACCAGTTTGCTTTCTTCAACTATTGAAGTTTGTGGATCTACCACATTTTGTTTATCCACTCACTCACTGATGGACATGTGCACATTTTTATGTTTGTGTGATGAGCAGTGCTGCTGCAACCCTTTGTGTACAAAATTTATCTTGAACATCTGTTCAATTCTTTGTGGTGTATGTCTAGGTGTGGAAACGTTGGAAAATATGGCAACACTGTTTTTCACATTTTGGAAAATGCCAAACTATTTTAAACCCAGCCTGCTTCATTTTACATTTCCACAGACATAATATTTATTACTCAACATTTTCTGCATTTCAACCATTGTAAGTGGGCTTAGGGGTTTGTGATTATAGTTTTAGTTTGTATTTCTATAATGACTAGTGGTGTTGAAAGTCTTTTCAGGTTCTTCTTGACTATATGTATGTGTAAAGAGTCTCTTCAGGTCCTTGTCCATTTTAGGATTGGTTCCTTATTGGTTGTGAAATTTCTTTGTATATTCTGATTGTTGGGAGTGACCAAGTGTGGAGACTTACTGAGGGACTGGATAAGAGCAGTAATAAATTAGGCCTTGCATTCAAGAGTGATAAGGCGGTAATAAACTGGGCCTTGCATCCAATTAACAGGGCCTTGCATCCTGGATGGGACTAGCTGAGGGTGATAATGAACTGGGCCTCACATCAAGGACATAGCGATGAGTCACCCCTTGGAAATCTGAGCTTAGGACCTATATAGGAGACCTTCCCCCTTATTGAGTTGGCAGTAGCTGTGGACCCCACTCTAGGGGCTCTGTCTCAGCTGCTGTCTGGGAGAATAAACTCTGCTTGCTCAGCCTTTTTGCCTCCCGCCTTCCTTTCTTGCGACTGGTCACAGAAGTTGGGGCAAAACACTGATCAGCAGACTCTCGTCAAATCTATAATGTCAAGGAAAGCTACCTAATGGCACAAAAGTCAAAACCCAAGCCACTGGAGCTTTTGAAGAAAGAATCAGTTTACTGTGAGGTACCCAAGGCTAAAGTACCATCTACACTTCTTAATGATGGCTTCTTAGCCTGTCTTCGCCATTATATAATGTTCACCCCATTTTCTATGTACTTTCCTAAGCACAGCACAAAATAATGAAATCCGTGTAACCTCCATTTTGTGCTAAAACTATTGTTTCCTTGTAGAAAATTCCTTTTTGGATTGGAATGGCAAATTGCTCACAAGCCATACTGCACTTTTGCTTGTTGTGAAATGTTGGGCATTTATGCTGTCTCTTACCTTCCTTCATTCCCAATTGCCCTCTACAGAGTCCCCAAGCAGTCACCCCTCTCCTATCCCTCCCAGTCAGTTATCATCTGTGACATTTTTTTTCTCTGTTCCACAGATATTTTATTGTATGACTTTCCTATTTAAAAGAATGTGCATAGCTGAGGAGACAGCCAGTGTCCTTTGATGATGATGAGACTCCCCGCTTCCTTTGAAGACATGGCTGCCTCCTGACTCCAGGGCAAAACATCATACTTCCTCTTTGGAGCACTTCCACCCCTTTATTCCCTCATCACAGTTCTGTCGACCACTTTTTTCCTGCCCTCCCTCTTCTCCTTGTGATAATCAAAGTCAAGTCTTTAGTATACTTTTCCTGGCATCCCAGAGCTGTTGCTCCATTCTCTGATTCCAGAGTTTCTACACAGCGTGAAAAGTCTGGGATCTTCACTTATTGAAAGTATTTCCTCCATTGTAGACTATTGCCAGATGGCAAGGCGTTGGTATCTGTGGGTCCCTGGGGATGAGGGGACTCTTACTCAGTAAGAGAAGGGGAAGGTATAGATTTTGGGTTATCTACCTGAGTTGGGCCGTCAATTCACTGCAGCAGGATATAGAAAGGTGGCCAGATGGCCCAGCAAAACTTAGAAAATCCCTTAGGAAAGAGAATTAGGAGAAATATGCTAGGCAGACTGCTAAAGACTTAACTATTTGAATGTATAGTGGCGGTTACAATTAGAGGTTACAGAACATGGAGGCGATAGTTCATCGAAATTTGCATAGCACTGATGTCTTTAGTGCTAAGGCTTCGATGAAGATGTACTCATCTTTGTCAACCGTACGTGTCACAGGGGCAGTTGCCTGTCTGTCCGATAGTTGCCCCGCATGAGTTTGTCCCTGATCTGTGTCAGCTTCCTTCAGTTGGTTCTGCCACTTTCCTCCACCACTGAGTTAATAGTTCCCTAGTAAGGTGATGGGGAGATTTACCAAGCGACACACACACACCATCACATTTAATCTGAGAAGTCTCTCCTTAGGTTCTGTTTCTTCTCTGATTGGAAAATGAAGCCTGTCCCCTTTGGAGACACTGGCAGCTGCAAGCGGAAATTACCGGGCTCAGTCCTATAAGTGTCTATTATATTATACATCATAGGCATCTTTTTTTTTAAACACATATGTGTTCCTCCAGAGAAGAAAAGTTATACAACCTATCACAGCACATGTGTTTAAAAAACAACAAAAACTGTTGAAGATTCAAGACTCAGCAGCAGTCCCCCTCATTTAGTGGCTATCACTGTTTTTTTCTTCTGTGGGGTGTCTAAGAAATGCAAACAATACCATTCATAAATAGAATGATCAGTTTTGCTAATTACAAATGCATGATTTCATTGATAAGAAAATTATGTAGTCTCTCACTTTTAATGTGTGTGCGGCCCCACACCTGTGTGTGTCAGTGTGTGTTAGATGCTGACTTTTCACCTCATTCTGGACTCTTAACTTGCCCGCATCTTCTTCTGTACAGGATATACCGTGAATAAATAAGAGTCTCCAGGAGCATTTAGTTCCAGTCTGAATCAGGACTCAGCCATCTAGACACGCCAACTTGTACCTCTCTAGCCACTTTGCCTTCAGTCTCCTGGGCGCCAGAGGGAGAGTGGAGAACATCTATGTTAATCAATAAACTGTTTTTCCTTTGTGTCTTTTGCATTGGATTAAGTGGGAACTCAATTAAGGTGCGTTTTCTTCTGGTTGAGAAGAAGCTGTAAGTGAGCTAGGAATTATTCTGTTGCACAAAAAGACTCATACATGGCAGAGGATGGGGTTGGGGGATTACTTCAGGGAATGGCCAGAGGATGTGCTCCTTCAGGTATTGGGTGGAGACTAAAATTCATAAGTTTGATTTAGAAAATCTGAAGCCTGATTGGTCTGAATAAGGGTAAGTGAATTCACTTAGAGTTCTTTAATCGTTTCAATACTTGCTTGATTTTGTTTGAGTTTGGTTCTTTTGGAACCTCCAACCAAAACCCTTTACAACTAGCTAACAGGTTTTTATTTTTTGTTGTTTGTTCATTTACTATTATGATATTTGCATTTGAAATCATCAAGTCAGGTTGCATTTGCACAGAGTGCCATGGGATAAGGTGAAGTGTTGTAGAATGGTTGTGATCTTTACAAAAACAAGTTCTTCCTAAGAGAAAAAGGTTGATGTACCTTCAGTTGGAGCCATTTCTCCTTTTGCATGGAAATGCTCACATCATTCAACACATTTTCTCTTTTAGGCTAATGAAGACTCTGATGCTGGCATTGATGAAGCTCAGGTTGAACTGGAGGCTGAGCTCAGTTATTTAGGTACCTGAGACTTAATATGTGACAGCTTTTATTGCAACATATAAATGAAAACACATCTCTGTTACCCAAAACACCATAATCAAGGTTGTGATAGCATCTAAAAATGATCTTATTTGGGCCCTCCCTGGTGGCACAGCGGGTAAAGCACAGCACTGAAAGCTAACGCCATTTCCTCATGAGTTTGATTCCCGCCTGCCTCGGAGGTGACCACATGGTGTGGCAGACCTCTCCTGGCCCGCCCACTGCTCCCCTCAGCAGTGTACTTCGTCCGTCTGCCTGTTCTGCTCCCCACTCTGTCTCTGGTGAATCCTCTCACCCTCCGCATCTCTGGCCTGTACCCCAGTTCTATATGAATAAATAAATAAATCTTAAAAAACAAACAACAACAACAACAACAAAAAAAAAACCTGACCCAACACAAGGTTTCCCTATGTGAGAAAGTGAGAACCTGCAGACAGCCTGCAGGAAACATGTTTTTTCTTTCCTCCTCTCTCCCCAGCTGGGTAGACAGCCCAGCATTCTGAAGACACAAGTCAACCCACCCAAAAACAGTGACAGTACACTCTTGCTTTCTCCTGTGAGCAAAGTCAGAGCACAAGTTGGTTCCAGAGAGGCAGACCATTGGAAAAGTGGATGAAGAAGGCCCTGCAACTTTCAGTGGCAGGTGGCCAACCACCAAGGCTTACTGATCCATGTGACCAGAGAGGCAGGCCTGACATGTGATCCTACCTTTATTACCAGTGTCACATTTTCAAGGAACACATTTCAGGTTTCCTCACTTAATTCTTATTATTTGATTACTTTATACCCCATACTGACACTATACCAGAACTTGAAAACCACCAAAGTGCTACATGTCATATGGGTGTCACTACAAAGCAGCTGAGAAAGAACAATCCTACTTAAAAGTCCCCTCCAAGGAAAGATGGAAAAGTTTCTCAATTAACTTGTCATCCAGTACATAAGAAAACACCTTTATAACTGACATTTTCTTCTTCTTCTGCAGACAAACTGTGAGTTTATAGAAAATAAACACTTAGTTTTTTTATGAATGTGGAATTTTATGAACCTTTGAATGAATGTTACAAAAAGCTATGGATGTATGTAAAGTGCTATGTATATGCAATTTATTTTATTTCTATTTTGGGATAAAATATTTTGTTGCCAGTCAAAATGAGAAAACCATATGGTGTCGGTCTTAAGATTTGGTCATGACCCATAAATAAGATAATTTTTTTAAAGCTTTTTAAAAAGATTTATTTTTTATTTGTACATACAGAACTGGGGTACAGGCCAGGGGCTCAGGGGTGGTGAGAACTTCACCATAGACAGAGTGGGGAGCAGAGCAGGCAGGTCAAGGAAGTACACTGCTGAGGCGGGCAGCGGGCGCAACAGGAATGGTCTGCCGCGCCATGCCGGTCAGCTCCCTGGACGGGCATGGAACTCGTGCTGCAGTGGCTCCGAAAACTGCATAGTGCTGTGCTTTAACCTGTTGCGCCAGGGAGAGCCCTAGCTTACTTTTCTTCCCATTATTTTCCCATATTTTTAATTGCGAAAGATTACACTTGAGTATAGTAATGACGTAGAGCTTGAGAATTACAAAAGGAAGAGTCATAACTAGCTCAAGAAAGATAAATTCACATCATTTCATAATCTCCCTCCTCCATAAGCAAGTACCAATATGACTTTCATAAAAATTATTTCTCTCTCACGTCATTATGTCACTCTAGTATGTATCAGTAAGTGTACAATTAAATATGATTTCAATTTTTCCTGGCATTTAGAATTTAGTAAATGATACGTTTACATCTTGACTCAACATCAACAATATTTAGGCAAGATTAATGCACATTACTGGATGCAGCTAGAGCCTACTTACTTTACTGCTGCATAATATTCCACTTGGTGCAAAGTAATTTTCCATTCTATTCTTTATACACATAAGGGTTAAAAGAGTATCTTGCTAATGTTTTCTGCCTGTGGTGGAATTAATTACATATGTCTGGGACTTTATATTCTGCTTTAGTCATTTAACATTGTAACATAAGTATTTGCCAGGTCATTAGAAGCTATTAGGAATTATTGTATCTAATGGCTGCATTTCATGCATGCATGGCTATGCTGTAATTTACTTTATATTCCCTGGGGGCTTTGATTTAGCTGGTTTCCTATTTATTTGTTACTGTAAAGAAAATACTGGTGAACGCTTTTACACATAAAGCCCTCTGTCTGTATTTGAAAGTATTTCCTTAGGTCTTTTCCCAAAACTAGGACGACTATTTCTGCTTAAAATAAAGTAAAACTTTTAAATTCAAGGTTTTCTGCAGAAGGGTGGTGTGAATTTATTTTCTCTGGAATGAATGAGAACACATGACTCATGTCATCCTTGCCAATAGTTCAGTCTATCTAGCTGCCGTCTTCAAGGCTTTTGACACAAATTCCAACCGTGGCCCCCATCACACACACCCCCGCCAACCTCACAGCGCCCCCACCCCCCGCCCTCCCCGCCTCTCCTCGCTTTCTGCTTGGCCGCCTCTCTCCCTTTTGCTTTGGAGCCATCACCTTTATTCTCGCTTTTGCCACATTACTCCTCGCCACCAGGCACCATTCTCTGTTCTCTGTGTCTCTGTACTTGGCCCTCTCCGCCCTTTCCGTTCCCCCCGACCCTCTCCCTTCTCTGCGTTTCATTATTCTGCATTTTGCCCCTTTCCGTCCCTCCTCCGCTTTTGCACCTCACTCCACTCTGGGCACCCCTTCGTCTTTTGCCTCACCCATCTCCACTGTCACTGCTACCGGTTATTCCAGCATTAGCCTTCTGGTCCACACGGCTTTGGCCTCCATTCCTCTCATCTTTCCTTTGCCACAGGAGCCGCTCTTGCCGCCAGACCCATTTCCGCTCGCTCTTCCTCCTCTTAGTCCCCTGGCTGCAATTATCCCACGTTAACCCGGGGCACAAGACGGCACTATGGGTTCTGGAGTGCCTCTGTTTACCCCGAGGCCGACACCGTGCCCACTTGCAAGTCAGGTTGCTCAGAGGAACCTGATTATCCCACGTTACCACCCCGGTCCACAAGAGGGCGCTCTCCGTTCGGCGACTGCTGCTTTAGCC
>NW_004567132.1:13007693-13012562 GCF_000260355.1 Condylura cristata | reverse complement strand
AAAAAAAAAAGAAGAAAAACAAAAGAAAGTAAGCTAACTCAAAAAAAAAGTATCTTGGGATGGAAAAAATCAGTTGACTCTTGTTCCTTTTGTTTAGTTAGTTCTTTTCAAAATTCTATAATGTGTACTACTCTCCTTTATTATCAGAACCATTCAAATGAAGCTAATGAAAAAATTCATTGCTGAAATTTTGCTCTGTGGCAGGTGAAAAGTATTATTAAGGTTTCATCTTAAGAACGCCATTGTGGTCATGAGAACCACTGACAGAAGAAACTATGGGCTCAGGGCAGTCAAGCAGGTGCAGGTGGGCACAGCAGTAGGCCCTGCTATGGTAATGTCCAGGTCACCTCATTTTACTTTAGTGAGGGAAATTGGCTTTAGAGCCTGAACCTAAGCCGCGATTCATTTTTATGTTTAGAAATCCATTCTGTTTACTCAATAGCTTGGTACAGTTTACCATAAGGAGAAAACAGAAAGTAAGACACAACTTCAAAATCTGGGCTCCTTTCAACTTTCCAAATACGAGCGCTCCATAAGTGGTATATACCTATGGGGAGAACAAGACAGAATTATGAATGGAGCCATGACATTTCATAAAACAAAATTTATGTAACAGAAAGATGCTTCCTGTGGTTAGTTAACTGTCTTCACAAAAAGAAAAAAGAACACAACAGAATAGAATGAAGTTCCAGTGTTCTAATCAGCTGGTCACACGTCAGCATACACCCAGTGTCCTTGCAGGCAACATGTTCTCATTTATCATTTCATCTGGAGCTCAAATCCGGCTTCATTTCAGCCGAAACTCCGCAGGCAACAGGAGGGACTGTGGCATCAAAATGCTCATTTACACTTTTGTGGTAGTTAAAGTGGCCTTATTTCTGGTCAAACTTGTAAATCACACAAGGCCAGAAGCACCTTAATTTAAATAGGTGTTATGACTCAACTAAAAAGAGGAAAAGGAAAAAGGAAGATGACCACCCTCTGGGAAAAGCCTGAGGCATTTAAAGGTACCTCAAGAATGCCAACATTTCACACCAACCCCCACCGCCCATTGAGAAGGTGCATTTTTTTTTTTTTGGTATAAAATATTTCACTCTAAATGATTTTCTCAGCCGTCAGTGAAAGAATGTCACTCACACATGGTGGGCACTCACACATGGTGGGCCCCAGCCCCTCTTCTTTTGAACATGGTGAATTTCAATCTAGCAGTGATTACAACTATTGTAATCAAATGTGTAAAGCTCAACACATTTCATTTTAGCAATTTTGAAATTGAATTGGTACACACCAAATACAATTTACATCCTCACAAACATTGCCACCTTACACTGTGGGGATACCAGAGCCTTCTGCACTAATCTCAGAATTTTTAGGTTAACTCCTTTTTGAGAAGACAGGGATATCTGCTTCTATAGCAGTTTAAATTTCCAAAATGCTACTATGGTAATGGGACTATCTGGTGGGCTTGGCTGGCTTCATTCCCAAGTAGCCAACTGGGTCAGGGGACCCATGGGCACAAAGTCTGATGCTGCTGTCCACTGAGCTCACTTACAGAGAAGTCAGAATGAGGCAAAAGGGCACTGGTGTCCACCCAGAGCAGCCTCGCCCTGGTGCTCTGGACACCAGTGATCCAGCTGGTGGGAGCTGGCCTGCTGCCTACTAGCCAGCCCTCAAATGGTCACCTGACTGCTTGCATCTTCGCCCCTGACTCCCACCCTGCAGGGATGTGACAGCTCCTCTGTGCCCCACAAAACCCACAAGTCTTGAATGCCCGCAACAGGGTATCATCCCAGTAATCACAAGGCCCCTCCCCGCCATCTAAGAGAGGTTTGTAGGGCTGCTCTGACTTTCCCCTCTGGAAGGTTGCCTTCAGGCAGATCTGTGCTTCCCCTCTACATCAGTAAGGAGAGGAGAGAGAGGAGCTTGACAGGCAAGAACCTGTCCCAAAGAGGAGGGCTTTAGGGCAGACAGGCCCAGGTCAGGGCCATGGTTTTGTCTTCCAATTCTGGTGGCCCAGTTTCCTTACCTAATCAAGGGAATGTGTCCCCCTTAGCCCCTAGCTGTAGAGGTATGTACCAGCCATGTGTGTGCCTGTGACTTAACACATTTCCACTATCACATAGAAGGTGAGGACTCAAGCAGCAAGGGAGAGCTCAGAGTGCCCTGAGGCCATCAGGTCGCAGGTAGGCAGCTTTGGCAAAGGGCCACAGAACTCTGAGGGGAAGCTGAGGGGCCATGCTCTTCCCCTAAGGGACTCCTACTGCACAATGGGGACAGGATGGAGCAGGGTGGGTCAGACTGGGCTGCATAGAAAGCAGCTAATCTGAGAATCAGCCCTTGAAAAAGAACCAGCCAGGTGAATGGAAGTGAAGAAAACAGAGTTGGGAATCTGAGAGAGAGTCTGAGCCCTAAGAAAACAAGAGACAGGGACCTCCTTGGTGGTGCAACGGGCTAGGACACAGCACTGCAAGCTAGCTCAGCCGCTTCAGTGCGAGTTCGATCCCCAGCCCCAGAGGTGATCCACATGGCAGGGCAGACCTCTCCTGACCCGCCCACTGTTGCCAATCAGCAGTGTATTTCGCTGATCTGCCTGTTCTGCTCCCCACTCTCTCTGCTGAATCCTCTCACCATCCTGCACCTTTGGCTTGCACCTCAGTTCTATATGCATAAATAATAAGAAGAGGGAAGGCAGGAAAAAAAGTGGTCGACAGAACTGGGATGAGGGGATAAAGAGGTGGAAGTGCTCCAGAGAGGAAGTGTGATGTTTTGCCTTGGAGTCAGGAGGCAGCCATGTCTGCAAAGGAAGCGGGAGTCTCATCATCATCAAAGAACACTGGCTCTCTCCTCAGCTATGCACATTCTTTTAAATAGAAAAGTCATACAATAAATTATCTGTGGAACAGAGAAAAAAAATGTCACACATGATAACTGTGGGGCATAAGAGAGGGGTGACTGTTGGGGACCCTGTGGAGGCAGGTTGGGAATGAAGGAAGGTAAGAGGCAGCACAAATGCCCAACATTTTGCAATGAGCAAAAGCACAGTATGGCTTGTGAGCAATTTACCATTCCAGTCCAAAAAGGAATTTTCTACATGGAAACAATAGATTTAGCATGCAATGGAGGTCACATGGATTTCATTATTTTGTGCAGTGTTTGGGAAAGCACATAGAAAATGGGTGAACTTTATAATGGTGAAGACAGGCTAAGAAGCCATCATTAGAAGTGTAGATGGAATCTTAGCTCTTCACGAGTCACCATCAGGACTCCTGCTAATGTCTTCACTGCCAACCTGCACTGAAAATGAACAGTGTAAGATGGGATGGTGCCTAGTTGCGAGATGGTGTCAGGCCAGGATAGTGCTAGAATAGTTGTATTTAGAGAGGTTAGAAACAGCACAACTTAAAGAGTTGGTGGGGTAAAAAATCTGAAATACCAAACCAGAAATTAAGGAAAATAAACAAGAGACGGGCCGGAACTCACCAGCAACAATCTGAAGGGAGTGACAGGTGTTGACACATGCTAATAGGCCACAACCAGCCTCGGGGTGGGAAACAAGACCCTGCTTGCTTAGAACACAAGGCAAGAAGTCTGCACATGAGACTGGGTCCTGTTCTGTTTCTGAAGGACTCGGAAAGCCCTGCCCTTCTTGCTCACCCTGCAGTTACCTGCTCTGGGTGGGCAGGTCCCGTGGCTGTTACGAATATGTGTTACTGAGACATCAGCCTCTGATGTGGGGGTCTTTCTTTTTTTTAAAGATCTATTTTTATTTATACCTGGGGTACAGGCCAGAGGTGTGGTGGGTGAGAGGATTCATAAGAGACTGAGTGGGAAGCAGAACAGGCAGGGTGACTGAAATACACTGCTGAGGGGCACAGTGAGTGAGTCAGGAGAGGTCTGCTGTGCCATGTGGGTCAGCTCCCTGGCCAGGGATCAAACTCGTGCTGCAGTAGCTTTGGAGAGCTTCATAATGTGGTGTTTTAACCAGTTACACCACCAGGGAGAGCCCTGATGTGGATTCTTAATGCTTTAAAAGGTGTGCAGGGGATGACACGAGAGAGGGAGTAGAAAGCAAGGGCCAAGTGCAGTGAGGGTGGTGAGAACCCAGCCTTCAATGAGGCTACTTGCCTTCTCACTGACCAAGTACCTGTCAGAGAAGAGCAGGCAACACCCTGGAGAGAAGGTGCATCACCGTGATCTTTCTCAGCATCAGAAACCTCCAGGAAACCCTATGAAGGTCACAGATGTAGACACACCGACAAGGAGCAGTCAGATTATGGCCCTGACCCCAACAGAGCTCCTGTCTGAAAAGTAGAGAAAGAATATTAAAAGACAGGAGCACTGTATAGAAGGGTGGAGCTGAATGACTGAAATAATTGGTTAAGTTAAGGACATGGACATGTTAAGGAACCAGGACTTTCTGACTGCGGGCACCTCTGTGTCAAGAGGAAGAAGACTGGCAATCTGGGACACTGAAAGCTGACCCGAGTGTGCCACAGCAGAGGCCCATGGGGAGAACCTCCACCAGTTCCTGGGAAGGAAGGCTCCCTCAAGCTCCCCCAAGTTCCAGCTGCAGAAGAGAAGGCAGAGTCCAGGTATATGCAGGAGCAGATGCTCCTGTAAGACCAGATCCAAAGAAACCAGAAGTCTCATTGTGCAAATGTTAGTAAGATGTTGTTTAAAGCACAGATGCTGCTTTAAACAACATGCTTCCCTAGTAGAATAGGGAAGAAAACACTGCGAAATGTAGTGTAAAAGTAAGTGCATCAGAAAGACACCAGCACACAGAGGGAGGAAATAATTTGCACACTTCTGAAATGGTGATGGTTGTGATGGTCTTTTCCTGCTCCTGCTTATCTTGCAAGAACAGCG
>NW_004567132.1:13004463-13007098 GCF_000260355.1 Condylura cristata | reverse complement strand
CCATGTTTAGCAGTTTGAGGAACCTCCAAACAGTTTTCCATAGTGGTTGTACTAGTTTGCATTCCCACCAGCAATGCAGGAGAGTTCCTTTGAGAAAAACTATTTTTATGAGCAGACTAGTTGCATTTGGATCACAAGTCCAGAAGAGTGTGAGCTGTCCTTGATGGACAGCTCGTTGCTGACCTGAAACAGCCATGGATGACAGAGCCACCTTACCTGCAATGCTGAGCACTGAGCAACTTCAAACTACACCGTGACTCAACTGAAAGCACCCAGTCAGACCCCATGAGCTTGTGTTTTATGTACCAGATCTTCAACCCCATAAACACTTCCCAAAGTCCCATCCTTGGGAAGACTGACTCGAGAGCCCCAGGTACCTCACATTAAACCAACTCTTTCCTTGAAAGCTCTGGTGGCATGAGTTTTGAGTTTTGTGCCATTAGGTAGCAGGTCGACTTTCCTTGACATTATATATTTGACAATAGTCTGATGATCAGAATATACAAAGAAATTTCACAACCAATAAGGAACCAATCCTAAAATGGACAAGGACTTGAAGAGACTCTTCTCTAAAGTACACATACAAATAGTCAAGAAGAACCTGAAAAGACTTTCAACACCACTAGTCATTATAGAAATACAAACTAAAACTATAATCACAACCCCCTAAGCCCACTTACAGTGGTTGAAATGCAGAAAATGTTGAGTAATAAATATTATGTCTGTGGAAATGTAAAATGAAGCAGGCTGGGTTTAAAATAGTTTGGCATTTCCCAAAATGTGAAAAACAGTGTTGTCATATTTTCCAACATTTCCACACCTAGACATACACCAAAAAGAATTGAACAGATGTTCAAGATAAATTTTGTACATAAAGGGTTGCAGCAGCACTGCTCATCACAGCCAAACATAAAAATGTGCACATGTCCATCAGTGAGTGAGTGGATAAACAAAATGTGGTAGATCCACAAACTTCAATAGTGTTGGCCTTCAAGGAAGAAAGCAAACTAGTGAGGCTGCTGGGGAAAGCAGTGTGGCAGTTTTCTTCACATTAAACCCCAAATTAACTGGGATACAGCAGTTCCCCTTCAGGATCTTACCCAAAGGAACTGATAGCAGCGACTCAAACAGGTACTTGTAGACCCATGTTCACAGCAGCATTAGTCAAGCTCAATTTCAGTGGGGACACGAAAAGGCTCTGGACAGTGGAGAGGCTGAGCTCACCTTCTCCGCGTACTTATAACCAATTTACGCTTAGACAGAAGCCACAGCCTGTTTTCCCACTGAGAGAGGACTGGATCGGGAAGAAGCGGTCTACCCCCATGATGGAACGCTGTTCAGCCATAAGGAAAGGCAAAATATCACCACTGACAACAAAATAGAAGGAATTTCAGGGACTCCTTTGATAAAGCAAGTCAGAATGGCAACGGCAACTGCTGGATGTGTACACAGAACAAGTAAAATGCTAATAAAAACTACAGGGCTCTAAGAAATAAGTGAGGGTCTGATCGTAAGACAGAACAGGGAGGGAGAGTGGGTCAAAGGGAAAAATGTCAGTCACTAATTTTTATTATAGGTATTATGGAAAAGGTTCTGGAAAATAGATTAAGGTCAGAGGGTGGCTGAAATACTGGCCTGTTTTGTATTACAATCCATGACAAAATGATAATTTATTTCATTTTTCTCCTGGTTTATTACCACCAAAGAAGGCATCTCTAAGTCACAGGAAACAGAGTCTTAAGCATCCATGCAAGTAAATGGGTAGAAGGTGGCAAAAAAATAAAACAAAATAAACAAACCAACAAAAATCAGACAAACATGAGAGCCTAAGTGAAAGAAGTGAAACACAAAAGTGCACCCAGATTGTAGGCACTTGCTCACATTAATATGCAAAATTCTTCAGAACAGTTTCAGAAGAGAAAAATAGATCAGAAATGGAAATGACATGTTTTCACACAGGGGGCAGGTGGTACAATTTGAAGTGGGCCTGAGGATTGGACTATAACAGGGAAATCACAGTGGTTTTCTCTTTGGGGAAATGTGTGATGTTTCTCTGGAATATCTGGTTAAATGAAAAATGGAATATTATGATGAAAGCACACAATGGAATATTTCATGGGACAAAATATGCGGTATTTTGGAATCTGAGTGTGGTAGGCAGGATCCGAGTATCAGACAGAACATTCTGAACTATCATTCAAGTTTCCTGTGCCTTTATGGTAATGGAAAGTAAATTACTTTGCAAAGACCCCTCCAGATGCGCCTATGAGATTCATTATAGTAAGTAATGAGCCCGACCAGGCCCAATCCATCCAATGTCAAGGAGCTATGTCTTTGTGGGTGTCCACACCTGATGAAGAGTTGCTGAGGGAAGACTCTATAGGTAGACATTGTGTCCAGAGCATTGCAGGTGACCCAGGATGTAGTAGAAATAGCAGGCATTTCTATAATTTCCCAATTTGTGCAGCCTACCAACACCCTGCCCCCACAAAACGGTTAGAGCTTGATAAAGTTATAGAAACCAAAGTTAATATACACAATTCAGTTGTGTTTCTGTACCCTGGCAGTGAACCAATGAAATAGTCAATAGGAAAACAATACCATTTACAATTGCATCAAAGTGAACAAAAGTGAA
>NW_004567132.1:12984946-12999907 GCF_000260355.1 Condylura cristata | reverse complement strand
TCTGTGGATTGAAGGAATGTTTGCTTTCAAACTTGAGTTCTTGAGTAGAAAACAGATTGAGACATATGGATAACAAGATAGCTAAGGTCAGGCCAAGTTATTAGAAGCCAATAGAAAGGAAGCCTGAGGAGATAAACTAAAGTATTCCTAGATGTGTTCACACCTGCATCTGAGGTGGCTATGAATCATAGGCATCTTTCGGGAAATTAAAAAAGATTAAAAAGTGCTCATTTGATTATTTCCCAAAAAACGTTCCATGGTAACTTTGAAACAAGATAATCAGGAGGCTGGTAACTTATGCAGTCTTCCTTTGGAAAGTAGCCTGGACAATTTTTTTCAGGCATTTTTTACGCTTTCTTTAATATAAATTTTATTGTTAAGGCTTATATTTGTAAGATTAGTATTTTGCTCTGTAGCCTTTTAAATTTTTCATTTGGCTTTGATTTCACACTTTCAGAAATTGGCTAGCTCAATTTATATCTTTACTCATTTTCTATTTTTATTGGCTTGGCCTCACCAAATCACCTGTGCCATATTCCATCTGTCTGCATTAACCTCTCCACCCTTTTTTCTAGTCTCCAGTAACCAATTGTTATTTCCAAGTTCAAATTTTTATTCCCTCTATAGTTTGTGTGTAATTGTTCTTTAGACATTTATATTTTGCAAAAGAGTTAAGCCATACAAAATCTCTCACACTTTGACACATACTTAACAGGGTGGTCTCCCCAAAATGGGGAGGTTCCAGCTTCCTTGCTCTACGCAATGGAGGGTGGAGCTGAGCAGAGAAGAGAAGAATCTGGAGAGAAGACTAAAGTTGAAGGAAGCAGTATGGAGAGCCAGAAGGTGACCTGAGGGAGGCACGTGGAGCAGAGAAACTTGTGAAGAAGCAGCTCTTGTTTCTTGGTCCTGGACTTGGTTGAAACAGATGTGGGTGAGACACCCACAGGGAGGTTAACTCTGGCAGCGTTTATCTTGATTTTGGTTTTACTCTTTTCCTCCCAGACTCTTCTGGCCATTTCTGACCTTTATATGGGCCCCTGCCAGAAGGTGCTGTAAACTTGTGGCGGGCTTTCAGGTCTTGCTTTGGGCCAATCCCTTTTAGGTAGACTTTTACTCATGAGGGGATGGGTTACTTTGGGTTTTTGATTTAGAAACAATATATATTTTTTCTGTATTGCACAGTAGTTCCTTTTTAGTTCCTTTTTTTCTGTATTAAGTTTCCTTTTCATTAAAGGTCTTATATGTTTTGTCTTGATGTGGTAGATGGCAGACCTCATTTAGCGGGCAGGTTTGAGGGTTCAGGGGTGTCCCTTTCCCTGCCTTGTAACAATATCACTCAACACAATCACCTCAAGATCCATCCACTTTGTGCCAAATGTCACCATTTCATCTTTCTTCAGGGCTGCATAATATTCTACCGAATATATGCTGCACAATTTCTCTATCCTTTTGATGTCATTTTTTGGAGTCAGTGGTTTTGGCGTGTGGGGTCCTTGGGTTCACTCTGGGAATGATTTCACAGAGATCCCTTTTCAATGGCATGCAGCGAGTTTCCCAGGCAAGTTTATCCACGAGACAGAGATATTAGTTATATTTAAAGAGCAGGTTTATTAGGGAACAGGACAGAGGAGTAAAAGACACTTGCATAGATGCAAGCAGGCAGGAAGAGCTGCCACAAAACAGGCAGCTGAGAAGCTTGCACAGTTGCAGGCAGGCAGCATTGAGGAGAGTGGCCTCAGAGGAGGGAGGTCAGTGAAGAAAAGTCCAGGCAGGGTACAGGTCATGGGCAGGCAGGAAGCTGCTACCTGTGGAGGAGATATGGTGGAAAGAAACACCTACATAGTCACAGGTGGCAGTGGACTGGTACCTGAGCCAGTGCAGAGATTGCACAGATGAAGACTCACTCTTTGTGAGCCTTGGTTCCTTGATTTTAAATAAGATGTGTAAAATCTTAAAGGAGCAGGCTATTCCACAATGGGCTCAATCTCCATATCTTTACTGTTGGGTCTGGGATCTAGATAGCAATCTGATACCTGCTTGGATTTTGTGCTTTGTAATCAAGGCATCAGTGCCTTAGGCTCTTAGTTCCTACAGCTGGGGCAATGGCTACGCCAATCCCTTCTTCCCCCAACTTCTTTTGTGAGTCAGCCTTGTGATGCCTCTTTTGGATTTCCTATTCTCTCCTCCATCACTTTCATCTGTTGAAGGGTGATTGGGAGTTGGTTCCATGATTCAGTGATTGCGAACAGTGCTGCTACATACATAGTGTGTAGAGACCTTTTTGTGCTAAATGTCTCATGTTATTTAAATAGATACCTAATCATGGTATTGCTGGGTCAGTAGGGATTTTCATTTTTGTTTTCTTGAGACATCTCCAAACCATTTCCCACAGGGTCTCTAGCAATTTGCATTTCCACCAAAGGTGGATGAGAGTTCTCTTTTCACAACCTCACCAACATCTGTTAATCTCTTTGTTTTTCATATGGGCCATTCTCACAATGGTAAGGTCAAATCTCAGTGTGGTTTTAATTTGCATTCCTCTTATAATAAGTGAGTTGAATATTTTGTTGTATGTCTACCAACCATCAGAATGTCTCTTTTGAGAACCTCTGTTGAGGTTCTTTGCCCATAGTTGTTGGGTTTTTTGGGGTATTTTTCTGTCATAGAAGATGGAAGAATGAGGCTCTCCCAAAGCTGCTGCCATGAGACACCTCTGGAGAGAGGAGGGAAGCTGCTATGACAAATTCTACAAAAACTGGATGCATCCCTGAATCTGCTGTGTCTGTTATTGTGGTCTGGCTAAAAATGATCTTGTCCATATTTACAGACAAGGGAAATGAGGCCATCCTCAGGCTTTAGACATGGCTCATAGTTAGCATGCTGATAACCTGTTATGGGAGGGGGGAGAGGTAAACATGGCCTCAGGACAAGGACAATCAACCAGAGAGACTACAGTCTGGGGCTTTGGCTGAATCCCTAAAGGCTTGCTGTGGTTTGAAAAGTTAGGGATCATCAGAAAAACATTCCTATATAACCATTACTCTCCCTGCCCTCCCCCCATGTGCCAGCAAAAGCTGATCTGAATGCCATCTGCTCCAGCACTCCTGAGTTCACTTGGCCTTCGTAAGGAACAAGTCTTTTGCACTTTCCTGTTCCCCTGTGTCCCTGTGTAACAGGGCAGGGAGAAAGGCACCACTGAACCCCCCAAACCTGCTCTAAATAGGTTCTGCCATCCGCGCACCAAGACAAAACATATACGACTTTACTGAAAAGGGACTTTAATACAGTGAGTATATAACACAGAAAACAAAAAATATAATTTCTAAATCAAACACCTGAAGTGACCCATCCCCTCGTGGGCAAAAGTCAACCCAAAAGGGGTTGGTCCAAAGCAAGGCCTGAAAGCCCGCCGCAAGACTAAAGCACCTTCTAGCTAGGACCCATAGAAAAAGGTCAGAAATGGCCAGACAAGTCTGGGAGGAAAAGAGCACAATAGAAATCAATATAAATGCTGCCATAGTCAACCTCCCCACAGGTCTGTCACCCACATCTCTTTCAACCAGTCCAGGGCCAAGAAACAGACATGGTTTCTTCACATGTCTCCCTTTGCTCCATGTGGCTCCCTCAGGTCTCCTTCTGGCTCTCCATCCACCTTTCTTCTTCAGGCTCCTCTCCTCTCTGCTCAGCTCCACCCTCCTTCTGGGTGGGGCAGGGAACCTGGAACTTCCCCTTTTCCTGGGGACCACCCTGTTATACCTGCACTGAGTCCACAGATTACTGAGTTAGAGGAGAAAGACAGTGCATAACAGTTTCTTGTTCCACATCAGAATTCTACTTATTGAAGAAAGTGAAGAATGGACAAATGTGAACCCTCACACCTAGACACCAAGTATGCACAAATGGCAGCAAAGTCAGACTTGTTTTGTCTTTCCAAGGAGACTGGGAGGAGAAGGGAGTAAAGGTGAGGTTTGCTCCCTGAGGTTTCTTCCCCAGCATCTGCCTATCAAATTGCAGCTGGCAGCTAGAAGCCAATTTCCAGTGCTCAGGCTGTGTGGCCTGTTACCCCAGTCCTCCTAACTCACTTGCAAAGTAAAGGGAGAGGTAGAGGGAACCTTGCCTTGTTCACCCTTATAGCAAGATAGAGCGTGCAAAGGGTCAAACCTTGGCTCCCTGTCTTGGCACCACGCATCCCACAAGGCCCTGGTCACACCCGAGAATGCCTGTCTCTGAGCCTCAGCGTGGCGCTGGCAGTCCTGGCATCACCCACTTCCACCCTGGGCTGCTGAAAGATTCCCCTATGGTACTGTGGGAAAGGTTTCCTTGGCTATGCAGTACCACTGACACTGAAGATGGCAAAACTGTAACAGGTACATGTGGTGTCCTCTAACAAAACTACTTAACTATCGTTGTCATCTTTAGGAAAACCTAGCCACCAACCCTGGACTTGGAGCTGTGGCGCCTTGGAGAGCAGAGCCTAACCTGGCTAGCAGGCTCCTTCCAAACCGGCTTTGCTGCCACCTCCTGGCTTTGGAAAGGCACACTTTTCAGCATGCAAATGAGCCAGAGAGTACACTCCTCAAGTCTTGCATTAGACATCAGAGACCAGGCAGGGTGTCTTTGGGAATCATGTCATCTGGTCCGGAACCCTGCTTTTGCAGATGAGACTACCCAGATCAGTAATGGGATTCTGTAACACTTCCAGGTAGAGTTCCAGAGCCAGACACCCAGGGCTTTTGGCTCCCAAACAGGGCTCCCCCACGAGTGTCCACAGAAGCTAGAGGGGAGGGCAAGGAGGAACCATGCAGAAGCTCCAGATGGAGGGCCGGAGTGGCCAGACAGAGTCCATGGTGACACCCTTGGCAGCAGAAAGTAGGACCATGGCGCAGGATCTGCCCCCAGGCCTCATTCTCCTCACAACTGGAACCTTTGCCATGAAGCTGGTTCAGGGAGGTCCCAAGAGAGGCTCTGGGGCCCTTTCCTAGGCCCAGGAGAGATGATCCGTGTGCCCTCTCCTAACCCAAGGTCAGTACCAGGTGCTGCGGCCCTCAATGCCTTCACATGTCTAGTACCCCAAGAGCTTGGTAGCAATGTGGCTCTTTGACCCCGGCTTTTGGGAGGTTTCTGTTCATGGGGAGTTGGCTAGAAAAACGAAGGAAGGTGAGGTCAAGGGCATTTTTTTTCCTGTGCCCCTCCCTGCTGGCCGTGGCCACATTGCCATCATTAGCCTTTTCTGACCACCCCTAGAAAATGGTTCCCCTATCCCTGCATGTACCTTCAGGTTTAGGAAAGGTACCAGACCCTGAACTATTGGACCTGGTGTCTCTGTAGCCCTATGGTTCCCTTTACCTGCCCACACCTTGTTAAGAGTCTCTTCCTCAAGCAGCCCTCACATTATACCATCCTGGGTGTCCATCCACTTTCAGCTGGAGCCCTGACTGACATAGGACCCCCACCCTGCACTTGAGCCTCTGGTCCCAGGCTCTCCACCTAGCACAGCAGGAACATGCAAAGTATGAAGACTACCTCACTGCAGCTTAAAGGCACCCACTGGTCCTAAATCCTGTTCAGATCATTAATCCAAGCCCCCCTTTCATCAGGAAAGCTTACAAGAAAGAACTTTTTTCCAGAAGTGTCAGCAAATGCCCCAGGCTGGCTCTCTCCTGGCTTTAAGTAATGGGAGGGGGTGGCTGAGCCCCTGGTCAGGAGGCAGAGAGGTGGGTGGAGCTCAGGGGCAGCTGAATCATGGATCCACTCCTGAAGCTTCCAGTGGGGACCAGCCCCACCCAACCTCATGAAGCCCATAAGGAATGAAATCAAGCTCCTATCCCAGAAGTCACTGTTTGCAGGTAAAGCACCAATGTTCTTGACAAGGCTCACAAGCATGTTGCTAGCCTTGTGTCTGAGTCTTCTTCTCCCTTGTGCAACTGAGCTGCTGGTGACTTCCCAGAGGTCACTGTGTGGACATGGCTGTCAACCCCCTGGTAAGTCACTCTCTAGGAAAGCTAACTGGCATTTCTTTTCTGCCTCATAACCCTCACTTCCTCCTGTCCCAGGAGCAAAACACAGCACTGCCAATAGGAGATGCGAAGATAGAGGATCTGTTTCTGTCTTCACTCACTGTGGAACCAGCTGGCTCAAAGGCCCTGCAGAAAACCTTCATTCTTCAACACTCAGCACCTCATAACAGGGCAGGAGGAGGAAGAGAACATTGCTCAGATGCATTGCCAAGCAGCCAGGAACTTCCTTTCCTGTAAGTCAGGTCAGGAATGAGGAGTCTGGGTAGGGCCAGACATAACACCTGGACTCAGACTAGGACATAGCAGGGCCCCCTACAGCAGGCTGGTGGCACTGTCAGGAGTTGCTTCTTCTGGAGCCAGCAGACAACTTATCCACTCAGCGGTTAACTGACTGCTGGCTTTTGTTTGGAGCGGAGCTGTTCTGAGTTTGGGAACAATCATGAAATAAATAACAAGATGGAAGTGACTTACAGACACTGCAAATTTATCTCATTCCACTGAGGTAGCTCCTGCTTCTCACCTGCCTCACCTGCAGTCTCCAGTCCCTCGGCGAATGCATGTTTGCTATATAAGCCCTCAGATTATGGTAAGCATTAATTTCAGGGTTTTTCTCTGGACTAAACAGCAAAATCCAGCAGGATCTGGCACATTCTTTCATTAGACACCTTCCATGTTAAAAGGCAACCCAGAGAGGTTTCCAAAATGAGGAACTGTCACAACATTTTTATGATGATAAAAGAAGTGCTAATAACAAAAAATGCTTACTGATAAGGATTACCTGAACACACTTTGGAATTAGTAGAACAGAGTTAATGTTAATAGAGCTCACAGTTGAGTTCTATGTGAGCACCTTGTGTCTTGAGTACAACAGAGCTGATGTTAATTGACTCCCCAATGGAGTCTACGTAAACATGACATGTAGTAAGTATAAGAGAGCTTGTCATAGGGTGGTCACCAGGGAAAGGGGAGGTTTTAGTTTCTCTGGTCCACCCAAGGAGAGGGTAGAGCTGGTGGGGTGAGTGTGTGGAAAAACTGCAGGGGAGACTGAAGATGAGAAGAACTTGGAGGGCTATAATACCTAGAAGAGGCACATGGAACAGAGAGACACGTGAGAAGCAGCACTTGCCAGAGTTAAAGAGTAAACCCTAGAGGTACTAGACTAAAGCAGGGGAAGGACAATGTATCCTTTATCTCAGTGAGTTCTGGACTATTTAATTAAAATTAAGCAAGCTGGGCCCTCCCTGGTGGCACAAAGGGTTAAAGCACACCATTATGAAGTTATCCCAGCCACTGCAGCATGAGTTCAATCCCCAGTGAGCCAGGCGGGTGACCTACATGGCACAGCAGGCCTCTCCTGATCCACCTGCTGCTCCCCTCATCAGTCGATTTCAGTACATCAGTCTGTTCTGCTCCCCACTCTGTCTCTGTGAATCCTCTCACTCCCTGCACCTCTGGCCTGTACCCCAGTTCTGTATGTATAAATTAATAAATCTTTTAAAAAATTAAACAAGCCTTTACTCTTTTCTTGAGTGGATGCCGTTGAATATTTTCTGTATGTGTTCATACATTATAGGTAATCTTTTCAATTTTCACTGTTTTCCTCTATTACTTAACATTATGTTCTTTTCCCAGGAGAGAATTTAGAAATACAGAGAATTTCATGAGGCGCAAAGATCATGAGGCACACTTATTTAAATGAGCTATTTGCAAATATTAACTATGGCTTGTGATTTAAATTTGAGTTTTAGAAACTTTATATGTAGCAAAAGCTCTTGAATGAGTGGTTTATTTGACAGCATAAAAATTAAGAATGTCAGTCAGTACTCACTTTTTTACTTTTGTGATTATAAAAGGATAAACATCATCTGAAAATATATATCTGAATATATTCTATATACGTTCACATGAATTTCACTGTAAAGACATGTTTATAAAAATTTACAAGTCTTCAACAAATTTAAATCTATGTTTAATCCATATTTTCCTGTGAAAATCAATGAGTGGTATTTTATTAGTTATGTTTGCAAGCTCCCCAGAAAACTCTTCCAATTATACTTCTGACACATGGAAGGTAACTTCTAGTCATAACTTTCTGTAAATCCATACCAGTGTGTTAATCTACTTTTAAGCATTTTGGGGAGCTTAAGTAATTAAAAGTTAAAAGACCTGAATTGTATTCAGTGAAACTAAAATTTTCTACTACATTTTCCCAAACTTTGGAAGATATCAAATTATAGAAAGTATGATAATCAAAAATTATCAAAGGTATCCTATTCAGATTGTGATATGTCTTGTTTCTGAGCACTTCCTCATTTTCCTTTGGTACAAAGCAAAAAGTATTTGTTCATTATGCATCAAACTTGTTATTAGGGGACCCTCCCTGGTGGCGCAATGGGTTAGGACACAGCACAGCATGCTGGTTACAGCCACTTCAGTGAGGGCTTGATCCCCAGCCTGGGAGGGGAGGTGACCCAAATGGCCCAGCAGACCTCTCCTATCTTGCTCGCAGCTCCCCTCAGCAGTGTACTTCGTCCATCTGCCTGTTCTGCTCCCCACTCTGTCTCTGGTGAGTCCTCTCCCTGCCCTTGCAACTATGGCCAGCACCTCAGTTCTATATGTATAAATAGATCTTAAAAAACAACAACAACAGGCCCTCCCTGGTGGTGCAGCGGGTTAAAGCACAGCACTGAGAATCTAAAGCCGCTTCCTCATGAGTTCGATTCCCGCCTGCCCCGGAGGTGACCACATGGCGTGGCAGACCTCTCCTGACCCGCCCGCTGCTCCCCTCAGCAGTGTACTTCGTCGATCTGCCTGTTCTGCTTCCCACTCTGTCTCTGGTGAAGCCTCTCACCGCCCCTGAGCCTCTGGCCTGTACCCCAGTTCTGTATGCACAAATAAATAAATCTTAAAAAAAAATAAAAACAACAACAACACAACAAAAAACTTGTTATTAGGGATTGTGGCTGTTTGCTCAGTTCACTAAAGATAAATAAAAGACAGTGAGATTTTAGATATGTTTGTGTCATTTGTTTTTCTATTCTTAATGTTTAGTGACTCTCATAGGAAGGCAGTAAAAATGTTTTTATACTGTTTTGTAACTGGAAATTCAGTTCCACTTCTGTATCTCTTCAGTTTTGAAAATCCCATTCCTTCTAATTTTTGTCCTTTGTATGTATCATTATCAGTTTTTTTGTGTGTTTTCTAGAGATGTCCTTGATTTGTAAATTTTCCCCTCCACATATCAGTAATTAATATAATTATTTTAACATTCTGAGAACTCTAAAATTGCCAATACCATTGTGGAGTCTTCCTTGATACTTTGGAATGGGTCAGAAAGATCTCTATCATTGGTTAGTCCTCACTAATGTGAATGTATATTGCCACTCTGATGCCTACTACCCATGACCCTGTTATGGCAATTTTTCAGAGAAATCAGAAAGCACTCAGAGAGGTAGAGAAAGTTTGATTTGTCACACCAGAGGGCTCAGTGGGATAGCGCCCAAAAGACTGAGTCCCAGATAGCAGGAATGGTAAGGTTTTATACAGTTTATATGCAGAAACTTTATATTTGAGTGACAGCTAGCAGCATGGGATATAAGGTAATTTTGCCAGTTTGAGTTTACCAGGAACTTCTAGAACACCAGAAGGGGTCATGATAACCAGGACCATTATTGTGGGCAAGCTGTTCAGCAGCCCTTAGTAACTTCCCCCTTCAATCCCTTAGTCATTTTTCCTACAAAACAGTCTTGATTTATAATGACACACATATATTTATCAAGGAAAATAATGTACTATGGACTATTTCATTGTAGGTCAGAATGTCTAATTCATAACCCAATGTGGTTATGGTACAATGTACTATGGTACAATTGGAACATGGTTATTTAGATACTGCAGAAAAGTCTTTGGTAATCAAGAACATATGTATGTGTTTAATATGTATATTAAATTTTTTAAATTTTAGTTTTAATTTTTTTGTATTACCAAAAATTTAATTTTTTAATTACAATTGATTCTTATAAAATCACTTTTTTAAATAGAGCTGTGTTTTTTTCCCCTCTGATGCAATTTATTTGTTTTCTAACTTTCATATTCAACTCATCCTTATATTGTAGAGATTTCAGATTTCCTATAATCTCAAATGCTGAGGAATGTGCCCTGTTTTGTTTTGTGTGCTGATTTTTACAACAATGACCATTTTTAAATTTTTTTTACAAGACATTCATAACCCCACTGAATATCTTAAGTCTTGTGAGTAAAATCCTGATAAGCCCTCTGCTTGGTAAAATGGACTAGCGAAGGATCTTCGTGGTATACTTCTATCTCTCACATTGTCCATCCACACTCCTCCAAGGCACAGACCAGGCCTCACTCATCATCTCCACTGTGCCGGAGGGCGTCTGGCAGAAGTAGACATTGAATGGCCTTAATGAGGAGCGAGTGGGTGATGGCTTAGCTCCCTGCTAGCCAGGTCTCCCTGTTCCAAAGCATCCAATATTAGTGCCGCTGGGCGCTGACTCCCAGCTCACACTGCCGAGAAGTCAGGCTTATTAGGACTGCTGTGCTTTGCAAGAACTTCCATTCACCCTGTCCTTCATAAAAAGCCCTGATCCCCTGATAAGGAGAGGAAGTGACTGCTGCAGGAATTTGATCTGTGATAACCCGTTCCGCCGCTCTTGCTGGACCGAGCTGTGCATCTGCACTGTATGACCTCTTGTCGCAGGAGGCAGCAGCTGCCGCAGCCTCTAAAGGAATGTGTGTCCAATATTTGGTGCTGAAAGGCTGAAAGAAGAAGCAGAGCCAGGACGTGTCAGGGTGGCTGATTCCCCGTGATGGACAGGGCGTGATCCTCATGTGGGCAGCAAGTGGAGGATAGAGTCTGGGGAAGAATGTAGAGGCGATTAGGTGGTCTCCCTCCCTTTTGGCTAATTTTGTTAAGGAAGAAAAAGAGTTTTTTAAGTATTTTATTTGTTTCCTTTTAATCTTTCAACCAGGCCTCCCTGAGAACAGTGTTTTATTTAAATAAAATTAACAATACCTCTCCTGCTAGTTCATGAATTTCACACAGAGCCCAGAGCCTGTGCAGATGAGGAAGTCACCTGTCATCTCAGTGTGTCCATCAGCAGTCAAAGGATCCCACATTTTCTAATTTTATAGAGGGGGTAGGAACAAATTTTCAGAATAGGTATTTCCAGGTATTCTTGGGGTTGAGAGTTGACAGGGAGGAAATCCTTGAATAGCAACTAGTGCCCTGATAGGCAACTGAGTCTTTCATTAGGGTAACATCTTCATGGGAAGAGCCCGGGATTAAGTGACTGGACGTCTAGGCTTCAATCCCAGCTCTGTCAATGCTTATTCTGACCAGAGACAGGAAGACATAGCTCTGAGACTCTCATTCTCTGTGTCTTACAATAAGAAATCTTTCTACTATGCAGCTCTGATATGAATAGGCTTTGTAATAAGGAAAGGGTGACAAATACGCCGAAAGTTAAATTATTGGTGACTTTTCTTAACACACATAGATTCCCTAGAGGAACATACCTACTGTTATTCATACCAAAGTGTAATAATTGCATTAGCAGCTTGCAGTCTCTAATTACTAACTTTAATTAGCAGTGGAACAAAGTGAATTTTGTTTGTGAACAAATTTCTATTCTCATATTACCGGTTGACTAGGAGAGGGGTCTTAGAGCTGGTTCGTTTCAGGGAAGGTATTACAGAGAGTGGATTAGCGGGGGATGCAAATTGATTTGGTAGAAATGCTTTTTACTTTGACTCACAGAGTTAGATTCAAATCTTAGTCCTGGGAAAAGACACGAAAGCCCCTTAGCCTAAGGATTCACATCTACAATGTAATGATATAGGGCTTCAACGAATGATCTGTAAGCACTAGCTTTCTAGGAGTGTATGGTTTAGGAATTGGAGAGAAAGTGAAAGATCTTGTGTGGTCTCTAGCACTAGTGTATGCTTATCAAAATTAGAGAGGAGACCAGAGAATTATTAATACTGGTTAAAAAAAGGTATAAATTCCTATGCATATCTTTCTTTTATTTTTCAAAGTGTTCAGGAAAAACCTCCTCTTGTGCTTATCATCTTCTGGTTTTGTTTCTAGAGGTTCTGAAAAATGGAGGAGTCACTCAGTTCCCTGTTAGTCAGAAATTTCTGGCTACTATCAAGATTCTTCACCCTTTTGGACAAGAATCTCATTTCCACATTAAGTTTTTCTCTTTTCCAGTGGTCCACATAGTCCTAGTATGCCACTATGAACTGCATGAGATAAGAGGAAAACTGAGACCATTATGCAACATCAATAGAGGAGGTGGATGAACTAAGAATGGGTGTCCTGACAGCATTTCAGTCCGAATGCTATTGCATCTGTGATGCAGACATTCTTCGGTCCTAGGCAATCTGCCTAGTAAGAGACCTCTAAGTTTACTAACAACAATCACCAACTGATAAAATGCCAGTGTGTGAGCTACTTGACTCCATCTTGTGATGAATACTTTCCCAAAGTCTATCATCGTAATCCACCACCCTTTCACTTTTGTTTGCAAATGTGTGCTGTCAACCACCACTGCAGCTATTTCAGAACTCTGACATCTAGCAATGCTCTCTGGGCAATGGAATGATACAAATCGTTCTTATAAGTCATTGGTACCAAAGGGCAATGCTAAGTTCTTACAATGCATTCTGGGAAGAGCATCATGAAGATGCCCATAAATGCTATCAGGCACTGTCTGCCGCATGAGCAAAGCATTCAGTGAGAGGAGAGATATAAAGGAGTGTGACGGGGCATGAGCATGTGCAGGATAACTAAAATTAGTTTCCAATCTGAGATTCTCATTTCTGCTTTCCCTGGAATGACTGCCATTATCCCTGCTTTCTCCCCATACATGGTACTTTCTGAAGTAATCCCCATTGAGAGGTCTAAATGTCAACTACTCTGAAAAAATGACTGAAATTTGATGATGAATGAATGTGCAACCTTTCAAACAGATACTCTCTGGAATCTTAATCACTCTGCCAGAAAAGCAGCCAGGGAGAGGACCACATCATATATTGGTGAAAAATCTGGCCTTATAAAGTCATGTCTCAAATATACAGGAGCATGATTACATGTTGATGCTCATTCCATTGATGGATTTTTCACCTTGACCTGGAGTTCACCAGTCTCCCCTGGGCCATAGGTAGGTAGCCCCACTCCCTAGGAAGGTGAGAGATTCGACTCTTAGTGGGTAAATGAAAAACCCAACAAAGAATCCTTCAGAGACCAGTTCTTGTTTGACCTAAGTGAAAGGCAAGACTTTTACACAATGTTCTCCCTTAGAGAAGAAACTACTTTGTACTTAGGCCTTATAAAGTCTCATGCTACAATATTGTCTCAATTATAGTATTTTTTCCTTCATTTTTTTTTTGTGTGTATGTGTGTATAGAAAAACTGGGGTGTAGGCCAGAGGTGTGGGGGGTGAGGGGATTCACACGAGACAGAATTGGGAGTAGAATAGGTAGATTTATTAAATTACACTGCTTAGGAGAGCAGTGGGTGAGACAGGAGAGGCCTGCTGTGCCATATGTGGGTTAGTTCCCTGACCAGGGATTGAACCCAGGCATAATAGTGATATGTTGAGATTTAACCCCTCTGTCACCATGGAGGTCCCTCAATTAGTCTTTGAACCAATGAAGTACTGTTTGGGGAAAACATCAGCCTAACAACCTCAGTTGAAAAAATAAGCAAAATGGAACACCTTTTTTATAATTAGTTCTGGAAATATGCTTCCTGATTACAACCATTATTAGAAGGAAAAAAAATAAAAATAAGTAAGCATTCCCTTAGTTAGGTGATAAATATCAATCAAGAAACTAGCAACCAAAGTTATTCAAATGAATATTTGTAATTGGGATCAGTTTTCTAATGAAAGCTTATGTTGCAGGTATCTTAGAAGTGCAGATAATGTAGTCAGGAAGCTTAGCTAACTGCCTCAAAAAAATGTCTAAACCAATGACACTGATGTTGAAGGGCTTGAAGGCCATCTTTTAGTGGGAAACATTTTAAATCTACATTTCTTTTATATAATGTTACTTTAAATATGTGTATTAAAATTATTTAATAAAATATGACTATTTCATTCACATCCCTAAAAAGTATATTAAAGATGCCCCTAATCTTTATTTTCTCTTAAATTTTCATAGGGAATATAAGAAGTCTACCTTATATTTTCAGATTTATATAGTGAAAAGTGAGAGTCATTCATGTATGAGAAAGATTTGATATTAATGTATGTAGTCTTGTCTAAATTACTGATTCCATTTTTGGAAAACTGCCAGCATTCTATGGAATATTAAATTCTGAACCAATTATCTGAAATCATTAAAACCATTTATAAACCTACTACATTTATTGTAAATTTCTAGACTATTTTCTACTTAAAAACCTCCTCTCTCTTTCTTTTTTTTTTTTTTTAAAGATTTATTTACTTATGTACACAGAACTAGGGTATGGGCCAGAGGAAAACGGGGTGAGAGGATTCACCAGAGACAGAGTGGGAAGCAGAACAGGCAGATCTACTGAAATACACTGCTGAGGGGAGCAGGGTCAGGAGTGGTCTGCCACAACAAGTGGGTCACCTCCCTGGCTGGGGATTGAACTTGTTCTGCCGTGGCTGTGATACTGCAGTGCAGTGCTGTGCTTTAACCCAGTGTGCCACCAGGGTGGGCCTCCTCTCTATTTCTTAATTCACTTTTGTTTGACTTCAGTCTTGACTTTTATCATTGATGGAAGAGGTCTTTGACTCAACTTTACCTGGAAAATTCATTGCACATTTGGGGGTGTGTTTGGGTCCCTATTTATATAAAACTTTATCTGCTTTGTTTATTCCACAGGATTAATGTGGGTTTGAGAGTCTGGCAATGTGAAAATGAACAGTGTTGTGCCAGTTCAAGTTCT
>NW_004567132.1:12954748-12984776 GCF_000260355.1 Condylura cristata | reverse complement strand
TCCCCGCTCTGTCTCTGGTGAATTCTCTCACCCTCCGCATCTCTGGCCTGTACCCCAGTTCTGTACAAATAAATAAATAAATCTTTTAAAAAAAACATATGTATATTAAAAATAATAATAATAATGATGCCCTGAAATGCTCAAAGAAGGGAGGGGGTGAAGATACAAGGAAGGAGAGAGATGAGGCAAAAGGAAGAGAAGAAAGAAAGAAAAGCAAAGAAGTTCTTCCTCAACCTACATTATAAAGGCTATCAATTTCTCTGACCCTTTCTCTTTTACTTTATCTCTGTGGTTATTACATTCACACCCACAAGTCTGTGAGAGGATGGGGCGGAGAGCACCTCACATTTCTCCTGGGTTTGCAGACCATAGTTTTTCATTAATTATATTTCCTTTTATAGACATGGCTAATAGAGACTTAGTTGGAGTTTGGTGTTTGACCTCCTTTTGTATGGCGTATTCCAATAGTTATATTAATCAGAATAAAGAAAATGGGTCTTTCTGATGAATGAAACCTTTTCATTAAAAATGAGTTAGTAATGTACTTCTTTAATCATTTAAAAAAACTCTAAGTAGTTTTGAAAAGATAGAACCATAACTTAGGGCATGATAAAAGAGGGAAGAGACATTAAATTCTAAAATAAAATTTTAGAGAGACATAAAATTCTAAAATAAAATTTTACCTGAGAGGAAGACTAATTTCAAAGCCTGGAGCTTAATAGATCTCTACATTCATAATGATGCCGGCATCATTATCACTGCTTTATAGACCACAAAAGTTAGGTTTTGAGGAGGTAAGAAAATTGCTAACAAGAGAAACATCAAGTTTTCTAAGGCACCCTAAGCAGTCGGAAGTCCTAGGCTAGACCATGTCTGATTCTGGTCAATACATTTTCAAGCCATAAAAGTGAAAATCTTCAAAGCTGTAAAGAAATTTCCCAGGAATAAAAAACAAATAGAAACTCATCTACAGATTCAATTCACAGCTGAAATGGGAATTCCACTATCAAGTGGGGGGCTGAAGTAAGAGGTTATTAAGGGGAACCTCCCAAGATTGACTCTTGTTGAAATCTCCATGGATATCTGCAGCTGTGGATACCCTGCAGCCATCATTTGCTGCAAAGCACAGAAACAAGCAAGCCCTGTATGGGCCTGTTGGTTTAGTCAGGAGGGGAAAGAGTTGAGGGAGGGTGAGAAGGTGGGGCTGGATGGAAAAAGCCTGAGAAACATTGGCCGCACTGGTATAAGGAAAGGTGAAGATTGTGTTAGAGTTTTACTAAGTTACTTCAGATGGTTATTGATTTAGCAAAACTTCTTCAACAGTAAGGATTCAGCAAAGAAAGAGAACCTCTTTCTATGGAGAAATTAAACTCCCATTGGCTCTGTACCAAGTTGCAAGGGAGATAAAGCAGAAGCCAGTCTTTATCTGGAAGACCCCCTGCCAGGCCCCTCTCATTCTGGGGTGCCTACTTCACAAGGTCCCCCCTTCTCTCAATTTTGGACTCACTCACCATGCCCACTGAGGACTCATCCAGCTGTCAGGTGCTGCAGACAATTATTTTTACCTGTATGCTCCACTTATGTTCCATGGCAGAACAGCCCTCAATTTGGCATCATTTCTGCTGCTCTAAAGGCCCAATTTACTTTGCCTGATATTTACAATAATACTTTAGTAGTGTGGAAATGCAACATAGATTTGATTTTAATAATAATGGAAATGGCCCTGGTCATTTCTGTATAGCCTGGTTCAGATTCTATAGAGGTTGCTTAAAGATCTATTATATTTTACTTCATTTTATGGATACAAATGGTATTTCAGTAATATCCATAAATGTAGGCTTTATTCTATATGTTTATTAATATCGCTCAACAAGTCAAAAATTTAGAAGCTATAATATATCAAAAATGTTTGGCATATTAACACTACTAAAACTCTATGCCTAATTTCTCTCTTGAACTTCAGTTTCCATGTATCCAATTACTTTCCTGCCGGTTTACATTACTATCCCATTATCTGTTCAAGAGTTCTAAGCCCCCAAATTCCCTGCCACAAAACCCACCTCCTAGAGCACCAATTTCCCAATTCTTATTTTTATATGAAAAACAAGTTAAGAGTCCTCTTTCTACATATTTTTGAGTAGCCTCCTCATTTCTCAGTGACTTGGCTTCTCAAGTCAGACCTCCTGAATTCAAATCCCAGTTCCATGTCTTAGCATATGCTCCACAGTGGCATGTTATTTCACTTCCTTGAGCCTCATTTTGATGGAATGCAAAACAGTGCCTAGCTCAATGAACTGTGAGAAGTAATGGGATGGCTACTGGCAATCAAGCTGTGCCTAATCTGATACTTAATGAGCTCAATATTTGCTGCTACTATGATTATTATCATCAGCATCATCCCCATCACCATACTTATTATTACTCCTACTCCATCCTTCACTCATTTTTTCCACCAGATGATTTGGACTCCTACCTCATAAAATTTGAGTTTTTAAATACGAAATATATCACCTTCTCCTATCACCTCCCATGTGACTGTACTTCCACTAGTCATTTCCTCTCTCTCTCTCCTTTATAGACAAAGGTATTCCCCTTCCTATGCCTTGTCCTCTTTTTCTGGCGGTGCTCTCTCCCACTCCCTCACTCCATGAAATCAGCTTCTGTCATAGGTACAGAGCCATACTGCTGTAAATGGCTGAGCTTTGAAACTGAATGGAGCTGGTGTCAATATTGGATCTTTCCCCCAGTTCTCTGACCTTCAGTGCCTGCTTGGTCCTCCAAGTGGCTGATGAGTCAGAAGGGTCCAGCATTCCCCAGAGAGGACAGAACATCCTTCCCACCCCACCACTTAGAACTCAAGGTAGCAATAGTCTCCTCTATTTCTCTGAGAGTCATGCCTCAGAACAGAAAATAATCCCAAAGAAAACTCAGTAAGGAGTGGATGATAACACCTAGGTCATAGAGTTTGGGGGAGAATCGGATGAGATAATTATCATAAAGTATGTGGTACAATGCCTGGCACAGAATAGAACTTGAAAGCATGGCAGTTTTTAATTGTCATTATAATGCCTATCAGTGATGCCAGTGCAGGGTTTTCCTGGCCTGTCCCTAGTGTTACTGTGCATGACACAGTGTAGGTGCTTAATAAACATCTGTTCTAGTGGTGGTGGTGAAGGATGAATTATTAGCCATGATAAATTGCCTCTGGCTGGGGCTCAAGATTCCAGACTCCTCAAAGAGCTGCCTGATATCACCACCACGAGTTCCACAGGGAAACATTTATGTAGAAGAACCATGTGCCAGGTAAAGTCATATTATAACTATGAGGATTTTGTCCCAAGTTTAAAGTCATCTCCTGATGAATAGGACTGGATTAGAAAGATGAACACACTTTCCCTACCTATTAGCAAGTTCAGGACTTAGAATTCAAGGGCAGCAACCATTTCCTTGTTTCTTTCTCTGAGAGTCATGCTTCAACTCGTTCTGAGGAACAAAAAGCAATTCCAAAGAAAACTCAGTAAGAAAAAGAAGGAATTATTTTTCTTTCTCCTATAGGCCTATAGAGGGAGTGGTGGGGTGGGAAGGATGTTCTGTCCTCATTGGAGGAGGCTGAACTCTTCCTGACTCATGGGCCATTTGGAGGACCAAGATTCCCAGGCACAGAGGACTGGCTTAATCCAACAGAAAAACAGTCAAAAGAGATAGAGGATGAAATGTCAGGGATGCAAGTACTTTTAGGGGTTAGAATGTACCAGCAATTCTGAGAAAGATTGGAACTTCTAGGAAAGTTAGGAGCCTTAATTTTAATTACATTCCTTTGAAAATCTTTGATTCTCCACACAGTACTATACAAAGCCCAAAGCTGACAAATATTTGAGGGTGTCATGACACAGCTGTGGGCCTTTCTTAATGATTCATTGAGCACATACTATGTGCCAAGTTTCATATAGGTTTCAGGGAGAAATGAATGGAATACAACCTCTGCCCTCAAGTTGTCTGTGGTATTCGAGAAGACAGGCATTCTAACCTTATCTCAGGGAAGTTGATACAACTCACAAGTATGTCAACCATGCAACAGAGAATGATGATTCTTGTGCCTGGAATAACAGCTTGGGAATGCATATTTTGGAATTGTTTTTATTACAAATTTGGTCATTTGACTTTATCATGGAGTTCACTCCTGTGTTTCATCTAGCTAAACCAATGATGGCTGTGTGGCCAATGTGTCAGAATCAGGTGATAACAGAAATCTCCTGAAAACAAATCTTACATTTTTTTTCTATTCAAGCTCAATTTAGCTATTTAGTTGGTTATTTAAAGAATTCTGTTGTTATCCTTCACTAGGATATCTTTAAGGTGCTATTATCAAGCCCAACTCCACAAAATGCCTAGAGGTAATTAACCAGTAGGCCTTACACACAAATATTTGATAAATAATTCACAAAATAATTTTGGAGGGCATGTGAAGACAAACACAAATAGCTTGGGTTCCCTGGACTGCCACACAACACAGATTTCATCAGAATAAATTTAACAGAAAGCACTTGGCAAAATTTCACTCTGTCATTTTCCAGTCATGTATTCTCATGGCTTTGTAAGGATTGCTTAAGCAGAATTGCTGTCTTATGACATCATGTGATTAGATTGGAACTTGACTTCTGTAACCTGACCTTTTTCCATTGAAGGGAAGGAAGAAAAAGAGATTTTTTAGGAGAGATACCTAAACCTTTTAAGGCAGAAGTTCTTAGGAGCCAGAGGATTGATGCTGTAAATAGATCAGTCACTCCATCTTTACGTAAAACCAAAGGTTATACACAGTTTCAAGTTCTCTTTGTTCTATGCATGGCATTGAGTGAAGATGGGTCACATATAGACTCTAGTTTCACAAAGAAATGTATGATGCTCAGCAACAGGTCTGTCACAGCACACTTAGGCTCTCACTCTGATATGGAAGACCTTCTCCAAAGGACCCCTTTTGGCATGCAACCTTTGAGCTTGTTAAGTGAAAGTAGTCAGGAGAGTGGCTATCCACTGATAAGGCAGATCTCCCTGACTTCCCTCTCCTTCCTTCTCTCTTTGTACAGAGACTGACGCTAGTCTGCGGAACTCTCTTGCTCCTTTTAATGTTGAGAATCAACAGTTTTCAGTTAGAGAAGACTTATTGGATTGTGAAATTAAGGAGCAGGGATTGAAGACTTGGAATTCTGGTTGAGGTTTGGTATTTCTCTCTTCAATCGCTCTCTCCATTCATTCCTGGGATCTGCTACACAGCATGGATGCTTGAATGTCCCGTCTCTGATTTTCTGTATGCTGCATAGACTCAGACGGTGACGCTGACCTTTCTAGACTGATTTTCCTGGGATGAATCTTTTTTATAAACTCATGTTTATATTTTCTTCCAAGTATTCATCATCTTTAATAGTCACCTTTCAAATTTAATAGTATCATGAGTATGGCTTGCCTTGACCTTGAGTTCTCTCTATAAGGTACTATTGGTGAACACTTAAAGAGTTCTTTCAGAAGGTATGTTATATTAAATTCTATAAATGAGGTGACCATATTTTCTTAGTGAATAAAAGAATGTGAACTTGTCTAGCCTGGGGAAGCAAGACAGAACATTTGAAATTGAAACTACAAAATCTAAAATCATTAGAGGATCCATTCAGCCCTCAAGGAAACCACACTAACAGCTAGTTTGCAGAAAACCATAACACCACACCCCATTTGTGCATATAATCCTATAGTCAAGGTTTTATATCATACCCTATCTTTTCAGAATCTAACTATATAGACTAGGAGCCTAACAAAGGTTGTTTAGACAAGCAGGAGGAGGTAGTGGCAAGAGGGTGAGTTTGAACCAAGGTTCTCCAACCAGGTGATTCATTTAACCATTTGAACCTCAACTTCACCTGGGAAATGGAGAACTAAATGCCCTGAATAAGGCTCAGATAATGAGCACATCATAACTGACAGTGAGTGAAATTAACTGAGTGTGTGTTAGTCCTCTCTTCCTTTCCATGTTAAAGTATTTTCAAAAGCCAGGAGATATGTTCTTCTTGGTTCCTTTTGGAACTGGAGTCAAAGCAACATGAAATCTACTAATTTCCGCCACTGAAATAGTTACACTTATTTACTTCTCTTAGCTTTCTCTCTGAGCTGCTTTCCAGATCTGAGTGTCTTGTGAGGCGTGAATAGCAGCTTATCTTGCTGAGAGTGTGGAATAAACCCTTAGCAGCCTCTGGTGTTAAAGGGCTTGACTTATCTCAGTGTGGTGGCATTGCGCCCTGGCTGGGTTTACTTCTTTGTCTTTGCACTCTCTGGTTGCTTAGCACAGCTGTCAAACACCTCTAGTGATCCTAAGAGCACTCTGATGGATGGTCTATTCCACTCCTCGGATATCCTAAGTCAGTGGACATTGTCATTTTTAGAATTTACTTAAGAAGCACATGCCAGAAAGACTCTGTTAGCTTTAAAGAGTTATGAAAACATTACTTTGGATACAGATAATATATCTTCTGTGACACACAAAGCTTACTGTACTCAGTGAATGTTTCTGAAAGGAGTGACGTGTAGCAGTCTTAACCTGAGGTGTAATTGGAGAACTCACTATTCCAAAATCTCTTGTTAAACCTATAGTAACAGCACTATTTTATTACTTTGGAATTTGATTAATAGCATCAATTTTTATACCTTTTCTAAATATGAGCTGTTATTTCTCCCTTTTTTAGGAAAGGTGGAAGGATGATCATATGCCTCCTTGTTATCTTCTAGAGTTGGAAACAGCAATATTAGTTCTTGGAATAGAAACCCTTCCCCCCCCCCCACACCCCTGTGTCCAGAACATCTCCAAAGGGCTTCTACATAACGAAGAGAAAGTTTCAAAAAAATGTTTTTCCCTGTTTCGAGGTTCCTCAAACTGCTAAACATGGAGCTTCCCTAACGACCCAGCAATCCCACTCCTAGGTATCTACCCAAAAGACACAAAAACACTGATTGAAAAAGATACCTATACCCACATGTTTATTGCTGCTTTATTTACAATTGGAAAAACATGGAAGCAGCACAAATGCCCAAAAGTAGATGACTGGATTAAAAAGATGTGGTACATATATACAATGGAATATTACTCAGCAATCAAAACAGAGAAACACATGTCTTTTGCAGCAACTTGGATGGAGCTGGAAAAGATCATGCTTAGTGAGATAAGCCAGAAAGAGAAAGAAAAATACCGGATGGTTTCACTCATAGCAGGAGTATAATGGACCAGGCAAGAAAATAACAAAAATAATGAACAACCATATACCAGAGTCATTTTGCAGGGGTGGAGTGGGGAATGGGATCAAAAATGGGGGGGTGGGGGGTGGGGAGGGAAGTGCACGGGATTATGGTGGTGGCACAGGGGTGATTTGGTGATGGGAAACCCGCGGGGATTACAATCGAGTTGGAAAAAAAAAATGTACAAAATGATGTAAAAATAAACTTTTGTAATAAAAAAATGTTTTTCATATTAAGCCCTTAATCCATCTGGATTTTATTTTTCATAAAAAAATGGAGTAGGCAATTAATATTTTCAATAAATGATCCTACCACTATTTATCAAATTACCTATTTTTAACCACTTCTCTAGAATGCCAGTTATTATATAGCAATTTTTCACACTTATGTGAGTCCCATGGTCTTTTTTGTTCTATTGATCTAGTCATACAAAACCACAATACTATGAGTGATAATCATTACTCATCTTAAAAATAGGTCACAATAGTAGCCTACTATCCCAATCCAGGCAAAAGAGGAAATGGCACAGACTATTAGTCTCCATGTGTTTCTGAGATTAGTGGTATTCTATGGAGAAAAACATTATTTGACCAATCTGCATTTTCATTCTTCTACCCATTTTTCAAGTCAATAGGTATATTCCAAGAATGGCCGGTATCTAAATATCTAAAGTCTTTACATTTCAATAGAATTATACATATCCTATACTACTTTAAAAAATTCTTTTACAAGCTTATAGGATATCCACCTATTGGAATTAGACTCTTACTATAATTTGTAGTGACCGTGGAACATTAAAATGGAATATTCAGAGAATAAAAGCAAGAGTTAAAACTGGGTGTGCATAGTATGACTTATAAAACAATCCATGACTTTTCAATTGTCCAGACCCTGCTGGTTCTTGGCCCTTATTTCCTATAAATTTCCTCCCTCAGTCAATTTTCTATCAATGTCTTAACTTTCTAACTTTCATGCTGATGATTAAGTCCCCCCACCCCCGCCCCAAGTATGCTGCCACTTCAGGATCCTTGCATAGCTATTGCCTCTGCCTGTAATGCTTTTCCTCTCTGGGCCAGCCTGATTGACTCCTTGGCCCTGACAGTGAAACAACAGCCCTTCCTCAATGGCACATCCTAGCCCCTCACTTTGGTTTGTTCTTTCTTTGGTACTTATCACCACCCAACAGGCACTTCATTTTGTGTGTGTGTATTTGATTACTGTCTCCCTCCCCTCAACTAGAAAGTAAACTCTACAAGGTGAGGAGTTTGGTCTATTTTTCCTCAGGTTTTGGTTTTGAATATTACCTGGCATGTATACATGAAAAATTTTGCTGAAAGATGATTACAAGCACCTAATTTTAATTATTAACTGAATTACTGATAATAACTCACATCATATGTCTCACTGAAGAGTGAAAGGTCACTAATGCATTATTGAAGGAGGGAGCTACTGTTAAATTGTATACTTGGAGGAGTTGAGAGGGGAGATGGCTTCTTTGTGTTGTTATGAGAGAGCCACTTGGTGAACTGATAAACATCAGGTGAACAAAAGAAGAAACCTAAATGCTAAGAGTCAGCAAGGGAAACTTCCTTTACCAAAAACGTTGACTCTGGAATATAACGTCAAGGCAACTGCTAATCCTTGAGGGAGATACAGGTGCAGATGTTATACGAGAAGAGCAGGAGCTCTCTGCCCCATCCAGACTCAAAAGACTCTCAAATGGTTTCCTAGTCTGCAAAGAGTGGGCAAGATTTGGACTGCAGAAATGAGAGGGCAGGCAGAGTACAGATTCTAGAAGCAGGCAAGGGAGTGAATTAATTAGTTCCGGTGATCTATTTTCATTTGCGTTGCAAATTCTGATAGAATTTAGCTTAGAAACATTTAGATGGGGGCTCTCCCTGGTGGCACAAAGGGGTTAAAGTACATACTATGAAGCTATTGCAGCCACTGCAGCATGAATTCGATCGCCGGCTGGGGAGGTGATCCACATGGCATGGCAGATCTCTTCTGTCTCACTTGCTGCTCCCCTCAGCAGTGTATTTCATTCATATGCCCTGTTCTGCTTCCCACTCTGTCTTTGGTGAAATTTCTCACCCCACATCTCTTGCCTGTACCCCCAATTCTTATGTGTGTAAATAAACAAACCTCTAAAAGAGAGAGAAATATTTAGACGGGACTAATATTCACCCACTGTTCATAGTACAATACTTGGTGGTGCCAAAATATCAAAACATTCCTCTACAATGGGAAACATTTTCTGCCCAAGCTCTTCCCAGCATCTCATCCCATTGTCCTCAGAACCAGAGCTTAAGAGGTGAAACAAGAGGTCTTGGATCCTGCTCTGGTGATATAACTAGTATGCATTTTTATTTGCTTGGATCTTTCATACAACTAGCTAATTATTTTTCTTATCACACTTAATTTAAGAAGATTACTAAGGTCCTGAAAAACTCTTGAGTGGACAGCAAGAGTAAAATAATACTTCTGAAGAAGGATTACATGTGGAGATGGTGCCAAAAACATGGAGCCAAGTTCAAAGACATGCTATTTTAATTGATCTCTTGTTCATAAGAAGAACAACTTGATTGCATTTATTTAGGGTCTGTCCACACTCACAGAAAGCGACAGAATTTGTAAGGGTGTTGTTCAGTGGGTCTAACCAGTCTGGATCACAGTCCTTTGAGAAGCCAATGGAGATGAGTCTTAGAGCCTTGAAGCTGGTACAGTTATTGGGCTTCATCTAAAAAGTTGACCCAACACTCTGTAAAGCAGAGACTGAAACATTTTGCAGTTGGGTTGAAAAACCTGATGTGTAATTCACATTTTGTTTTCCATTTGTGTGGTTTCCTTTAAGATTCCAGATGAACCATTTCTTTGGTTCAGCAAAATAGGGATGCTCAGCCCATTCTAAATTAATTGTGAGACCTCCCAAATAAATGGGATTTAAACCATTGAGGTCAGTGCCAAGTAACAGGGTAAAAAATCAAGGTGGGTGAAAAATGTGGAAATATTTGAACTTTGTAGATTCTGATGAGAGTCATCAGAAAAAGTGTCAAGAGAAAATCATGGAGATAGCATAGATAGCATCTAATATGCAGGTGTGTGAAGCCTGGAAGAGGAAGGAAGTTTAGATTTTCAATCTGCTTCCTCTTCTACTCTGGCACAGGTGTAGGGCTAAGGACTTTATAATGGACATTGAGATGTCATAGATGACTTCCTATTCTGTCTTTTAATCAGCCAAAAATAAAAAACATTTATGATGGAGAAGTTGGCTCAAATATTTAACAGGAAAGTTTTCTTTTTTTTTTTTTTAAAGATTTATCTATTCATACAGAACTGGGGTACAGGCCAGAGATGTGGAGGGTGAGAGAGACAGAGTGGGGAGCAGAACAGGCAGATCGATGAAGTACACTGCTGAGGGGAGCAGCGGGCTGGTCAGGAGAGGTCTGCCGCGCCATGTGGATCTCCTCTGGGGCAGGCGGGGATCGAACTCATGGGGAAGTGGCCTAAGCTTCTTAGTGCTGTGCTTTAACCCGCTGCGCCACCAGGGAGGGCCAACAGGAAAGTTTTTTAACCCCAAGTACAGGGAAAGTCTCAGGAACATTTTACCCATCAGAAGGTAAAAAACCAAAGCTCTGCAAGGTGGGATGTCCATCTTTTATCCTGACCTTTGAAACCAGTCTCCCGTTTGTAAGTACCACCACTTATTCTGCTGTCCTGCGGCAGTTACATGAACATGCCTGCCATTCAGAGTTTTGGAGTGTGCGTTGACATCTGTGTGTGTGTCAAGATAAATGGGTGCTGCTTTTGATGCAGGACGTGATACCAGGATGCTGCTGGTATGCGGTCAAAAACCTCATGCTCAAATGCCCCACCCGTAGGATGGGTCACGGCCCTTGGACACACTCACTTGTGGACTGTTCAGGGTAGAGTCTATTTTCAGCCTACAATTCTCTTTTTAATGTCAGAACAGAAGCTTTTCGCTGAATCAGAGCACTGAATTAAAATCAGTGGCCAAACAAGCAGGTGATTTTGAAGAGGAATTCTTCTTGCAAATATAGTTCTTTCTATGGTAATCCAGAGAATAAAAATGTGGTGAATAGTGTATTTTAGGAGAGAAAAGAATCAGAAGGTGACTATAAACCTTAAGGAACCTGAGAAAAAGGGAAGTGGATGTATTTTAGCTAATCTATTGGGCCAAATGGTTGGGAACTTAACTCAGAAATTTAAAATATTCCAGTGTATCAAATAATTGCACAGGGTGTGCACTGAACATGCCAGGGAGAAGTCTGTCCCCACAGAAAAAAACAGCATACTTCCTGCTACTGCCAGTGATTAGGGTTGGAACGTGAGATGAACTTGATTTGTCTTTCTGATACCGGACACAGTCAATTCCATTGTTTCTTAGATGAAGACAACTGGCATTTTCATCTTCCAAACAATGTTGTTTACCATGTGTCTACTGGAGTCACTCAGTGGACAAGCTGATTTAACCAAAAAGATGCATTTGACATAGATTTTGGTCATTTTAATAATTCCTTGCATGGACAAAGGACCTGAGCTTCACATCATTTACAAATTCTTCCCTGCCTACTGACAGTGGACTCTCTGGGGTAGTAGGAATGGCCTGGGGCTAAGTTACAGTAATGGGGTCATATCACTACTCATGCCCCAGTCTGAGGGAACAATGGTTGCAAAGTCTGGTCATATTCTTTTTCCAAAAGAGTCACACTGCTTAGGTTCAAATCCTGTCATTTTGAAGCAAGTTACAGAATTTTAATGACCCCTACATGCAATGGTGATAGAGGGTTATTGTAGAGAGCACATTCAGTATTGTATGTAAAGCACTTAGTACAATGTCTGCTTGTAGGAAAGCAGCTAATATATTTTACTTGCTATTATAATTAAGCACCTGCCTTATGTATACACAGTGATTTTAGTCAGGCCAAATCTGTTGGAAAAAACACTATTGATGATGAAATTTACTTATTTTTTCTGAAAAACTTCTCAAATTTTATATTTATTAACTTGGAGCTTTAGCTATGTGACCTCTCTTCAGGAATGCTATCTGAGGATGGGATGAAAGCCCTAGTCCTCAAATTAATAGTTATAATCATTGATGTGTATTAAGTTGATTCTTAATATCTTAATGTCCATTACATACCTATGTGAAATTGAACCACATAAAGGCAGAATTTAGGCCTTCCTGACAAAAGGAAGTGAATTGAAAAGAAGAGAAGCAGAGCCTTTGCAAGGAGAAAATTGTTCTATCTCAGCCAGTGTCAGAATGTGGAAATGTTTACAAAATGCTCATTAAAAGAAAAAGGGATTGCTAGATAGAAACAAAATCTGGTGCACAAGTTTATACTAGAGAGATAAGAAAGGCTAGGCCCCTATAGGGGATTTTGCTATCCAATTACTGCAACCTGACTTGGGGTGGGGGGGAAAGTGGTAGGGGGAGGGAGAGAGAAAGGAAGTTTCCAAACTTGTCTCCAGTGACAGGAGACATTTACGCTCTGTAAGATAAAACTGCCACTTGGAGCCCAGGAGCGCTAAACCTTCCTGGGTTGGCCTGGGGGCTCCAGCAGTCATGGGCTCGCTGGTCCTGCGACTGTGTGCTCTCTTCTGCCTGGGTGCTCACTGGGTTTCCTGCAGCCCCATCATGAGCCTGGACCGGTCACCTCTGGAAGAAGATATGCCTCTCTTTGATGATGTCTTCTCAGAGCAAGATGGGGTTGACTTCAACACACTCCTACAGAGCATGAAGAATGAGTTTCTCAAGACATTGAACCTTTCTGACATCCCTATGCAGGACTCAGCCAAGGTTGACCCACCAGAGTACATGCTGGAACTCTACAACAAGTTTGCAGTAGATCGGACCTCCATGCCCTCTGCCAACATCATTAGAAGTTTCAAGAATGAAGGTAAGCGAATATTTCAAGAAGTGATAAGTAAATTTGCAATGCTTGGGTTTAGGTGAATGTATCTGTACACAGATACAGAATAGCAATGCATATTTTGATTTGTGTCTGTACCATTTTTCTGGTCATCTCAAATGGTATTAAAAATATCTTTTCATCCACAAACATAAAGTATCTATAATTTTGACACCATACTTGGGTCTTTAAAAACCTTTATTTTGGACAACAAGTAATATGAAAAATGAACGTTGATCTACTACTGCATCTTTGTCCTTTTCCAGCTAGGCCTTGGATTCCATTTCACTTTTAATTGACTACAAATTTTGACAATTTTAGCTTGAAATGAAAATAGACAAAATCCAGAAAGTGTTTACTTGGGTTTCACTCAAACTTGAAAATCCTTCTATTATGTTACATTATTTAAGAAATGTTTAAGCAGGTTGGGAACTTACATTTTAGAGATTCTTCGTAAATTTTGGTTGTGCTTTGTATGACATGTACATACAACAGCGTATGGCCCAATTAATATACAGCTTATTTCTGTGTCTTTGTGAAGATCAATGCACAAGCTTTATATAATGGTGAGAAAGTGTGTTTTTGTTTCCTGACATCCTAACTCTTTAAATAACTAAATCTAATGACCTAGCAAAATAAGCTTATGTTTAATATAGTGTTGGTGGGGGGTGGGGTGAGGAACTATAGTAAAGGCTTGGGTCTAAATAAAAAATATTAAATATTTTCTACTTATGCTTTATAATCATTAACCAGGTACAAAAGGAACTTTAGGTCAATATCAGCCAGATTTCCTAAAGTAGAAAGTAGCGGCAAGTAAATAGTTTAGGATTTGGAATTTTGAGAGTGGATTGATGACAGTATTTGTGGGCAATCAGCTTAATTTAGTTGAAACTCGACTTCCTTACTTATAAATTGGGGATAATACATTTACATTTTTAATTGAGCAATTCAAAAGAAGTAAGGGTAAGAACGCACTCCATTTTCTAATAAGTACTAAACTAAATGTTAGCTAATACTAGTGAATTCTTTAAATTCTAGGCAGTGGAGGAATGTTGAATACATATTGCTCTTGAGATGCCCATTTGACCACCAAAATTTCTAATATCTAGTAAACATATTGGATATATTACTTAACAGTGTTTTATAACTTAATAGAAATGGTACGCTGAAGTGATAGATTCCTTTTGAAGGCAAGTCTGAGTGAAAAATGAAGGTTCTGAGCACTGAGCCCCAAGTGCCAGGCTCAGGGTGTGGGTGGGAATATGTTCACATCACCCAGGGAAAATGAGATTTTTTTTCAGTTCTCACTTCTGTGAGGATTTAGATGGCCCAGGTCAGGAAGTGGAGTTCATGTAACTTATTACTGGAGGCCACTGAAGCCAGAAGAGTATCTTTCAGTGGACACTGATCTCTCCTCTGCTCTCAGAACTGCCAGTCTATGGATGCAAGTGTGCAGCACCAAGGACATGAATTCTTTCTTGTGCTGTCCTTGCAGGCAACTGAGGTCTCTTTTATGACAATTCAGGTCTGTTGATTGCAGCCCCCAAGATGAGAAAGACCAAACAAATAAAATAAAAGCAAAAGCACCACAAACCTACGAATCATGGGAAACAAGTGCCACTTCCAAAATAAAAAAAAAAATACATTACTTCAGTTCCTACCACTGCTCCACCCTTTCCCTATCATTTTGGGCAGTCAGTTCTCCACTTTGAGGATGGCTGGATTTTTTTTCTGGTGAAAATGAACAAAGAAGCAATACCTGAATTATAAAATTATTGTAAGGCATAAATAAGGCAGTATTGGGCCCTCCCTGGTGGCACAGAGGGTGAAATCACAACACGAAGAAGCTAAAGCCACTTCAGCATGAGTTCAATCCCCAGCCCTAGATGTGATCCACATGGCGAGGCAGACCTCTCCTGACCAATGTACTCATCAGTCGGCCTGCTCTGCTCCCCACTTTGTCTCACCGCCCCTGCACCTTTAGCCTGTACCCCAATTCTGTATGCATAAATAAGTAAATCTTTAAACAAAAAAAGGCATTACTTGTTAAGCACCTAGCACATGAAATTTGCTTAACAAACATTAGTTCTGTCGCCCTGAAATGTAACATCTTTATCTATTACTTGCCATTCTTGTACCTGCACAGTGAATTTATTAACAGTTCTACTTACGTCTACTAGACATACAATAAACATTACACATCTAAGTGTATAATTTGATAGTTATGGATAAATGTAAACACCCATTGAAATTACCATCATAATGAAGATAGTAAATACATCCATCATCCATCATCATCAAATATATCCATCACAACCATCATCATGCTAACTTGTAATCTCTTCTTCCCAATAGTGACCTTTTACTCTGCACTTTTCTTATTGGTGGGACAACAGACCTATTGCCTTACTTTTAGTCTTGTCATGTTCCCTTTCCAAGGAGAGTCAAGTCTCCTATAGTCTTTTAAATGGATAGGTGATAACTTCCAATATATCTGCGGTGTATACCATGCCCATAAATTAATTTGGCCTGATGCCTGAAAACATCAACCAATCATATTTTTAAGTCTGCTGTTTTCTAAGGCATCTTGGTAGGGCAGAGGCAGAAAAGGGAACTGAACTGTGATACCTGGCAACTAGTTGGCAAGATCCATTCATAAAAAGACAGCTGAAATAGAAGGATATAAATGGCAAACGTCAAAGGAGAGATAGAGAATAAGTACTCCATTGACTCAGAAGGGAATGAACTTTCAGATAAGGGGGTGAGGAAGGAGGGGTTTTCAAGGGAAAATGGATAAGCTGGGTAAGTGGAGGTAAAGGCAGAAGATGTTCTCATGGGTCAGAAGTCACATCCAAAGGTGCAATATACAATAAAACAAAATGATACTTTGCAAGCTGGGAAAAGAAAATAGAAGTCTGCTTCAACCATGGGGCTTTGCAATTTACTCAATCTTTCAATGAATAGTAATTGAGCATTTGTAACAGTCTATGCACTGTAGAGATGAATGGGAATATGCCTGGATGCAGAGTCTGAAACCTCATTCTAGCTGGTTTTAAGAGTCATTAGAGAATTTACATTATTCCATTGACCAGTATTTTTCACTTACAGTGTTTGAGGTGATTTCTGGTGGTAATCAGAGGTGCACATGAAATCACTATATGTTTATATTAATGTAGATTAGGAAAAAATCCAAATAACTATCACCCCAAAACCCTCATTTCATGAGTGCTGTTGTTTAGGACAGATCTAAAAGTGGTAACATGTATAAAAATAATAAGGTCAAATTAAATCTGGAATATTATTATCATCTGGAATAGAGATCCCATTGAAATCATGAATTTATATAAATGGTATATAGTTGGAAAAATTCTGCCAAAGATGCTAGAGAACCCATCTATTATTGTTCCTTATTATGACATCTTTGGTGTCATGAACCTTGAATGATGACACATGCCCACAAGGGTTCCCTGTAGACATGTGTTACCAAGGGCAAAAGTACAGGAGCTTTGGATTCCCGTACAATTCTCAGGGAGGAAGTCAACATGGTAATATTCAGTAGTGTGCATCCAAGATTAACCAGACTTTAAAAATTTATCTCATAAAGACTTTTCAGTGATTTATAGGTGCCAAACTCCATGCCAGGTACTAAAGGTATAAGACTAAAGTAACCAGCCTATACTGAATTTTCTTTTGTTTCACACATATCCAACTGCTATCACTCCCTTGGTTCATGGCTCTCTTGTTGACCTTATCAGCTTTTGGTGTTTACTGCAGGGACCAGTAAACATTTTTGGTAAAAGGCCAGATACATAATAACATTTTAGGGGGGTATTTGCCTGGGGTGGGTAGAAATCACATGTTGTCTGCTATGACTATTTAACTCTGCCATTATAGCAAACCAGTAGTCACAGAAAAGATAGGAATGAATGCACATGGTCAATTCCCAGTAACACTTTATTTCCAAAAACAGGTGGCAGGCCTGATTGGACATGGGCTAAGTTGTTTACCAATCCCCATTCTAGATGGAGGTCTTTCAGGAACGTCAGTGCCCAGTCTGTGTGGGTCTTTGTCCATTACATATATAATAATAAAATGTCCTCATCCCTGCAAAGTATCAAGAAAAGAACCACCACTACACATCCCATTTGATAGTTCTTCACTGGCTGAAAAATGGGGGCTTGCTTGCACACTCTCAAAAGTCCCTCCCATTTCTATTATTCTGTGGCTGATAAACTACTCAAGCAAGGCTAGGCAGAGTTCTCTCCCATTTATTAGGCAGTCATTTTTCACTTTCGTCTTGGCTTCTTAACTCAGTTTAGCCCTCTTGTATTTTCTGTGTCCAGGAATGCTAACATTGGGTTTGTTTTCATTGATGTTCTCCCCCGCACCCCCCCCCATTCTCTCTGTATCAAACTTCCTGCATGACCAGACCCTCTTATCACATAAATAAGCATATTTTTCTATGAGATATACTGAACATTTGATTTTTGTCCTTTTTTTCCCCAGATATGTTTTCCCAACCAGCTAGTTTTAATGGACTCCGGAAATACCCTCTCCTTTTTAATGTGTCCATCCCTCACCATGAGGAGGTCATCATGGCTGAACTCAGGCTGTACACTCTGGTGCAAAGAGATCGCATGATATATGAGGGAGTGGACCGGAAGATCACCATTTTTGAAGTCCTAGAAAGCAAAGAGGACAATGAGGGTGAAAGAAGCATGCTAGCGTTAGTGTCAGGGGAGATCTATGGAACCAGCAGTGAGTGGGAAACTTTTGATGTCACCGATGCCATCAGACGTTGGCAAAAATCAGGCTCATCCAATCACCAGCTGGAGGTCCACATTGAGAGCAGACGTGATGAAACTGATGACATTGGGAGGGGACAACTGGAAATAGACACCAGTGCACAGAATAAGCATGTTCCTTTGCTTGTTGTATTTTCTGATGACCAAAGCAGTGAGAAGGAGCGGAAAGAAGAACTGAATGAAATGATCTCCCATGAGCAACTTCTGGAGCTAGACAACCTGGGCCTAGATGGATTTTCCAGTGGACCTGGGGAAGAGGCTTTGCTGCAGATGAGGTCCAACATCATTTATGACTCTACGGCCCGCATCAGAAGGAATGCCAAGGGAAACTACTGCAAGAGGACCCCTCTCTACATCGACTTCAAGGAGATTGGCTGGGACTCTTGGATCATCGCTCCACCTGGATACGAAGCCTACGAGTGTCGTGGTGTTTGCAACTACCCCCTGGCAGAGCACCTCACACCCACAAAGCATGCGATTATCCAGGCCTTGGTCCACCTCAAGAATTCCCAGAAGGCTTCCAAAGCCTGCTGTGTGCCCACCAAGTTAGAGCCCATCTCCATCCTCTATTTAGACAAAGGTGTCGTCACCTACAAGTTTAAATATGAGGGCATGGCAGTCTCCGAATGTGGCTGTAGATAGAAGAGGAGCCCAGCAGCTTATTTAATAACTGTACATGTGTATATTTGGTGTTCCTATTTAATGAGATTATTTAATAAGGGTGTACAGATCATAGAGGCTTGTGGCCTTAGGGAATTAGGTCAGTTTGTTGTAGGAAATGCATACACAAGTGCTCAGCTAACAAGGTCAATAGGTTCTTGGAAACCTTAACTTTAAGCAAAAACATGTGTAAAGAAGACTGGTCCTTAAATAATATTGTTTGAGTCAATGTTGGCCAGATTTATTTTGTTTCTCATCAACATGGTAACAAAACAACATTGAACAAAAGTTATTTGAGGACCAGCTGTGTTTTATTCTCCAATCTTGTTCCTTCTGACCTATTTTTCTTTGGACTTGCCATTTCTTGGTGATGCCATCTTTATCTCAAGTGGCAAGCCCACATTACTCATCCTCTATATCAACTTCACAATAACAACCCCTAGAGAAAAATGCAGTGTCAAAAGATAAATATTTATGTATGTATATGTGTACATAGATAAACTTCTAGAACACTTGTTCTAGAAGAGTTATAGTACTCACACACACATATGACTCAATCAAGTGTGTGTAAATTAAAAGCCAATGGGATGTTCTCTGTCACCTGTTCTCTGAAAAAGATTTATGTCAAAAATTTTATCATCATAGGAAGTATTAGATTTCCCACTGCAACTGGAAATGGAAGTGTAACTTTTGTTGATTTTCTGCCATTGCTCAGAGCAGCAGGACTTGGTACAGGATGCTGCATGTTTGAAGGAGAGGTTATTTGATACAGAAACCAAATGACTTCAAGAGGCTGTGGCGTAAGGTACAAAAATGGAAATTGCAAAATTTCATAATTGCAAAATAGCAGAAATTGAACCCATAGGGGCCCAGTGTACTATGGAGGGTAATTCCTGTCAAGGAAGGAAAACAGAGAGGTCTTCAGGATGATGTCTATTCCTGAGGTAATAGGAAAGTGAGTCATGTGTGCGAATTTTTTTGATGCAGAGGGTGGAGAAGAGGGAAGGTAGGGAGAGGGAGGGGGCAAGGATATAGGTGGCATCTTAGGATGTGTTGATGAAATTAAAAGAAGTTCTACTTGGAGAATTAAATCTGCTGGAAAAAATAAAATTACCAAAGACTAAGAGGGGGAAAATCAGCAGAGATCAGCTTGTTGGACTCTTCCCGTTTTTCCCTTCAATTCTTAATATTTCTCTCTTGTATTGGCTATTGCTCTTTTCCTTCCCTATTTCTTCTTTGTCTCAGTCCCTTATCACCTTCTCCCACTCCTGAGTCCCTTGCCTCCACTGGCCTTCATTGCCCCTGTCGAGGGCTGAAGGCTTTTACTTCCAGAATGAAAGGACTTAGTGCTCTAATTTCTTACTTTCCCCAAGATATTTAATTTGACTTTATTGTAACAATACCTGTTATGAAACATGTTGTTTGTGAAGAATACTTTAGTACATATAAAGAACCAGAGTTTAAATGTATATACTTAAATACACAAATTAATAGACTCAGAAGAACATTCTGAAAAGCTAAACCTGAATTTTGAAATCAGGGTTGCCCCATGGTAAAAGCCCTGGGACTTTTCCATTCTTCCTACTTTGCAGTCTCCCATTTTGGAACTGGCCAGGACTAAGGGGTGTACCATGGGGCTGCCAGAACCTGCCCAGTTGGAAGCACACAGGGACTCTCTGGCCCCAGCACCCCCGATGCAGATCACACATTTGTGCAGAAAGAACCAGGGTATACAGTTCTCAAACCTTTCTGACACCACTTGGACTGTGGTTTCTGGAGCATTAACTTACTCACCCCTTTGAATGTTTTCATCAGTCTTGACCTTTTTTCAAAGCCATGGGATGACATCAGCTTTCCTTTCACAAATCCTTTGAGATTCTCATACTGCCCTAGAAAATAGAGGCAAGAGAAGTTATTTTGAAGATATTGTCCAAATTGACATCTCTGTATATCCACTGTCAGTTGGTATTCACATGGTAAATCCTGGGGAATCCATTGCCCCTAGAAAAGTGATATCTTGACCGTCAATGCAACACATTGGAGATAGCTGTGCAACTCAGTATCATTCATTTGTAGAATAGCCTTCATATTATTTGTGTGTGTGTGTGTGTGTGTGTGTGTGTGGTTTTGGATAGCCATGCTTAGTGCCCTCAGTGGGATGAGGTACATCCTTCACATCCATGGTACACATTGCATAACTCATATGGTACTTCTTATCCTTTGTAAAGGATACTGTAATAGACATACAGTAAAACCTCAACTGAACAGGATAGTTCTACTTATATAAAAGTCAAGCAAAAATTTTCCTTGTGTCTAAAATATTTAGGACAGTGATGTACTAGTAAATGCTTTCCAACTAAAAATCTGTGGGGACTTAACCCTGCTTTGTGGATTTCAAAGGTGTGAATATTCCTAGTATGGCCTGTTTCAAGCTACCAATGTGATGTCATTCAGTTTGCAAAATTCCTGAAAACCTAAGAGTTGGTTCTCAGGGCCAAAATATGGTTCTCACTGCTAGTGGCATGCTGATGTTAGACACTAACACTGCACCAGGCCCTGCTCCCCATCATGCTTCTGTTGTTCCTCAAGGCTTCTGGAGAAGCCTTGATGTGGGCACAGGCACTCTATGATTTTCTTCCCTAAGGAAACAGAGATACAGAAAGTCTCATCCTGGTTATTTAAGTATTTCCAATTGCATTTTTTTCTCTCTTCTCATCAAAAAATGCCAAGACATAAACCAGCTTCCATCAGGCCTCTTGCAAGGTATCTACAACTCTTCTGCACCACTGCATAACCACAAAGTCATAATGTGGACCAGCTCCTTAGGAACGCAGAGCTCCTTAATATCTTCTTTGGTCATAGACTGTTGCTGCTTGTCATGCCAGCTGTTTTTACACTTCTACAGCATTATTATCATCACTGAAGTTGATAAAGCTATGTGACTCTGGAAGAGACTTGTGGCAGAGGGACATGGCAGCCAACAACCAGTATATTCGTGTACAAGTTTCTAGGCTTCCTACTATTTATTGATGGATATATTTATTTTTGTAATATAGTGTAGATGACTAAATGTTTTATTTTTATGTTTGTAACTCTTGGATGAGCGAATCATCTATGCTCTTCAAGTACTCTCTTGCCCAGAGGATGGCTCTTTTATAATATATGGCCTGTATTTCATCTCACTCTTTGCATCAAAATTTCCTGTTATATTTTAGGAACCTCGCCATAGCATTGTACATTGTGTCTTGTGGGCAAGCTGTGAGTCCCTTGGTCTATTTACTGATTTGTGAATAGTACAGTTTTAATGGAAATGTAAGCATTCTTGAAAATATCTAATCAACAAGTTGTCCTTTCACGAGTTGACAGTGTCATTTTACCATGATGCAACTTTAGTAAGGCCACTCAGCCTATTAGAGAGGCTCGATGAGTGCAGAAAGTATGTGGTTGGGTCATTTCATTCCCTAAAGTAGGTGCCTCCCCAGACCTAATTCACTGTCCACTGACCCACAAATTCAGAGAATGGATTGGAAAAATCTGTTTGTCATTAGACCCATTACCCCTTCAATGTACAAAGTATTAACTGAGGGACCTCCAAGTGTCAGGCTCAAAGTGCCTCCTTCTTCTCTCTAAATAATTTTTGACTGGGGAAAACACTTCTTCCAGCACTGTTAATAAATGATTTGGTCTTCTTTGGAATCTGTGTCCTCCAAGTGAAAGCTATTAGAAAGAAAATGTACATATTACTTCTTACTGGACTCAACAGCAGACCACAAAGCACAGTATGTGGTGGCAAACCCCCTTTGCAATTTGTAACAAGGAAGGGACTTGATCCTTTTTAAGGACGGTGGCTCACTTTGGTCACCTTGTGACTCTGAGAGGTTCTGGTTAAAAGGAACTATGACTGTGTGCATGTTTTTGCTCCCCAACAAGTTCATTTGAGTTTACACCTTAGATGGGAGGAGAGAGGATAGTACCCCCTGACAGTAGCAAGGAGAACTGTCTCTGGTGTGGAAATGTATCTTTAAGTTAATAACTCATCAAAGAAAGACAGTTTGTTGTGATCAGCGTGTTTCTTTCCACACTGGATTGTCCTGTGAGTGCCTGGCCTGATTCCAGTAGAGAAGGGAGGGAAAGCCCATGTCCGCCTCATGAAATTCCACAAATATGGGAAAGCAGCTAATACCATGTTCACACCAGCATGTTTATGTTTTCATGTAAAACCTGCTCATTACCTACATCCAAATTCATGTAGTAATTAATAGATCAAAATGGAGCTCGAAATAAATATTTTATGCTGTGTTCATAAACCAAATATGGACATCCAGAATCACCTTGTCAAATAAAATGGAAAAATTATTTTGATGATAATGATTTGCAGCTTACTTGTCCTCAAGACCGCGTGTTTTCCTACCTCTTACCTTCCTGTTTCACAGTCCGTCCTGATGGGCTGAAACCTCTTGCCACATTAGAGGAGCATGACCTCAAGGAGTAAGTTAGTTTTGACTTCAAAGTGGTTTCACCAGAGCATTAAATGCTGCTGTTGTATGTTGTTATTTTCCCAATTACCTGTAAATCCCACAAATGCCAGAGATGTACATAAAAATGGGAATTTCCTTCTCGCTGTCAATAACTAAGAAATATTTCTTCTTTGAATTTAGAATGAGTAAGAGGAATTACTTACAGAGGAATTACTTTGGGGCAAATATTTAGACCAAATTTCACTGCAATTTGTTTATCGAACCTCATGTAATCTCAGGCTGAGAAGGGACTTTTAAACATGATCCAGAGTATCCAATGTCCTCCGGCATTCCATCAAAGCACTTTTTATCTATTTTGCAACAACTGGAAATTAAAAGGGAATGTATTACCTTCTTATCTATATTTTTAGAGGGTTCTTTCTCAATTGTGCTCAACTGGCTTAAGTCATTATGCACACAAGTCACTTTTGGAGAGACAAAGTTAGGCAGAAAGTCATTAGCAAGTTCTCCCTCTCATGGAGCTGAGTTCTCCCCTGTGGTTCCTCGTAAGTCCAGTTCATAACTGTTGCAGTTGCACATACACATCTGGTTTGCAAATAGCCCTCCTGACTTGGACCCAATGTTCTCCTCTTCTTGCAGTAGTGTATGTGTCTGAACACATGGCAAGACACAGGAGACTTCCTCAACTGGATGAAATGAACAGAAGGCCTGATCTGGGCTGGCTTTACCTCCTGAAGGGCTAGCAGATTGGTAGACAGACAAACCCCACTGTCTGCTCTGGGAAAAAATGCATTCTTTTCTCAGAATGTGAAGTTTGAGGGCATAAAAAAGAATACAGGTGGACTAAAATCCTGTCCATCAGACAATCATCTTGCACCTCTTGGGGGATCCTCCAACATTTGCCTGGTTGGTGACATCTGGCAAGTGCGTCAGCAGGAAGCACAACACTTGTCTCTCTGTGTCAGGAAAACTGATAGCAAAAGTTCTAGGCATGTGGGAGCAGGAGCTGGGAACCCAAGGCCCAGACCAAAGACTAAAAATGTCTGAAAAGCCATTCTTAAAACTTGATTTGGATTTTTTTTTTTTAAAAAAAGTAGTTGGTTTTTTTTTTTAAAGATTTATTTGTACATACAGAACTGGGGTACAGGCCAGAGGCTCAGGGGCGGTGAGAGGATTCACCAGAGACAGAGCGGGGAGCAGAACAGGCAGATCTATGAAGTACACTGCTGAGGGGAGCAGTGGGCGGGCCAGGAGAGGTCTGCCACACCATGTGGTCACCTCCGGGGCAGGCGGGAATCGAACTCATGCGGAGGTGGCTTTAGCTTCTCAGTGCTGTGCTTTAACCCGCTGCGCCACCAGGGAGGGCCCTTGATTTGGATTTTTAAAGAAAAGATTTATTTATTTATGCATACAGAACTGGGGGACAGGCCAGGTGCAGGGGCACTGAGAGGATTCACCATAGTCAGAGTGGGGAGCAGAACAGGCTGAAGCACATTGCTGAGGGAAGCAGTGGGTGAGACAAGAAACGTCTGCCAAGACATATGGGTCACCTCTGGAGCGGGAATCAGACTTGCACTGACGTGGCTGTGGCTACCTTGCAGAGCTGCCACCCAGGAGGGTCTGATTTGAATTCTTTAGCAACTGATGGATGCACTGCCCCCTGTAACTAATTCCGTATGTGGCTGTCTCTTACAGTGTGGCCTGAACCCATTTTCCACGCATGATCTGACCTGAACAAGGCAGTGCAAGACCAGGCACACGTGTACTAGGAGATTTTTGTCTGCTGACAGAAACAGGGATTGTATCAGGCTGATGGAGCTACTAGTTATTTTGGACAGTAAGTAAGAGAAAAACTTATTTTCAAAGCTCAGACTATACATTTAATAATATATCACCTTCTCTAATTGTGCACTTCATGTTAATTGATCTTTGTGGTGTTGTGAGAAAATGACACCATGGGACTGGTTGCATGTGACTTTAGTCACATGGATGAAAGTCCACTTTTGTACAGAAGTGACTATTTGTAAATAAGGGGCCTATTTGGAGAAGGTGAGAGCCTGTTAACTTGGGTGGTTATAAATGGATTATGTGATTATCTCCGACTCACTCTCCTGAACTGTCAGCTTACAAGAACCAGTTCCTGCCCTCTCTTAACCTTCCTTAGACCATTAACACAAATCCAAAGTGCTCATTTCATCCTGAGAAGAGAGCCCAGAAATATATGGACACCCGTTTTTACTCTTAAATGCAATTCTGAGAATTAAAAAATATTAGGCCACTTTGGCAGGAGGCGTGAAGCACATTTGCTAAATCTGGATTCAGCAGGAAATTTTCATTTACATAACATAGAAACAATTTTTTTTGCATGACAAAGGAATGGCATAAGAAAAATCCAGTTCAAACTTCTTATTAGCATCCTTACCTACTATGCAAAACATAATCTAGCCAATTCTGAGGAAACATCAGAGGAATCCATTTGAAGATCATTCTACAAAATAACTAGACTGTAGTCTTTAAAAGTATCAATGAAATGCAAAGAAAGAGATATGGCAACTATATATAAATTGTGTGATTCTGGATAGGATCCCAGATTCCCCCTTTCCCCAAAAGATGGGCAGAAAAATGACATTTTTTGTTACTCTTACTGCTGACCATATGGTAGCATGCTTAACTTTTATCAACTGTATACTCTCAGATGGCATCTTCTAGTTTTTTTTTCTTAATTATTGTCCTTTTTTCTGAAGCTAAGGAATAGAAAGGGAGTAACTCAGCTTTTGCCAAATGAAGTTCTCAAAGCAGCAAGCAGGCAATGCTAAAAAATGAGATGTTGGCCCAGTAGGCAAACTCAACAGAAGGAACAGAGATGAGGGAAACTGTCCATCAGTGTGGCAAACCTCATGTCAATACTGCAATGAAACAGTATCCTGAAATAACCAAGCTCAACATTCCCTTCCCTGAAAAGAAGCATGCTTTTCAGGCAATAAACCATCTGTTTCAAGTGTTTAGAAAATGAATCTCCAATCACTGGTAATTTAAACTTCCTTATACTCCAGTTCAATGTTTGATAAGAAGAGTGCTAACAGGATGGGAACTGAGTTACTATATTAAGAAACCCAGGCAGAACAAAAACCAGCCCCCTGCAGTTATTTTGTTTATGCTCCAGACTCATCTGTTTTAATTAACATAATATTTACATGAGTCCATCTCCTGTTACATCTTTTGCTTCAGCTGTCACATGTTCTTGGGGTTTTGTTTTTGTTTGTTTTGTTTTTGACATTCACACAAAAAGCCCTGAAGAGCTGAGAACATGCCTGAACATCTCTTTCATTTAGATAATGGGGTTTTGTCATCTCAAAAGTGTGCTTGCTTACATGTGTGGCACCTGGCTGGATATCTTTGGTGTTCTCTGTGTTCTCTCCAGGCAGTCTGTCAATATGGCTATTTCAAGATAACTGAATTTCCTATATGGCATCAGAAATTACCTAGAGTATGTGTCCCAAAAGTGAGAGCAAGAAGAGACTGTATTGTCTATGATCTCACCTCCAAAGTCATACAATATGACTTTTACCATAATTTATTTGGTAGGAGAGAGTCACTGGGGCCAGATAGACCATAGCCAGTGGATGGGAATTAGACTTCATCTTCTGAAGAGAGGTAAGGAAGTATGTTGATGAGTTCTCAGATATTCTTTGAAATCTCTATAGATAGTATATATATATATATATATATATATATATATATATATATATATATTTATAAATCTGCCTGTTCTGGGCCCATAGGGAGCATACATAAACATATATTCCTTGCCTTACCTAAGCCTGAGAGAGCAAGCCAGTCCCTGCTCCACGGTGACTTCTTCTTGACTCCTCTGCCAGACCTGGTCCATTTGTCCCCTAGAATTCCTGGGTGGAGCTCAGACTTAAGCTTGTGGTGCTTCTCCCACAAACATAGGAAGCACATATCAGGCTCTCAGAGGGGTACATGTTTGAAGCAACCTTCACTACACTTGAAGTGAAGGGCAGGCCTCCTTCTATATAAATGAGGATACATTCAAAATGAATTCATAGTCCACTAAAATAAAAATTTGAAGAATATTAGTAAGCTTGGCGAGTATTTCTTGGATAACATTTCTTAGTAGAACATTTCTTTTTCCTATTGCTAACTCAGTGTGACTAAACATCATGTTTTAGTTACAACTATAAGTCTCACTTCTTTTTATTTTTTAAATTTTTTAGAGTGAACATAATTTTATTTTGAATTAGTCAGTTTCCAATTGATGGTTCCCAAATCTGTTGGCAACATCCAGAGCCAGAGCAGCGTTTGCCTTCTCGCTCCTTCAGTCTGATCAGGGTGTTGACCTCAGCCATGTCAATGTCACAGAGATTCCTCACAGCATATTTGATCTGGTGCTATTGGTGTTAGCATCCACAATGAGCACAGTGTTTTGTCTCCTATCTTCTTCATGGCTGACTTAGTGGTCAGGGGGAAATTGATGGTGGCAGGGGTGAAGTTTGTTCCTCATGGGCCCACTCTTCTGAGTATGTCTAGGCTACCTTTGGAGGTCCAGTGTATTGAGCCATGGAAGGCAGATATTGCACAGTTATCTCTCTCTCTCCATTATTCTTTCTTTGATTGTGAGTGCCTTTTAGCAACGCTTTCATGACCTTCAAAGATTTTGCTTTGGATTTAGTTTTGGGGAAAGCAGGGACTTCCTTGTTTGCTTTCAGCACCATCTTCCTGAAAAAGCCCATTCTCACAGGCTTCTCATTTCTTGATTTTAAAGCTCACTTTGGCATTCTTGCTCTTTGGACAAAAAACTTAATCATAGCAAAATTAACTAACAACTAAAATCATATAACCAGTCAGTGGAAGAATTGATGACAGAAATCACTAGTTCTTGCATAAGAAATCAACTTCATATGACCAAGATTGTAGTTTTATCCTAAGTCTTGCCTCACCTTGTTTTAATGAGCAGAAAACAATCTTTGTTCTAATCAAGAACCCCAGATTCTATATATTATGCATTTTCTAAACTCATGCATGCACTTGAACAAAAGCCATATTTTAATATTACTAAGCAATATGATTTAGTAAGTAGTGATCTACATAATGTGGTTGCATGCCACTGGCTTGAGGAGTTGCAAAGTGAGAAGCAAAGTGCTGTTGAGACAACGCAGGACATAGTGTTGAAAAGCTACATGTGGTAAGTAAAGGCTGAAGGCAGTGCAGATTCACACGGCAAACACAGTAGCAGTCCCGTGATTCATCACCTTTAGGTTTGTTGTTTCTTGCCATGACAACTACTTATCTTTGGTAGATGTTTTTAGGACTACAGATGACACATGAAGAAGTGATTTTTCTTAGCTAGCTTGACAAATGAAGACCAAATATGAAAACTCAGCAACAGAGCAGCTATTTCTGTGAGAAACCTCTTAGTGCTTCACCTTAAACCCTTTGTGCCACCAGGGAGGGCCTGCATGTCCATATTTAAAAAAAATCTTTGGGCCCTCCCTGGTGGTGCAGCGAGCTAGGACACAACCTAGGAAGCTAAAGTCTTAGGGGGTTCTTATAACTATTCTTGGCATGATCACACAGTGATGTCAAAAAGACAATGATGGGGGGGATACTTGTTACTCTGTGCTCTGAGACGCACCAATAATATATAATCAATCACCTAGAACTAATTTGAACCCTTTAGAGCTAGTGCCCTTACTAGCATAGTAACAACATCAGTAGTAGAAAGATCAGGCTGTCTGACACTAACCCTTGAACCCAAGTCAAGCTAAACCAATCTGTGGTCATAGTGCCAGACTGTAAGCTCTACAATGCTCCTTGAAACCTGTACAGCTCAACATTGGAGTAGAACTTTCTCCAACAAAGTGGCATTTCAATGGTTCTCAATCTAGATTGTGGACCAGAATCCCCTGAGGAACAGTTTCTAAAACAGAGCCGCTGGTCTCACCCAAGAAGACTGGTGTCACTTTTCAATTTTGCAGATATCTTCATGGCTGGTTTAATAGAAGAAACATGTATTATTGTGTCTGCTTCTGCTTTTGATCCACTGCAATGTGTTATTTTAAATGATGAAGAAAAATTTCACCTCCTACAAATTTATAATTGAAAAAGGAGACATTCTTATAGTATATTCAGATAACTGTAGATATTCTTCTTTGATAATACACTAAAGCTCAATGATAATCTCTTACATGTTAGCTACAAAGTAAAATCGTACACTGGTTACATTAATAGTCATTAATATTCTTGTAACTTTAATCAGTCTCTTACCCCAAAATAATTCTTTAATTAAGAATTGTCATTTGGAAATTATTTGTTCAAAGATTTTTTATAACGTCATTATATAAATCATCACATATCATCAAATCATCACATATCTAGTAGCCTCTGGAAAACTCTATTTTATACTTTTGAGAGAAAGATAATGATAAAAGCAGATAATATTTAAGCATTATTATATAGATAGTTTTGACCTGTCTGGACTTTGCTGAAACAGAGTCCTTTCTTTGAAGTAAATTGATCTGGAATTTATTGGGGTTACTAATTAGCTAAGTGACATTAATATTTTTTCCTTGTCTTTCTGTGACTCTGTTTCTCAATTGCAAAATGGAAATTTAGGACTGAAGTCAGTATTATCATCGTGGTTGCCATTGACACTCAAGGTAGAAAAATTTGTTGTGAGAGACTGTCCCCAGCTTATGAGGTATTTCACATCTCTGAATCCCTGGCTACATATGCATAGTACCACACTCCATTTTCAGTCCATGTAAAAATATCAGAACCCGGGCCCTCCCTGGTGGCGCAGCGGGTTAAAGCACAGCACTAAGAATCGAAAGCCACTTCCGCATGAGTTCGA
>NW_004567132.1:12941469-12953812 GCF_000260355.1 Condylura cristata | reverse complement strand
TGTATGAATAAATAAATCTTTTAAAAAATACATACATATATATATATATATTTTGCTGTAGATAAATGCTTATGACTGTTTTGATTACATAAAATTAGAAGAACCATAGCAGGAGCAGGGAATAGATAGAGGAAAAAATTCACCTAACCATGTTTGAACAAATTAAGGATTCTTAAAATTCTGAAAAGTTGATAGAACTTTGTACAGTCACTGGTGCAGCAGATCAGAGGTGTGGGAAGGAAGAGCTAAATAATTTCTAGGCTACAATTTGTATAGAACCTGAAGCCACACAATCATCCCTCAGCCTATTCTGTCTCCTTTCTGCTCTTGAGGGGATGCTGGGGCTCAGTAGTTAAAGCTTGAGCTCTGGAGTCAGCCTGCTTGGATTTGAAAGTGGCTTTGCCTCTTGCTGACTTTCTTTCCTTAAAAGGTTCCTTTACCTCTCTATGCCTGAGTTTCCTCATTTATAAGCAAGGAGAATGAAAGCACATATCCTTTTAGACACTGAGGATTAAGTGCACATAAATTACCCTCAATGCTATGTGCCCATGCTGAAGATAGGAAGCCCCACTTCTCACTATTAGAAACCTGTGGCCTCTTGGATATCTCGTCACCTTTCCCTGTTATATATTTTTTTCTACTCCTCCTCCCAAAGGCTGAATTTACCTCCGTAATGTGTACACAGGGTGGTTAATTACAATAGTGGGGAACACCACCTGGATTACTTCAGGAAGGAGTTTTCAGGAAGTGTTCCTGATGGTCATTCAAAGTGAAGCCAAATTAATTTCCCAGAGCTCAATTGAGCTACACACAAGAACTTTGGGGGAAGTGGGGCCAGAAGACTCATCTCCATTGTTAATGAAAGTCCCACAGAAACAGGTCAAAATGAAATTCCCATGATACTTAGTTTTGCAATGACCACAACAAAGAAAATTCCACATTATTAAAAATACCATACTTAGCAGGATATTTCCACCATAACTATTTGAAAAGGTTTGGAGGTAAATCTTGAAGAACACTCATTTCTCTATTTGGCACTTCATACAAGGTTGTATACTCTTTCTCCTCCACAAGAAAAGGGGTTGATTCATATTTGTACACCTCCTTTTTGCAGAACCTTCCCTCTGGATCCAGAAAATTTTCATTTTCACATAATTAGAAAAAGGAGGGTGGTGGGGAGATGAGAGCAAAGATACCTACTCTCAAGTCAATTGTGAGTATATTTGTGACTTGACTTCCAGCTGCCTCACAAGGTTTTGAGAGAAGAATTCTGACAGAGGTGTATATTCCACCAGCATCATGGATTTGGGGGAATCCATGACCTCATGACATAGGCTCTGTATGTCTGTGTATCTCTGAATAAACACTCTCAAGTGCAGTACCTTAGTCTGTTTCTCATTTCTGTTCTTAAGTGCCCAGACATTTAGCCACTCTTTTCCGAGATTCTACTAATAACCAACATAAGTACTTGATGGGGAATTGTCTCCACTATTAGCATGGGGCATAGACAGTAAATTCAAAATTCATACCATTAACAATAGTGGTGCATCATTGTGAATTGTCAACTCAGCAAACCTGTTTGCTCATGTGAAATTATTTATTTAGTGGACTAGGAGTCATCACTCTAATAATGACTACATCTTAACATTTTATTAGCACTTGATGGAAGAATTCATATAAATTACGCACATAATGACAGGCATACTGGTAAAATGAATTTTAACAATAGTAATAAAAGTGCCATTAATAGTTAATCCTGATTATCAAGATGTACTATCATAATCACTTTTTATGATTATAAAGAGAACGGGTAATAACATAAAACAGGATGCCTTTTTGTTCATTTTGAACTATTTCACAGGCAAAATGATGAACCTCAGAATCGTGACCTGAGTCCAGCAGTCAGTCAACAAATAATGACTAAATCAGAGGCTCCCAAACTTTCTCAGTTCATGGTGCTCTTACTTTCTCCTAAGCAGTTCATGGAGTCCTTGAGTCAAAAGAATAACTGACCAGATGCCATTTACTAAGTAATTTAAATGCAAACAGCTTAGTAACTGTTTATGTTTTAAGTACATAGAAGTTGTTTAAAAAGTGTATGTATATATTAAGAGAAAAAAATTATTTCATTTTTAAAGCACTATAGTCACAGTATATAAACTTGAATACTGCACAATCTCTCAAGTCTTAGAAACAGAGCAGGCCCCAACACTCTTATTTCCTGTTCTACATTGATTTTTGTAAGGCACTGACTTTTTATCAAGGCAGCAACCAAAAGTTCAGCTTCAAAGGATTTGATGACACTGAAAGGAATGCAGGTGATCTAACACTGGAACTGTGAGCTACCTCACGCTGGTAGTCTGTTTCAGGTCTCCTGGATGTTGCAGAACTCCTTGTTGCCCTCAAAAGGAAAAAATATTATGAGTTTGCTGTGGCTTGAGGACAGGCTGCCACAGCACAGTTTGGGAACCACCAGACTATTCAATTACTATTTGCCAGGGACTCTGCCAAAGGACGGATCTAGTGCAGGAACCAGATGGGCACAGCCTTTGCCCCAGAGTCTCACAGGCAGTAGATGAGACCAACCCTCATAATCTTACAAAAATACATCAACATAAATTATGATAATTACAGTGAAGAAAAACCAGCATGTGGCCAGCTGGGCCTTGTTCTCTGAGGGAAGAATCTGTCTTCATTTTGTTCTATGCAGGTGTTTCCTTTGGCAGCTGAAACTCTTCAATTGTACCATCCTCCCTAAAACAATGACTTGGACGGAGTAGAAAATGGGTATGTTCAGAATTGTGGGACTAGGAATAATGTTAGTATTAATGAAATACATCTGGGTGGGGTGGGGGTGAAGTCTCCTTATGAATCAGGTTTTTCAAGTAGACTAGGAATGGGAGGATCCCAGGCAGGCTCTTTTCTCAGTTCTTTTCTTTGGAAAGAATCAATGTTGAGATCAAAATTACAGAAAAACAAGAGATTTATTGGTAGATGGGAATAAGGACAGGAAAGCTCTCTGAGCAGAGAGAGGTCCCTAGTGGATAACTATTGAGGTGACAAGAAGCAGGTGCTTATGTGGGTATGATGAGCAAGAGTGGGGGTTCGGCCGTTGTGTGCCTTAGAGTTGTGTTGCTTGCTGATTGCTTGGGCCCACAGGAGTCTCCTAGACTACTGAGGTCCACTGAGTTTTCCCAAGTCACCCAGCCTCATTTTCTGAATTCAGCTTTGTAATGTTGTTATTGTGATATTATGTTGGTGTTCTGAAAAGCTCCATTTTTTAAATTGAATTCATAACCGTTTCTAAAGCAAGTGCTAAATGGACTTTGGGTTGGGTCACACTGTTTCTAATTGATTGACTACACCGATTTCGCCTACACTGCACCTCAGCATCATCCTAGCCCTGGTTCTCAGGGAAAATATACAGAAGAAAGATAGCTTCTTTTCAACAGGGCTTTTGTTACAAATCCTAGAGGTTGGGCCAGAGCAGATGTCTGGGGCTTTTAGGATGGATACCTTTTGTCTGGGTCCCAGCTAGGTTGAAGTTTATAACCTGAAAGCAGCCTTTCTAGCCTTATAGGCCTCATCCTCTTTTCTACATCTGCATTATTCAAACTCATAATACATAGGAACTAAAGAGGTGGGGAAGACCCTAGGCTTTTCTTATCAAACCAGCTGTGTAGAGTAATAAAGCTCCTAGAAAACAATATTGCGGGAACTAATTCTGACTGCTGGGACCACCCCCTCTCCCACACCCCACAAATACGGTGTCACCATCTGTACTAGCCCATCCATCCTCAGGGTGACAGGAAGGCATGAGCTTACAGCTCCCACTGGTGGCAGGAGTGTCTGCCATGTCTGCCATATCTTGGTTTCTGGTTCCCTCACTCACATGGGTTTAACAGTGATACTCGTGCTGCACAAGTTACATTCAAAAATTCAATTTTCCTGTGCTATATACTTCCAATGGAATACTACTCAATAATCAAAAAAGGTAAACTCATGCCATTTGTGGCAACATGGATGGAGCTGGAAGAGATTATGTCTCACCAATAAGTCAGAAGGAAAAACATAAATTACAGATAGTTTCACTTATATGTGAAATATAGAGAAGCCAAACAAAAGGTTCAGAAAAAAGACAAAACTTGTAAACTGACCTGAGATCTCAGGCATCCAGGGGGAAGGGTGAGAGGTCAAAACAGGGGAGATCTGTAGTGATGGATCACAGGGACTGTGATGATGCTCCCATCATCCAACTACTGGGACTCCACCTGCAGGGAGAAATAAAATACTGTCCAAAAGTTAACTACTATGTAAGAAGAAAACTACTTAATCTAAAAATAAACCTAAAAAAATTCCATATTCCAAATTATGAATAGATACCACACATAATGGAATACTATTCAACTACTGAGAAAAACAAATGAACTCTTGCCATTTTGACAATATGGATGGAATTGGAGGGGCTTATGCTAAGCAAAATAAATGAAAAGTAGAAAGACAAATACAAATGATTTTACTTATATGTGGAATAAAGAAAAAAAAAACTAGACAAGTAAGCAGAAAATCATATCAAACAAACCCTAGAAATTTGGCTGTAGAACTGAAGTTGCCAGGGGGTGGGGAGAGAAGCTCAAAGAGGGGAGCAGACCCAGTGACCTATGATGGAGGATTTGGGGTGTTCTGCTGGTGGGTGTGATGTGGTGACATCTGAAGAGGTGTGAATCTATCCCCCAAATAATATGCTGTATTGTAAATCAATGTTACCACAATAAAAATAGTATCTTTATAAATTGTTACTTTTGCCTTGATGGGGACATTTCTTTAAACACTGCCAATTTCTATGGGCCTGCAGGGAACAATGGACATCTCCAGGCTTTTCTGAGTGTCTCTTCATGGTTGACACTCAAAGTCTCATCTACTGAGAGTCACCTCATTCTTACCACCACCTCCCCTGCCCATCTTCCACCACTTTCTTTATCTGAAGACTATTCAGAATCAAAAGATGTGACATACACACACCAGCTTAGTCTCAAATTCCACCAACAGATAAATAGGTAGAACTGCAGTGGAGACAGCAATGAGTGGCTTAAAAAAACTCTACATAGGGATTAAGAAAAGTAGTCTCCTCCACTCCTGTCCTTGATGATGCTCCTCCCCAGATCTGCCTTTACTCAGTGCCAGAATGGTGAGTTAGGAGGCCCAGAAAGAAGGGACCCCACAGTCACTCAGCACCCCTCAACCCCCTGAGTCTATACCCCCTGAGAGCTACCTCTTCCCCATGTACAAAGGGCCCCTCTGCTGCCACAAGTTCCAGCCCAGGTCATTGGGGAATTTAACTGTATTTATGGGTAAAATCTTTGTAGTGATAAAGAAAACACAACAGTCTGGCATGTCCCCACAAATACACTGCAATAGTAGCTGTGCAAGTATAGGTTCTAGCCTTCAAGGTTTCTGGATCAAGTTAAGCAGTAGCCCATTGCTGTTAACATAACAACATTTTTTACTGAAAATAATCACTTAACATAACCTAATAAAAAGGCTGTGTGTTACCAGGGTGGTGTGCCTGAACTTTCTCCTTCTTTACGTGCTGCACAGGCTGCTCGCTGAAGCCCCTGTGTCAATGGCCACCTATATGGCTCCTTCAAGTGAGCAAAGAAGTGTGGCTACTTTGGGCTGGCACAGCCTTGCTGGTATTTTTTCAGTGAGCCCATTATGCCTCTGCCTTGTGGAAAAAGCCACTTTCTCCTCGGTGAGCAGTCAGTGTGCAAAGCTTGGGAGGCACAGTGCAGGCTGGAGTGGAGCCACAACCACCCTGGCGTGTGTGACTGTCTGTGCAACCCTGAGGCAGGAGGTACCCAGCCCTAGGTTCTAAATGGTGAGCTCCCTCTCCTGGTCTCTTTGCAGGTGTTCTAACCACTGCCCTGCCTGCCCCCTCCGTGGGATGAAACTGTTCATTCAGGATCCAGGAAGAGGTTTTGCCATACCTTGTACCTTCTCTGTGATTCTCTGGGATTCTCTTTTTCTGCCAGGTATAAATTTTTCATATGCTGTTTCCTCCCTCCTTACTTCTCCATGGTCTGCAGTGAATCTGTTTCAAGTTGGCCAAGCCTGCTATCAGTCTGTGAAAACAGATGAATTTGCCAAAGACCAATTTGTCAGATGAGTAATTCACCAATTAGTGGAGACTTCTTGAAGTGTTAGCTTGCCCTAAACCTGCCCCAGCTCTATCCACAACCCCAGAAACTGTCAGAGAAACGTTTCCTTTGGACAATTTGCAGAGTCATAGAAAAAGGCAAGAGCAGAAACAGAAGAGAGATTCTTTGCTGTAAAAGGGTGATACTGCTATCTAGGTCTGGGTTGGGGAGGTGAAGGGGGGGAAAGTTGCTAGGATTAACTTGTTAATAAAAAACAAGTCCTTAGAGCAGCCCCACAGGCAATAAATGTTAGTAATGATTACTATTTTAATTATTCTTCACTTTACTTTTAATTTTCATCAATGAATTTAAATTATATGAATTAAACTGTACATTGATGGAAATTAAAAATAATAATTTAAATGAGATTGTAGGAAAAGGTGATAGTGATCACTGGGACATTCAGTGGTCCCTGCCCGTGGTCTCATCATTGAGTGCTTGAGGTAGAGTCAATAGCTAATGGCCAGCAATCTAATCAGCCACACTGCTGGAATGAAACCCCCATAAACACCCAATAGGTGAGGCTTCTGGGAGCTTTCTGGCTGGTGCACATGAAAAGAAGCAAGGAGAGTGGTGTGTTCAGAGAGGCCAGAAGCTTGCACCCTTTCTCTGACACTTGGCAAGTACTTCTCTCCCATTTGATTCTTCTAGTGAGTACAATGATTTTTGAGTTCCGTGAGCCACTCTAGCAAACCAGTTGAACCTGAGGAGGGGGCTGTGAGAACCGCCAGTCTGGCCAGTTGGCCAGCAACAACGGTGGCAATCTGGACTGGACTCCTGATTGTCATCTGAAGTGTTTCAGGGGGAGAGGGGAAGAAGTCTTGTGTCTCCCTTAATCTGTAGGATTGATGCTATCTCTAAGTAGATATTATCAGAATCGAGTGAATTTTTTGGTGGTGTTGGCAAAACACTTATTGGACATACTCATTTCAAAAGTATTGAAAAACTATGTCTCTCTGAAGTAGGTCTCTAACTGTGAGCCTGAGCAAATGACTTAACCTCTCAAACCTTCAGTTTTCTCATCTGATAAAATGGAGATGACAGGTACAAAAATTAATCAAAATACTGCAGGAAATTGACAAATATCCTACTTTTAAATTTTTTCTCTAATCAAATGTAGCTCTGGTAAAACACTCACTACAAGCAGGAATAAAGAACTAGGATTGTAACATTCTGCCATAATTTGGGTACAATTTATTTGTACTGAGTAAAGACATCACTAGCAACACAACTATTCAGATTATCTTTGTATAAAGATCAATTACCTCAAGATTGGCATGGCAGATGCTGGATGCTGTGTGTTCATCAATATTTTTTGCCAATAACCTAAATTGTTTGAGAGAAGGATTCTGGTACTCTCAGCAGAGCAATACATTAAGAGTGACTGTCAATGACTAAACAAGTAGCAAGCATAGCACAGCAAACAACTGATGTGCACAGAACTGGGCCCAAGACTTGAAATTTTATATAAGAATATTGAAGGTAATGGCTAGAATTCTGAGTGTATTAGTTTTGCCAGTATTTCAACAAGTGATTAACAAAATACTGCAGTCTTTTTTTTCTGATGAGGGTTGGTTTTTCTTTTAAGGTGATATATAGCCCTAAGTAGACACAGTATTTAATCCAGACCACTGGTTTCCTGGTGATCAAGTTTAGAGTTTGCACAGAATGTGTCTGGTGTCTAACCCCAGGCTGGCTGGTTTGGGGCAGTGCTCACCCAATTCCTCCCCTAAAAGAATGACAGGTAAACCTCTTCCCTTTTTTGCAGTCAGGAAGGAGTGATGTCTAAAGGATGTGATGTCTAAAGGCTATAATATACCAAGAGAAAAGGCAGTAATGCTTACAGCTCAAGAAGCAGGGGGCAAGTTCAGGGAAATACATCCATTGTGAGGGCCTTGCTTCCAAATCAGTCACATCTGCTCTCTTCTCTACCTGAACTGTTCTTGGAAAAAGACCATGTGAAATGTTCTGAAGGCCTCTGGCTCCTCACAATCCTCCTGTCAGAATGGGCTGTTTTAGGCTAAAATCTTCCACAGTGGTGGAGCCTATATTTTATCTATGACTCATATTAAGTTGAGGAAAGTACAGAGCATTCAGACCGCTTCTTCCTCTCATCAACAGTACCCCGTTCACATGGCATTCTCTTTGTGGTGCATAAAGAGGTGCCTCCCTCTCTCACCACTCTCCCAGGCAATGCATTCTTCAGACATACTCAATAGGTCCACCTGGAGACCATCTAAATTCAGGAAAGAGAAAGTGTTTTTCCAAATGGTAAGACAGTTGAGAACGAGTGAGAAGGTTCAGCATGGAGAGACTTGCTCTTGAAAAATGTGGAAGAGGCACTCTTTAGAGACTCCACTTGTGTAATTACTCTTGGGAGATGTTTTGAGTGCAAAGCTGATGATACAAACCCTGAACTGACTCTAGGAGAGGACCTGGTAATGGTCTTCAGTGCGATTAAGGTAAGCAGGTGGTGTCAGGGTAAGCGCCTGTGACTCAGGCCACGTGACAGACCCTGCCTGCTGCTCTTCCTTCCTGTGATACTGAATCAGTAGTGGCAAATTAGGGGTCCTTGTATGGACCCCATAAGCTTTTTCACTCTCTACCCACCCTTTTTAAAAGTTTTCTTTAAAATGTCCTTTTATTTCATTTTAATACATTATTAAAGTGACCCACTTGTCCCACTTGTTCTAAGTAACATTGAACAAGTGGGACAGGCTAATCTCCGTTCCTAGTTCTACTGCACTGAAGCTTCCATTTCCTCATCTATGAAGTAGGTAGACTGACACTAAATTCAAAGAGTCAATTTAAGATTTAAGGAGATGAAGTACACAAAATTCCAGGCACAGAAGGAGAATAAATATTATTTGTTGCTTATTAATGGTAGTTGATGCTACAGATCAAGGATCCAGCATGGTGTTTGAACATAGTGGGTCTGGGAAGGCCTAGAGGATGCCAATCAGTAAAGGGGAGAAAAGGGAGCAGAAAAGGAAGTCAAAATACCAATGTCACCACTTGCCAATTTTGTGGGGAAACCAGCTCTCCATCCTGTTATTGGTGTCCTCCATTCCCCTTTTAAGGGCTTCCTCCTCACTTTGTCTCCAATTGCATGCCCAGACCGGCCAGATGGCCAAGGTTTCCTCTACCGTGTTCCTTGTGACATCCAAACAACTGATCCCATCCCTATACTCACAACACAACAACTTAGCTGACCAGGAACTCATTTTTTCATCATAGGACTCTCCACTAAGAAACAGGTAAGTAATATAAATAAAGGTGATATTAACAATCAGTGGAGACTATCATGCCACAATTATGGTTAATACTCTAATGGCCCCTACATCTGCCATGGATTTGAAAGGAAGATAGATAGTCATAGTTGTTTTGGGGACTCTTGAAATCAAGGCTTCACATGCTGAATTTCTTTGTCCATTTACTGAGTCAGCCCTTAAAGCTAGTTGAGAGTATGCTCAACTAGGAAGTTTCCAACTTTGGATTTATTCCTCACTAAGGTACTTGTAAAGGAAAAACCCAGTCTTCCTTCATTTCAATACCCATGTCTAGGAGCTTTCCCCCACCAAACAATTACCTGTGATATCCACTGTGTGTCCTACAATTTAACTCAATTCTGACATGTACGTGGAGACAGTGTCAGATCCCGCAGATTAAGGACTCAGTCCTGCAGGACTGCCCCAAGCTCATTTCAGATGCCAATCACAAGTCCAGATTGCTCAGTGTAGTTTGGACAGGTAGGTTATAAAGCTGACGGTCTTGTCACCTCCTTCTCTGGTTTAATTCATTTGCTAGAGTAGTATGCAGAATTCAGGGAAACACATTTACCAGTTTATTAGAGAGTATGATAAAGGATATGGGTGTAGATGAGGTTTGGAAGGATTCCAAGAGCAGGAGTTCACATCCCCGTGAATTCAGGGTGATACCATCCGAGGTTATGCGTGTGTTCTCCCACCTGGAAGCTCTCTGCACCCCATACTTTCAGTAATTTTACCTCACACTGGTGTGATTGATCATCCATTCCACTTACAGCCCCTCTCTCTTCTCAAGAGCATAGGAAGTAGGACTAAAAATTTCAACCTTCTAATTATGGCCTGGTCTTTCCAGGGTCAGCCCTCATCTGGGTGCTTCTGCTCCCCCATATATACTGAGTTGCTTATCAGAACAAAGACACACTATGGTCCAGGAAATCACAAGAGTTTTAGAACTCAGTGCCAGGATCGGGGGAGAGAGCAAGGTGTACTTTTTCTTTCCTCTTACACTACTGTTATATTGAAACTTTTGGTTAACACCTTCTATTTAGTTTTCCCCATCTGCCAAATGTGCATATAACATAAATCTATTTTCTGTGTCTCGGGCAGCTCTTACTCTAAATGAATGAACACATGATAAATCAGCAAACAGGGAGGAAAGGGAGTCCTGTTTATTATGTTGGTTGGAAATGAGAGAGGGGAGCAGAGAGATTTAATGTCTTCATTAATCATATATTGAGTCAAATTTAACAGCTTTAGAATGGCATTTAATAATTCTGACTGCATATTAGAATTAACTGGGAAGCCATTTTAAGAAAAAGTAATTATTACACTCTAGGTTCTGATTCAAGTGATAGAGAAGGTGGAATCTGAGCATGAAAAGCTTTTTCAAAGCTTCTCATGTTGATTCTATTATGCAGCCAAGACTGAGAAGCACTTTCTTGGAACAGCATTCTACTACAAACTGGGTGAAAATGGTATCATAGAAGGTAGGTCTTGGTTGTGACTAAGAACCAAGCTCTATATTCTGGAACCCATGTTCAATGGGTTTCTCATCACGCTTGTGGTCTAAGGGGAGGAACTCTTGGATACAAGATGAAAATCATTGAATAGCAGGTTAGAGGAGCTTTCAAAACTCACCTAACTCTCATCTTCTTCAGCACTGTGTGAGCACTGGCTATTCAGTTCATGTCTCCAGGCTTTTTTTCCCCAGTCCATTAAATGAACAGGTTAGAGTGAACAAACTCAGGGGTAAGTTCTATGAGCCTAAGACTCTAAAACATCTATGATTATTTCTAAGCTAGTTTTCAAGCAGCTCAGCAAAGAGAGGTTGAATTTGCACTGTCAGGTTGGCATTCTCTGCTCACTTCTTGTCTGAGTCACTCTGGGAAGCCTTTACAGACACAGGCCCTTCCATCTCTGCTGCCCACCAGATGCCATCTGGACCTATGAGTGGCAGCTAAATCTCACCCTTGGGGATCTCTGCACCCAGTCATTTTTGGCAGGAGAAGGGCTTTCATGTGATTTTTGCAAAGGCGGCCCATGAATTGCAGGGGCGGACTCTCACTGATCTGTCTGCTCCCCAGCAAACACATGGCCTGACCACTGATCGTATCTGCAGAGGAAGTGGTGGAATGTGGAAGTTTACTCAACATCAGTACATGCACATCCTCCAGTCTTGAGCCTGGGTGGGGTGTGGGGGGTGTGGGAGGTGGCAATTGTGAGCAAGAGCTGCTGCACCAGGGCTCTCCTGGTCTTCCCACTCTCAGCAACCTTGGCTGCTTCTAAATTTCCTGCTTTGTGCTTTTCTGAGTGGAGGCCTTCTAAGCAAGGCCTAGAACATTATCCTGATATAAATAAAAGCATTTACTGCTTACATCCTCTGCAGCTGTCTCTGTACTGAGAATGCTACACACAGTCCATCTCTCTCAGACCATGGGACCAAAAGCAATTGGCAGGGAATTGCTATGGTTTGCAAGTTCACGTCTCCCCTACTACACATCTACACACACCAACAAATTCACAAGTAGAAATCCTAACCCCCCCAAAGATGATGTATCAGGAGGCAAGGCATTTGGGATGTAAGTCATAAGGAGGAAGCCCTATTGAATGGGATTAGTGATTTATAAAAGATTTTTAGAAAGGACCTCCCAGAGGTTCTTGGCCCCTTCTACCACCTTCTTGAGGATATAAGAAATCTGCAGCCCAGAACAGGGACCTCTTCCAACCCTGATCTTGAACTTCTAGTGTTCAGAGCAATGGGAAACACATTTCTGTTTTTTATAAGCCACAGAATCTTTGGCATTTGTTACAGAAGCCTGAGCGGGCTCATGCCCCAGCCCCCTAATAAAAATGCCCTGCTCGGGAGTATAATGGACCAGG
>NW_004567132.1:12937444-12940984 GCF_000260355.1 Condylura cristata | reverse complement strand
AAAAAAAAAAAAAAGGAAAAAAAAATGCCCTGCTCGGTGGACAAACCTGCTGGAGAACAGTCAGATTTGCTTCAAACTCAGGGGGAACTGCTCTGGTACTTGCTGTGCTTACAAAAATAAAGGGTCCTGGTAGGAAGAGGCCAGGAGTTTTAAAGTGCTTAGTGGAGCTTTTGAGTCCTCAGTATCTGTGCAGCAAGAAAAGCAATAAGGTATGAATGTGTTGCGGGTGGGGGTTAGGAGGGGGAGGCAGGGGGTGGCTGGGAAAGGCAGATCGAGCAGAGTCCTGCCCATGGAAGGGATTTTAAAGTCAATGTGGGAGCCCCTGGGTCCCACTCAGACTCTGGGTCTGCCTTTCAGAAACTAGCACCTTGTCCCTGAGGAGAACTGGAGCTACCCTGCATACAGCTCACGTATAAACTTTTGGAGCCCTGAAGATAGGCATCAGATCCAGATCTCCTTTCTGGCTGTTCCTAGGAGTCACAAGGGCCATTGGTCTTGGAAAAACTCCATTTCATGTGGTCTCAATAGGTGGAGAGTGGCATAAGACCAAGAGGTGACAAGAGAAGTAAGTCAGGTCACTCTTGCTCACAAAGAGGAGTGTCAGTTCCAGCTTCTGAAGTGGGAATGGCTGCTCCTTAATCTCATAGTGCTGGTGGAAGGATTACAATGAGAGTTATGTGTGACCCGGAGGGACCTGGGATCCAAATGTGGCACTCCACTCAGCCTGAGCTCTCTCTCCAATCCCAGCGAGATCGTGCAATACTCACCTCCAAACAGACCCCAGGGTTCCTTTTGTGCCTTCCAGCAGAGACGGCTACTTCTATTCTTTCTATTCCAGTCCCAAAGAGTTGGTATGAGGTACCTACCGGAGAACCTGGCAGAACTGCAGACACTTGTCAGTGTAAACTAGGTGTTCAGTAAGTTATTTCCTGTTTGGCAAAAACAAGTAAACTCCAAGAAATCAAACATAGCATTACTTAATAATGTTCCAAATCCACTTCCCCCAAAACTTGTGCAAGTAGAGGGTATTGCTCTGCTCTTCATTAGAGGGGATTGGACAAGGAAGGGGGAGGAAGGCTTGAGTAGCAGGACTGAGAAATACTCACACACACACACACACACACACACACATTGTATGTCCCTCTTACACTGTGGGTAATACACCACGGCCATAGGAAGAGAGGAAATAGGCAGAGTGAAGAAAATAAGAAGGAAAAAAAGTGAGAACAAGGGAGAAGGAATGATGAAGACACATATGCTCGGCAAGGCTGAACTCTCAATGTGGGCACCATAGATTCCAAATAAATTAGTAAGCTGCGTGGCTTCAAGAGTTCAAGTAAAATATATGGGTGTCATGGAATGAAAAATGTAAAACTGTATAGGTAATGCCTGCTGGGAAAATGGGCCAGTGGTATCCTGAGCAGAAAGTACAGTGAGAACCTATATTTCTGCTCGTATTTATCTTAGCCTTATTCAATTTATCTTGTATATTTTATGGCAGATATGACATTGCCATACAGCAGTACAGGTACATGATTAATAGATAAAGATACCTAAAATGGGGTGGTGGATGATCAGCTCAGGGACCATCTATGGCAACAAAATATACCAGCAATGACCCTTAGACCTACCTAGTTAGTCTTAGGGGCTTAACGGAGAAGCAGAAAACTCAGCTATTTGCTAGGAAAGCTCCTTTCCCTAGCTAATCTCTAATGCTCATGTCTCTGTAAAAGGCAAAATAATTTTCACAATCAAACAGAAAATGTATTACCTGATTATTACTAGCTCTAGTCCCAACCAGGAGTCACATCATGGCCTGTTTCCAAGCCCATCATACACAACTATGATGAGTGATAGGCAAGTAGGGCCTACAAGCCAGCCTGTACCCTGCTCGCCAAGCCTGGTACCCAGAGAAGGGTGCACATTTTATAAATCTTCACAAAAGCATTGTATGCATTACCAATAGCTCTGCTTTTCCCTTTTACTTTATTGGAATATAATTTTCATGTTGACTTTACTTTTATAAATACAGTTTATCGCTTATTTTGTCTTAGTCTAATAATATCTTTGAGTTTCCAACTCCTGGAGAGTGTTCATTGTGGTGGGGGTGGCAGAATGAGGCTCTGTCTTTAGCAGCTGCAGCCCTCCTAAAACATGGCCCATGGTGGGCGAGCTTTTAAAAGTCAGTTGTCTTCTGCTCTATGCTCAGAGTTATCCCGAGGCCATCCAACTACTGGAGCTGCTTCACTCAGAAAACAAAAAGCCAGTGTCTCATGGAGCCTCCATGGAGCCAGCCTGCTGCTCAGGTGCTGAGATGTGGTCTGTCTCAGATGTCTCCTCTCGACATAGTCATCCAGCTATGGAAGGATCTATTTTCTAAATCCGAGAGCACGGTGGAATGACGCAATTCTTTTGAAGATAAACCCAGGGAGGTCATGCTGTCAAATGTGTCCCTGCTCACCCTCCTCTTCCTGCAAACGCCACTGGTTGATTTTCCAGAAATGCGTTGTTTGCCCCCAAACATCCTCTCCCTTTTGGGAGTAATTTTACTTCCCAGTCACCATGTGGCGCAGAGAAAGGGAGAAGATTGGGGCCACTGCAGCCTGTTTCTGTAGTTCTCCTGGGAACTTCATTCATCAGTCTTGGGTTCCTTCATGGATCGAACAAATTGCTTAACTTCTTCTTCCAATGCCTTGTTTCTCCTCTCAACATCGTCCCGGGAGCGCTCTGCATTTTGGAGGCTGATTTCCAAGGCTGCAAATAACTTCTTCTCCTTCTCCAGCTCTTCATTGAGTCTCACTACCTTGGTCCAGACATCAAAATTTTCCTTCTCAAGGCTAGTGGAAGGAAAGAAAAGAATGAAACAACAAAGTGTTCCCTCTAGACATGATTCACCCTGGCTTATCACCTCCTCTGTCCATTTCCTTTGCGACCTCCCATATCCCATCTGCACCTGTCATTTATGTCCCTCCACCCATATGAAGACTTCCCAATGAACCTGAAGCAATGATCCAGAGCACGGTTTGACATCACCTTGTGACCTTGTGTTGCTTTATCTTTAACCAGATAATAAAGCCATGGTAACAATGGACTACTTCTAATGTGTGTGTACTTCACCCCATAGGATCTTGCATTTGTCCGAACTGACAGCTGAAGCCCAATCCATATTTCAAATTCCTAATACTCTGTATCCCATGAGTGCCTTCTTCTGCTTCAATGGTGAACACAGGCCAGCACTTTCTCTTCCCAATGCGGTTGCCAAGGGATTAACACTTGCTAGGAACTGCCCGCTGGGAAGGAGTGGCCCTGGCAGCTGCAGTCTCATTTCTGAAGTGGAAGTTTTGTTGCATTCCTGAGCTCATTGTGAGTGACCAAAATCCTCATCTAGCAGAGGTGTTCCTAGCTAGGCCATGCTGAATTAATCCTTAGGAATGAGAGTACATAGAATATATTTCAAAAGAGAGAATATCAGGGTCAGTGGGAAAATTCTGTGATTAGAAGTTCACTTCAGAATTTTATTCTGTGAGTGCTGTCTGCCTG
>NW_004567132.1:12874746-12935339 GCF_000260355.1 Condylura cristata | reverse complement strand
CACCTCTGGCCTGTCCCTCTGCTCTGTATGCATAAATAAGTAAATCTTTTAAAAAAAGTTACATACTTAACATTTCACAAATTGAAAGCTTAGAGTTTTCAATGATTTAGTCATCTTCCTTTTTACCCTTTTCCTTATTAAGCCCAACCACTAAAGCTCACTGTAGAACTGAAACTTAAGTTTTATAATGTCACTTATCTGCCAGATAAGACCAATGCCCCTTGCTTCTGAGGATGGCAGCCACATGGTTACCCATGCTCCCTCTGGATGTGACTTACTCTTTAATCTGCTTCTCATACATTTGTTTCTGTTCTTCTATTTCTTTCCGCAGCTGCTGAACCTCTCTCTGCAAAGATTCAAATTCTTCTTCTCCAGAGTCCTTTCTTCCAGATCTAGTTTCAGAGTTTGGGCTGCCAAGGGTGTGCCTCTTGCAGTCACAGGCAAGGGGGGAGCATGCCAAGGCATCATCCCCAGGGGATCCAGGCAGGCCAGGGACATTATCATAGGTGGAAGTCCGTTGAAAGTCAGACAGGTGAGGCACACCTTGGGACAGTGTTCTTCTGTGCCCTTCCCCTGCCTTCACCTCTGAAGGTGACCAGAATTCACTTTTGAAGATTTCTACTTTGCTGCTGTTGCCACTTTGAAGAGCAGATGTCAAGAAACATTTCCGGTTAGGGAGTGTCTGAGTCCTTTTTCGAGAATGCAACTTCCAATCTCCTGGCTTTTCCCTGCTCTCTTCCAGAAACTCATCGCTGTGCTGTTGTCCAGTGGGGCTCATTACATCTGAGCTGCTGGTCTAGGAAAAATGGTCATGGATATTACTTGGGTTTTTCCTACTTGTCAAGCTCCCAAAATAATGACCAGGGTCTTCCCTGCATTGCTGGTATAAGTACAAAATGGCACAATTTATATTTAACTACTTTAATCAAGATCACACATTAACAACCTCTTTATCTTCTGACTCAGCAATCCTGTTTCTGGGAATGTATTTTGCACTAAATAACCTCAGAAAATTTGCATAAAGAAAAACAGGAAGGAAAAGGCATAAAATATGAGTGATAATTTCTGTCCTCCGGTTATGGTGAGAACCCCAAAAGGAATCTATTTAAGTAGATAGGGTTAGCCTGTAGCTATCATTGCTATTTCAGTAAACAGCAGAAACCTGTCAAGTAAACATAATAATTGTTACTTTCAAGGGCTACTGGGGTGATCTCACTATGTGTAGCCTCAGCATTTCTAAGTACTAATTCAATTTAAAGATACAGGAGGATGCTTTGTATCTAAACAGATATCACCTAAGAAAAATTAAAGCATGACCCCTATCTACCATTTTAAAAATTCTTTTAAATCATTGCTAGGATTAACAGTATTATAGGAAACTTACATTTCCTGAACAACCAGAAATTGTTAATTAATTTCTTGGTCACACAAAGAATTAACTTGTTAAATAAATTGTATGTATATAATTTCTAAATTGTCTCTATAAATATAAAAAATATTGACCTTTGTAAATTATCACTCTCAAATTGTCTACATTTCAGAATCTGCAGTTCTTCAACTTTGGGGACGTGCGTCCCGACCCTTTGGCATAAATGAGGGACTGACATCGCTAAGACAACTTATCATGGAATGAGAAATGTTACACGAACACATCACATGCTATGAGAAAGGAATCACGTTTCATGAGTTAGCAGGAAACCAGTTCTCTCTGGACTTTCACCCGGAATTTTCAACAGCTCTCACTAAAAAATGTATGATGTGATATGTTTTTCTTTCCCTCGTGAACCCTAGACTGTTTGAACGGGTTTTCTCTTTTCGAGTGGGTGTCAGTGAGAACTCCCATTGCTCCAAAAACCACTTACCCCCACCTCCAAGATGCCAACAGACACTAGGTCTTGAAAGATGTCAGACTTCCTAGATGTATTCAAATGAGCCTATACCAGCTGTGCCCACTACTGCGGCATCATCTAAAACTCCCCTAACTACCATGCCAGAGTGGCTCTTACATGGAATTACCTGCACTCAGGAAGAATAAAATAGGAGGACATTTTTATGCACCTTACCGTGCTACTGAAGCTCTCTGTCCTAGAAATTGGGGTGTCTTCAGTGGCATCCCAGCCCACAGAACTTCGAGCCACTGGAGGTTTCTTGGGGTCATTTTTCTGAGCCGGGGGTGACATGGGTGTATCCTTAGACTTGGGAAAGAGGATTTCATGGTCTCTGATCATCATGGTCATTATTCTTTGGATTTGAGGAGTCCCTGAAAGAAAGGAGCTTGATAGTTGTGGACCATAGCCCAGGACTAAAGTGGTCCCCAAGGTTTCTACCACGAGATGTCTCCTAACTGGGCTCTAAAACCACAAGATCCCAAAGGACATCATTTTGCTTCTTATGAGACCTTTCTTAATTGTTTGGAGTAAAAGATAGAGGTAAAAGGGATGGGCTAGAAGAAGAACATACAGAGGGTGAAAGAGGGTTATTCTATCCTACAATTCTCTGGGCAATCTTCATTGAGAAACAAGCAACTCGCAGGAGAGAAAATGAGACATCTTTCCCTCCTGATGTGGGTCTCAATATGACATATGATTCTTATCCCCCATGTAGCACTACGTTCCAGGCATACTGCCTCTCCAAATCTACAGAAGATCTATGCCAGAACTTCTGCTCACTGGCCCAGCCTGATAAGTCTTTTCAACACAAACTTCCAAGCAATCGTTTTTTTGTAATTGACTTATAAAATGAAACTTGTTTGCACTCTTAGTCTCAAGATATTTAAAAGTAATAAAAGACTAAGAAATACAGGCTGACTGCTTTTGTGCTGTCCCTCTGTACTGTGGCCATTGGGTACATCTCTAATCTCTCTTTTCTTTTGTAATATAAAAACAAAAAAAAGAAGTCATCATTCCTGTTCTTCACAGAGCTATTTTAAAAATAAGACAAAATCAGCTGAAAACACTTGGCAGGGGTTAGCTGTCATTATCGCTGCTTCCCCTGCAGCTGCCTTCATCCCGGGGCAGTCATACCTCTCATGATCATCCCGGGGCAGTCCTACCTCTCATGATCACAGCAGGATCTTCGACCTTTGACCTGATGAGGTTCACACCGATCACAGTAGCCAGGTTGTCCACACTCATCTTGTTAACAGCACAGTTCAGCTGAATTTCATGTAGAAACCTGTGGGCAGCCAGGAAAACCCGAATGGGAACTAGGAAGTGACCAGAAGGAAGCACTTTCCAGGTATGAATGAGGTCAAGGATGAATCCCAGCTCTTTACTTCAGTCTCAGAAATGGGACCCGCCTGTTCCACCCCACCAAAGTTTTGTTCCGCCCCACCAGAGTTTAGCTTTTCCTCAGCAAAGTGAAGTCCAAGCAAAAAGAGAAACCAGGAGAGGCTTGCACAGCTTCTGGGGGTGGAGGTGACATCAGCAGGATGCTGGTGCAGTTCAGGAAGCTAAGGGGAGACTAGAAGGACTAGCAAGCGCAAATGCCTGCCACTCCTCCTGACTTCAAGGCTCACTGCCCAGGCTCCCCGCACCCACCCCGCCCAATATCCACAGAGGAAACCTTTAGCATGAGAAAGTCCCAGAGGGAATTCATGCTGCTTCCTTGTTCATCCTCTGATTACAGCACAAAGCATTTGAATTCTCAGCAGATTTTCAATAATTAACAGTGAATTTTTACTATAATTTCAATGAAATTATATGAAAAATTATATGAATCTCATATTTACTATTATAAAAAGTTGAGCAGATAAGCAAAGGAATTTCCAAGAACTCTCTCCAAAAACCTTTTGTAATGAATGGTTGATAAAACATAAAATTTCAAATACAGAGAAATTGTCAAATAGATGGCATGTTCAAATGAGAACTATTATTAATTATTACAATCACTTAGAATCCTATTGTGTGACATATGAAGCTATTCACAATAGAACAAAGTCTAGACAAGCAAGCACATGTATGTATACACATATATACATCCATATGTATGTATATACATATATAGCAATTATAAATATACATAAAATTTCACTTTGGTGTAAAAGAACTCTTGACTTATATTTTCATGAATGTATATAAACATCTACCAGAGAGATTAAAAACCTCCATAAGGATGAACCAGATGAAACCCAAGGATTAATAGTGATTTTTGCTGGGTGAGGGGATTATGACTACTTTTAAAATCTTACTCACAGTGCTGAATTTTCTGACCTATAAATTTTACAGTCAGGGAACTACAACAAACTTATTAAACATAAAGATAAATTTCAGCTTTCTCTGACAAGGTTCAATATCTAAAACAGCTCTCTCTCACAAGGCTTCATTAAAACATTTACAGTGTGATTACTCCCCTCTCCCCCTCCCAGCTGTGAATGTCATGGAACATTTGGAAGGGTTTCCTTTTGCAGTGGGCATCAGGGAGGGCTCCTTTGCTCAGTCATTTGAAGACTGCCACATGCCATGACATGATGCTACAGCAGTGTCACAGAGTAGGTGCTCAGAAAGGGAAAGAAAAATAGGTGTGTGGAATGACTATCTTTGGAGCACTAAGTTATGGTCTAAGAGTCAAGAAGGTGGAAGATGATTCTAGAATCACTAGGGGATAATTCTGGATTCTGTTGGCCTGTGCAGGACTCTGGGTAGTACTGTGGTAGACTGGTGAAGGAAATGTTCATTTTGCATGCTGATTAGAACTTCATGGGATCCTTTATATTATACTATACAATGGAATACTACTCAACCATTAAAAAAAAAAAGGTGAGTGGTCTCCCTGGTGATGCAAAAGGCAAAAGTGCAGCACTATGAAGCTATCGACAGCCACGGCAGCACAAGTTTGATCCCTGACCAGTGAGGTGATCCACATAGTATGGAGACCTCTCCTTTCTCGCCTACTGCTCCCCTCAGCAGTGTGTTTCAGTTGATCTGTCTGTTCTTCTCCCCACTCTGTCTTTGGTGAATCCTTTCACCCTATGTATCTCTGGCTTGTACTCCAGTTCTTGTATGCATAAATAAAAAATCTTTTTTTAAAAAAAGATTAAATCCTGCCATTTTAACAACAGAAACAGAACTAGGAGATGATATACTTAGTGAAATAAGTCTGACAGAGAAAGACAAATATACAATCATATGTGATATATGAACAAAACAAAGAACCAAATCAAACAAAAGTAAACTCTTAAGTTACAAGAACACAGAATGGTTAAGGGGAAGAAAGGGAACTGGGTAGATCAGACAAAAGGGGTCAACCCTGTGGAGATGGATGAAAACTGGACAGCTAGTGTCAAACATAATACAGACGTTGATTGAAAAGATTATATATTAAAATTGATATCATGTTATGAAACCAATAATCAATCTAAAACCATTTTCTTGTGGGCACAAGGAACTACTTCAGTGCTATGTGTGTAGTACACCTTCCAGATGACCTTCCAAAGGTCTGACTCAGTGTCTCTGACTCCACAGACTCCTTCTCCAAGCTGGAGTTTCTTTTTGTCAGGGACTGTGAGGCCAAGGGATGGGGGAGCTCACCTGCATATGTAGCTCAGGAGGCTGTAGTTGTCTCGAGGAAGGCTGGAAAGCTGCTTCATCAACTCCTGCTGAGCCTAGGAAGAGAGGTTTTTGAATCTGATCAATCTGACATGTTAAGAGATCTTGAACATCAATAAGCGAACCTGCTCACTTGCCAGAGATGAGACCTAGAAAGCAAGTAGTGAATCAGTGCAGAGTAACTCTGGAAGTTATGCCTACTCCAACAGTTTTATGGGTTAAAATTTTTTTTTTTTGTAATGATAAGCAATTCCTAGGAAGCTGGAAAAATAGTACGGAGAGGCTCATTGTTTTTGGACAGTGTTTATATTTAATTGTATCTAATTTTGCCTTTCTCCCAGACTCAGAGCCACTCAATGGCAAGGACCAATAATTGCCTGTTTCCTGAACGCTCAAGATGTGATTCTCCAATAAAGAATCAGAACACAACCAAGTATCTCAAAAATCACTGTAGAAGTAGTAATAAAAGAAGAATGCTTCTAAGTAGTCCAAACAATCGAGACTTGCTGAACTCTTGTGCGACACGAGGGTAAGTGTGAGGTCACTGTGCAGGAGTCAGGCTCCATGATGTGCTTGAGTGTCAGGTAGGTGCAGACAAGGAAGGTATATGCAGGAAGAGCACAGGGAGGCTGGTTACAACTGCCTGCAGGGTCTCCAGGCACTGCTTGCAGCATCAGGCTTGTGATGGATAAACAAGTCACATGAGACATGCAGGCTCTCTTCCAACTGAACATCAACTCATGGCAACCATGGCAGCTCCTCCTGTCCGCCTGCAGGCAGCAACTTTGTGCAGACCATCTGTATTCAGACAGCCCCTGCTGCTGAGATTCCTTTCTCTTCAGTGCAGTCAAGCGAATTCTTGACAGAGGCAGCTGTACACTCACTTCACTGCCCCTGCTTCGTCCTCATCTGTGAGGGAGGCTGTGGTCCCTCTGCCATATGCAGATGTGCAATGCCACAGGTTAGAAACCCTCAGACATGCTGAGCTTGAGGAAGTTGAGAGAAGCAGGTCTAAGGTAAGAAAGGTCAAATGTGGGAGTCTGTTAAAACAGCATCCACACATGCCTTTTACTCCCCTCGAACTTGGGAATGAGAGATTTATTTCTTTAGCCAACTCTGAAACCTTTTTCCATAAAATATTATTACTTTCACAAAGGTGAGTTGACAACTTAGACTTTCCATACCCTTTTTGCCCTCATCCCCAAATTCATAGCCATGCAAAAAACATCCTACACAGGATGAAGCAAACTATTTTCTGGTGTGTGTTCGAAAATAACTACAATAGTTGCAGCATGTGAGCTGAAGCATTATAATTCTTTTTCTTCCTAGTGTTGAAATACCAAACTGCCTTTTTTCTTGTACTAGGATCTACTAAAATCATGAGACTACTGTCTCTCTCCCTCTCTCTGTTTATGTCTGTCTCTGTCTTTCTTTCACATGTCTACATATTTGTAAATATGTAGATACACACACACATGCACACATACACACACACTTTTCGGGAAAGCATACTATATTACAAAATCTGTGTAGAGCAGAGGAAAAATCCCCTTAATCAATAATTGAAAAATGTTACTCACATATATCTTATTCCTCCTTAGTCCTCAAAAACAAACAAAAAACCCTGAGGATAGCAGATGTTATGACACTTTCTAAGTTTGAGCTGCTTTGTACAACAGTATCTTGCCACATGTGACTATGTGGCTATTAAATTAAAATTAAATTGTGAATTTGTTTCCTCAGTGGTATCAGCCACATTCAAGTCCCCTGTAGTCAGGTGAGGCTAGTAGTCACCATATTGGGTAGTGCTGATCTATTTCATGAATGTAGAAAGTTCTATTGGTCTAAGTAAATAATCTGAGTTTCACAAAAGAAGCATTCTTTGTTTAATGGCAAGATAAACGCTAAATTCAGGTTTTCATTATAGGTTTTATGTGCACCACTTTGCCAGAGAGAGTTTTTATCACATAGTTCTTTAGTTCTAATAGCAACCTCCCAATAGTGGGGAGTGAGACCCCAGTGTAACTAGCACAAATGCATTCATGGGCCATTTGGTTTTGCAAATCTTGGTTAAAAGCCATGAAATTTTTATTGTTGTTAACTGGGTTTTATTGGTTTCTTCTGTTCATGAGTTAGTTTAATCCACATGACTCCAGCATGGTGACTGTTGACTGGACAGCCTTTTTGGGAACAATTTACAGAAGATCAAAAATTCTGCTCGTCCACTCCAGCAAGCATGATGCTGCAGATGGTGACTGTAGGCCTCCAGAGACCTGAAGCTATAGGAACAAAGCAAGAGCCCTGCCCTCCTGTCCCTGAAACTGCCTTCCTCATATACCCTTACCCGACATGCACAGACATCTCAGAGTTTGCACAGTCTGACCTCTCACCTGCCCTCTAGATTGTCAACCTGTCATTGTGTCCCAGCAGCTCTCAGGAAGGTCATTTGCTTGAAGTTTCTTCCTCTGTCCAGTACTTAAAAGTGACTTCATGGTCCAATTCTTTATTGGCTTGTTATATCACAAAAAGGCTGTCACCAGAAGTGGTTTTACCTGCCTCTTTTTTTGGAGAAAGCTCCATTTTGAAAATTATCTCACCAAAAGGAATGGGATCCCCAACCCACTGTTGCCAGAATGTTGTTCAGTAACTGTCATCTTCCTCTAAAGCAGAACAACTAACTCTAACGAGATACAAACCTTTGTCTCATCTGCATTCATAAGCTGCCCACACAGCAGAAATCCCTCATACTGGCTCCAAGGAACCACTGGTTCTGGCAGATCTCGGAGGTAGAGCTTGAACAGGGAGGCCACTGTGTGGACATCTGTGTCTCTAAAAAAGAAAAAAAAAAGTCAAGCTTATCATTTCCTTTTTGGGAATAATAACCTCTATCTCTTTTTATTTTACCTCTTCTACCCAGCTGCCTCAGAGTTCAAGGTCTACTTCTTCCCTAAACCAGCTCTAACTATCTTCATCTCCATTGCTTTCTTCTTCCAAGAAGAAAGCACAAGAAAAGAACTTCTCACAAGTTCGCATTCTTTACTGAATATCTAGTTTTTCATGTAATGATTCCTTTATAACATAGTCCACTGGTCTTTTTAATCCCTTAAAACAGACATCTTTTTAAATCCATTTAGAATAATTCTGGGATTCATCACGTATTTGCAATCATTCATTTGACCAATAACCATTGAGAGAACCTATAAGGTGCAAAATATTATGTCAGGCACTGGGATTTCAATAGCAAACCCAAAGGCCACACAGGACCCCTGGCCTCATGAGTCACAAAGCTAGTTTGAATCCTCATTGGACACTCATGTCACCAAGTCATTACAGTATTGTACAATTAGCACATGACAAGAAAAGTCCAGGATCCAGGCCTGTATAAAAATGTAGGAAAGAAACACCCACCCATAAGTGGGAGCCAGAGGAGAATCTTTGGTCAACATGTGAGGAATAACTAAGAGCTACAGCATGGGACACACAGCATGTGTATCAACCTGGAGCCTGGAGAGAGGACACGTCTAAGAACAGAGACAACATCTGTGTGATAGTCTCATTAAGTGAAAGGATCTTGGACTCTTTAGTTCATCTCTTCCACTTTATAGCAGGAGTTAACAGTCCAAGGGCAGGACCCAAATCTGGCTCATCAGCTATATTTGTATAACCTGCAAGCTGAGAATGGATTTTGTATTTTTAAGTGAATGGGGGAAAAGCTGAAAAGGAGAAGAAAACGGTATCATGTGAAAATGATATTTTACAGGAATACAGCCATACTGGTTCACTCTCATCTTATCTTGTCTGCTTTTAGCCATTAGAGGAACATTGACTATTTGTGGCAGATACCAAATAGCTCGTCAAACCTGAACATTTCACCTATGGCTCTTTAAAAGAAAAGGCAGCTAACACCCAGTTTATAGAGGTACTGCAGTTACTCCTCAACTCTAGAAGACAAAGCAATTATGAATCTACCATATACTTGAAGTTCTGTAGTGAAGAAATATCCATTTCATTTTGAGAAAAACTGGTATTCTTGGTAGATAGTCCTGGCAGTATTTTGAAAAGATGTGGTGTGGTAAGATGTTTGGACAATCTGAGCATTTCCACAGTTTCAGTTATAGGGAAGATCGAATAGGCTGGGTAGAAATATATCCGGGAGGAGGGATGGGGAGAGTGGATTTGGCAGGAGGAGAAGGAAGGCGTCTGGGAAGCAAGAATAAGGATTTCACTGGAAAGCAATGCCCTGGTGTTTGGAGTGAATTATTTTTGTTTTTGACAGTCAGTGGTTGGAACTGTCTTCTGCAAAGCTCCCCTTCCTCTTTCCCCTTTCATTGCCTGTGAACTCTATCTCAAAAGGGGAACAGGAACTAGCACAGGGCTCCACTGTTGCCTTCAGGAAACTGGGGGTGGAAGCCATTTTCTTAACGTGGGGATTCTTCCTTCCTGCCTAAATATATTCCTGGGCAAGGCCCTCTTAACAAATCACATAAGAAATTTCTAAGACAATGGCAGAAAGACATCTAGCTGACACTCTTTGGGAGCAGCATTTTCTCCAGAATCCTAAAGTGGTTTTCCTTGTGTCCGTACATTGCAGTCAGCCTGACAGTGTTAACTCAGCATCCAGGTCTTGGGTTGAGTTCCACACCTGGCCCACCAGCTATCAACTAAGACCACCCAGGCCCTGCCCCACCCCTTCCTCCTGGGACTGACTTATGTGACACACCCATACAGCTGTTTCACCAGAAATACAGGACTCAGCAGTGTATTCACTTTGGGGCTGGTAATATTCAGCCCAGTGTTTTTAATTAGTCCTGAGGTTTTTAAGTTCATATTTACATTTAATAAGAACCAGATATACGTGCATTAGAACCTAACAAGAACTCCTTTGTGTGTGTGTGGTTTTTTTGTTTTGTTTTGTTTTGTTTTCACTCTAGTGAGGAAATTTGGGAGATTTCACAGTTAAATAAAACATAGAGAAGGTCTGGGTAAATACCTCCAAGTTTTCTATGGACCCCAAAGTTGACTCTTGGAGAATCCTGAAGAACTCCAGGTGACTCTTAATGCTGAAGCTCTACTTAGAACTTCATGGGTAAACTCTACTCCTCAGGGGTTGGGGATATCAGGACAAGATATGTAACTTTCCTCCTTTTGGCCCCCAAAATTTTACAGGAGTAAAATATTTTGACCACCCCAGACTCAGGCAGGTTCTAGCACAACCCACAATCACCTCTATTCCTCCTGGCTGACTATTCACATTGCTTTGGCAACACCCTGTCTATCTTTTGATCAACTCAAACCCAATTAAAAACATAAGAAGAAAACTGAATATAAAGGCAGTGAGATTAATTGAACAGGTGCCTGGTAATGATCTGCAATTTATGTGCTGAAAGATCCTTAAATTTGATGCCTATAACTTGGGATAGTTCAGTAACAACTCCACTGCTTTCTTGTTAAAATTAAGCACCGGTGGGAATTAACTTATTGTATGCCAAGGGCAACAAAGACTGACATAGGGTAGTCTGACCTATGACTATAGCTGTGAGAATAGAGAGAAGCAGATGGGTTCAGAGATTATTGTGTGGGGAACAGGCTATGTTGGTGACTGGAGTAAGAACTGAGGGTGCCATGAGACTGTCACATAGCATGGCATTCAGCTAGCTGAGGACTGGCCCTGCCTCACAGTCCCAGCAAGTTCTTGGGGGAATGTCAACCTTTGGAAACTGGATAGGCCCCTTTTACTAAATCTTGGTCTGTGGGGGAAGAACAATGGCTCTTTTTTGCCAGCAAGACAAGCACACACAGGCAGCTGGGGTGAATGTTGCACAACAGGCCTTGTACAAGCCAGGGTGGGAGTTGGGCTGGCTGCTCATGGCAAAGAAGCAAACCTCGGCTAGAAGCCTAGGAGGTGGGGCAGGAAGGGGGTGGTGGGAAGAAAAGGCACCTTATATACCCCAAACAGGACTGGGCAACCTCCATAGAGGAGTCTTGGAACAATGCCAGGCTGCCAAGGTGTCAGTCCATGCTCTCTCCAAAGGCTCAGAACACAGCCAGAGTTGCACAGCACTTTGGTCTTCCACACTAGCAAGAAGACCTGGATTCTGGTCATTTCTGGTAAGCTGAGGAGGCCCACCGAATCCCTGGATATAAACACAGTATATGTCTACCACACTAAGCCTATGCAGAAAACTCAGTGGAGCTCCCAGTATTGCACCTGACCAAGGACTGGGCCTTGTGCTTGGCGCCATCTTCCTCCCACACTGCACCTCCCCTTTACCAACATCCTAAAGTTCTCTTGATTGCCCATTGAGACTCTATTTCTTGTTCATATCACCTCTACCGAAAGGGTTGGCATATTGTTCTGTGCTCCAGGTTCCCAGGTTCTGAATTATGAACAAAAGGGTCTTTCTGTTGCAACCCAGGCCTCTTTGAGGTATGAGTGCAAATTCCAGAGCTGAGCAGCCATAAGTGGTCCCCTTACCCAAGTGAGGCAGAGGAGAGGGTGGGGGTTACCTGTCAAAGGATGGCCTCTCCCCAGCATCAAAGGCATCTCTCAGCTGCTTCACCAGGGTGTCCTGCCCAGGTAGTCGGAAGATGCCCTCTTCATTCAGGCCATGCACGAGGATGAACTCTGCACACTTCTCCACCAAGATGGGCACGAGATGGGGGCCAAATTTTTGCTCGTACGCCATGGTCTCATCCAAGCGCTGGCCAAAGACCGCTGGAAAGAGAACAAACAGGACCTGGCATCATTCTCACTGGCCTTGTTTCGTCTATTTCTGGGTTTTCTTCAGTTTCAGCACTATGATACTAAACAAACAAAGGGAACAAATCATCTATAATTTCTGGTTTATAAATTGGGGGCAGTTTCTGTGGGTCTATTTTTTACTGACTCACATTTCCACATTTTAAAGATTTATTTTATTTATGCATTCAGGACTGGGGTACAGGCTAGAGGTGCAGGGGAAGTGAGAGGATTCGCCAGAGACAGAGTGGGGAGCAGAACAGGCCGACTGTGGAAGTACAGTGCTGAGGGGAGCAGTGGGCAGGTCAGGAGAGGCCTGCCACACCATGTGGTCACCTCCGGGGTGGGGGATCAAACACATGCTGAAGTGGCTTTAGCTTCTTAGTACTGTGTTTATTTAACCTGCTGGCCACCAGTGAGGGCCCTTGACCCACAATTTTACGTGTTTTATATATAAAATAACAACTCACTTTTTCCGAGTACTTACACTCTAGGATGTATGCTAAGCATGTTATACACCGTTTCTCATTTAATCTTGACACAACCACAGGAACAGGTCCTGTTGTCATACCCACCTTAGAGGTGCTAATGAACTTGCCAAGGTCAGGTGGGTACACTCAGAAAGCAAACCCAGGCAGTGAACTCAAGAGAATGTGCTTGAAACCATAGCAGCAAGCAGGCCACGCACATTGAGTTCTGCTTGTGTCATGTACATGAAAACACAACAGCCTAAACCCTGGATGCGTCATTCTGTATCAAGCCATTGTGGAATTTTGAATAATTTAGTTTGTTTACTATGTTCTATTATGGTTAACCTTGCCACACCCAACGTGTCCATTCACTTAGCAGCATTCCTGGAATGTATGAAGTGCAATGTAGAATTTCTAATTAATTGCTTAATTAATTAATGAACATTTGGATGGATGAAACAGGCTTTTCATTCTTTTGAACTACTTCCTTAGGGAAAATTCCCGCATGCAGAATTACTAGGTCAAGTGGTTTGAACAACTTTATGATTCTATGGTATGCAAATTGCTTTCCAAAAATACTTTCCCAAATTAGACTGCCTCCAGTAAAGCATGTGTAGACCAGCTCCATCCCAGTCCTTGCAGCATTTGGTTTTATAAACTCTCGTTCTCCAGTGGTATAATAAGGCTAGTTTACAAATCAGGACAATTGTTGGTTCCCAATTTTCCCACCAGGGTCCTAGGTCTTTAGTGTCCTGGGAGTTCAGGAGGCAGGTTATGGCTTCAACTCTGTCCTGCCTGATTATCCCTCGGCTACAATGACCAGCCAATCCCTAGAACAATAGTTTTCAAAATCCTTTGGTTTCCTCATGAGTCAGCTGCATGCTTTCTCTCTTGCTGGTACCCTATATCCAGTCTCTAATTAATATGAATTCCACATGAAAAGAAAGAGCTGTAGTGAGCTCTTGAGTCCACAGTGTCCGACCCACTTCCCACCACCTGGCCAGACTCCTCTCTCACCTACAACTTCTGTGGTCTCTTCTAACATTCACAAACCTGCTACTTACCTTCCAAGCCAGTGATCTACCTGAACACCTCCCCCACAACTCCCAACCCCCACCCCCTGTTTTTGATAGTTATCTACTTTCCTAAATGTCATAGCAGCACTTTTCAAATTATCACTTAAGCTCCTCCCTCATTTCACCAGGTGCTAAAAAGGGAGGGCAAGGAATTAAGGATGCTGGTGAGTGTATGTTTCCCTGTGCCCAGCTGGCCTGCTGCACTGCTGTTTTCCCTGTTGCATTCCACTGAGCCTTTGCTTAGTTAAATATTTCTGTGACTGAAAGCTGAAAATGGGGGCAAGTACTTCTAAGGTTGGTATTCAGCTTGGTCTGCATCTTCCTTTCCTGCCTGACTTCCTGCAGTGCCCCTACAGGGACCTCAACCTGACGTGCCCAAGCCCTTGGTGCCCTCCAGTCGTGGTGGCCTTGGCCATGAGTCTCTTCCTGTCCACTGGAATCTACCTGTCTTCCTTGGCCCCACGCAACTATAATCACTTCTGCCAAGACTCCCTCCCTTTTCTGAGCAAGCGCTGCTCTTGAATATCCCAACCCCTTTCCACGCTGTGTTATAATTACCTATATGTACCTGTGGCCTCTGCATGCCTGTGGGCTCCTGATGCCAGGAAGATGAGGAGAGCTCCCTTTCTACCCTAGAGTTTAGCATAGTGCTGACTTGAGGAAGGGAATCCCCAAATTTGGGGGATTACTTTTTGAAAAAAATGTATTTTGTGCATAAAAGAGCTGGGGTGTAGGCCAGAGGTGCAGGGGTAAGAGGATTCACTAGAGACAGAGTGGGGGCTGAGCAGAACAGGTGGATCAACTTAAAAACATTGCCAAGGGCAACAGCAGACAAGACAGGAGAGATCTGCTGTGCCATACAGATAAGCTCCCTGGCCAAGGATTGAGCTCATGCCACACTGGTAATAATGCTGAGGCAACCCCCAGGCCACTAGGGAGGCTCCAATTTGGGGAATTGCTTAATGCATCATTTCATCTTTAAGCAAATGTTTTCCATGATTAATGATCGTATTGGCATTTGGTGCAAACACTAGTAGGGATCTCCTGAGAAGGTAAATTCAGCACTGTGTTAATGTTAATGAAAGCGCCCTTGTCTATGTCAGCATAGCAAGAGGTCAAATGGAATGGGCCACACAGACAAAGAATGTAAAATATGCTTACATTCTTGCATTTGATTCACTCATACCGAGTTAGGAAAACAAAAGGACTTCATGGAAAATAATGAGAAACAATTAAAGAATGTCAGTCACTATGTAGAATTCAATTCCTATGTATCTATGAAAAGAATTGGATAGGTATTTTCAATAAATGGAAGGGAATGATTGAAATGATCAGTCTCAAAAAGTAGGACACATAGCATCTGTAAAATGCCTTTTAAAGAGTACAGAAAGGGGTACATTAAAGGGAGAGGCAGATCTATTGTAGAGCAGTAGAAATTTGGATTCAAGGGCCTACTGAACCATCATATGGAAAGATATCCCAAAACAATGTAAGAATGAGCACGGAAATGTCAGAGGTGCCAAATGTGAACCCCACTCCTGAGGTCCCCAGGCAGATTTCCACTTTGCAGGTTAATCACATCCCATCTCACAGCCCTGTGTGTCTTTCCTCACTGGAATGTGCTGGCTTCTCCTGGTTGCATTCTCTATTCCTCCCATGTCTCGTAGTCATTTCAATGTCATGCTAACTAGCACATTTCATTTCCTAACACTCCTTTTCCCACCAACACCTCCATTCTGCCTTTTTCATTCCCCCTCTGCACTCCTCCATCAGGCTGCTGAGAGCTATATGGCACTACAGAAGAATGATACCATGGAAACTTATTTTCAATCTGTGCCACCTTGGTTTCAAATTTGTACCACTCTCCACCCATCTCCTCTTCTCTGTCTCAGCAGGTGACCTGTCTCCTCTTTTCCTTATCTCCTGGCATAGTGGATGTCTTTCGTCAGTGAATTCCCTCATCTTCAGTCCTTGCCTTCCTCCCTTACTTGTCCTCTTTTGGAGAAAGATGAGAACACTGCTCTGATGCTTTCTGGAACTGTGGGTTCCATCATTTTCTACCTCTTGAGGGATCTCACTTCTTCTCTTCTGTATCTTAATTTCTTAATTTTTAATTTTTTCTTTCAGTTGAAAGAACCCACATGAGTAAGACTTTGCCAATTAAGAGAATAATCTCCCATTCTACTTGTTCCATGCAGACAACCAATATTTTCCTTTCTTCACTTCACCAATATATTCTTAGGAAAACATACCTACTTCTGGAGACTCTCTTCTTCACTTGTCATTATCACTCAGCTGCTCTTCTTCACTTGCATTCTCACTCAGCTGCTCAACACACCCCTATCTGATTTAATTCATAGCATATTCCCAATTTGAATCTGCTCACTCTGGTACCTAGTGCCTTTCTAATGGAGAAATCTGATCTATATTCAATAGCATGCAACTTGTTGTCTCTTAGGCTCAGATGGTGTTGATTCTTCTTTCTCAGCATTTTATCCCTACATAGCTGCCAGACCATCACCTTCATTCTAATCCCATGTCCTTGCTGGCTCCCCTGAGGTCACCTTTACTGGTCCCTTCCTCCATGTGCTCCTACCAAGAATGCCAACTCAGACTACTTCTCACTCTAGACAGTCTCTGTGGGAAGTTCATAAGAGTCCAAACATCTGGACAGCACCTTCAAAGTGATAACTTATAAACCTGCATAGCTGGTTCCAACACCTCTATTTCCACCATCTCTATATCCATTATTCACTCCCTGTTTCTCTTCTACCCCCATAAATCCAACATCTAAAGAGAATTCTCCCAGTTTCTTCTCCAATCTCACTCTCATCCCACCTTCAACACTTCCAAATTAGTGGTTCCCCTGTAGTAACTCCGCAAAGACAATACTATTCAGTGAGTTAATCAAACAGTTAAGCCAGCCTCTTTTCTAGGCACTAAGGATCCTATAGCTTTAACCCAGGTACCTGAACTTAACTAACCCAATTAGTAAAAGTGTGTGTTAAAAATATCTGCAACAGCCAACAAGCATATGAAAAATGTTCAACATCACTTGTAATAAGGGAGATGCAAATTGAAACCATAGTGAGATACCACCTCACACCAGTGAGAATGGCACATGTTAAAACAACTAGCAATAACAAATGTTGGTGAGGATGTGGAGAGAAAGGAACTCTTCTGTACTGCTGGTGGGAATGCAAACTAATACAACCACTATGGAAAACTGGAGGTTTCTCAAACTGCTAAAAATGGAGCTTCCATAGGACCCAGCAATCCCACTCCTAGGTATCTACCCAAAAGACACAACAACACTGATTCAAAAAGACACCTGCATCCCCATGTTTATTGCTGTATTCTTTATAATAGGAAAAACATGGAATCAACCCAAATGCCCAAAAGTAGATGACTGGATTAAAAAGATGTGGTACATATACATGATGGAATGTTACTCAGCAGTCAAAAAGATAAACTCATGCCTTTTGCAGCAACATGGATGGATGGAGTTGGAAGGGATTATGCTTAGTGAAATAAGCCAGAAAGAAAATGAAAAATACCGGATGGTTTCACTCATAGCAGGAGCATAAAGGATGGGGGGGGGGAATAAAGAGCAACTATATAATAGAGGCATTTTATAGGAGTGGAGTGGGGAATGGCAGGGGGTGGAGGGAAAGTGCACTGGACTATGGTGATGGCACATGGATGATTTGGTGATGGGAAGCCCATGGGGATTGCAACTGAGATGGAAAAAGACACAAAATGATGTAAAAATAAACTATTATTAAAAAAAAAAAAGTATCTCCCTCCAAACAGATCTGTACATTCTAACTACATTTTATATCTTTTCTTTTCTCATTATCAAAATAATTGTGATTTGTTTTTAAAACTTTTTAATTTATTTTTTCATATAAGAACCATAGTGTAGGCCAGAAGTATGGGGGTAAGAAGATTCACCAGAGACAAAGTAGAGAGCAAGGCTGATTTACTGAAATACAATGCTAAGCAGGTAAGACAGAAAAGGTCTGCTGTGCCATGTGGGTTACCTCCCTGGCTCAAGCCATGGTTATCAGGGAGGCCCCGTGGTTTCTGCTGCAACCATTTCTTGCAAATTTCTTCCAATAGAATTCACCCAAAATAAAATCAGCAAATCTAGACAGAGCATCTATTTGGGCCAGGCTTCTCAGTAACTGGAGATTATAATAAAATACAAAGTGGTCTTTGGAGCCCTCCCTGGTGGCGCAGCAGGTTAAAGCACAGCACTAAGAAGCTAAAGCCACTTCCGCATGAGTCTGATGCCCACCCCGGAGGTGACCACATGGCTGGCAGACCTCTCCTGACCCAATCACTGCTCCCCTCAGCAGTATATGTCCACAGCTGACCTGTCCTGCTCCCCACTCTGTCTCTGGTGAATCCTCTCACTGCCCCTGCACCTCTAGCCTGTACCCCAATTCTGTATGCATAAGTAAATAAATCTTTAAAAAAAAAAAAGTGGTCTTTGTTCTGGAAATCTCTAGAAGTAATGCTCTTCCTCCTCCTCCCCACCTAGAAACCTGATGTTCCTGCAGTCTGTGTTCGGATGTCTTCTGCTCAGAAGGAATTGGTCACTCCCTCCCTGTGCTCACAGAACTCTCTGTATATACCTCTACCCTGTCACTTATCATGCAGTTTTATGATGATTTATTTAAGCATCACTCTCTTCCACCAGACTGTGGGCTCCTCTAAGGCAGACAGTCCGTCTGGCCCTCCATCTATTTTTAGCTCCTGGCACAGAGCCTGGCACATGATGGACCACTCCTCAAATTGCTGTTATGACCATTGCTCTCTACCACTTCTGCCTTTTTCGGCCCTGTCTCTCCTGTTCACACGCTTCTGATCAGTACTCTCTAGAATTGCTCATGTCAAGCAGATGAACAGACATCACTTTTTTTTTTAATTCAAGGGTCAAATACTCAGTCATCATCTTAACTGTTCTATCAACAAACAGTGAACTGAACAGCAAATCACCCTTCCACATGATTTTGGTCCACCGCCATGTCTTGGTTCTCCGTTTATTGCCTATGGTACTCTTTCTCAGTCTCCTCCCAATGATTCTTCCTTTCCTCTCTACCCTAGACATTCCCTTTCTCAGCTTCACATAATTCTCCATAAGCTTATAGCTTTAAATATCACCAACATGATGAATATTCAAACTTAAAATTCCCAGTCTAGCGTCTCCAAGGAGAAAGGCCCACTCCATCCTCTGGAGACCACAGGACCAACAGGGTCTGATCCAACATGAGAGAAAGACCACCCTGCTTTTCTTTAGCTTTTCTAGGGCAGGCTTTATCACTCCTCATCTCTAATCACCTATAAGGAGGTAGGAATCTACTGTCCCTGAGACCTCAAAGACCCTATCCTGAGTTCTACCTACTTCTGACCTTTGGGTTCCAAGTGCAACCCTTTGATCCTATATTAATATGAAATAGCTTAGATATGGGGAACTAGATGAACTGAGAAATTCCAAGAAACTAGGGAAGGGACCAGGGAAGGAGAAAGACAGTAGACACTGGCATGAGTGGGGGGTAATAAAAAACATCCTCCACCACAAGGATATCAAGTGGCAGCACCCAGGCTACCTGTTCTATGTCATGCCTTTCCAGATGCACCCATTCCTCAGGGAACTAGGGTCCTACTGGCTTTCTACATTCTGTCAGCCACTCATTCACTCAGAATTGTTCATCATGAGGATAAGTACACTGTTAAGGGCAGGCAATTCTAGCTTAACACATACAAACATTCATTAACTGTAATATGTACTGTAATGATAGTAACTATTAATACATTAATAAAGCTAATTTTATGATGAATTGCCCCAGAGCTTTCACATACACTCTTATTTAGTCCTCACAGAAACCCTTCAAAGTAGTTGCTATTGTTCCATTTTACAGATGAAAAAACAGAGACTCAGATTAGGAATTTGTCTAAGGCCATATTTGCCTCATAAGTCTAAATTCAGTGTTTTTATTCCTTTTGTTTAAAGTCAGTGGAATAAATTATTTTAGGTGACATTCAAAGCATCAAGACCCAAGGGGTGTGGAAGAGGGGTCAGGAGAAGCCCAGACTACCAACAGGCTGTCCTCTGCCCTCTCTTTCTCAAACCCCTTCCCCAAATTTGCTAGAAAACCCCACGACACTACATTGGCCTGAGGAAATAAAAATGGAAAGGATTCACTGTTACCCCATTTTTTAAAGTGTGATGAACCTGTCCTAGACAAACTAAAGCAAACCGGGGTGCTCTCTGTCCACTTGAGAGCATGGAGTGGTCCTTTCTCCTTGGAGGAGCTGGCTTTGGCTGACTGCTATACTGGGAATGTTAATCACCCTCTTTCAGGACAAGCACCCATGGACATTCTGGCCCCATCCTGCCTGGCTAGCAGAAGGCCTGCCCTCCCCTCCTGGTTGGTGCTGCCAACCCCGCACTGACCCCTGCGTCCCAGGGACTCAGGTCCAAGAGTGTCCCCATCCCTGATAGGAGAGGGGAGAGAGGTACTGGGTAAAGTGTCTTTTTGAGAAAGAATTGAATAAAAAGTGGGGAATAAATACCTTTCTTTTGGAGCTTGGGGGTTTTCCTTCTGAAATTCCAGCAAAAGAGCAGTGCTAAGGTAGGAAAGTCACAGCCCAGTTCCCACCGCCGCATCCTGGGAACATGAGGCATGGCCAGCCGAGGTAGCAGCTTCTGCTGGGCCAGCCTCAGGCCTTCTCTTCTCCCCCAGCTGGAAGCACCCTGCTCTCTTGCCTTCAGATCAGCACATGCTTGTAAATACTGCTCTGGTTCTGGCTCCCGCACAGAAACCATGGGATCTGTCGGCACCTGCCCGTGGCCCTCCCTTCCTTCTTCCCACACTGCTTCCCCTCCCCACTCACCTTTACACACATGACTCTTGGCTTTTAAAGAGTGAACATAAAGCTGTCAGGGCCCGCAATAAAAATAAGTGCCTCCTTTTACTTAACAGCTAATTGTCAACTGCCATTCAATGGGTACCATGGAGGTGGGTTAAAAATTTTTTTTAAATCCCACACACAGCCCTTACCAGCATTGCTCCATATATCAAAGCTTCTGGCAAGAACACAGGATTTCACTTAGCGTTGATGAAGCCAGCCCACCCTTCCCTGGAAAATGCTTTCAGTTGCAAGTGGCTCAGTCAAGTCTTCAGAGAGAATGATCGTGGAGGTGGGTTGTTGGATAAACAGATGATTTCCCTCCTCCCTTTGAGAAGATTTAGCAAATAGTGCAGCAACACTACCAGACATGCCCAGGAGACTGGAAATAGACTCTCAGTACCACAGTGGGGATGGTCTAGATCAGGGCAGGGTTGCCAGGAAGTGCTCCGGGTCGTGTGATGCTCATCCCTCCACTTACTCACAGGTCAGAAAGTTAGGATGCATCTTTGACACCTCATTATCTTTCTAGGTTGAATTCACCACCATGTTCTGACAATGTTACCTCCTAAACATTGCACAAATCTGTTTACTTCTCTCTGTCATCACCACCACCATCCTTCTCTGAACCACGTTAGCAGGAAGATCAGCAACTTAAGGCAACTTACTGTTACTACCTTCCTCCTACTCCAGGGTTTGTTCTCCTTTCTGTCACAGGACCTCTGCACATGCTCTTCCCCTGACTGCAATACTGTTCCTCTTCCCCCTTCTTTGCCTAGTTTGCCTCTACTAACCCTTCAAATTCAGCTTAATCATCACAAGTTCGGGGTAGCGTTCCCTGAACTTCTTGACATATTTTTCCCCACATGGCAGGGTACTTTTCACAGTTGTAATTTTATGGTATTTATGATATTTTTTATAAATATCTGTGTCTTCCTCTTCCTCTAGACTGTGAGCTCCCCAAGAGAAAGGAATTTGTTGTTTTTTTTTCTCTCTCTCTCTCTAGTCTTTTTTTTTTTTTTTAACTGTGCCCCTAAGTTTTAGCATTGTGCTGGACTTATGGCACATACTCAAGAAATATTGAGTAAGCAAATACATAGTTTATCTGTCTGGTTTGGGGATCTAGGGGGTAGGAGATACAAGCAAATTAATAAAAATAGCTAAAAATCATCTTTCTGAATGTCCAGTTAAGCCAGAGAGAATGAGCCATAACACAGAGAGTAACAATGACTCACAGAAAAAACACAGGCTAAACTGTACCGGGCATTGTGAAATCATGTTCTGAAGAATGCAGAGAACTTAAAAAATGAGTGGCAGAGAAGGAACCCAAGGTGTATAACAACACAATATTTTTATACTCTGTGCTTAGTGTTGGCAAACACACAAAGATGCTGAAAAGGTGGGACCTGCCTCAGGGCCTCACAGTTTTATTTAGAGCTATGCACCCGACAATAGACTGAGAAAAACTTCAGATAGCAGGCCTCCAGAAGGGCAAAAGCAGGTCTCGACCCGACTAACACTTTGTAACGTGGACTGTATGCTCCAAGGACAGACACCAGGTTTCAGGGCAGGGACTCAGGAAAGACGGAGCTCTCTACTAAAAAGAGGGTGTGAGCTTGAGAAAATGGGTAGCTGTGAGGTTGGGAGCAAGTTGCTAGGAGCCAAAATGTGATTGCCTCTCCTCCCATGTGCCTATTTCAATTGGGAAAATTGCAGAAATATATCCAGGACTTCTAGGGGAAAGAGCCAGTCTAAAAATTTCAACCAGGCCCTCCTTCAGCGAGGGTAGCGGGGGGGAAAAAGGAGATAAATTGCCTGGCTATGAAGGAAAGTACTGGAACACCAAAGTGCTACTCTCCAAGATAAGTGAGATACCATGATTTATAATAAGAAATACACATTTTGTCTAAAGGTTGTTCCAGGCACAGACCTCCTAAAACTCTTGGAATTGCCTTTGATGAAAGATATCCTGGTAGCTTTTGTTATGTGAATGAGGTGATTTTTGAAAGCACTTGGGGAGGGGGCTGGCTGCCTGTGGAACCCACTTTGTGATTAGCAGGTTGGACTGTTCTGCTCCACCCAGACCTTCAGGGACGAAGGAGGGGCTGACGGATGAATCAATCACTATGACCAGTGATTTAATCAGGAAGGCCTATGTGGTGAAGCCTTCATAAAACCAGAACAGATGGGGGTTGAGAGCTTCTGGTTGAAGAACACATGGAGATTTGGAGACAGGTTCGTCATGGGCTTGGAAACTCTGCACCCTTTCTCCATACTTTGCCCCTGCCTTCTCTTCTAGCAAGCTATTCCTGAGATGTAGCTTTTTATAACAAACCAGTAATCTAGTAAGTAAAATGGTTTCCTGACTCCTGTGAGCTACTCTATCAAATTATCGAATCCAAGGAGGAAATTGTTGAAATTTCCAATCTATAACCATTGGTAGGAAGCATAGGGGATGATCTGGACTGGTCTGAAGGATGTGTACATGAGGGAACAGCTTCATGGGACTGAGTCCTTAACCTCTGGAGTTGGAAGCTATCACTGGGTAGATTTGAGCTATGTGTGAATCACAGCTAGAGTCCTTGAATTGCTTATACAGGTGGGGGATTGTTCCCCTGCAAAACACACACATTCATGGAATTGGTGTCAGAATCACACAAGGTGAGAGGAATGTTCAGAGTCAGCCATGATGTAGGAGGATCCAAGGGGAGAATGTTGGGTATATTGTGGGGTCCCTCTCAAGAGAGAAAAGGAGATAGAAAGGGGGTTGGGACTGGTGGAGGATTTTGCTCTGCAGAACTGTTTCTGCAGTTCTGATTGATTTCAGAGTCTCAAAGTAAGAGTCTATTACCTCAAGGTTTTGTAAAGATTGACAACAGGGTCAGAAAATCTCCTGCAGCTGAACACAGAACTATTCTGTGTAGGCATTTTTCTGAGGAAAGTTTCCATAGCTTTTATCAGCTTTCTAAGGGAAGGGGGGTGGTCTATGAGCCATAAAGAAATTCATTCAAGCACATTGTTAAAGAGCTTGAAAGGAGATAATGCCATTGGGAGCATCCCATTTGCTTTCTCAGATAAGCTGACCTTTAAGCAAGCAGAGAGCCAGGGGAGTGGCGCCTTGGAAAGAGGCGGGCATTTCTTAATGCCTCCTGTCATTCATTGTTTAGGTTTTGGGACACAGTACCGAATCAAACAGGGAAAAAAAAAACCTTCCAAGTAGACTGAAGATTTACTGTGAATAAACAAGTTAAATATTTAGCATTTTAGAAAGGGGCAAATATTAGGAGAAAAGAGAAGCAGGAAAGAAGATAGAAAGGATGGGGTGGGAAGGGGGAGAAGGGGGGCTCAGTGGTAGATGGAATTATTCAGTGGGAGGGCTCACTGAAGTGATGTTTGAGCAAAGGTCTGAAGAGAGCAAGAGACCAAGCCATCCTGCTACCTGGGGGGAAAGCTTCCAAACAGCGGAAATAGCAAGTGCAAGGGCCCTGTGGCAGAAATGTTTCTAGAGGATATGGGTAAAGATCAAAGAGACTGTGAAGCCAGCATAAATGAATGTGGGAGAGGATGCTAGAAAGCAACATCACAGAAGTAATGGGGATGGGGCACTGTGAAAGAGAAAGGAAGTTGTTGGAAAGTGCTGAGCAGAAAAGGGTGTTCTCTAACTGCTCTGTTGAGAACAGACTATAAGAAGGCAAGAATGAAACCTTAGAGATGAGTTTAAGGACAAATGTTGCAATTCAGACAAGAAAGTATGGCCCTCAGGCAGGGGGGTAGACGTGAAGGTGGTGAGCAGTGGGCAGATTCTAGATGGAGAAAGCCATGGAAAGTTTCCGTTATCTCAGTGACTTTACAAGTTGGAGGAATTGTGCCTTGCCAATTCAGCAGAGTCAGGGTGAGCCACTTTATAAGCAGTGCTAGAAGAGTCCTGGTCTGACCCCTCAACCTCTGGACCCTTTGGGCAAATCATTTACTTCCTTGAGATTCAAGTTTCCTGACTTACAAACAGGAAGAACAAATGTCTGACCTGCCCTGTGATCCAGACAGACTTTCTGCTATCTTAAAATGCCTTCTCATCCTGAGCTCTAGTATTTTGACTCAAGGAGAGGCTTTAATATCTGCCATGCCACATCACAGCCAAATCCTACCCTTTGACTATATAAACTGCTGCACTCTTACCTTCTTACTTGGACTTCCACTGCCTACAGGACTAATGCTTGACTTGCTTCTCAAGGTGGCGGCCTAGAGTGTGGTGAGGGAGAAATCCCCATGTGCATGAATGCAGGAATGGCTGGGCTGAGCAAGCACCACACAAGGCTTAGATGCCGATCACAGGGCATCGGGTGACAGCAGGTGTGTGAGCAGGTGATGTCCCCTAGGCAATGCAGACAGCCAGAGTGCTGCGCAGGGGGCAGCAGAAAATGTCAACGCATCTCTCAGTCACATAATCCAAGACAACAACACAGCCCATAGCCAAGACTATATGGGTTGAATAGCAGCTAAGTAGAGAAACACCTCATCTCCATCTGATAAGCATGAAAAAATGTAGAGTGTTAGGGAACAGGGATGGCTAATGAAACAGTGCTGCTTTTGCAGAGACATGCAGCTGGTCAGAACAGCTGTGGCTAGGCCACTTGAGCCTGGTTGCTCTGGTCAGGTTGCCTCATTTTTTGCAGCACCCACTGGGCAGATCATAGACCAAGGACTGCCTTACTGTCCCAACTCCTGTATCTATAGGTGGGCTCCTGACTTCAACTGAGTGAGGTAGATACCCTTTCTCAGGTGTTCTCTCAGTGAAGGCTGAGCTTCAGTGGTATCCAAGGGACAGAACAGGAAAACTGGGACTAGCACTGTGGAATTTGGGGGTACAGTACCAGTTGTGAGGATGAGAGGGTTCCTAACTGGACAAAAACAGGCAAACATGCAGAGAAAACAACATAAGAAATTACATGGCCCCAGAGGACCTGGCGGATAAGCTCAATGCTAATGGTTCTTATCCCTTGATCTCTTGGCTGTTCTGCCCTTGGGTTCTTTGAGGAGCTACTGCTCCTACCCAGTAAATCCCTCTTGGTTGCTTAACATCATTGAAGGTAATTTTTATTTCTTGTAACAAAATAATCCTGGAACTGCATCAATGAAGATTATATAGCAACATGGGGAAACCCTTAAGCTATAAAAGAAAAAGAATTTGATTGTATATGTCCTAGGTCTGTTGCTCTGGCAGAAAAGCATGACTATGTGAACACTGGCTGCAAGGAAAATATAAAAACGACCTCTGGTAGTTTTAGGGGGTGATGTTTTCCTGTATATGTTCAAATTTCCACAAAACTCTTATGCTGCTCATAATTTTTTAAAGAAAACAGTCACTTAAATAAATTTGAGCTGCTAAAGCCCCTCTAAATGATTTCCAAAAGAACAGGCAGCCCAGTTGATAAATAATTCTTACTCAGCCATCCAGGAGCTTACACCAATATGTGTGTTCTTATCAAGTTGAAGTTCAATGGTCAAGTGAGTTGCACCCATGTCAGTTCTTTCATATTTTTATGCAAGGGAAAGTACACACTGTGTTCACCTGGTGTCCATTTCAGTGTTTCTTCACTTAAGCTTTTGGCAAGTGGGCTCCCCTTCTGTGTGGACATAGCACCAAGATCCCCAAACTAGACTGCTCAAATACTTGAGCCATGTAACAACCCAGAAAAATGCTACACCCTCACTGTCAGTCTGTAGATACAAGCCTGGCCCTCTCCCTCATCTCACCACCTCTCTTCTGAAAAGCAGCTTTAATTTTTTGGATGGATCAGCCTCACATAGCTTTCAGCACAGCTCTTGTTATCAACATCTCCCATCTTCCACCCCACTTTCCCCAAACTTCTGGAACCAGGAGCGCTCACAGTGCTGCACCATGTTTGTGCCATGGGACTGGGGGCAACTGGACCAACCCATTCATTTTACAGATGAGAACCTGAGCCCCTGAAAGTTTTGCTTCAGGACAACACACACATTTACCAAAGAGATGAAAGGGCCTGTAGCCCTTTCGGATAATGCAAAGTGGGCTCTGAGAGAGGATCCAGGGAGGGGAGCTGGAGGCTTGGCAGTAGGTAAGCTCTCAGAATTGTCCTCTGGTCTCCTCTGGCCACTGTCTCCAGCTACTCCTCCCATCTCCCTTCCCCCAGAAGTCTGCCTGGGAAGTCTGCAGGGTTCCTTACCTCCAGAGGGTATGCCAGCGACTCTCCTGAGGAATTTAACCCACTCTTCCATCTCTGACTGGGAACCAGCCATGAGGATATAGGGGTCTTGTCCCATACGATTCTGCTCCCCTGAGGCTGGAGAGAAAAGTAACACAAATCAAGGTCTCTGAATAGTAAAAGAGCCAAAGCAAGGGTAACTGAACCTAAATTGCTTCTATGAGGCGATGAAACGACCAGTCAAACAACTAAAAATTCCTATCTGGGGCTGAATATCGACACCTTCTCTGTGTTTATGCTGAAGCCCTAACTATGGAGACAAATAATTGAATACTATGGTTTATAAACAGGGATGACTTGGATGAGAGCGATTTCTGTGGAAGACAGAAACTATTTTCTACCAAAAAGGAAGAGGAACTTCAAAGGATAGTATCAGTGTTAAAGTCAGGATGAACCTATAGAAGTCTAAAGACTTAAGTCAGTCACTCCAATCAGGGATACTTTCCCAAGCCTCCTCCCCACCTTGTTCATCTGTGGGAGTGGTGAGAGAAGCAGCCTCTCAGGTGGGAGGGACCATGAACATGTGTATGTGCCTTTCTCAGGAAACTGATGCTTCTTGCACAAGTTATTGCAAATGGCAGATAGGTTCTCAATATATGCTTGATGGACATGCTTGATGGACAAAATGTTATTAACATTTTTGCTTTAAACATAAGATTACAGGTGAACATATGTAGTGTCTCATAGGTTGGTGTTTTCAGATGGACAAAATGGTGGAGTAAATGACAAAGAGGAAAAGGAAAGGGGGTCGGAGATCAAGAGAAAGAATGAGAGAAAGTGACAGAAAAAGAGAAAAAGAGAGGGAGAAAAAGAAAATCAAACATAAGTCTTAGGAAGAACAAGAAAATGAAGTAACATTTTTCAACTAAAGGATATTATTAAATTTCAAAGTGTCTTTGTAGACATTGCCCCATTCTCACAATGTCAGGACATCAATCGTTTTTGCCCAAACATATTTTAATTTCAAGACAACAAAAGACTTTCAATTTCCCTTTGAGTCTGGTCTCTTGAAGCTATCTTCATATCACTGAGCCTCAACTTTTTGCCCTTTGGGATAACCTGATTCTGAATCCATCTTATATTGGATGATTGGATCATCAGTTGTTCTGACCAGAAGGGACAGTCTGTGAAGCCTTGACCATTCACAGACATCCTGAGAGCTGTGTGTTTCCACAAGGAAAATAGTTAAGTACAAAGTGCTTAGGAGAGAATAAAAAAATTTGGTAAGAATTTAGGTATCCCTTTGAAATAAAACAGGGATCTAAGACCATTTCCAGATAATAATGATAACTCTACGGACAATGGAACTGAAACCCAGACATGAGAGGAACCTGCCCAATGGAAGTCAAAAAATGATTAACAAGCTCAGGGTGAGACCTCAGTCTCCTTTCTCCCAGCAGAGCTCCCACTAGCCCATATTGCTTCAAATTTGACTGCCAAATGTATCAAATGGCCTTTCCCACCATGCCTTTTTAGTTCACTGTATTCTCTGATAGACTTTTCGCTTGTCTCATGAACAATGTGACAGTTGTCTCATGAAAGATGTTCTTGTCACCTTCTTGTGAGACCTTTCTTAGCATCTCATCCTCTGACCCCAAATTGACCAGACAGTCCCTATTCTAAGTGCCTTAAATCCTATCTTTACCTCTATGACAGCACTAGCCAAATCAGACTGAAAATCGTTTACTTTTCATTAAAATTGAGGTAATCACTTACTATGTCTGAAATTAAAGGCCTGATCTTTCTTCACAAAACTTGCACCATGCACAAAAGTCAGCAAAATTATCCTTCTTTTTTAGGAAAAAATCGTGGCATCAACTTTGACTTCTCTTTTGCACATACAATCCATTAGCAGATGTACTCTAATGCCTTCAAAATGTGTCCAGAAATTGGTTTATTTCTCACCCATTTTGTTACCATCTTTGACCTGGATTTTTACAACAGCTTCCTCACTGGTCTCCCTGCTCTTTTTAATTTTCAACAACAAAAAAAAGTTTTAAAATGTTAGACCATTTTAAAGCATAAGTTAAGCTTCTCATCCTGCCACTATAAAAACTGAACTTCTTAAAAGTAAAATCTTTTACTTTTTGTGAAATCTATGCTCACACCTGCCCATTCCCCTCCTCTTTTCTCCTGCACCATTCCACTCTAACCACATTGGCCTACTTCATGTCACCTGAGTGTGTGAAATAGCCTGCCAGACTCTATACTGACTGGAATGTGATTCCACCATACATACACTTGGTTCATCTTCTGACCCCAAATTGACCAGACAGTCCCTATTCTAAGTGCCTTAAATCCTCATATCATTGCTCAAAGGTCACATTTTAGAAATGCCCACTCTGCCGGCTCTACCTAAAATGGCAAATCTCCACCATCCTCACTCAGCCAGCAGGTCTTCTTTCTTTGCCTCAATGTTTTCCATAGCAATTATCTCACCATAAAGACTACACTATACTCATATATGTTGTTTGTTGTCAGTCTCCCTCAGTCATACTGTAAGCTGCATGCATGCTGTTGTGTTTTTTCTGGATTCCAAATTCTTAGAATAGTGCCCTAGTTCATGGCAGGCTCTCAGAAGATTTACTGTATGACTGAATGACAATATTTCATAAGGTTGTATGATAATAACTGCAGCATATTCAACAGAAAGAATAAAGCCCCCATCCACTGTGACTCTCTCTGAGTAGAAGAACAGATAGTCACCCTGCCAAAGATAAGCAGGAAGAAGGAAGTTTGCCCTAAGACCTGCTCAAACTAAAGGCAAACACAAACTAATTATAATGAAAGCTTCTGTGGCCTTTATGAAACTAAAACTGGTGATCACAGAGAGAGGGCCCTGATTAGAAAGGACACGTTTTATGCCATCTTTGTACAAAAATTATCTTGCACAGAGCATGACAAAAAGAGGAACTGAAAATTCTTTACATCAGAACAAAAAGGGTTGTCTCATTTTGGTTGGTGAAGCATTAAGAGATGAAAGTGTCTTTAGGAAAATAGTTCCTTACTTGATTATTGCCTGAGAATATTTCTTTATGAGGTATTATGTGTGTGTGCGTGTAAAAACTTTTCCAAGATTTCCTCCAGCAGTCCCTGCAAGTGTGAGTGATATAAGCAGACAAATCTTCTTCCTACCCTAGCCCAACAATCTTTGAAGGAACTGGACTTCTGGTGCAAAGGCCACAGTGAATTTGACACTGCAGTTTTCAGCTGGGTTAGATGGCAAATTCAGATTCTCAAAAAAAAAAAAAAAAAGAAGAAAAAAGAAAAGAAAAAAGAAAGAAGGAAAGGAAAAGAAAATTCAGGTTCTCAGACATGTGTTAGCATGGATGGTTGTCTCCCATGATTTATGTTGCGAAAGGCATCTTGCGGGTGGAAGAAGACTTCCATGAAAGGAATAGGGCTTTCCCAGTGAGGAGAGACTGAAAAAATAAGTTCTTATATGAGGAGGAAGAGAGAGGGATGGACGTTTGGGTAAAAGAGCATGATTTAAAAAATTTTTTTTCTTTGTTGTCTATAAATAGTTACAGCGAGTTTTAGGACTGGTTTCTGCAGTATAATTTCCTCCAATTATCCCAAAAATACTAAATACTTATATGGTAATAACTATAGACCAGGCCTATGCCCAAAAAATCACATGCATTCCTTTACTTTCATCATCAGTATCCCCATTTTACAGATAAAGAAATGAAGGCAGGGAGAAATTAATTAGCCTGGTGACATCTGATAATGAGCTGAACTGAACAGATAGTGGTGGGGGGAGGCTGGCTCTGGACTAGGCACGTCTAACAATTTTGCTTTGTTGATGGCTCCATCAGCTTTCTTAAGCTGGAAGCTGCCGGGTGTGACTGGTAAGGAAGAGGTACTCAGGGAACTGTGGTCTCCCCTGCTGTGTCAGCAGCCTGGTTCCCCAGCCAGACATGTGGTTCTGGGGCTAGAAAAGGAGCAAGAGATGGGGAGAAGTAGTCTGGGAGAAGATTAGCAGAAACACAAATGTCCTGTCCTTGACAGGACTGTAACGCTTGATTGGGAAGAGCTACTCTCCAGTGTGCTAGTCACATGGGCAGTAGGTAAATGACAGCACCTAACAAGTGCCAAGGGAGTCGAAACTTTCATTTCTCTGAGGACATTCTGGACCCCCTGAGACTGTTGGCTGCTGACTGGTGTTGACCTACCGAAGTGACAATTTCAATCGGCTCAATTCTTGTTTTAGCTACTAAGTAAATGTCCCTCTCACCTTCTAGACTCAGCTAATTTTAGTGAGCAAGAATGATGTTCTTTTCAGATTAGAGCTTCAGTGCTTAGTGCAAAATCTGGTTCCAAGCAGGCCCTGTGAATGGCCTACGGACTTGGACTAAGTTTGCAAACCCACTAAGTTCACTTGATGCTAGTGAATCAACTAGTGTACTTTTGTTAAGCAAATGCAGAACTAGTATGCGCTTTCCCTGGGTTGGTTGTTTAGCTGACAGACTCACTAATTTCAAGTTTCCAGAAGTAAACTGGGAATGTAATCCACCTCTGTCTCTACCTTTTATCACCTACCTGGAATGATCTCGAAGACAAACTTCCCAGCTTCTTCTGGGTTTGTTGCAATCTCCTTGATTGTACATCCTGGCAGATACATGCACCCCTGGAAGATCAAAAGTCAGGTGTGTAAGATAAGTAGCAATCTTATCATCCATGAACTATAAATGAAATTAAGTTGGAGAACAGATAGGATGATGGGGGAGGGGAGGAATGGAAAGGAACATGGGAAGCTAGCATCTCAGCTGGGAATGGGGTCCTTCTACAGGGGCCTCTACTGGAGTAAAGAGCAGCTACCTGACAGCAAGCAACAGAGTAAAGGACATGGTACTTGACAGGGTGCCATCACAACACTTGCCTTTTCCACTTGTCCAATGGCCAGACAACTGGCCAAAACAGACACTTGATTTTTGTGACGGCAATGCTGAGCTGTGGATCATAGCACTGGCGGGACTGCCAGGGTGGCTGTTGAAGACTGAAGCACAGGTAGCCATTCAAGGGTTTGGGGTACTTAACAGGAGTAAGGAGTGGGGAGTACGTTCCAGCAGCCTGCTCCTTGGATACATACCTTGAATGTGTTGTTCATTTAGTTCTTTCAGCAATCCTCCAAACAACATATCATTATGTGTGTGTATAAGATGAGGAAACTGGGCATTAGAAGGGTTCTAGAATTTACCCAATGTCACAGTAAGTAGCAGAGTGGTAATTTACCTCAGAAGAGGGCTCAAAATTTGTCTCCTTAGCATCCCAGCCAAGGTAATGGGGACTGTTCAGTTTAATGTACCCCTGGGAGTGAAGAAGAGAAGGAGTATGGCTATACAGCAGGGGGAGAGGGTATTGTAGGATATCCGGCACTTACAAATAAGTAAGTTATCAGAAAAACAAGGCACTTCTGTCAAGCGTATGCTCGGTGCTTTGTCATGAATAGCACACATTCTTGTACAATATATCATTAGCTCTCCATGATAATTCTCTGTCAAGAACATACAAGATTTATCACTTTGCCAGTCTGAGCCACTGCATGAAAGTTATTCAGTTGTATTACTCGGTTTATGTCATGTTGGCTGTCAAAAGTAGCATGTCTGATTCTTAGTTGAATAAACATCTGTGTCTTAACTATAGAGCGAAATGTGGAAAAAAGGGTTGGCAACAGAGGGGTAATAAAGTAAAAGTGTCTTAAGGCTCAGTTCAGGAGCCTGAAAGCCTAACTGTTTCTTCATGGTCTAGAAATCAAAATGACTGGGACTCAGTAGGAAAGAAGAAGTAAAAGAGATCAATGAGGGAGAAGAAATAACAGAAAAGGAAGAAGGAGAGGAAGAGGGAAAAGAGGGGAAAATGAGAAGGCTGGTGAGGAGGGGGTGGGGGAGGGGGGGGGGAGGAGAATTAAACAGCCTTGTTAGTTATAGACAAGGAGGGATTTTGCTGATTAGGAAAACAAGGGAAGTGACACTAAAGACACACCTGCCTCTCCTAAGTGCCTCTAAAAACTATTATTTGATACCCTAAGTCATTTCTTCCAAAAATAGTAAAAATAAAATAAATATGTAAATATAATTTATATCTTTATTTACTGAGTAATTACCAGGTGCCAGGTTCTATGCTAAATTCCCTACATATGCTAACTTAAGAACTTTTTGAGGGGCAATCTGGACTTTTCCCAATTGGCTGGTGAAGAAGTAAGTCTTAGAGGAATGAATAAGCTAATCAAAGATTACAAAGCTAGTTAATAGGAAAGTTGTAACTTAAACCTCAGTCAATGGGATTCTAGAATTGCAAGAAAAACTTTCCCTACAATTTGCCCTTAGAGAAGAAATAACCATCAATGTTAAACTGATTCATACCAAGCCGTCAATGGCAAGCTGCAAACCCTTTCCAAATTTTGAGCCCAACCATGGTGAATGAACAGAGTGGGAGAGAAGAGTGAGAAGTACAAGAGATAGTGGGGCTGGTGTAGGGACACTAATGGGGAAAAAGGAATTGTCCTAGACAATGTAGGGCCAAGTTGCTCGTGGTCAAATTCACCATCTTTACAAGTTGATCAGGGTGGACTCTGTACAAAGATGGGAGGAACGAGCCTTGTTCTGGAGGCCAAGGCAGCAGGGAGTGATTGTGGTAGCAGTGTGCCAGAGCCAGCTTGTATTGGCTCAGGAGAATGAGCTCTGACAGTTTCAGGAATTTTGTGAATCAATTGTTAAACACAGGCATTACAGAAAACTTGGATTATATAAATTTACAGTGAAGCATTAAAAATAAATGTAATAATCCTCAAAGCTCATCACTTTCTAGTTATTTATTATCATTTATTATGAGTTCTGGTCTTCTGATTATTGATATCTAGTCTGTCTGTGTACTGGAAATACTATATAGCATTGTGCTCGGGCACTTCTCAGCTCTGACCCGTAGAGTCTCTTTGATAGCCAGCATATGGTGTGGGGCAGGGGAAGGAGTTACACCACAGAAATATGCAAATGTTACATTCACATCTGCTCCTCCACCAAAAATATTTGTGAGCACCACTGAAACACAACTGCCTGTGGTGACTTCCCAGAAGCAGGGAGACAAAGGCACAGCAAAGCTAAGAATCTCTAAAATCAGCACCAGAGCAGAGACTTAAGGACAATTTGCTGGAATTCTGTATTAGACAATCTCCCTGAGGCAAGATGGTTGGAATGAGTTATAGAAGTTAGGTCACAGACTTTCAGAGCATTGTGTTCATTTTTTTGTATCTAGAATGAGTAATGGATTTTATCAAATGCGCTTTTCAGCCATCTCTTTAGGGAGTGTGTGGCTTTTCTCATTTGACTTATTGATCTCAACCTATTGACTTAACATATTATATTAATAGACTTCCTAAAAATAATAGATTTCAGACCTTTCTGAAACCTCAGTGAAGAAAATGCACTGACCCCCTAGGTTCCCAGAAGTACATGCCACGGGGTCTGGGGTCTGGCATGATTTCTTTTCTCATCTCCTTTGGTGGATGTTAGGTCCAGTGCTCCCCATTGTAAACAGAATCATGTTTATTTTATTATTTCTTTTAGACAATCTCTTATATATCAATGTAAATGAGGCTGTTTTTCATATGATTGGTCCAAACTTATTGGGGTTTTTCTGTTTAGGGGAGGTGGGTTTTAAAAAGAGAATGTGTGTATTATTTTAAAAGCTATAACTAAGTTATATTTTAGTTGTAGAAAAATTGGGGGGGGGAAGAAAAATAAAAATTTATACTCAGCTATAACTACTGTTCACATGTCTGTATATTTTCATATCTTTCCCAGAAATACAATGTCATGTTTTTTCCTCCTCAACAATGGGATTAGTACATACATAATCCTGTTGTAAACTGTAATTTTTGGCTTTTGTTTTACAAAACAGTAAGACTCTGTACCCACTGTAGAGATATAGAAAAGACCTCTGATAAAACTTAGCCCCTACCTGGGTATGGCTTTCACATCTTTATTATAAATAGCATGGTGGTGAATTTATAAATTATTTTTATTTATTTCTTTATAATTAATTTGAGTACCTATGATAACTTTAATCATAAACTTATTAAATACCTAGAATTAGAAACACAAGAGTTGAAGAATCTGCAAAAGGCATATATTACTCTCCAGAAAGGCTGTGTGGATTCTGATTTCCACCAGCTTTCTATGAGAATTCCTGTTCCCTACTCCTTATCACACTCAAATCTAGAAAATTCTTGCCAATTTGATAATGAGACAGTGGCATCTCATTGGCTTACACAGTAAGTCTTTATTGCCGAGATTGAACTTTTTAATGAATGTTTATTGGCTAGGATATTTCTTGGAGAAGGTGTCAGTTGTGTCATTTGGCTGCCACTCTTCAGCTGAGCTGGTTGGAGTTAAATTGTAGATTTGAAAGAATGATTTAGTTATTAATAATGTTTGTTTATCATATGCCATGTAAAATTTTTCTGTTTATTTTTTGCCTTCTCACTTTCTTATGTTGTTTTTTTTAAGATAGACATATTTTTATTTATACCATTAAATTAGCCATTTCCTTATGCTGTCTTCATTGTTATGCTTAAAACTCCTGCCTCCAACAACAAAAAAAATAGCTCTTAGACCTTGAAAAATATTCTTAGAAGGGAAGGGAAGGAGGTGGGAGTAATGGGTGGAGTGGGTCAATTTGATAAGTGCAATGGCAGTGGAAATTTGGTGGTGGGGGAGTGAACACACATACATGGTACACTGTACTCAAATCATAGTTTTGTAAACAAATGGTAAATCTATAAAATATGATTTAAAATTTGGAGATTATGCAGAGAAACACATTTGCTTCTCAGTACTTTTATCAACTCACTTTTTACAATTTAAGTCTTTAATTCACCAGAATCATGAAAAATGTAAAACAACATGGAAACATACCTTCATTTTTTCCCCAAAATTTAACTCATATATTTAACTTTTATTTTATTTGTAGATATTTGCACTACCTAGGAATCTCAAAACAATGTTAAATGGTAGTGTGATAAGAACACTTTTCTCATAATAAGACAATTATGAATGTATGAAGTCTATAAAAAAAATTCTAGAATATCCGTACAATAGGTATGGTTACTGGTGTGCCATTTTAGAAGAATATTTAATAATAAGGGGCATTTATCATGATATACTGTTCATTTTTAAATCAAAGAATGTTATTATACTAATTTTTTAAATGTACAGGTAGGAGCAAAGCTAAAGCTATCATGCCAATGAGATCTTTTTTATTTTCCACTTTGTGCTTTTCTGTATCTTCCAAATTTCCTACTATGCATACATATACATTTTGTAGTCAAAATACATATATAACCATATAAAGTAAAAATATTTGATCTTTTTCAGAAACTTTATTCTTAAAAGTTAATTTTTTTTTTTTGTATCTAGAATGAGTATTAGATTTTATCAAATTCCCTTTTCAGCCATCTCTTTAGGGATTGTGTGGTTTTGCTCATTTGACTTATTGATCTCAACCTATTGATTTGACATATTATAATAATAGAATTCCTAAAATAAACATACTTGTCATCCTCGAAGCTTTGTCTAATTATCCAGGGCTAATTTAATTCTCACAGGACTATGAGCTTCCTTTTCCAGAATTAAGGGAGAAAAGCTAGGTACCTTCAATAACTTATTTTACACTTTATTAGCTAATGCTTTTATAAAACAATTTTTTGTTTGTTTGTTTTTACACATGCTTACTATATTCTGTGACAAATGCAAAACAAGTATTATTGTGCCGTTTTACAAAATAAGTAAGTGGGGTCCAGAAAAAATTTTAAATTATGTTGCCAAACAGTAGTCGAGGCAGGAAAAGAACACAACCTTGAACTCTCACAAACTTGCATGAAAGTAAAGCCCACCAAGGTTCCCTTTCCATTGTTAGGGAACATACGAGCATTATTGCCATTTCCCTTACTTTCTGCAGAAGGGAAGACTTTCTGAATCTGCTAGAAAAGTACCAGTCACCCTATCTTGGCCTTCTTGACTCTCATAGTGCCTGGGTTGTACATGAAGTGAAGGAAGTCTGGTTACCATGCTTGCATAGGACACTAGGTAAGAACCGGTCTGTTGTGGGTTCTTCAGTGACATTCACTCACAGCCCAGCCCTTAAGTGAAGGGTCTGGTTAACCAGGTGCTGCTGATCTGTCACAGGTCCCAGGCCCACCCCTAAAGAGAACTGTCTTTTTCCAAAATAACCTGTTTATTTCCTGCCATATCCTGCCAAACTACCCCCAATATTCTCACCCCTCATATGGGGATTTTTTCCTGGTTCTAGAAGGTTCCAAAGTCCGTTTTCTCAGATAAGTTCTTCTGCTCAAGCCTTCTTCTACCTGGTGGCCCTGAGACATCCACTTTACAAGTGGAGCCTGAGGGTCATTATTAACAACACCCCTGTTAGTCTCCCAAACACATAGGTCTTGAAGACTCAGTGAGGTGGGGAGAAAAAACTTCTGCCAAAGATTTAGGATGAAAGCCCTGTTAGCCCCATCTACTCCATCAGGAAATCCTGTTTATTCTACTCTCAAAGTATATTCCGAGTCTGAATCATTTTCCTCCAGCCCACAATTCCCACTGAGATTCTAAGCAGTATAACCTCTTACTTATATTACCTCCTTCCCTTGACCCTGAGTCTTTTTTGAATGTGCTTATCTTTTTACAACAAAAGTCAAAGAATGTTTCCCTTCTGCTGAGGGCCCACACTATCCTCCACACTGTCCTCAGTGTAAATAGCACTCTTGGTAGCCTACACTGCCCTTTGTAATCTGTGCCTGACAGAGCCGCCCACCATCCCACCTTTGATTGCCTGTGATTCTCTCATTCCTAGTTTTACCTCCACAGTGACCATCTTGTTATTTCCTAGCCATATCAGACATGATCCCCCCTGAGCCTTTGAACTGGCTGTTCCCTCTGCCCTGGCTCTTCCCTGGAGACCTGTCTGGCTCATTATCTTCCCTCCCTTGTCTTTACTCAAGTGACTCCCTCTCCAAAGAGGTCAATCTTTTAAAAATTGTAGCACTTCCCCATTCTTGAACACACTTAGCCTATTCTATGTTTTCCTCATAGAACTAGCTATTTTCTAACAAACTTTTTATTGTGCTTCTTTTCTGTCTTCCACCCTATCTTTTAAGTTTCACATGGCAGGTATTTTAATCTACTTTACTTTTTGGTTTATTTCAAATACCTGGACTGTATTTGGTCCATAATAGTCATTCAACAAATATTTATTGAGTAAACAAATACATGAAAGCCCAACAAAAACTTTCCTGAACCTGAGTACGTTCTCTCCGAACCCTCAGCATCACCACCATGTCCGGACGGCCATCAGCCTTGAATAACAACCTTATTTGGGGATTTCCACTTGGGCCAACTTATCTAGGGACTCTGTGGAGGAGGCTCACAATCATCTTTGTGCTCCATTGATGGATCAAGAAAAGAACAGAGCGACCTCTTCCTCTCAATGGATGAGTGTCCAACCCTCACGAGAAAGCCCCTGTGAATTTACACACCGCCTTCATGGATTCCTCACCTGCCTCCTGCTAGCCTGGAAGGAAGAGCCCAGATAAGGGGGACAAACAACCTGGTGGGTACCTGTGGCTTTGTGTCCTCTTCATCCTTGTAGTAGTAGAGCTTCTGTGCCTTCAGCACAAAGTACTTCTGCTGCCAGTTCTTCACGAAGGACCTCTGCTTCTTCAGCCAGCCCATCTTGATTGGCCTTTCCAGCGGGTTGGGTGTGGTAGATGGATGACAGGCTGCCATCTGTTCGCCAGTCATCACACTCCTCGACCGAGCTACAGAGAGGAACAGACAGGCAGACTGGCTGAGGGACATAAAGCAGTGTGCAAAGAATGGGCAGAAAGCAAGAGGAACCCCCAAAGGGGCTGAGAAGCAGATGGGGCCCCAGCCAGCGTCGGCACAGGGGTCCAGATCTATATCAGAGAAAACCCCAGCTGCCTGCAGAGGTGGCGCGGAGGTCTGCTCCCACCACGGACAGATGGAGCAGGGAGACCAGACACAAGTCAGCAGCGCAACGCACATGCACTCCCACCGCAGGTGTCGGCCCCTTAATTCTGAAAAGGAAGTGGCCGCAGCATCTGACAAAAGGTGCTTCCTTTTTCCTGCGTGGGAGTCAGTATCTGACAAGCAAGAGGAGAAAATAACGCCTTGCTCTGAGGGCTCAGGGTGAGCCCCACACTGCTGCAGCAGTGGCCGGAAGCTGCCGGGCATTCTTCCGCAGAGGAGAAGAAGGCGTGCTTGCACTGACCTCACAGTCAATAGAGTCCTTGCACTCAGGTCCCTGGAAACCCCTAGACCCTGCAGGAAGTTGGCACTTCCGGAATTTTCCTAGCCAGTGTGAGTGCCATTCTGGCCACTGCCCCCTGACCATGTTTACAGCGGATGCTCACTTTAGCTACCACCCTTTGGTCAGGCTGTCACACCCATGTTACCAACAGCGCACAAGCATTTGAAAGGAAAATGAATCCTCCTAACAGAAGGCTGAAGTCACATTTGAATCCAGACCCCTAAACTACTGTGTAGTTGGGTTTTGTCTGTCACATGAGCTCTGCCAATCTCTGGGAAAGTCCAGGTCTCCACATCTTGTCTCCCGGGCAATTCCCACTCAGGAAAACTTTGTCCTTCCTCATCTCCACATCTAGGCATCGAGTCATGTGCTGGGGGTCCCCCTGAGCCTACCCTTCCTTCTTACCTAGCAACATCAACAGCACCCTGAAAACCAGTGTGTCCGGGTGCAGTTACATACTCACCAGTCCCTGGTGTGTGTGTTCCTCTCCTCTTTGGGAAAAGTCTACTGGCACAATCTCTTTATTCAGCTTTTGCTGATTCCCAGAACATTCCAAATACAGCTGAACTAAGTCAATTCTACCTTTACTCTGCTGTACCTCATCCCATTAGAGACCATTCTTCACTTCCTGGCTCTTTCATAATGGGAACACACACAACTTCCCTGAGTCTCAGTTTCCTCATTTGTTAAACTAATAATAGCTCCTACTCTGTGAAAGTATTGTGGACATTAAACAAGTGAACATATATAAACTACTTAGCACAGTCCTTGGTCCAAGGTAAGCAAATGTAACTCATGATTTTCATCAACAGATGACTAGTTCCTATTGTAAGGGTGGAGGTCATCTCTGAGTTTCATCTACTCCCCTCTTTATTTCAAAACCTCACTTCATCAACAAGTTTTGCTCTTCCTTCATTCCTATCAATGGTACATTGAAACAACCTCTTTTCTCATTGCTTTTGAATCCTTTCTCTATCTCCTTTCAGGTCTGTAGTTTCCAACCTTTCTTTATGTATACTTTCAAATACCAGAATTTCATTGTCTTTAAGAGTCTTCCAAGAACTTAATTGTATCCAGGATTATTACTTTACCACTGGACCCTGGATTGTTGTCCAAAAAGGACTCTGCCCTAACAGGGCTCCCTTAACCTCATATGGAGCCTGTGTTCTCGTCAGATACCCCATATCCTCAATGGTTTCAAGAGTGATGCCACCCTTGGCACCAGCTCAAGAGAGGAAGAAAATAGGTGGATGTCCTGTGGTGGTTATGAGGACCAGACCAAACACCATCATCATTGTTAGGCCCATCCTGGGAGGTAGGAGAAACCAAAGGTCTCTAACAGCACTGGAAATGTGCTATAGGAGGAACAGGATCCAAAAAGGTGCTGGAGCTGATTGATGAGAACTCAGTCATTGTGATATGTTACCATCCTCACTTATGTGGTGTGATGCTGGGCCCTAGAACATGTTTTACAAGTCCTAGGGTGAACTTCCACACTGCTGGAATGAACCCCAAACACTGGAGACATGACAGCTGTGGCTCTCATGAGCCAGTGACTAAGCAGGGGGATTTTCGGGCCATATCAAGCCTTCTCCCACCTGTGCCCTCCACATTGCTCCTAGTCAGGCCTCAGGTGAGAAGATTCCAGTGTTGGGGAAGAAAGCTTCATTGGTCTGGAGTGTGGCTTACTTTTGCCTAACTTTCCTTGTGAATTCTTTTTCTTATGAACAGCCTCTCTTCTTTGTGGGTGTGGCATGTTCCAGGAAAAAGTAAACAAAGAAATCTGTTGCTATTAATGGAACTGTTTGTCATGATGAAAATAATAATCCTGATAAGCTTTGCGTGTATGCCAGTCATTGCACACTGGGGCATGCTCCCAGCCCTTGGAGAAGGAGCTCCGACCCAGATGAGGGTCGGAAAAGAGGCTACAGGCACACCAGGGAAGCAAAGGAAGGCAAGGACTTATACAGAATACCCTGCAGGAGTGGGAAATGAGGGCCTCAGAGGAGTCAGCAACTCCCCTTACTCTCACAGAAAGAGAAAGAACAAGCACCTAGCACTGTTCTGTGCACATTGTTCATGTGGCCACAGACAAATGAATCAAAACACATTAAATTCAGTGCATTGGTCATAACGGCCACATTTCAAGTGCCCAGAAGCCCCTCAGAAGAGGACATTTTCATTGTCACAGAAAGTTCTTCTGACCAGCATTTTCTGAAATCTGAGTATTATCATTACTAAGCATGAGGCAAATTAGGCCATAAAGAAGACACAGCATTTTATGAAATGGAGTAATCAAGCTGGAGGTTCTAGAAAAATAGCTTTGGTGAAGGAGAAGCCACAGGGGTCATTTCTTCTACCTTAGCAAATGGGTCCAGATTAAAATACAGACTAGTCATGTAACCGAATTTTAGTGTGCAGGTGAGGGAGGGTATTAGAAAGGAAAGAACAGAAATGGAAGAAGAGCCACATTCCCAGGGATGCCATTTCTGCCATAGAAGTTAGTGGCTTTTGCTTCAAGTGGGAGTGAGAAAAAATTAAAGGAAGTATGAACAGAGAAGTTAACTGGGGAAGCAGTATCACTTCCTTCCCTCATCTCCCCATCTTCTGACCCTGAGCCTCCAACATAACCAATCAAAAAAATCTCACAGTCTACTTTTGAGATATTTTATCTGCTTTCAGCTCTACCCCAGTTTAGATTCTATATTAGATAGCTCTGAATGTGTGGTGATGTGGTAGCAGTTCATGTCCACAAAGCTGGGAGAACTCTGGAAGGTGTTTTCTCACTATGTGAAGATGAGTATTATATTTCCTGAGAACTGTGTTTCAATGGATTGAGAAGGGAGGGCACAGAATTCACATTGCTTCACCTCAGACTTCTATCCTGGCCTGCAGATGCATCTATCCAGTTGTCTGCACTTTCGGGGTAGAGTCTAAGCTTAGCATGTTGCTGGTGTAAGGACTACCTTTGCCTTCCCCTCCCCACCTTGCGGGTTGCTGACAAACACACTGAGGAGCCTGCCTTACCTCCATGTCTCTGATGCACTAAGAGTGACATCCTCCCAGTAAACCAAACTTCCCATACGTAGAGTCTTCACAGACAAACTCCCTCTTTCTGACTCAGCCTTCCTCACTACCTCACTTGTTTTGAGGGCTTTTATCCATTCCTTGGATTTATAAAATCCTGACCTGTCTCCATCCTACCAGTCTCACCTCCATACCGCTGATTTTTTTATAAAACAAACCCCATCAGGTTACTCTCTTGCCTAGAAGTCTCCATTGTTTTCCCCAACATTTTCATCTGAAAAGATGAAGGCTCAACATCCTTTGTGGTTTTCCCACTGCATTTTCTTCTCTTCTTTCATACCTAGCCTGCACTTTACCCAGTAATGCCTCTGCTAAAATATTCTCCACACCCACCCCACCAAAACTTAGTTCAACCTCTGAGAAAGTTCTTGTGTATCCTTCAAAACTTACTTAAGGTCATATGTCCTGTGGGGCCTTCCAGGGAGACTTGTTTCCCTGGGGGCTCAGCCCCCTCTTAACTGAGAAACCATGCCTCCACTGGTTAAGAAGACAGGGACTCTGCCTTGGCGTTTGGGCCTGGCACATCCTTGTGTTCCCAGAACTTAACACAGTGCCTGGCAAAGAGAAGGCAAGGTGACACAGCAGAAGGGCACAGGCTTCTAGATCTGTAGCCTTAGCTGAGTTTCAGTTTCCTCCTCCATGGAATTGTGATTAGTTATATCTTGTGGTGTGGTGAGTCATGAATAATGATTATAATGATTAATAATGATGAGCCAATGTCCACCTCTTAACAATAGCATTATATGTGGGCCAATGTCACTAACATTTTTGTAGTAGCAGGGACTCAACTTTATATTAATTAATGGCAAAGAGGGAAAGGATGATAGGAGGATAAGTAAGGGGGTAAGGGAAAAGGGGGTAAGGGAAAAAGGAAACCTTAGCAGGACACTGTTAAGGATTCCAGGATTCCAGGTATGAATTCCAAGGTCTGAATTAGGAAGGTGGCAGTGGAGATGGGAAAACTAGGGGAGGTAGCTGTGAGGCTGAGCACTACACCTCAGAAACTGGTTTCACAGGGAGAAGTGGGAAGAAAAGACTTGTGTGAAGTCTGGGGAGAGACACAGGTCAGAGGGCCTTTTCCATCCATTCATTCAAGGCCCAGTGCCGAGCACTTGTCATCTACCAGTGACTGTGTTGAGTTCTGGGATATCAGATGAATCAGACACATTTCCTGATAGCTCACAGCCCCTGGAGACCCTTCTGTAGAAGTAGGGAAGGAAGTCAGAGAACACAGTGGGTTTCATCAGGCAGGGTGTCCATTTCTGAATACAATGCAATGTGAATGTGGACTGAGTGCTTTAGATGCCTCAGAATTCTGGGGAAAGTCTGTCAATTAAGAAAAAGGTTAGGAAAGAAAAGAGACGCAAGTGAAAATCTCAGATCTGAAAGTAACACAAAAGATGTTCAAAAAACAGAGAAAAGGCTGATCATTGAGGGAAATGTTTTTAACTTGGGAGAATGTTGATAAGTTTAAATACAAGAGAGAAAATGTTCCTGTGCTCCTTGGGACTTCAAAGAGAGCTTGCACCAGGTCTAGGTATTAGAGAAGGAAATATAGTTAGAAAATCCATTACCCCCAAAAGTTTGGGAAGTAGAGCAGGCAGCTGCTTCCTGGAAGGGGAATGAGAGTGGCTACATCCTGTGCCAAGCAAAGACCCAGGGCTTCTTGTTGCTTACTGCACACCTCTAGGACAGGAGCAAACTTGGGGTGCATGAGTGGAGAAATCAGCTCCTCTGACTGAGGGGGAGGGATGAAGTCATACACTAGGGTAACTGACACAACCACAGGATTTCAGCCTTGCTCATCCTCTCGCAAAACGCCCTCATGCAGGGCACATCTACATAATCTCACATGTTCTCAAGCGTCCATTTAAGGATACAAAGCACTACAGTCCCTTGTGCTCTCCTACCCCATTTTGGTCCTACTTCCTTTCCCCTCTCCCCCCCCAACCCCTCCCCAAGAAAGTCTCTGGTTTATAAGTTGTCTGATGATTTTGATTTTGTTGCATTTACTTTTTTCCCCATGATCCCTTATATTCCTCCTACAAGTGAAACCACTGGTATTTTTCTTTGTTCCTTCTGACTTATTTCACTGAGCATGATCCCTTCCAGTTCTATCCATTTCTCCATGAATGGCATGAGTTTACCTTTTTTGATTGCTGAGAAATATTTCATTGTGTATATGTACCACATCTCCTACTATGGTGATGGTACACAGGTGAATTGGTGGTGTGAACGCCATGGTTACTATAATCAAGATGAAAAAGCATACATTATAGAAAAATGAAGAATGATGCAAATATATATATATATATATATATATATATATATATAAAATAAGAAAAAAAAGGGCTACTTAAAAGTGAGAGGTTCTTTTTAAAGAAGTGTTCACTTTCTGATCTCAGTTCTCTCTCTTAGAAAGGTACATTCGACTACAAAGTTTAATTGAAGGCCCTATTTCCTCAAGAACAAACCTCTTTATGTTTTATCAAATTTCTGCAAGTTTTAAGGTGCTGGAGATATAAAGAGATTTTTGAAGGGAAGGACCATGTCTTACTCATTTTAGCATCCTGGGAATCCTCACAATGTCTGACTCAGAAAAGTCGCACTGAGAGAACAAAAAGAGGAAGGATAAGAGTGCGTGTGTGTGTGTGTGATGGTAAGGGTAGGTAGTGTTCAAATAAAAGAACCATAGATGGCATGGATTCTCTTTAGCAAAAAACTTATTTTGTCTCATTCCTTTAACTAATTAACTTGTTTGTCATGATTGCGCAGGATTTTAAAAACAGAGGAATCTCTCTCAAACACTGATTTGTGGTGTTTAACATATTTACTGTACACCTTGGCCCACAAACATGCATCTTACCACCCTGTTGCCAGTGGCCCCAGTTTTGATGACTGCCATATTCTCCTGTATAGGAAAAGGGGGATTAGTAAGCAATCATGAGCCACAAAGTATTTTGGAGAAATTAGCATCTGGCTGAGACTTTTTTTTTTTCCTGGTAAAATAAAAGTAAGAAAAGAGTGTCACGATGAACGTAGAATGGACTCTCCACCGCAAGAAGGTAGGATCCCAAAGGAAGGGAGTTTTATCAATTTTCCTCACCAAACTAACCATTACTCCTAGAGAAGCGTCTGGCCAACTGAAGGTAAATAAATATTTGTTGGGTGAATAAAATACAACATTTTAGAAGTTTCAGCCATCATCGGGCATTTTATATTTGACACAATTAGTGGCTGACTTACCTAGCTGGTAGATTGCTGGGTCTGTTCAGTTGTGCTCACTGAAGCAGAAGATATGATCTGGGATCTGACAGTGCCTGACATCTCTGGTTTGTTTGTTGAGTATGTAGCATGTGCCAGCCACACAAACACCTACTAGTGCTTTATGGAAGGCACCCTACTGTCATCTGTTTTACAGATGAGGAACTGAAGTTCAGAGAAGTGAAAAGATTGGCCCCAGTTACACAGCTAAAAATTTGCTTTCCAAGCTGAATATCCAGCTAAGCCACTTATCCCACTGAGACACACAAATTCTAGTGGTAAAGAAAGGCATCGTCATTGGGAACCAGGGAAGAATTATTCACAGAGTCAGATAATCAATGAAGTAAGAAGTGATGGTGCCAGCCTCCTCCACCAGCCTCCTGGGAGCCAGAAATGGATCTACTGGGGCTCACCCATCACCATATAAAACATCTGCCTGGCCCTCCACAGATTTTGTTTCAGTGTTACACATAAACCACTTTGTGTTACTTTTTCCACCAACCTATGCTCTGCAAAACTTGGCAGGCCTTGAAGAAACAGTGACAGAAAAAAAGAGAGAGAGAGAGAGAACTGAAAACCTCAAGCCTGTAAAGGCTGTGAAGACACTCAACAGGAAAATGGACATATTAGGTAGTACCGCCACATTGTCTCAGCAGCTTTCTCTCCAATGCTCATTGGAAGATATCTAAGGATTCTCACTAAAGCCTGTGGCTGTGGGAGGAAGGAAAACAAGCTGACCCAGTGTGGGCCCAGCTCCAGGCCACATGTGGGCAGCTCACTGTGGGAGGTATACCTGGCCAGGAGGGGGTGGCTCGGGAGCCTGTCATTGCTGCCTCCTGGAAATGATAAACAGAGGTTTGTAAACACTGGCCCACGCCCGGAGCACACCTCCTGCGTACATAGATCTGGTCGCATCTCACACATACCCACACAATCACTGAAGACCCCAGCCTGTCCATTTATTCCACTGCCGAAAGAAGAAAATTAGATGATGAAAAATCTCCAGGCTTGTTTTCTTTATCCTGCTTCCCTTTTCCTTCCCACCACCCTCATTTTAAAGTACCCACCACTCACAGAAGGAGGAACTTTTAAATTCTTTCTGCGTCCGAAACCTGGCATTTAGATTTAAGGATATACTTATCACATGATTTCTCTCTGGATTTTTTTTTATATATAATAGTTTATTTTTACATCATTTTGTGCATTTTTCCATCTCAGATGCAATCCCCTTGGGCTTCCCATCGCCAAATCCCTGGGATTTTTTTTTTTTAATTCTAAATTTCATTTTTAACTTTTTATGAAAAACGTTGCCCCTAGGAAAGGCAACAAACTATAAGCTTGAGGGCAGCAAGACTTGCTCTGGGTACATGAAATTATATTACACAGCCTGCCCAGGACGCTGGCCCAGGAGACAACCAGACATAATCTCATTGGAAGAACTATCTAAAAGGCTGTTCCCTGAACACCTGAGTCCAAACTCAGAAATTGAGTGGGTTTAACTTTATTTCCCCGTGTTCTACATCTTGTAGAAATATCCTTCCTTCTTTGTAAAAAAAAATATTTCAACCTAAAAATGCAAATTTTGTTTTGGAAAGGGACTTAGCGCACATAGCTAGCTGTGCTTTTGCAGGAAGAGAAAAATATGTGTTCTCAATATGAAGAGGAGAGGAGTGGGGAGAGACAGGGTGGTGGAGATGAGGAAGGGAGAGAGAAAAATTGGCTTTCTGTTTCTTTTTTGCAGCTTTCAAAGTCTCCTACACTGGAGCAAATTCAGTGGACCTAAGGCCCACAACAGGGCACCCCTCTGGAGTTCATGCTCTGGAGATCATGTGTTAGGAATTTAGAGTGAGGTTGCTTCTTGTGAATGTGTGTCTGCCACTTGCAACACTTCACTGGCCCCTCTGCCTATCTTTGCATAACAGGAAGCCAAACTTAATAACAAGAAGCTTGCAGAATTGTGACTGCTTCCTACTAAACACTCCCTCGGGCTGTCTCTTCCTCAGCATAAGGCAAAGTGGAGCTTTGGCAACGGGGTGGTACATTTACTCCAGGTTGACAATGTGGCTGTTTAACTGTGCGTGGAAATTGACTGTCTTCCCGGACATCAGCATAAGGGCTTTCCATGGTGCAGGACACCAGGACGATTAACCAAAAGAGCACTTCCAGCGCTGATGTGGAGTGCTGAAGAAGGGTGGTAGGTGGAGTATTGACCCTTCTGTTGTCAAAACTGTTCATGTTAGGCAAGCAGTTTTGCTTGGTCACTGGTATTTATAAAGAGCTCATTAGGTTGCTCTATGTAAATTTGTATTTTAGAAGCCCAGGTGAATACTATGTGCCCAGCTAGGCCTGGCACATTGGTCAAGCGATGGGCTTTGACCAGGCTATAAGCTTTTACCCATCTTAACAATGTCATTCCAGCCTGCTCCTAGGTTGTTACTGGCCTTCTAGATTAGTGATTTTCAACATTGCAATGCTACTTAGAATGTGAACAATGCAAGGAATTGAACCTGGCTTGCAAGTCATCTTTTTCTTATCCTATAACCTGAAGAAATGAATCAATTAAAAACTGATACCAATAAATTAATTTTGTAAGTTATCATCAAAGCAATGTGGTTGGGAAACTAAAATGTCCATGTTTTAAAAGATGAATAAAATAGACAGTGTCCAGAACTTGCTTTAAAATATCCCACCAAAGAAAGGAAAAAAGACCAAAGTAGGGAGAGATAAAGCAGACATAATATATTTGATAATTGTTAACTTTCAGCAACAGATAAAATGAGGGTTCACTCATTCTTCTCTATGTTGGTTTTTAAACTGTGCAAAAAATACAAAATCTTTTTCATGCTTCTACTAGGCCTAAAAAAAATAGATTTGATTAGGTTTAATTCTATTTCTCCCACACATACACATCAACTATTGCCCTGAACTTCAACTTACTCATTTTCCCAGGCCTGCATTTCCAGACCTGTTAGCTACTTCTCTGAGCATAGCAAAATGATACTACACAGATGTTGTAGCGCACACGTACACATTCCCTCCCGAACAGACCCTGCCCTCCTCTTCCCCTGCACTGTCATTTTATCAGTTAATGAAGAGGAAAAACAAGGGGACTCCTGATGCTTCTAGTTATGGATAGTATTTCTATAAAGTAAACTTTTCCTCAGTTAGTGGTGGTGATGTACATATGCACACTCACACAACTGCCCAGGGTAGGGGAAGGAGGAGTGAACAGCCCCACCTTGAAAAACAGCTGCTGCAAGGAAGCAAAGAGGTTCCATCTTGCTTGACAATTCCTTCAGACAAAGCGATGTTGAGGACAGCTGAGGACCAGTGTGGGCCAACTGGAGAGTAATTCTCAGTGTTTGCAGTGACAGATGTTAGAGGAAGTGGTAATGCATAGGTAACCGCTGCAGCACAGTAAATGGCCAGCAGTTGGTGACTGCTCCCTTCCAGGGGAGAGAGACAGAAGCAGTGCAGTAAAAGGGGTATCTGATCGGGCAGCAGGAGACCCTGGTTCAAGTTTGGCTCAGATATAAATTAGCTATATCATTCTCTTGGGCTTTCTGAGCCTTCATTTCCTTACTTGTAAAATAAAACTGAAATAAAGCATCTTGAATGCATTTTCAACTCAATTTTGTTTTTATTTGGTCTCTAAAACATCTTTCAGTCAACCACTTTGAATCCTAATCCTGTTTTAGGTGTTATGATGCTAACTGGAGGTGGGTGGGATGTGTAGAGGGATTTGATTGGTAATTAGGCTTGGGTGATAGGTACAGTATGGTATGTACATGTTGAGGTGTGACAGTTACTCCTGAAACAGAGTGTTATTAGCCAATGTGACATCAATAAAAATATATATAAATTAAAAAAAACTGTAAACACATCCATGCCCTCTCAACCAAGAAAATCTCCTAGTGATTTAGTAAAGAACATATGTATATTAAATTTATGTTCAAGAAATTCGCAGAGATTTAGTAATAAATGTAAACAAATGTTCAGTGTAACTTAATAGGTGTGGTAAATTAGGATGATGTGGCCATAAAGTAAAATAATACATAGACTTAAAGAGGATGCTTTACTGGATTATAATGACAAGGAAAAATGTCAAATTTTCGTAGGTTAGGTTAAAATTTAGGTAGTTAGGTTAGAATTCATTATTCTAAAATAGTTTGAGAAAGAAAATAATGGAGTAGGATGAGTGTAGCTCGAAGCTGTCATCCAGACATCTTGGAAGCCACAGAAACTCAATATATTCTAGGGGTAAAACAGAGGCAAGTCGGCCCTCTCTGTTGGCGCAGCGGGTTAAAGCACAGCACTAAGAAGCTAAAAGCCATTTCTGCATGAGTTCAATTCCCGCCTGCCTGGGAGGTAACCACATGGCGCAGCAGACCTCTCCTGACCCGACCGCTGCTCCCCTCAGCAGTGTACTTCGTCGATCTGCCTGTTCTGCTCCCCACTCTGTCTCTGGTGAAGCCTCTCGCCACCCCTGCACCTCTGGCCTGTACCCCAGTTCTGTATGCATACATAAATAAATCTTTAAAAAAAAAAAAAACAGAGGCAAGTCTTGGGACAAAAGACAGAAGGAATGTCTGGGGGACCATGAAGGGTATTTGGAGGGAGCCCAGGGAGAAAGAATTTCCAGTGGTTTGACCTGATTGGGTAACAACTTCATTTCCAAATTTCCATTGAAATAATGAAAGAATTACTTCAGCATTAATAAGGGAAAATATGAAATGAAAGTAAAAGTAAAAAAAGGATGCTTACTCCCTGCCATTGTATGGGAAGGTAGATTTCTGTAAGAGGTGGGATAAGCAGAGTTGAACTGAGAGAAAAGAGCCCAGTCCACAATCCAGTACCTATCAGAGCCAGACGCCAGGCCGAGGTCTACACAACGGCCTCTGTTAAGGGGCAACAATGGTGAGATGAGGAACAGATAGAGACCCTGAGCTGCCTCTGGCAGTGCTCCCAGAGCACAAGGATGGTTGGGGCATGTGCCTTCCAGCTTACACAGGCCAAACTCCCCACCTCGCCCCCCAAAAATAGTGGCTCTGTCTTGCTGGCTCCTGAACTAGCTTACTGTAACAGTAAAATTGAAGGGCACTTTTTCACCTAAGCTGAAGGGGCAACAATAAGCTGAAGGGGCAACAATGGTGAGATGAGGAACAGATAGAGACCCTGAGCTGCCTCTGGCAGTGCTCCCAGAGCACAAGGATGGTTGGGGCATGTGCCTTCCAGCTCACACAGGCCAAACTCCCCACCTCGCCCCCCAAAAATAGTGGCTCTGTCTTGCTGGCTCCTGAACTAGCTTACTGTAACAGTAAAATTGAAGGGTACTTTTTCACCTAAGCTGAGGTTTCCACAAGGAGAAAAGGGAAAAAAAAGAAACTCCATGATCAGAGTGGGTTTTACTCTCCCTAACCTGATGCTTCTTTAAAAGGGGCACATGAGCTTACCACATCACACGGCAATTCTACTCCTAAGAATTTACTCTTTAGAAGTGAAATCATACATACGCCCAAAAAATTGCCTGTATGCAAATAACCCCCGGAGAATTATTCATAATGTCCCAAATTGGAAACATCCCAGAGCCCACCAATGCAGCCTAGCCTACCTTGCAACATTACTCCAAAATAAAAAGGAATGGATACATACCACAGAGTGTGATGAACCATGAAAGCATTATCTAAGTGAAAGAAACTGAATGCAAATGACAGCACATTACAAATCCATGCATAAGAAATATCCAGAGATGTCAATGCTAGAAGAGAGAAAGCCCATCAGTGGTTGCTTGGGGCTGAGAATGAGAGCAAAGTTCAACTGCAAGTGGGCGTGAATATTTTCTGGGGTGATAAAAGTATTTCAAAGCTGGATTGGGTGATTTCTATCCAATTATAAATACACTAACATGTCACTGAGTTGTATAATTACAACTTTATGGCATTAAAATTGTGCCTCAATGAAACTGTAAAAAAGAAAGACCGTGAACTCCGTATGTTTAATTGCCGAATATACAGATGAAAAACCCAGAGTGGAAGCAGGGAAAAGCAAAAGTGTCTCTGCATCCAAAAGTAAGGAAAAGTTTCTAAAAGTTATTATGTACAATTTCATAGAGACTATAAACTCCACAAATGTTAAAGATATGCCTGTTTTTTTTTTTAATTTAAGTAGCCAAATATCCAGAATATCCCAGGAATGCAAGGATACTTCAACATTAAGTAACTATTAAATGAACTATTCCATCTATATGTGAAAAAAAAAAACAGAAAAACACAAAACTAAAAAGCCATATGTTTCCAAAAGATTGTGAATTTACTTTTAACAGCATTAAATACTGTCAAGAATCAAAGACTACTTTCTTGGATGGTAAATAATGTTTATCTCAAACCATTAATAGAGTGCTCTATGTTCATGAAATTCCAGCTATTGAAAACTGGGCCTTAGGAGTCAAGCCAAGCAAGTGTTCAGTGTTTTAGTTTGATGTACCAGCTAATGATGATGAAAAATGATGACATACCAGGAAGTCTGTCAAGAAATAAAACAAGAGCAGAAGATCGCTGATACTTCTACTCTAACATGTAATTGAGGGGTGAGGAATGTGTGTAAACTTCCATTGTTGTGACATTTTGCAATTCTGCTAAAATAAAACTTAGGAGTCCACACAAAAAAAAACATTCTAAAATTAATAAAATTAATTAGATAGGAAATCAATGTCAACGATTTGCTTAGAGTTACTGATTTTTGCGGGAAATTATTGAAATTTTACTGTTTCATAAAAATTGTGTTTTAGCAGCAAATCTATCTATTTCAGCCTCTACCTTGTCCTTGATGAGGTTGTGCCACTGACATCCTGCTCTGTTTCCGCTTCAAAGTTTTCAAACGTTATCAGCTGTCTAAAAACAAAACTTTAGGGGGTTTCCCTTTTACCACCCAAGGTCCTCACAGAAACATTCGATTTTTTCATATCCTTCTGGGGGCCAAAGTGACATCTCTAACCAGGCTGCGCTTTCATGGCTTGATCACTATCTGCTATGTCTCTTTGACGCTGTCGCCATGGGCAGTTCTCACAGCCTCTACACCGAGTCTTCTTGTTACACATACAAGAACTGAAAAAAAAAAAATCATTCTTTTTTTTTTCTTCTTCATCATGTGATTGCTTTAAGCTGGAGGTCACTGAAGGGTGAACTACTAAGCATCGAAGAAGCTGAAGAAGCAGGAAGCACAGATGGACAAACAGGAAGTGGAAGACAGGAAACCAAGAGCAAGGGACATGGTGACTGACACCATGACACCCAGGATTCACTCCCAACTCCCAGTACCTCTGGCTGGCACCACTTATAGGATAGGATTTTTTTTTTTTTTTTAACGTCACTTAATTTTTGGACGCTATTTGGCTTCTCCCTCAGGTTTAGTCGCCTTAGTTCTCCCACCATCATAGCCCCAGGGATCCGCACCATAGCATGGCCCCGTGTGCTCTTCTCTTCCCTTGTTGTGGCCCCTCTGACTCCCCCACCCTGCTTATGCCTAAGATCCATGGCCAGCTTGCAAGTTTTGCCTTTTTCCCCATCCTTTGTTTGATTACTCTATATTCTGCATGTAAGTGAAGCCATCCAATATTTATCTTTTTCCTTCTGACTTATTTTCAAAGTGAAAAACGATTTGTAATGTTTGGGCTGGGTTTTGTTTTAAGGAAAGTTTTTCAAAACTCGATATATGCTCTAAATGGAGATTCATCAAGCATAAAATAAGGACACATGTCTTACAATACCCTGGCGAGGAATACATTTACAAAAGTAATAGTATATATTTAATGTGGAATTTACAAGAATATGTACTTTTTCCTTCATGTCTTTACTCTTCCCCTTATGTATCAACCTTGAAAAAGGCTGACTTTGAATCAGACCTAAGAGAATTGGGAACTCAGACTTAGCACTGCCCATAAAGACATCTGCTCCTTTGAATAAGTGGGGAGATGTTTCTAAATACAAGTAAACATAGCTAATTAATTGGCTTGAACATTAAATTTCATTGATATATAGAATGAGTTCTATTTTACCAGGAGTGGTATTTTTTGAGGGGATGAATTCCAAGAATGCCATTTCTACTTGCATAATTTTGAGAAAGAGAATCCAAAATGACATTAAAATAGAGCTGACCATTCCAATCTTGCAGCACTTTCCCTGCAAGATAAAAAAAATATTTTAGAAAAAAAAATGACTTTTGTGATCTTTGGGGGGAGGTCTGGAGAGGGAGAGTTAAAGGCTCAAGTGACACAGGAAATCTGTGTTCCAGTGGTGGAGTGTGTGGGTGTGTTCATGGAACATGAGGAAAAACAAAAGAAAATGTTTCAAAACCACTGTAGTCAGAAGTTGAATGAGAGTCTGAGTCTATAATGTTTATAAAACATATTTGAAATCTACAGAATTAGGATTATCAAAATAAACTTGACACCAAAAATGCAATCTATAAACTAAAACATGTATATTGGACTTCATGGAAGTTAAAACATTTTCCTCTATGAAAAGAATGTAAAACAGGCCACAGATCGGGAGAAAAAAATTGTAAATCATCTATGGAACAAAGGAATTTTTTGTGTATGCATGCACATGTGTGTATGTATGTATGTGTGTGTTTTTTTATATAAGAAAATAAACATCAATGTTTACAATGAACAAACTTTAAAGTAGATACTTTGTCAAGTGAAAACATGCTAGACATCATCAATCATCAGGCAAATATAAAGTCACTACAACAAACATATTAGAATGATGAAAATCAAATTTGAAAACTAACAGTATCAAGGATAAAAAATGATTAAAGCCTTCACCCAAAGATGGTGAAAATACAAAATAGGGTACAACCACTTTGGAAAACAGGTTAGGAGTTCTTACAAAGCTAAACATCCATTTACCTAGGACCTAACAGTTTCACTACTCAGAATTTACCTAAAAGAATTGGGATCTTATATTTACACCAAAATCTACAAGAAGGTATTTATAGCAGTTTGTTCTAAATCTCTAAAATCTAGAAGCAATCCCAATACTTTCCAACGGCTACATCCAAGCAAAGGTTACAAGAAGGACATAACTATGGATGCAAGCAATAACGGAGGTGAGTGGCAAATGCATTATGTTGAAGAAAAGAAATTAAACTTCAAAGGCTCCAGACTGTCTGACTCCATTTATATGACATTTTGGGAAAGGCAAAAACTCTAGGGATAATGAACAGATGAATGGAGTGGTTGTCCAAGGTCACGGTAGACAAAGAAGTGTTGGCTAAAGGAGATGGCAGGAGGGAAGGTTTTAGAGTGATGGAACCATTCCATGTCTCGAGTGCAGCGGATGTCACATGACTGTGCTTCTGTCTCAACTCATATAAATCTTCAATTCAAATGGATGCCAATTTCAAAATAGTTTTTTCATCTGTTCACATTTGTTGCATGTCTGTTAACAGAACTGTCTGATATTCTCTCTTCCTCCTGAACTTCAAATGTTTTCAAATTAATTCAAGTGCTGAGTGAATACCCAAAAAAGGTACATATACCATCTATGTGACTTGGGTGAGGTGGGTGGAATTGCCATCAAAAACAAGGGAATGGGCCCTCCCTGGTGGCGCAGCAGGTTAAAGCACAGCACTGAAACGCTAAAGCCACTTTCGCATGAGTTGGATTCCCGCATGCCCCCGGAGGTGACCACGTGGTGTGGCAGACCCACCTCTCCTGACCCACCCACTGCTCCCCTCAGCAGTGTACTTCATTGATCTGCCTGTTCTGCTCCCCACTCTGTCTATGGTGAAGCCTCTCGCCGCCCCTGAGCCTCTGGCCTGTACCCCAGTTCCGTATGCACAAATAAATCTTAAAAAAAAAAAAAAGGGGGAATATGGAAAAGACCAACAAATCATAAAGTAACCAAGACCCCCGATTTGTGGGTAGTGCCCCTTCCTAATTCTGGGGCATGCAAGGCCATGACAATACTGTTCCCAGCAGGACACCAACACATATGTGAAGAAAGTCCACGATCCTCACCCAAGTGCCTCATATTGGTGCTCCCAACAAATAAAGGAATGTCCCCAGTGGGGTTTCCTCCCACAAAAAAAAAACAAAAAAAAAACAAAAAAAAACCAATCTCTTAATTCCAGCAGAACTGGATTTTAGTGTCAAGATAATACAGTGTTAGTGAGTTCGTGGGACTGCAGACTGCAAAGGAGTTCTCGTGTAGAAATTAGGCCCACAAAATCCTACTGGGTTTTATTCAGGATACTTAATATTCAGTCCTAGTTCTGCTGTAACTTGCCATGTTCATATTTATCTTAGTCAAGAGTTTTTTTGTTTGTTTTACTGCAAGAAACAGATGCTGAATAAGCTATCTAAGAAAGAGAGAAGAATATATGTATGTATGAATAGATGGATGGATGGCAACATTTATAGACAGACGATAAATGGATCAGTGGTTCTCAGTTGGGGGAGGTTTTACCCTCCAATGGACTTCTGGCAATGTCTAGAGACATTTTTATTTGTCACAGGTGGTAGAGCTGCCACTGACATCAAGTAGGTGGAATTGAGAGATTGTTCAAGACAGGTCCCAACAACAAAGAATTTTCTGACCTCAAATGGCAAGAGTATTGAGAGTGAGAAACCGTGATGTAATAATGACACAATATGTGTATATATGTTTAAAGTTTGTGTTTGCATAAATATGTAACTTTTTGGGGAATAATATTTCCAAAAATCCAAGGAAATTTTATAAAGTGACTCAAGAAGAGTAGAAATCAAGTCAGATGTTGCAGGTTTTGAGTTGTTAGTAGATTAAGGTCTTTTTTTCTAGTACCCTGTGATGATTTGCAGAGCTCATTTCCAAATGCCAGTCTTCCTAAATCTCACACTGAGTGAACATGAGATAGATACAACTCAAGTCAGCTGTCACCCTGTTCCAGTCAGTTTCTTCCCAGGGGTAGGGTTACAAAGGTCAAGTATATCGCCACCCATGTAGATTGGGTTGGAAACCCTCTGAAGGAGGATTTGGGGAAAAAAGCCCCAAGAGGGGCTTTTATCAGTAAAGTGATAGTAGAGGCACCTATCCTCTAAAAACCTACATTAAATAAATAAGTGGACCCCACACCACTCGGAAGTGGAAATTATAGTTCTCTCCCTGAAATGGAGTGCTTATTTTTCTCTCTTTATTTGAAAGAACAGTTTGAAAGTTTTATACTGCTACTGAACACACGGAAACTTAGCATATGTTCCACAATTTGCACAGCTGATTTCAAGAACTGCTGCAAGTAGTACTTACTTATGGCATTTGCAAGTTTTACCCCCTTAGAGCTGTCAGAACAGAGATGGTAATTTTGTTATCTGCCTTTTAGGATATAAGGACCAAATGAGAAGATAGAAATTACAATAAATCCATGAACTAACACAATAAGTAGGGTCCAAAATTCAATTACTCACTACATATAATAACATTATTTTGAAGCTAATGAAATGGGTCCTTCATGAAATCTATTCAGAAGTCTGGTTCTAACAACCACACATCCCAGCTGGGCTGAGTTTGCTGCCATCTAGTGGCCACAGTCAGTTTACTTAGCAACTTACAAGATGCAGGCAGTGTCTGGCCAGCACCTACTGTCCCACCACAAGAAGCAATTCTATGAATTTCCCAGTTACCGTCATCCTCTTAATGGACAGGCTAGGAAGACTTGGCCAGAAAAAGACTGATGACAAATGTCTTTTAAGTTCTTCTGCCAACTTTTTGGACTAGATTGTTTATTTTGTTTTTGTTGAATTGTTTGAGATTTTTGCGGATCTTTGGGATCAGTCCCTTATCACTGGCATGGAGTGCAAAATTTTTCTCTCAATCAGTAGGGTGTCTCTTTTGCTGTACAGAAGCTTTTTAGTTTGACTACACCTGAGAAAAAGAGAACAAACATTGTAAAAATAAATGAACTATGATGTAGAATATTTATCAATAAACTACATAGTAAAAAATAGATTTAAAAAAAGATTTGAGATTAGAGACCCCCTGTGATGTAATCCCTCCCAGCTTTCTCTTTTTCTGTACATTTTTTTTGTTTTTTTAAAAGATTTATTTATTTATGCATATAGAACTGGGGTACAGGTCAGAGTTGCAGGGGCCGTGAGAGTCAGAGCAGAGAACAGAACAGGCAGATGGACGAAGTACACTGCTGAGGGGAGCAGCGGGTGGGTCAGGAGCGGTCTGCCACGTCATGTGGTCACCTCCGGGGCTGGTGGGGATCAAACTCATGCGGAAGTGGCTTTAGCTTCTTAGTGTTGTGCTTTAACCTGCTACCACCAGGGAGGGTCCTGAACACTGTTTTTTTTTTTTTTTTTAAAGATTTATTTATTTATGCATACAGAAATGGGGTACAGCCCAAGGCACAGGGGTGACAAAAGGATTCACCAGAAACAGAGTGGGGAGCAGAACAGGCAGATTGACAAAGTACACTGCTGAGGGGAGCAGTGGGCTGGCAAGAGAGGTCTGCTGCACCATGTGGATCACCTCTGGGGCGGGGATGGAACTTGCACCGAAGCTGCCACTACTTGGCTTAGCTCTGCAGTACAGTGCTCCAACCCACTGCGCCACCAGGGAGAGCCCACTGCACATTGTTTTATACACAACACCTGGAAAATACTTTTGGGCAAGACAAAGGACCGAAATCATTGGCCTAATTAACATGGGCTACTCTTTAAGGGGTTTTTCTATACATGAAAATATTAGGGCCAATAGCCTTTATAAGATTATAGGCCCCTTCGAGAATCTGCATGTGAACATACAATTTTTCAGGCAATATCAGGAAGGTTATAGGATTTGTGAGGCCAGTCTGTGCACACAACGGAAAGGACACTGAATGTTGGTGTGATGCAGATATTAGCTGGATATCTTATGTATAATTGCTCAGATGTCATTTGGAACAGAAAGGAAAGATGGTGGGGCATGAGAAAAGGAAGAAGAGAGAATAATAAGCCCATATCATCTTCCAGAAAATATTCAATGCCTATTTGGTTCTTTCACTGCACTCATTCATGCTGGGTATTGTCCATTTTTCTTTGTACCTTTAACATTGGCACTGAATTACACACTTGAGTTTCTTCCTACCCTCCTCCCATTTCTATCCAGAGTCCCCTGCAAACCAGCAGTGAGGCTTGAATTGGGAAAGAGAAGCCTGGCTAGGATTTGGTGAGCACACCTGGATTATTGAGTGAGGTGAGTCCTACACCTGCTCAGATTCTGGATGAGGATGAATATGTTCCTTAACCACTTTGGTGAAAAACATGGAAAGAGAAGTGATATATAATTTAGTGAGCCTATGATGTTGTTCTCAATAGAAGTGCTCCTAGGCTGCTCCAGTTCATACAAGTGAAATACATGTTAGTTGACCCTCTGTCCTGGCAGCAGATCTTCAGTTTGCTGCCTACCTGGTCACTTGGTGTGTTCCAGTGTGTAAATCCAATGACTGCCGAATGAGAAGTATCAGGTCCACCACATTTGAGAACCTGTGGCAAGAACAGAAATGGTGGTTTCTGTCTCACACGCCCTGTTCTTTCCACCCGACCTCCATTTCTCACAAATGAGGAAACTCACACACCAATGTGGACATCCAGCCCAGACACCCAAGTGCTGTTCAGACATCCATGGGACAGCCATTAAGAGGACCCAAGGAAACACACAAGCAGACCCTGAAACAGCTCTGGCCATCTATGTAGAGCATTTCATGGTCCCAAGGGGTCTATAAGGCAAGCAGGGCACAGGCTCAGGTGGGCACATCCTCTTGGCCAGATATCTCGCAATATGAGAAGAGAAACAGCCAGCAGGATCCCCTGAGATATAGACATCTGGATGGAACCTTGTGGCTTATGGCCAGTGCCAATTCCTGTAGAAGGAATTAGTAAAGGTAATTCTGGAGGTGTAGATGTGAGTAGGTAGAAGCAATCAGTGGCAGGAAAATCATATGCATATTTTGCATCCTTCAATTGCATATATTTTTTCTTTCTGAAATATAAAAATGAGATAAAAGTGTTAAAGCTTAAGGAGAGAAAAGGCCTTAGGGAAAAGCAAAATAAACTTGCTAGGTATGGCTCTGTCAAATGCTCACCTAAGATGGCTATCAAAAATATTAAGTAAGTCCATGCAGCTCGGGGTCTGATTTTCCCAAAGATATTCAGCTGTGCAGCTACAGGCATTAACAAGCTGGATGGCCGAGTTCAAAGAGGGTTATGAACTCACCAGGTGGTTGTGATTCTTGGGGGGAGGGAGGCAGGGGATTTAAGGGTATTTAGTGGCTCTACAATACCAGAATTAGGAATCTATGATAAGGAGGATGTAATAGGATGATTGATACTGTAAAAGTGGTTAAACAAATGGAATGGCAGCTCAGGAGATGGGCTGAACCATAGGATGTGGTGGTCATAGTATGGGAAGCCTGAGAGTCAGATTTCAGAGATGGTGTGATTGTAGGGGATGACATGGTTTCCTATGACTGTGAGTAACTGCTAGGCACAAGAATTATTGAGATGAGGTCAACCAAAAAGAGAGGTAACCAATAAAAAGCAACAGCAATGTACTGCCAGACACAGTACCAAATTATTTCTACACACATTATTTGGTTGTACAGAAAAGTGGTCAGAACGACTGACCACTGACTATTGACCTGTAAAGTGTTCAGAAATACTGCTGCCATTTTTCAGATGAGAAAACTGAGACACAGAGTGATTAAGGCAATTCTTTCAAAGTCAATTTGGTGCTAAAAAGCTGAACTAGCAATCAGGTCCTGGTTTATCTGAACTCTAGGATTGCTTTTTTTTTTTTTTTAAGATTTATTTATTTATTTGTGCATACAGAACTGGGGTACAGGCCAGAGGCTCAGGGGTGGTGAGAGGCTTCACCAGAGACAGAGTGGGGAGCAGA
>NW_004567132.1:12846976-12874321 GCF_000260355.1 Condylura cristata | reverse complement strand
AGGCGGGAATCGAACTCATGCGGAAGCGGCCTCAGATTCTCAGTGCTGTGCTTTAACCCGCTGCGCCACCAGGGAGGGCCAGGATTGCTTTTTTAAAGTGCCTCACCACACACAAACAGAGTACAGTCAGATTTGGCTTCTTAGATATGTTAAGAGTTGTTTTGTGTGTTATTCTTTCAAGAAACATTTCATCTGGAACCTTAATTTCTGTCAATGAAGACACAAATTATCAGTGACTAAATTACCAGTTTCTGTCATTATAATTCTAGGAATTTCAGACCACAGAGGGTTGAGCTAGGAAGATAATTGTGTTTATTGGAGTTTGCTCAAGTCCAGGGCTTTCTGGGGGAACTAATGGAAATTGACCTAATTTAGGTATAGAATTGCAACTACATTGGCTGACGGCGCCCTCTACTGGTTTCTAATCAGAATAGCAATCTGGGATTGAAAACGATTTGTGGGGGTTTTTTGAGAAGGAAATGCAGAATTCAATGAAGCAAAATCTTATCTCTTGTAGATATTTAGGGGCAAGAAAAACTAGTTACAAAACAAGCCCCGTTCCAGATTTTAAGTGTCACAGTTGCTGTTATTGAACTTCTATAGTGAGAGTCCTACTTATCTCTCAGTACCTAGCTCTCCAATGAGACTGATAGCAACTTGAGATCAAGATCTTGATTTTTTTTTTTTTAACTTCTTACATCCTAAACCTCGCAAAGTCACCAGCACATAGCAGGTGTTCAATAAATATGGTCAAACAGAATAGAAGAAAAATAAGCAGTATTAAGATTTCACAGAAGGGGAGACTAGTCTTGTTGAACAATTCAGGGGGGCTTTCATCTGGTGGCCACGGTGATGGGGAGGAAGGGGTGGAGTTGAAATAATTCAGAAAGTAAAATGAAACACTTTGGGACCAGATATATATTCCACAGGGCAGAATTTTTGGTGATGTGATTCTGAAAGAAGTATTCTGCCATATGACCAACAGGTGTGGCTCACGATCTTTACAGAGGAAATAAGAGCAAAATAAAATAGAATGTTCACAACAACCAGTGGAGGAAGCTAGTCTGGCATAGTCAGACAGATGGAAGAAAGAATATGAATTAACTTCTAATTGTAGATACTAGAAAAAAAGAACAAGTTAACATTTAAAGAAGTTTCCCGTAATTTCACTTTTAAACTAAACCATAGGACCTTACTGGAAATTCAGTTCAAGAGTACATAAGGCACCCCTCACAATGATGTCTTATTTTTTTAAAAAAACCTTGTTTTCTGGGCCCTCTCTGGTGGCGCAGTGGGTTAAAGCACTGCACTAAGAAGCTTAAGCCACTTCCACTTGAGTTCACTCCCCGCCATGAGTTCAATCCCCGCCATGAGTTCGATCCCCGCCATGAGTTCGATCCCCGCCTGCCCGGGCGGAGATACACATGGCGCTGCAGACCTCTCCTGACCCGCCCGCTGCTCCCCTCAGCAGTGTACTTCCTCGATCTGCCTGTTCTGCTCCCCACTCTGTCTCTGGTGAAGCCTCTCACCCTCCACATCTCTGGCCTGTACCCCATAAATCTTTAAAAACAAACAAACAAAACCTTGTTTTCTCAGACACAAAGCACTAGGATGAAAATGACTTTCCTGTTTTTTATACTGAGGGTCTCATATCCCTGGAATCCTCAAACCCCCAGCTATTCTGATCAGCGAACTCAAAATGATTTTGAGGGAGACCAGTGCCTGAGTGAAGAGAAAGAAGGTTGGTCTCAAGATCACTCATAAAGGAGCTGGCTAAGAATGGACTAGGGTTGACAACTATGTTCTGTGCTGTTATCACTTAAACTCCGAGTTGTGTGTACATGAGAAAAATAAATGGGTTTATGGCACCTAATTGACTAAGGACACAGACCAAAATGCAGGATAGTTAGAGGGGAAGTATGCACTTACAAGAAATTTGGTGCAGCAGAATTGCAAGCAAGGAAGACAGGAGCCTCATCTAGAAGGTCCTGTTGTCACTTCACATTTATATATATATTTAAGATTTATTTGTGCATACAGAACTGGCCAGAGGTGTAGGAGTGGTGAGAGGATTCACCAGAGACAGAGTGGGGAGCAGAACAGGCAGATCAATGAGGCACATTGCTGAAGGGAGGAGTGGGAGGGTCAGGAGAGGTCTGCTGCACTATGTGGGTCACCTCTAGGGCAGGTGGGGTTCCAACTCATGCTGAAGTGGCTTTAGCTTCTTAGTGCTTTAACCTGCTGTGCCACCAGGGAGGGCCCCTGTTGCTTCACATTTTTATCTAATAAGAGTGATCTGAAGTGAATAGTAGGTCATGTACAGGATGTTTACAGTAAATCTGAAAGTGAGTCTGTTGCTGCTATCACCCACATGTAAGTGACTACAGGCATTCAACATTGGCCCCAGCAAGACCCAAACAAACAGCTACAAGGTAGCCAGAAGTCCACGTGACAATGAGAGGCGTTAGTGGCCCAGAGGAAGTGGTTTCTGAATAACAAGGGAGGGTCTTCAAGGCAAAACACCACTCAGTTACTCTTTTCCAGTGCAAAGAGAAGTTTGAGAAACTGCTCTTTACAGCACATAGAGACACTGCCATTTCTACAAGAGACATTCTGCATGTTACTTACTGGAAGCATTTTATTACCCTTATCAGAAAGTCACAACCTGGATACTTCACTGAGTTAGGCGAGAAACACAATAAATGGGCAAAACAAGAAAACCTACATAGTTGTGGAAGCATAATCAGAAAATTAAGGGCTATTCATTCCGAGTCTAGAGGTCTTAGGAGTCCGGAACTAGACATGGTTTGTCAACTACAGACCAGTTGTTGTGGGTTGGGACCAATACTGGGCCAGAAAGTGTGTCCACAGATACTGTAAAGACCATGTGTCTGAAAAAAAGAAAGAAGAGCTAAATTTGACCAGACAACTAAATCTCAGACACTGACAGAGTTCACCAGTGACTTAGTTGGAAGACCAGCTCTTTTACTCTTCCCAATAACCACATTAACACTATGATTATGCCCATTTTACAGATGAAAAAACTGAGGACTGTGGATATATAGCCAGTAATTAGTGATGGTGGGATTCTAATTTAAGCAGTCTGACTCCAAAGATAGCTTCCTAACTACCTTACTATTCAGAGCCAGCTCATATTATAGTCACTAGCTCAGACTTTATCAGAATACTCTTTTTGTGTTATGTATTAATTTAAAAAAATTAAAAGTATACTACATAGCCTCCGACACTTCATACTATAGCACTTCCTCTTTCAGTTTGAAACTCCTGGACTAACAAGGAAGCGTATAAATAACCCGGACTAACAAGGAAGCGTATAAATAACCACTAACTTCATTACTGGAGAATCACCAGCCTTATTTGGAACTAAGATCGGTGCATGCACATTGGAGGCAGGGAGTGGATGGATAGTGTATGTTGTAAGTAGGAAGCTGTGATTGTCGCCCATTGTTGTCAGTCCTGGTGATGGACATCTCACAACTTATGGAGACTTTGTACTAATACCTACAGTGAAAACCCTTTAGAAACATAGAAATATGGGTGAGATGGTGCTATCAGTATGAAAAACATCACATTGAGAATGCTCCTTGAAAAGTACCTATTATATGAAGGAAGCAAACACACGTTTTGTGAATAAGTGAATGAAAATAAACATGACCAGCCTCCATTCACTGAAGTTACATCACCTTATGTAACTCCAAAAAAAAAAAAAAAAAATGTGATTGGGCTTAGAATTGTGTTTTCATGTATGAGCTTAAAATAATTTATTCTCAGCACTTTAAACACCACTTTCAGAAAATTTGTAATGCTCAGTTACTCCTACTAAGTGTGATATCTACCCGTAGGTTATCTGAGGAGTTGTATATACTTGCACTCTGCTTAAAATAAAAGAATTAAAGAGGTTTTTATTATATTGAAAAACTCACTTGCAGTGAACACATGCATTTTTTCAAAAACAGGAGGAAACAGCGTGCTCACAGAATGAGTAAAGCTCTGTGATTGAGCTACAATTTAGCTCTGAGCATCCTGGCAGCCAAAACACAAAGAAAAACCCAGTATGTGACATAATTATCTTAACAGAAAAGAGAAAACATGCCAATACCTTAAAGGAGACAATTTTTCTGAGGGTTGAATCCTCTGCTAATTTTTTTTTTTTCATAGAGAATTACACATAGGACTCACTGGCATTGTCTATTCCTTGTTCTCATTGTACAACACAATCAGGAGCAGATTTTATAGCATTATTTGCTATAACTAGCCATAAAAATAAAGTACAATTCACTGAGCCCAATCTGAGAGGGCCAAAATAATGTAGTTTGAATACCAATGCTAGCTTGATCTGAGGTTAGAAATGAAATTATCTATTAAAAAAAGGAAATAGATGTTTGACTGAGCACATATATATACACATATTATGACTGAAATATTTTCTTCCTCTCAATATATGTTGTTGATCTTATCTTTAAACAACTTGCCCTGTGATCCACTGTAAATGAGCAGAAGGAGCTCAAATCCACACATCCTTTTCAGCCTCACATCCCTTTGCCTTTCTGCATTCCTAGAAGAAAAGCCAATGGGCAATTCATCTCATAGACAACCTTTTCCCTAGGTCACTTTTTACAGCAGATTTGTGTTTATGCTCCCCAAGGAGGGCCTAGAACACTGATGCTCACACTACTGATTAAGAACAGATTTCTTTGCTTCAAGACTGAGTGACCCATGTGAGTTTTTGACCCATATCATCCTTGTTGAGAAGCCTTCATTGAGCTCACCTGAACTTCATTGAGCGCAAAAGCTAAAAGCCTCTCTGTGTAGATGGTTTGGTAAAGGTTTATTATACTATCATTCCAGTGAATGGCGGACTTAGGGACTTCTGGAGGACAAGATGTCCAAGCTGCAACGAAAGCACAGAAATACAGGAACCTTGACCAGAGAGGGCTCCGGGTAGATAAGAAAGAGAAGTGAACAGAGGAAGATGTGGCAGTGGTTGAGAGAGAGAGAGAGAGAGAGAGAGAGAGAGAGAGAGAGAGAGTGTGTGTGTACATACATAGATGCACTTGTGGAAGCAGGAGCCAAATAGGGTGATGTGCAGAACCAGGCCATGAGAACTTTCACTTTAATCCCTTTACCAGGAGGAAGTATACAAAATAACAAAACCATTTTCTTTTCTGAGGAAACATAGATGATGCACTGGTAAACCATGTGTGAAGGATGGTAAGCCAAGCCAATTACTCTTAGGAAAGAGTAATTATAAATCACTACCTCTCCATAGTCACTTTCATTATGTATCTCAGTCATATGCTTGCTAGGGCCTGTTCCCCCTATTTTGGTTTGGGGGAACTGAGAAAAAAGTAAAATGTGTCTGCAACTGGATACAATCTGTATCTTAAAGAAAAGGTGTGGTGGTGACAGGGACAAAGGGCTGTGCCCGGAAGTCCCACCCATGGGCACCCACTGTGGCGATGGCTCCCACTGTCCTTGTCCTCCAGGAGTGCCTAGGTGTTTGGCGTCATGTCTTTGTCTAAGACCCACAAGGGACAGAAAGCAGAATGGTCTTTGTAGTTGGCTGCTAGACCCATGGGCATAATTTCTTCTTAAAAATGATCTTTGAATTTTTAGAAAACTTTCAAACAAACAATAAGCATTGAGGTAGAAAAAATGGTGATGTGCAAAGCATTAAGACAAGAAATAAAAATTACCTTCTCTCTTTGTAACTCTCACATCTTATTTGCTATCTAAGGATGCTACAAAATTGGTTCCTGGATGAAATCCCTCTGGGGGACTTTGGGAGGGGTTGTGGCATTCCTGGCTCCCCATGGGTACTGTTTAGTCTCAGTTGCTGTGGCCACTGCTGAAGGTTTGTTGAAATTCTACATGTCCATCCTGTTCTTGTGTACAGCCAGCCAACCATGGGGCTGCCTCACAAGGGGTTATACTTCTTTTCTCTCAAGCTGTGTTGTGTCTGATACTTCATCAGTCTCAGTCAGTCCCAGGCTCTTTCCATCACCCCATAATGGATTTTCCACAGGCAAGACCACGCTCCGCTCTGAAGGGGCCATGAGAATCCCCCACAGATGCTCTGTGCAGACGTGTTATGAGCTAATTTGAGTGGGACAAAGACTCAGCCCCAGCCCAACAGGATGGTGTTTTTGTCTATGTAGGCTAGACCAGAGGCATCTTCCTCCAGATCCATTTTCAGATATTCATGTACGGGGAGCCAATGAACTCATCAACCCTCCCAATCCAAGCACTCTTGGTTCCCAGTCTGGTGCAAAGTCCAAAATCTAAATCCGCTTTGCCTCCCATCTGCAAGGAGGACTTTGCATAAACGAGGCTAAAACAAGGCTTTTACTTCCATTACGACTCAGGTCAATCCCCACCCTGCTAGCATTTGGAAAACTCAGAGATGGCATCAGTTCCTGTTCCCCACGCAGCCACAGGAGGCCTTTGACCTGCAAGTAGGACATGTGCTCCTTGTGGAAAGAATTTAATGTGGACCTACATATAAGGCAATGACAACATACAGACTGATTTTCTGTGACAAGGAATAAAGACAGGACCGTGCCTGGGAAGATGCCCCCCGGTGTCCGTATTCACTGTCTGAGGAATTCCTGCCTCTGGCTCTGCCTCCGCTTATGCCTGTAGGCATGTGGAATTTTGTCCAGCAGGGACCCAGAGCTATTCAGCCAGCACCAAGGCTTTCCCACAGCAAAGAGAAGATAGTGGGTCCAGAACCCAGACTGGTGCCACTTTCACTACTGTAAAGTTGGCAGTGAATGTTAGAAAAGTACTCACCAAAGTTGAACACCAAACAAGATCAGCTCACCTGAGCTGCATGGTCTCCAGATTCCCAGCCCAGGGAACCAACAATTAGTGTTCAGAGAGGAAATATGTTCATACATGCTGTTCTGGTCACTGTGGGACCACATACCTCTTCCCAAAGAGCCCTAGACCCTGGGATGAGAGGTCCAGAAAATCTAAGATGACCAGCGTGGGAAGATGTTGGAACATCTACAACCAGATATGGACTTTGTGGCTGGCTGTTGAGCTCCAGACAGCATGCACCGCTTGTTTGACCCCGGGCCTATAGGCTTGACCACTGCCTTCATGCATTGTTTGGAATTTCCAGGTTTTTTTTTTTTTTCAGATTTAAGATTTATTCATACAGAACTAGGGTACAAACCAGAGGCACAGGGGCGGTGAGAGGCTTCACCAGAGACAGAGTGGGGAGCAGAACAGGCAGGTTGATGAGGTACACTGCTGAGGGAAGCAGCGGGCGGGTCAGGAGAGGTCTGGCTCGCCATGTGGTCTCCTCCGGGGCAGGCGGGAATCGAACTCATGCGGAAGTGGCTTCAGATTCTCAGTGCTGTGCTTTAACCCGCTGCGCCACCAGGGAGGGCCCAGTTTGGGTATTTTTAATAACACAGTCAATACTTGTTGATTGTAGAAAAATATGGAAAATACTTGTAAATAATAACACATATATATATATTACTCTGAATTTCTAAAGGAAGAACTAGATATGATAGCAGACAAACAATGATTTATTGAATTGAAAAATATCTAGTGGGAAAAACAACCCTCACAGTTGTCATTCACATTACTGTTTGGGAGACTAGAATAATGAATTTTTGCTTCTGAATAATTTTTTGACATTAAATTGCAGAGGAAAGAGTAATTATAAATTACTACCTCTCCATAGTCACTTTCATTATGTATCTCAGTCACATGCTTGCTAGGGCCTATTCCCCCTATTTTGGCTTGGGGGAACTGAGAAAAAAGTAAAATGTATCTGCAACTAGATACAATATGGGAAGTCCTGAAATTTACCCAAAGATCTTCCAACTAAACACTCCCAAACCACGAGGCAGAAGAGGGATTTCCCTGGGTGGTCAGGCCTTCCCCATCCTCCACAAAAGGCATTGGGGGTACCAGGCCTGGCACAGCATTCGAAAAAGGACAATACCCTCAGAGATCACCCTCTGGGGCATAACGCATTCGAAAAGATGGTGATTTAAAAAAGGACAAGATTCAAGTAGCAGTGCATGAAGATCATGGAAGGTTGTCATGGTTTGCTGCTTGATTAAATTAATAAAGGATCAAAGGAAGAACTATCTACTTTTGGCTCCACCTCAAGTCACATGTTTGCGTGTAACCCCTGCTCCCCATCAGGATCAATAAGTACTTGCCTGGTGATGTTCTCTCACCACAATCAGACCTGACTTGGGGGTGGCCTTTGGTCACCACCATCCAACCAAGCCCTCCCCAACCCTCTGAGATGGAAGTGGAGGGCTCCTGCCTGCACCTCAAAGACTTTCACTTTCACGCCAGCCCTTGCACTCTGCTCACAAGATTTAAGTTTCACCAAAAAGAGACTTTAAAAGACCCCTTCCTGAGCTATTTTGCAGTGTCTTTCTTGCTATTTCCCAAGAAAGTGTTCAAACTGGTGTCCTCCTTATGCTAAGGTCCCCTCTACTCCATTCCATAGTTACAACTTAGTAAGAGCCTCTTAAAAATTCACCTCAGGCCCTCCCTGGTGGCGTAGCGGGTTAAAGCACTGCACTGAGAAGCTTAAGCCACTTCCGCATGAGTTCGATCCCCGCCTGCCCCAGAGGTGACCACATGGCGAGGCAGACCTCTCCTGACCCACCTGCTGCTCCCCTCAGCAGTGTACTTCGTCAATCTGCCTGTTCTGCTCCCACTCTGTCTCTGGTGAATCCTCTCACCCTCCACATCTCTGGCCTGTACCCCAGTTCTGTATGAATAAATAAATAAATCTTTAAAAAAAATAGTATCTGGAACATTTAAAAAAAAAATTCACCTCAACAGTGAACCATGAGGTAATACACAGATTTTGGTCCCAAATGACCTTATCATCATGCCCTGATGGTGATTATCTACTCCAGTGAAAGATGTCATGCTTCCCCTCAGGGACACTGGCAGTGTCTAGAGACACATCTGGTTGTGACACTGGTCATGGTAAGAGAACTACCATTGTGTGGCGGGTAGAGACCAGTGGTGCTGCCAACAGCCTCTAAGGCTCAGGGCAGCTCCCATCACTAGGAATTATCCAGCACAAAATACCAATAGTTGAGAAACCTTATCTACTCCTCACTAGTCAAGGCTAGAGAACCACAGGTCCCTGACTTCCTTGATGTGACTCTCAGGCATACACATGCTCAAAAGAGGAGAGCTTTTTGCTGTGTTGTTAAGCCAGTTCCTACACTCTCGCCTAAGCACAGGATGCCTGTGGTTGAGTCAGTAATTCTCTACCCTTAAAAGACTCAATTTGTGACCTTAATTTTCATCAACATGAAATGTATTCTGGCTGTCATCCATTATCTCAGAGTGACAAATTTGTAAATGGCAGGGAGCCTGATAAGGGTTCATTTATATTTCATTAGGTAATTATATTCTCATTAAATAATACTGCACAATATCACCTGCTTGTAATCAATCATTTATTCAGTCAACAAATATTTATTGTATCCCACTAAGACTAAACACCAGGCTCTGTGCTAGATGATAACTCTCTGAACTTCCTAAATTTGTCTACAGTCTGTACAGCAGGAAGATGGAGGGCCAGATGCAATGGATAGCCGATTCTTGGGCTCCTTTCAGAGACCAGATTTCACAAGTTAGGATGCTACCAAGGAATCTACATTTGGAGCAAGCACTTGAGATAACTCTGATGCAGGGTATCCACGAGACTATGATTTAAAAAAAGATTTGAAGGGCTCATGAAATCCACTCAATATAACCCCAAATCTAAGAATATGCAGACCTGACCTCTCTAATGTGGTAATTTCCTGTATTTCTGGAGGGTCAAATGGCTAAATAATATTTAGCCATTAAGTGTCTCAAATTTCCCTTTTTTAAACAGGACCTGTTCAAACACAGAGGATGAGAGGGTAGAATGAACCATAAAAATATTAGCAGAACACTTTCAAAGGAACAGAACCATAAGAATGTCACTTCTGAACCTGTCTTCATGACATATAAGAGAATAAGCATTAGCCAAACATACTGGTATCAATCTCATAAAAATCTCTTGTTCGTAGGAAGTATGCACACTCCCTGTCCTCTGAAACTACCTCAACTTGCAAGGATTCTTGGCTTGATGAGGGATTATCAACTAATCCTCCCTGGTTACCAAGACAAATGGTTTCTCTGATTCTTCTCAATTTTTCTTCACGTACTTTCTCAGACCTATATAATTACCACTCCATTATGTAACTTTGCAATGAACCACTTATTTTAGTAGCACATTAGACACCATTAGAAACCCAGTTTAAACCTTGTTTCAAGCATAACTTTTCCAAGCATTAGACACACCTGAGCACTTATCTTGTTCTGCTATCAAGAACATGATCTCACTGGGTAGATATATGTCTAAAACTGAGGGAATCAGCACAATTGACTTATTCTAAATTACTGTGATCAATTTAATCATAGAATAAACCCTTAAAAAAGAAAGCCATCATAGCAATTACATAACAGATTGCAACCAATGCACCACCAGCATCTTTAAAGAGAGAGGAGGAGGCCAAACTACCAGAAAATGTGCGGGTGAGCCTGAAGATACTCTAAAATGCACCTCTCATTTTCAGCCCTCCATCTAAGAATTCCCTGCAGGTAATATTGACATTATTATACCCTTAAGTATCTCCATATTCCTGTTTTGCCCTCATTATCTACTCTCTGCTCCCTCCCTGAGCCCCCAGGGTCCACAGAGAGGAGGGCCTGGGGCCTAGAGACCCAATATACTCACAAAACAGAATGCCTTGAGTTTACTCACAATTGAAACATTTTAAAAGACTCTGTGCTTTTATCAAAACCCTCTCAAAATACACACGTGTTTTCAAATAGCAGAGAAACAATCCTTCCACAATAAAGAGAGAAAAACTCACAATGGTGTGTGTTATCGGTAACCTTCGCCCATCTGAAGTACCCCAGGTCCCACACACAAGGGAACTCCATTCTGCTCTGACCTCCATATGAAAAAGAACCCCCTCTCAGGGTTGGGGGACATTAAACCAACATATCAATTTGAATACAAAATTTTCCCCAAGCCCATTTTTAAATAGACCATGCTCTCTGCAGGCCAACATGCAAATTGGGGGGAGGGTAGTCAAGTGTACGACCACGGGCAAAAGAAAAAGTCATTGATCTTACCTATTTTCCCAGCCTCCACCTTCAGGTTGAAATCCCAGTTTCTTGGCAACTTCAGGGACATTTTGCTTCTGGTTCGGGTGAGTAGCTGCTGAAATGGCGAGTCTGTCACAATCAGCACCCTTCTGGCCCTTTCAACCTTTCCCTCTAGCTTGTGTATGTGTTTCCCCCTTTACTATTGCTTCACGGCCAATCTTGGGTTCGAGGTTGATTTGCCAACGTGTCTCCTTTCTCTCAGATGAAAGGTCCATCCATATTTCACCTAGGGATAGCGCATTTAACCCTCTCCCAATACTCTACCCTTGCCCCACAGAGGCTGGTGCCTCGTGAAGTGTGCACCACGCTTTTCTTGCTTTCTGTTTTTACCAGAAATACCAGATGCCCTGTCATGAGAAGCAAAGCTCCTGTTTGTAAGAATCTCAGGCCTCACTGAGGTGAGATCGTGATAAACAACTGCTGCCTTTTTTTTTTTTCTTTTGGTTTTTTTTTTTTTAAACTGTCTGTTTCCTTGCATTTGAGGAAGTTGGTGCCTGTTCAGTGTATATGATACATTATGAGCACTCTTTCTTGCGAAAAATTTTTTGGAAGTGCTTATATAAGTAGGGGTTCTTGTGTAATAGAACACTCTAGTTCTGATTAAAAGAAAAAGAAAACTTCAAGACTGCTCCCAAAATCTTTAAGCCCTCCTCACCAAATAAATCAAGCATCTGAAAATGGTAAGACAATCAACATTCTCCCAAAGCTGTGGGCTTTTAAATTCTCCTTGCTGTAAGGACCACACAGCAAACTCTCCATTTGTCTAGATAAAGATTCCAAAGTGACCCCAGCTGATGTAGAAAAGGTTTTGACGTATTCAACTAAAGTTAGTTTTAGCCGGGTAGGCCCATTCACATGTTATCATGGGTTTTGGCATTATATTCCAGGTGTGGGGTTTTTAAAATCATGCAACATAATTCAAGGCTTGGTCTTCTCACTACCTAGTTCTGCAGATTTTAACCAGTAGCTGAATATCTACGGAAGTCTAAGACCTCTTCAAATGGAGTTGATAATAACAATGACTGCATGGGTTTTGTGGTGGCATCACACATGAATTCAATCCTTATCCTCTTTAACCTAACTGCAAGCCAGGCTAGCAGATGTTTAACTGGGTCAGTATTTGGTCCCTGAAGCCCAACTGCCTCTGTTTATACTCTGGCTCTACCACTTTCTTGCCGTATGAGTTTGGACAAGTTTCCTAACCACTTTGTGCTTCAAAGTCCTCTTCTCTAAGTGGGGCAACTTCATAGGATTACTTCACAGGGCTGCTGTCAGGTGTCCCTTGCTAGTCGTACAAAGTGCTCACCACAGTCACTGGCACCCAGCATGCAAGCTTTCCAGCCTTGGTCCATTCATTCTTGCACTGTTCTGGCTCACTGTGCCATACTTCCCTCTTCTCCTCCCCCATGTGCAATCTGTTAGTGACCTGGCTTCCTGTTTCATTGTGAAAATTGGTGCAACTGCAACAGAATGTTTTCAAGCCCTCTCTCCCTATACTCCTGCTATTATTGCCCTGCACGTAAAGCCTGCACACTCAATCTTCTCACAATTATAATGGACAAACCAACGGTCACCATTTCTCCATTTTTACTGCATCATCAGCTTCTTTTCTCTCTTGAATCAATCCCACCAGCACTTAAATTATTATTTTTTGCTTAAAAATTCTTTGCTTAAAAATTCTCTCTTAATGACACTTCCCTCCTCAGCTACAGTCCCATTTCTCTCCTTCATTTCTGAGGGAAGTTTTGGTGAAAATTGTCTATATTTACAAATGTCTCTCCTATTATTCTTCCTTGGATCTCCTCTATTGGTGTTTTTATCCCTGTGATTACACAGGACATATTCTTGTCCGGGACACTTTGACATCCTAGGTCTAAACACATAGGTCTTTTCTGCATGGCAGCTTACTGTCAGCAGCTTTAGATACAGTAACTATCTCCAGCCCCAAGCCCTTACTCTGCTCGGTAACCAGGAGCCCTCACTGGCCTGTTTGTCTGCCTGCCTTTCTACCTGTTCCATCTGCTTCTTTGTTGATTCCTTCTAACCTCTAAATATTGCAGGAGGCTAAGTCCCACTCAGTGGACTTCTTTTCTATCCATATTCTCTGGTCTCCAGGTTTGTATCTGCCAATGATTCTAATTTGTATTTCCAGCTCAAATCACCCTCAGATTCATAAATTGTGCACATTTCTGTTTAGAGATCTAAAACCAATCTCAAATTAAACACGTCCAAAACTTATATTTAGGGGACTTTGCTAAAAAAGCTGTAATGATATCAGGTATGTTGTTCTTATTGTAAATGAAGGGAGCATAAGAGGGAACTACACAAAATATTTAAAACTTTTGCTCAATCCCCAGATTCATCGTGGCATTATTTACAGCAGTCAAAGGCTGGAAGCAAGTTCAGTGCCCATCAATAGATGATTGAATAAACAAGTTATAGAGTATAGGGTGGAGGATTATTGCACTCTGGTAGTAGGAATGGAGTGGTGGGCATACATTTGAAGAGATATGAACTATATCTCAGAACCATATGCAGTGTTATAAACCAGCAGTACTTCAGTTTAAAAAAAATACAATAAAAAAGAATTTATAGTGTACATATAATGGAATACTACTCAGCTATTAAAAAGATAAAATTCTGCTACTTCCAAAAACATGATGGACCTAGATGGTTTTATGCTTAGTGAAATAAGTCTTACAGTTTATGTGGTATATAGAGAAAGAAAATGGGTAAACTAGGTAAAAAAAAAAAAACAATAATCCTCCACCCTATACTCCATAACTTGTTTATTCAATCATCTATTGATGGGCACTGAACTTGCTTCCAGCCTTTGACTGCTGTAAATAATGCCACGATGAATCTGGGGATTGAGCAAAAGTTTTAAATATTTTAATAATCTAAAAAACTTTTAGATTATGATTAGTGGCTACCAGAAGGGAAAGGGTAAATTGAACTCAAGGGTTTAGTTGTGTGGTAAAGGATAGAATTGCACCTTTGATGGTGAACTTCATAGAGCATTTACAGAGGCTAAGTTTAAATGATGCACATCTGACACATAGAATGTTATAATGCAGTGTTACTTCAATTTCAAAAATAAAAATAATCAAAAATGAAAATAAAATCTCTGCTGCAATCACATCTGTTCACATTCTAGTGGCCAACATGCATCACAAGGCCAACCCCGAAGTCAGTGAGGCAGCAATTATACACAGCCTCAAGGCAGGAGGGAGGGAATATTTGCTAATTCAGACCAGTCCATCACACCAACCCAGTTTACCCAGCTACCTCTAGCATCTGGTTCTCCCCAGGGTGGCAATGGTTTCCTCTAACCCTGAATCAATCAGTGGGAGATTTTGGAGCATACTCTGTTTTATTGCCTGCCCAACCCAAACACCCGTGTTCTTCTATCTAGCGGGAGGAGAGGGGCAGTAAACCTGAGCCTTGACCCAGCAGCATCCACAAAGGATACTCGATGCAATTCAAAGTTTCAGTCCTGGGACTTTTTTTTTTTATGTCAGAAATGGACTTTATTATATGTTTAGGTAGTTCCATCTAGCTCCATTTCTAGAAGGTTTTTATCATAAATTGTTAGTCCTGGGACTTTTAACTCAGGAACTCTGAAAATATTTTGAAGGTAATACTTAGAAACACAGAGAATTTCCTTTACTCTTTGGGGTAGACTCCTGTGAGTCTTGGAAAAACTCATGACCAATGGGGAAGTTGATTGTGAATACTGAAAAGGCAATCAGATGAAAAGCACCACAGGGAAGGCCCATCTGGCAGCCTCCTGAAGAGCCCTCCCAGGTCAGCCTGCTGCTGGATGTAGTGAGGGGCAACAAAGCAGCCCTGTTCCCCTTTTCCTGCTCCTCTGACAACGAAGAACTACTTACCTTGTCTGGTGCCAAAGACTGAATCAGCACTTGCCAAAACCAAAGCAAATATGTACCAATTTACTGATTGGTAAATATTCACTATCCATTTATTGAGAAGACCTGATTTTACAGTATTTTTTTTTTTGAGAAGTGAATTTATTTCATGCCCAGAACTGTTGTAACAAGATTTATCATACATTACCAATTTGACATCACTGAGACAGTCCACTTGGTAGGTCACATATCAGCATAAGAAATAAATGGAGTTTTTCACTGGGACAGGAAGAGCTCACGAGACTATGGTGATGGCACAGGGGTAAATTGGTGGTGGGAAGTGCATGTAGATTATAACTGAGATAAAAAAGGTACATCATTCCTCATTTATTATATATATATATACATATATAATATATATATATATATATATATAATAAAATATAAAAACAAACAAAAAAGAAATGGAGTTTTTCAAAATATATCTCAGTGCACAGACTTTGCATACTCATATTCATATTTATTTACATACCTATTTACATTGTTGTTCATTTTAAAACAATGTTTACTTCCCCCTCCTCCTTCAAATTCGCTTAGCATTGATTTGTACCGGATATTGGGGAAATGTTCATGAACTAGCAGATTTTGTTTCTGTCCCGATTCAACATACATGCTATTGAGAAAAAAGAACAGGCCTTCCCTGATGGCACAGTGGGTTAAAGCTCACCACTAAGAAGCTAAAGCCACTTCAGCATGAGTTTGCTTCCCGCCTTCCCTTTTGGTGCCCACATGGCGTGGTAGACCTCTTTTTAACTCCCCCCTGCTCCCCTCAGCAGTATACTTTGGCAATTTGCCTGTCCTGCTTCCCACTCTGTCTTTGGTGAATCCTCTCGCCCACCACACCTCTGGCCTATACTCCAGTTCTGTATGCATAAATAAATATTTATGAAAAAAGTACAATTAAGTAAACAACAAAATCTGATGTGAGAAAGGGTGTATTAGGGGAAGTGTAGGGAATTATGAGAGTTTACATAGGGGCCTAACTGAGATCTGGGGAGTAAAGGAAGGCTTCCTGAAAGAAGTATCTTTTTAATTTAGACTTGATGACTAAGTTAGGGAGCAAACAGGTTGAAAGCAAAAAATGGTTTCCAAACAAAGTAAGAGATACAGAGGCAAAAACAAAACCAACAACAACAACAAATAACTCATCAGGTTGCTCCTGGAAAGGATAAAAAGGAAAGGGATAGAGGAAAGAAGGAGGTAGTGGCTGGATCCCTGGGAGACCTTGGTAAAGAGCTGTGACTTTATCCCGGAAAAACAAACAAACAAACAAACAAAAAAAACATGGAGGAGTTTTTACTGGAAGAGAGAGGTCACTGATAGTAGACATGGAAATAAGGAAAACGGCCTAATAACACTTCAAGTGGTCGAATTGATAGCCACAGGGAATTTCTGTGGGAAGAAAAACTGGTGACCAGGCCCAGACAACCATCAGTCTCCTTTCTGGCTCTCTTTTTGCCCACTCTGGCCATTTTGTATCAATGGAGTCATATACTATGTGGTCTTTTGTGTCTGGTTTCTTCCACTTAGTATAATGTTTTCAAAGTTCACCCCAAATCAAAACTTACATAAACTGGATGATAGTTGACTGCTTTGGGCCTGCAAAAACAACAGCTTCCTGTGGTCCAAAGTAAAAGGCCCGCTTTGCTTCCTGCCACTAATTCATTCAGCAATAAAAATGATTCATTCTGTTATGATGCATAGGCAGTGTTCTCCGTGCTAGGCATACAACCAGAAGTCAAACAGACAAAAATCCTCTTCTTCTATGGAAAAGTACGATATGCCTGATGGTAGTGAAGCCTGAAGTGTGACTCAGCAGTAAGTGCTCCACCTGGTGAAACATCCTTGGACTCACTATTCCCCTGTTTTTTATGCTCATGATGAGGAGCCAAAGGAGTAAGTGCAGTGGCCACATGACTCCAGGTCTCTCCCACCTGCCATATTGGACTTTATCATTCAGGATTTCTGAGAGCTGATGGGCAACATGGCCAACCAACAGCCCACCTTCCTAAGGGTCAGTGAACCCCCTTTTAGGAATTTTTACTATGATTACCCTCTTTTCCCCTGACTTGCTACCCCCTTGGGGTAGGGGAGGTTTCTTTCACCCTAGAGGGCCCTAATGGCCCCTCTTGTGTGCCTACCTGGGCAACACCCATTCCATTTTGTGTTTTCTGCCACAGAAAACACAGTTGACATCTCCTGTGCAGGCTGGAACCATGAGGTACCCCCAGTCCCCATCCTTTCAGCCTCATATATGAGCAGCCACCACTGCCCAAGAAAAGCATTTGAAATGAAAAACCCAAGAAGTCTTGGGAAGCAGCAGTCATTATAATAACACACACAGTCAACCCTGGAGGCATGCAGGACCCTGCTCAGACCCAAGTGGATCATGAGAAGGCCAACAAATAATCATTTTGCAGCTGGAGTAAATAGACTTGGTCCCAGAAGGACCTGGTCTGCAGCTTGCAGACTAATGCCGCAGGCCCCCTGCTTCTAAATAGTACCTTCACTTTCCTGAACATGTTCTTATGACATAAAGTTGTCTACATCGCCCAAGTGGAGGAACACACACCACCAAGATCATAAATGACCTCATTTGTTGTGTGCTGGGCTTGACAACATGAGCGCCATGTTATGACCTCTGTCTCCCAGTGGGCCCGGTCACATGGAACTTGCCAGCTGTTCTAGACTATCAACCAGAGCCAAGGCATCTAAGCAAGCCCTGGAAGAGCTAGCTCTAGGGGCAAAAATAGCCACCATCACACTTGGGGCCTAAGAAAAAAGAGCAGAGGGAGTGATGCCCTCCATTGGGCCATAGGCTCATGTGTATCCAGCAGATTCCTGAGCTGCTCACCCTTTCTCAGTGTGTGGAGCAAGAACCCCTTCTGCTGACCACCAGCCCATGGGGTCAACTGTACTCTGTGACAGCTGGTTGTAGTTGTACTCTGCAGAGTGCTTTACAAAACTGTTCGTGAGCACTTGTGTGCTTACAGGTGAAGTAGAAGGTTCAGGAGCTGATGTGGAACGTGGGAGTTCAGCAGCCTGATCTGAGGTGGAAGCACTGTAGGGGGCAAAGGGCTGGGAACAAAACTCCTCAGGCTTGAACCCTACCGCCTCCACTGATTACCTGTGTGATTACCTCTTTGAGCTTTTACTTTCTTCATACACAAAATGAAGATAAGTATTTTTTCTCATCAAGCTGATGAGATCAGATAACATAACAAAATACAGCACAGCTCCAGACACATAGAAATTTCTTAATAAAGGTTAGAGAATATTTCCCACTGGTGAAGTGACTTGAAGCTCCATTTCATAAGAAACTGAGCTGGTTGATGGCTAACCATTGTTCCTCCAAACGGGGCTAGAGAAGGCGCCCACTATTCCGTGTTTAGAAGTTCCATCAGACTGTTAACACCCACTGGGGCCAGTTAGGGAGGGGCAGGGGAAGGGGTAAGGGGTGTAGTCTGTCCACAGAGCACTGTGGTACTGAGGTTCTGAGCGTGGTGACTAATTCTGGACTGTAAGCCTGGGCTGTGGTTTAAAGAACCTTTTTTTCTCCACCCAACAGCTAGCACGTGTGCAAACAATGGCACACCCAATTTTATCAGTTTGGACACCTTGGGGGGAAAGGATGTGGTGCTGATAGAAGGGTGCAGGTAGGAAGATGGGGAGTTCAAATCCTGACTCCAGAAGAGGGAGCAGGATTCAAAGTGCAGAAAGGCAGAGATGTAACCTGTCCACCTGGGGTTTTGCTGAGACAAAATCTATGCCAACAGTCCAAGAACTCTATTTTTAAGCCAAACCCAAACTGCTGTGCCAGCTTCTATTCTCCTGAGATCATGTGAACCTTAGCAGGGGCTACCAGAACAGGAAGTGACAAAGGCAGCTGATTGTGCAAGCATGAAGCCCATGGTTCACTTTGAGTAATTACATACAGAACAGCCAGACTCTGCTGGAGGTAGGAGAGAGATAGTGTGAATGCATCACTCCACTTTAAATTAATTCCACCCACTGGTGGAGAGAACAGTTTTACTTTCAGATGCTCCCAAATCCATTTCCCTTCATGATTTTCATCAAACTTGTTTGACAGATATCCCATTTTACAGATACAAAAACTGAGGCATGGCTCAAACAGGCGTCTCTGTTTTTTTCCCATGACTTATTGCTAAACTTAATAGTCAGGATATGTATAGTAACACCCTTAAAGTAAAGTACAAAACTCAAAATATAGTGAGGCCATATCTGATAGTTAGTTCCGATGATAAGAGAAGGAAATGAGCTTTGACTGGTTTCATAAAAAGTCGCCACACTTTGAAATTTCAAGTAACCAGTGCAATTAAAATGTATTCAGGTTTTCTTTTGAAACATACCTATTCCTGATGTTAAACTAGAGTCAGCATTAGGTAAAAGTTGTGCCCATGTACACATGTGTGTGGTGGCAGACACACAGCAGGAAAAACAATGAAGATGTTAGTGCACCTGGAGCTGTCATTCACATCCATAGTTGAGGGGAAATTGATCACTGCCCATAGTAAAACTTTCAGAACAAGTTGAGAAGTTATTTTTATTTAAAACAAACAAACCAACCCTGAAATGTTTCTGGGTCAGCAGTCTCTGTTCTCTCCCAGCTTCATTCCTGTGTCTCACAGAAGACTAACCTCCCATTTTATACAGAAGCTGGTCAGAGCAACATCTCTTACCCTCTTCAGCCATGGGATGACATAGATTTTCTGTGATTTTAAAGATCCCTATCTGGGTGGGTGACTTCTAAAAATGGGCTCTGATCAGTTTGTTGATGGTACACAGGAAACTGCTGGGTCTTTTCACCAAAACCATCACTCAAGTCTTTGAATAATATGTCAAGTTTCCTTCTGAAAATAAGCATGGGCTTTTAATCAGTGGACATAATTGGTATAGCTACCCAACCCAGATTTTTTTGCAACTTGTGTTTGAGTCTGGGAATATTACTGCTGATTATATTGGTGACATGAACCATGTAGCCAAGCAGTAGGCCTGTACTCATGAGGTCCTGGGTGGGTGCCAACTCTGGCTCTGTCTCATGGTAATTTCAGAACCCTAGGTTTCTCACCTGTGATACATCTTGTTTACAATATCCCATCTACTAGGCTATTCTTGAGTGATTAAGCTTCATTCATGTATGTTAAGCACCAGGGACATGGCAGACATGCCAAACAGTGATGATCATGCTACAATTACCTTAAACAGTATCCGACAACAAAGTTGTGGAAGGCTGAATAATGGCCCCCCAAAAAGGTGTCCACATCTCCAGAATCTGATAACATGTAAAGGGACTTTGCAGGTGTAATAATGGGGGCATTATCCTGAATTATCCAGATGGGCCTAGGTCAGTTACAAGGGACCCTGCCAGAGGGAGGCATGAGGAGACTAATGTGAATATGGAAGCAGAGGTCAGAATAATGGGGGCCTCAAACTAAGGAACAGAGCACTCCTTTAGAGGCTGTAAAAGGCCAGAAAACAGACTGTCTCCTCAGAAGCTTCAGAGTGAATTAGTCCTGCTGACACCACAACTTTTGCCTAGCAATTTCAGAAAACAAATGTGTGTAAGTCACTGAATATATGGTAATTTATTATAGTGACAAGTGGAAACTCAGACAATGGTTATGAAACTGATCTTCTCCGGTGACCTATCAGCTAGTTCTGGAGGCAATTTCTAACAAACACTCTTTCCCATTTTTTGAGAACCCAGTTATAATATGTTTTCACTTCTCAGTTTCACAGTTTCAAAAACAGATGAATCCACTAAGAAGAGTTTGTAAAGCTAGCAGACCCTGGAGTAGTGATCCTCAGATTTCCCTGTGATTTTGAAAAATCTGGGTTCTTGTTAAAAATGAAGATTATGATTCAAAAGGTCTGGAGTGAGGCCTGAGGTTATGCATTCCCAACAAACTCTAGATATAATGATGTTGCCAGTCTACAGACCACACTTAGAGGAGCCAGACTAGAGGATTGCTTTGAAGGGATCATCTTACTGACACACAGAAGACTCCTTTCATAACCTACTTTTAACTATCTTCCCCACCTGCTCTATCCTTTGTAAAACTCCTTGAGGAGTCCTCAGGTCAGATGATGGCTTGTGATGAGTAGCACATCATGCACCTATCCCCACCAAGAAAACTGCATATATTAACTCCGTTGGAGTGAATGCACCCCAAAGTAATACAAACAGTATGTGCTATTCTAATTATATGATGAAGTCAACTACATAAGCCAGTAAAATATGAGTGCAAAGGAGAAAAAAAAAGCAGAACAATTTCAGTGAAAACTGCTTTGGAAAGAGAGAATAAATATATATCAGTGTAAAATATGTCAAATCATCTACCCAAAAGACACAAAAACACTGATTGAAAAAGATACCTGTACCCCCATGTTTATTGCTGCCTTATTTACAATTGGAAAAACATGGAAGCAGCCCAAATACCCAAAAGTAGATGACTGGATAAAAAAATGGGGTTCATATATACAATGGAATATTACTCAGCAACCAAAAAAGAGAAACAATGTCTTTTGCAGCAACTTGGATGGAGTTGGAAAAGATCATGCTTAGTGAGATAAGCCAGAAAGAGAAAGAAAAATACCGGATGGTTTCACTCATAGCAGGAGTATAATGGACCAGGCGAGAAAATAACAAAAATAATGAACAACCATATACCAGAGACATTTTGTGGGGGTGGAGTGGGGAATGGGATCAAAAACGGGGTGGGAGGAAAGGGAGGGAAATGCATGGGACTATGGTGGTGGCACACGGGTGACTTGGTGATGGGAAACCCACCGGGATTACAATTGAGATGGAAAAAATATGTACAAAATGATGTAAAAATAAACTTTTGTAATTAAAAAAAATATATGTCAAATCACATGTGGGTAAGTGAAGATGGAATCATAAAAATCTCTACACTCTGAATGTTTTAAAATGCTTTAACTTTTCACTCCTACTTATCCTGCCAGAGCATTATGAGTAAATACTAGACAAGAAAAGCTAACAGGCCATGCAGCTATTTTTAAAGTGTAAAAGTTTAAGTGATTATTGTCCTTCTCAGTCGAGCCCTTCATCAGTTAAGTGTACTGGCTTAAACTTCAGATTTTTGGTTTTACTTGCACAAAGAACAGTTTGTACCTACCACCCCATCAAGCCTCAGCATCACGTGCTTGTGGGAGACAGTGATTAATCTCCATGTTTTGTAGAGGAACAGTCTGAAAACAGTAAGTTGACTCAGTTCTCGGTAACAGCCTCGATATCCTGACCCAGCTCCAGAGCATAAAACTTCTGCAATGGCTTCACCTTTCCAGGGGGTCCCTGCTAGAAGTAGCACAAGGCCTAGAGTTTAACATGTATTTAACTACATGGGGAATACTAAGAAACACACATAAAACAAACATATCTAAATGAACAGATGCCGTATTCTGACATTTAAAGAGATATCACATCAGGCTAAAGGAAGTTTGGGTCAGAAAGCTCCACAAAGTAGAGTGCAATACAGATGTTTATCTAAGATGGCTTTAGAGACCCCGCAGTGGTTTCTCACTATGTAAGTGCTACCTCAAGATTACACAATGGTTGACATCTGATTAAAACTATATATACATTCTGGACAACTGCAACTTCACTTTCCTAAGATTTTTAAGACTGAGGGTCCCATACTCCATATCTTCTAAGTTACTTTCAAGGAGGGAAAGATGATGGTCCAAGCTCCAAAAGGATGAAAGGATGGAAGCAGTCTAAGGCAAGTTCAGGAGCCTTGTTGGCTTCATAGAGAAGGCCATGCAGTATCCCTGTCTATCATGAAGCACCTACACTCAGGGAGATCCACAGCACATAAGACTTAAGAACAATTTCCAAAGCATCTGGAAGGCTGTTCCAGAGACTTCACTGTCTATCATGAAGCACCTACACTCAGGGAGATCCACAGCACTAAGACTTAAGAACAATTTCCATAGCATCTGGGTATGGCTGTTTCAGAGACTTCACTGAACAGCTCTCTTTCTCTAAGCTTACTCCTTTCTCTCACTGCTATTTCCAAATCCCATCTAAATGATAGTAAAGAGGGACAAGAAAGAATGGAGGGCAAGCAGAGATTGTCAAGCCAAGGGTTTGCATGAGTCTCTGGAAACAAATTGATGGATGAAATTACATGAGGGATAAATATCATCAGAAGGGATATCAGTTTAGAACCTGCCTAGAAGATTACAATAGGTCAGGGGGCCTGGAATCAGGAGATAACAGGTATGAAAATGACAGAACAAAAGCTTATGGAATAAACGTGACTAGGTTCCTTCTTTTATCTCCTCTCCTCACCCTTTCACATAAGAAGTTCACAATAGGATGGCCCCAGGGTGGCTATTGCTAGGGCTGAAAGATATATAAAAATTCTTTCCACCTCTCAACCTCTACCCTGTTCAGTATGCCAGCTCACCACACAATCACAGAATGTTGAAGTAATCCCATTCTTTCACCTACAGTGTAAAGGCCTGGTGAGGATGACTCCCACCTTCCAAGCATCTCTTTTAAGAGCAAAATCTCTTTCCTTAGAATCCCCTTCCCGCACCCCCCCCCCCAAACAAACCTTCCTCTGCATCTCATTAGCCAGAACAAGGTCACATCTCTTCTCCTAAATCAATCATTGGCAACAGAAATGAGATTTCTGTGATTGATTTAGAGCAGGGTGCATCAAAATCTCTTGGCTGGTAATGTGTCATTTGCCTGCTAATTCTTGTACCACTCCCCACACACACACACTGCTCCCAGTTTCTGATACATAATTTTGGGGTGCAAGTGGGAAATCTGCATTTCTATCAAGCTTCCAGGTAATACTGACTGTGCTGGGTTAAGAATCACTTGATTTGAGAAGACAATCAACAGTGAAGAGCACCTTTTTTAGCATTTTAAGTGGTTCTAACTAAACTTCCTGCCCATATATTTCAAGTTAAGCCTTCCAATGCACATGGCCCACACTTATGCTCAGAGCTTAGTCATCCCTCTCACTCAGGGAAGTTATGATTGCAGCCTTCAGAAGAACTAGAAACAAAAATGGTCAAAAGTGGCTACCTTTGGGGAGCAAATGGTAGAGGAAAGGGAGGAAAAGAAGTAATGAGATTTTATTATTATTATTATATACCCACCTGAACTGATTGATTTTTTTTTTCTCCTGTGGTGTGGTTTTCCTAAGCATTCTTTTGTTTTTCCTACTAAAAATATTTTCAACTCTCTTCCTCCTCCAGCCAGTCATTTATATATACTGGGGTCAAGATTGTTAATGAAAATTAATCTTCTTTAAAAGATACCAGTTCAGGGCCCTCCCTGGTGGCGCAGCGGGGTAAAGCACAGCACTGAGAATCTAAGGCCGCTTCCGCATGAGTTCGATTCCCGCCTGCCCCGGAGGTGACCACATGGCGTGGCAGACCTCTCCTGACCCGCCCGCTGCTCCCCTCAGCAGTGTACTTCGTAGATCTGCCTGTTCTGCTCCCCACTCTGTCTCTGGTGAAGCCTCTCACCGCCCCTGAGCCTCTGGTCTGTACCCCAGTTCTGTATGCACAAATAAATAAATCTTTAAAAGATACCAGTTCAAATCATCATAATTAGGTTGTAAAAATTTTACCCCATGGTGTGCACCAAAATTTGAGAGGGCACTCAAAAAATATTTTGAACAGGAACTAAGGAAAAAGTTTATCTCCATCACAAAGGACCACCATGATAACCAACTAAAAATCCAGGAGAAAAGTATTGAAATGTTCTATGAATAAAGGGAGATGTCATTAGATCTCCTTGGGCGGTCAGCCAGAGAGTCAATAAGGAGCACAGAGAAACCAGTGTCATCGAAAGAGAGGAGGCTGCTGCATTTTGACCAGTAAGTTCTTACCCAGACATCTTTCATTACCTCCCAAGGGCCTCCTTCAATGAATACAGTATTGTGTGAATAATTTTTTGTGTGAGTAGCTATGTTTGACATCTGACACGTGATGACCCGGACAACCCAATAGGAATTAAAGAGCCAAGTAGGTTCAGAAGACTTGGAGAACAATGCAAATTTATTCTAACCTTGCAAAAATCTTGGTTTTCACTTGTCACAGGTCCGTTAGAGAGTCAAAGGTAATTTCATCTACCTCTCAAGAGTCACACTCTAGTTTTGACACCCACTTATATAAGGACTAGAAACAGTCATCAAGTTCATATCAGGGAACAAATATTTCAATACTATGAAGTCACCAGATAACTGGGTTCTGAACAATTGAAAAGGAACAGTCAGTCACTCACCTGTTACAGACACACCTCCTGGAAAGGGCAGAGACCTAATAATGACCAGAGCCAGCTGGTTGAGTGGAAACGGTTATACAACAAAAGCTGAGTATGTCCTTCAAATGGAACAACTCAAGAGCTTGTAGGTTAGTACTCATCTATGCAGGAACCAAAACAGAAAAGCCTGACCCATCACAGAGGCCTCTCTAAGTAAAGAATTTGGTGAGTCAATAATTAAAAGCCTTAGAGATACTTTTAGCTTAATCACTCTGTAATCATTATTTCATCCACCATCTGCAGAATAAGGACTCATCAAATAATGACATATTCCATTTGGTTCTGGTCATCATTCCTCACAAAAATCCAGGAATTAGTCTGAAGTTCCGCCATTAGTACAATTATTATAATTCCATTTTCTCAGAAACTTAATGGATTCTGTTCATCAATACATTCTTTTCACAATTCAAATTTTTATCATTCTTAAGAATCTCCTCACATTTTCAAGGCTAGTTTGAATTGTTATTTTTCCTCCCTTTTTATGGCCAGTTCCCCCATTAAATTTAAAAAATATTTGATGTATTAGCAAACATAAAACAACCTTATCCTCTCTGTTCTGAGTAATGAGATGCTTCCTTTATGGGTCAAACAGAAGGGTTTATCATCAGACTCTTCAATAAGGCTTCTCTCAAAAAGAATAACATTAAGAAAAATCATTCTTTAAGCTATTAGAAAAAATAATATGAAGAGAGATCTACTGACCATTGTGTTTTGTGATCCAAAGTTCCATTTGATTTTGTTGTCCTTATCTCCACGTTGAAGTGGACAAATGTCCACTTTGACCATTTGTCATCCTATCACTCAGAGAAAGCACCATCTGTTTGGCTCAGAGAAGTAAAGTGGGGTGAAAAATATTTTTCAGTTGACTATTTCTGGGATATTCAGATCTTGGTTTGATCTGTTTTAAATTATAATCTAGTAGAGAAAATTTGACTGTTTTTCTACATCCTTAGCCACTGAGAAATTTTGGCAAGAGGTAAACTCTTGTTTCTCAGCTCCCTCTGCTGGCCTTTCAGAAGACCACTTGTCCCTTTCCTACCAAACTCTGTGCTTGGCATACCTAGAGGGCCAAGCTCCTGCAAACATGAGCCAATAGAGAAGTTAGGTCCATGTCAACTGTGAAAATCTTCTCAAGGAAACCAGTGCTCCAAAAGATGAAAATGGAAGAGGGGCTTTCCCAAAAGCAAATCCAAATTAAAATGGAGATTCTCTAACCCAGCCCACAAAAAAAGTAATCCTGAGATGGGAGCACAGAAACATTTATTCTGGAAAAGAACCCCAGATACTTCAGCTGCACCTCTTAGTGAGGAACCACGGTTCTAAATTTGGTTTATCTTGAATGCAAATTTGAGTTGTTATAGTTCAAGCTTATATTTATTTTGCAAGTCTAGGGAGGCACAGGCAGGGGTATGGAATAGAAGGAAGAATGTTTAATCATTAACTTCACCCAATATGTTTGCTTATTTAAATGGATCCACACTCTATGTCCTTCCAATTCTCTTATCCTTTCTTCACAGTCCCTAACCTCCTGAAAGACTCTCAGGAACCAATATTAGCAATCAGAGAAATGGTACTGTGTGCCAACAAGTTTCTTAAGTCCTGTTCGTCTTTTATCTTTGGTTTCACATTCTTCCTCATAAGGGTTTTGCTACTGTCATTGCATTATTTCTGTTTTCTGTTTGTTTATATAACTGCTCATTTCAGGTAGCATTATCTTTTTTTCCCCCACCAACACCTTATGCTCCTTTGATCCTTTCACCTTCCCCCACATCATCCCCCCCTTTTTTTATAACAGTTTATTTTTACATCATTTTGTACATTTCTTTTTTCCATCTCAATTGTAATTCCCCGCGGATTTCC
>NW_004567132.1:12740424-12846876 GCF_000260355.1 Condylura cristata | reverse complement strand
ACATGTGTTTCTCTTTTTGGTTGCTGTGTAATATTCCATTGTGTATATGTACCACATCTTTTTAATTCAGTCATCTATTTTGGGCATTTGGGCTGCTTCCATGTTTTTCCAATTATAAATAGAGCAGCACTAAACATGTGGGTGCAGGTGTCCTTTTGAGTCAATGTGTTTCTCTTTTTGGTTGCTGAGTAATATTCCATTGTGTATATGTACCACATCTTTTTAATTCAGTCATCTATTTTGGGCATTTGGGCTGCTTCCATGTTTTTCCAATTGTAAATAAAGCAGCAATAAACACCCCCACATTCCTTTTAACCTTGGAAGTCTCACTTCATTGACTGATGCCTGTTAGTTTTTATAAGTATTTTACTATGTTGACTCAAATGTAGCTGTCTCATCAAAGTGAACACACACTGGGTACTAAGATTTTAGATTACATGTATGAAGAACCATTTGGGAACTGATGTGGAGGAGCCAGACTTGTGAAGGTGAAGGAAGAGTACTTCAGAATAAGACACAGGGTCATAAAAAGCCCTAAAGACTTAGTTGAACACATACTAGCTTCCAGATCCTGTACTAAATTCTACATGTATTATGGTGGACAAAACAAGAGTGGACTCCATTGTCATGGCACTGTGTGAGGAGGGGCCCTACAGGGTTATATGAAAGGGTGATTGTGGGAGTGAAACTAATTCATTTTAAAAGGTCAGAAAATGTTTCTTCAGAGAGCAGACACCTAAAAAGAAGCAGTTGTGATGGCCAAAAGAATGTTCCTGGCAAAGAGAATGGTGTTCTCAAAGTCACTGAAATATTAGTTGGCATGCTCCAGAGAGAAAAAAGGTCAATGATCCTAGAACACGGTTGGCTTGGAGGAGAGCAGAATGAGATGTTTGGAGAGATGAGTAAATGTCAGGTCATTCAGAACTTGGTAGTCTGAACTGTTTCAAGTGTATTGCATAGCCATGTGAAGATTTAAGTAGAGAGAATTGTTATCTGATTTGTGTGTTCAAAATCTCATGCTGGCTACTGTGAAGGAAATAGACTGGAGGAAGACAAGAGGGACGTGAAAGGTCCACTAAAGAGTCTATTGCAGTCTCTCATGAGGAGAGATGCCTGTGGCTCAGACTATGACACTTAATATAAACATGCAGGTCCATCTTCTGAGTTGACAATGCAGTTAATATTGTCAATGTCTGATTCTGTTTGGCCAGCATCATGCAATTTGAATTGACACTCAAAGAAAAGGCATAAACTTCCAACAATTAAATTAGATAGATCTTGTGTACCAAATACTTTATGGCTAGAAGCTGAAAGAAGAATAATAACAAAATTTAATGTCAACATTTATGTTGAACTTATTCATGTAAGTCAGAGTCCAGATGGAAAATCGCAGCGATTTTTTGTGCATTTTGTGAGTTTTTAGTCACAGCAACATTATTTTTCTTTTTTCTTTTTTGTCCTCTATTGTATTTTTGTGTTTTCTTAATTTCTATTGAGAAATTAGTAATTTTCTTACTTTTATTATTTCCTATTATTATTACATTTACTCTTCTTTTTCTAATTTTTAAGATGAAAATTTAAGTTATTGATTTAGGAGTTTAAACTCTTTTTCTAACAGGAACATTTACTACTATATTTCCTTTTAGGCACTGCTTTAAGTATAACTAACAAATTTTAATATGTTGTATTTTTACTTTCTTTCAATAAAAATTTTTCTAATTTTCCTTGTGATTTCTTCTTTGACCCATGAGTGAAGTATGTTGTTTAATTTTGAATTATTTATAATGTTCCAGATATGTTTCCTATTTTTTAAAATTCCACTTTAGTTCAGTGTATCCAGAGAGTACACTTTAATTTGAATTCTTTTAAGTTTATTGTGACTATTGCCTGTTGATGAATGACCATTACACACTTGAGGATGTATATTCTGTTGTTGCAAATGAACTTTTCTATTATTATTAATTAGCTAAAATTAATTGATGGCTTTGTCCAAGTGTGTTGGTAACAACATAGATCCTTAATTGTACATCTCTCTGAGGATGAGGACCCCCCCCAATCACATGTGTTGCGGTGCGCAATCTAAACCCCTTTCCATTACAAACACCAACCTCAATTCCAGACATATTTCTATGACACTCCTACAGATGATCAAAATCTCTTTGTAATAAATATGAAAAATTGAATAGCATGCAATTTTGATTTTAAAACAAAAGTAAGTATTAGAGTGCAGACTGAAAGATACCCCCAGGGTCCCCAAACTGCAAATTTTAAAGGAGTCTGACTATCCAAGCACACAAATCATGTTCTTAGCATGAATGAACTTTCCCACCCATCTCCTCCATGACCGTTAAGTTCCTGGTGCAAGTCCAAAGCTGAGAAACAAGCCCTTCTCTACTTCTCTCCTGTGTGTGTCCCCTCACGTTTGTCTTCAGCCTACCTGCTTTCTCTGTTCTATAGCTTCACCTGGCCACTCAGCTCAGACTTTCATTTGTGGGGCAGGGAACATGTTTCCTCATCTTTTGTGGAAATCTCTCTGTTACACAGACTAAGACATTGGATTCGTTAGTAGTGATAAGGTCTTATGATACCTTTAAAATTCAAAGGGGCTGTATTTTTCATAATAATAAAATATAATGATAATAGCAGCTAAGAAACATTGACTATGTACTATATGTCAGTCACATATTCTGCTGTTTCATTTCAGTCAGTCACGTCCTTCTATTCTCACTCTGACTGTAAGATGAGTTGAGTTCAGGCCCCTAGGGAATGGACACAGACAAGAAGGCACAAAGGAACCACAGGCTTTGCTCCAGTCCAGTTGGGTATATGTCTTTTTATGAGAGCTAATGCAAATGAGCATGACTAAATGAAATGGTGCTAAATTACTCAATGGGAAGGCAATGCAACATTTCAAAAGTATCCTTGCAGAGAGAAACAGGAAAGCCCCAGGTGATAATGGCCATCTCATTTCCTGCCAGAACTTTCTCATCACAGCACACCACTTCTCTGTTTGCCTGCTTTATCAATCAGTAAAATGAGAGCCTCATGACAGTAAAGCCCTATCCCTGAGAAGATGATTAAATGCAATATTCAAAATCAACTTCCAGAGAACTAAGCTCTCACCATGAGGGTGAAGAAAGTTGCTTGAATGCTCCAGCTTCAGTCACTAAACTTCACTGCTTTTAAACCCATTAGTGCCCATTTTCCTCTTCCATCTACCTGACCTAAATTTGCACTGCAGACTGATTAGTGGCAGGCAGAAAGAGGGCAGAGCTTAACATCTGAGGAACAGGGTTTGTAGATAACACTGTTATAAATCTAGTCTCCCCAGAACTGACATATTGTCCTCTTAAGTACCAATAATAAGTCATTTTTTTTTTTCATTTCTATTCTTATCTAGTGCAATAGAGCAAGTAACAATGAACCAAGAGTTGGACCCAATTCTTTTTCCAGGTCTCAATTAGCTGTGTGATCTTTGTAAACTAAGTGGTTAAACTCCCTGGAGTGTTTCTTCCACTGAAAAAACTGGGAATAAGACCAGGTGGTTTCTAAGGTCCCTCCAGCTCTGAAGTTTGAAATAATGTTAATCACATCAAATAAAGAAATTTTCATGACCTACAGTTCTCAAGTGTTGAACCCAGCAATGATCCAGAATGCAGACCAAATGGCCACTTGGAAGAAAATTTCTTCCTAGGAGTATTATTAATAAGCACTTAGATTTCATATTAGACTTGTATTTCATGTCAGAATTGCTTAGTCTCATATTCAGACTGGGATACCTATTTCAGCTACAATGTTAATTTGAATATAAAATTTCACATAAAGCACATTTCTTCTAATCGCTGGTTTCACTCTGCCCATTAACTAAAATATAAAGGGTGTGCTGTCTTTTCTCCAATAGAATGTTTTATTAAATTAATAAGCAAAAAAGAAAATAGCTAAACAAATATTATTGAACTAATGAACAATATGACTCTTTTAACCAATTTATTTCCTGTTATTAATGTAGTTTCCACATGGAATTAATCAAGGATGTTAAAATGTTCAGAACAGCTTTCCCAAGACATATAACTTTGACATGTTATGATTTCAAGCTGAGATCAACTGAGGCCCCACAAACGCACAGGAAAATTAACACTCCCTTCACAGTCAGAAGAATGAAAATTGGGGGGTATTACCCAGAATTAGGATTTTTTTTCCCCAGAAATAATCTTACTATCTGGAAAACGTTTATATATGACAGGAGACCGAGTAAATTCAGAGTAGTTGGTCTTCATCCTATGAATTACCCTCTCCTTGTAATATAGAAGTCTCCCCACTCTTCTCTCCTTGAAGCCACAGGTCCTGGCCCTAGAACATTCCTTAATACTTAGATTGCACTCATTTGCATTAACTCTCATAATTAAATGATTTTTATTATACTGTTAATGTCATATTGATGGATTTTCAAGTGTTTGCTAACCGACAGTCCTGGGATAAACTTTCTGTAATGAATTGTACACTCATGTCATGTATGTATGTTAATAAATACCACTGAATTTCTTATTTTTTTATTAAGGAATCATCTAAAACAATGGAAATATTCATCAATAATTTTCTTTTATTGTAATGTCTTGCTTATGCTTGGGTTCAGCCTCATACTAAACTTACAAAACTATTTGAGACTTGCTCCTGGCTTATAGGTTTATATAAGATTAATGCTATTTCAGCCATAAATGTCTAATGGAATTCACCTCTGCAGCTCTCTGACACCAAATGTTTTGTTCCTGCTCCTCTGCTCCTACTGCTGTTGTTTCAGGGTGTGTGTGTGTGTGTGTGTGTGTGTGTGTGTGTGGTGTTGGAGAAGAGAGGGAGAGGACCTGGGGGAGTTTTTATTTCGAATTCAAAATTTTTAGTGGGTATTAAGTTAGTAGGATTTACCCTTTTTTTCATGTTGGCTTTACTAAGTTGTCTTTCTATATGTTTATCTACTTTCTCTGAATTTAAAATTTTAATTCTATAAAGGTGTGTACTTACTCATTCCCTTATTTTAATTTAATATTGCAGTTTGTGTTTTTTAATTTGTCTTGCTAGAGGTATATTGTTCATTTTTCCAAGGAAAAAATTTTGAATTGACCAATTTTGTCTGTTTTCCATCTTTGTTTTTATTCTTCATCATTTCCTTTCTTCTACCTCTTTAATTTCTAGTGTCTCATGTAGATGCTTAGACCATCACTTTTAAACTTTCCATTTTCAAATATACATATTTAAAGTTGTCAATATCCTCCTTTGAACTACTTTAGCTGCATTCCACAAATAGTAATGTCCTATGCTGCATCAAACATCATCCAATTTAAAATACACTTGGCTTTCTTTTTTAGTTTCTTCTTCAAAGTATTGGGTCACTTAGAAATGTGCTGTTATATTTTTAATATGGAGGAATATTTTAAGCTCCATTATTGATATATCTTTGAGAACATTCTCTGTATAATGTCAGTTCTTTGAAATTTATTGAATCCTGTTTATGAACAAATATATAGTCTATCTTAACAAATTATTTGAATGTACATTTTGTTATCAGTGGGCATTTAAATTTTAAGTTATTTCACTATAAAGGTGTTCATCATAATCTCATGATTTTTAAATCACCATCTCAAAAACAGTCCTACTTTTACTGTAGAATTATCCACACTAGCCATTGTAGGGAAACAATCTAAATGACTATTGATAGATGAATGGATAAACATATAAGTATATGTGTATGTGTGTGTATACTTTAAAATATACATACAATAAAATATTATTCACTGTGAAAGAGACTTAAATCCTGCAACTTCCAAAAAATGGATGAAATTTGAAGGCATATGCTAAGTGAAATAAGTCAGACATAGGAAGATAAGTATAGCATCATGTCACTTACATGAGGAATCTAAAAATATTGAATTTACAGAAGTAGGCTGATGATTACTAGGAACTGGGGCAAATGGGACAACATTGGCCAATGGGTATGAGCTCTAAAGAATAAGAAAAATAAGCTCTGGAGATCTCATGTACAGCGTGGTGACTGTAATTGACAACACTGTTATATACTTGAATGTAGCAATGAGAGTAGATGCTATTTGTTCACAACACACATGAAAATATAGCTGTGTGAAGTGATAAATGTGTTGACAAACTTTAATATGGTGATCATTTTAAAATATACACATATATGAGACAACACATTGTAGATATTAAAGTTACATTGTGATATTTGACAGTCATCAAATAAACTGGAAAATAAAAAATGACTGCAGGAAAAAAAAAATGAGATGCCATCTTAAAGTATAAACATACTTGAAGGAAAATAAAAAGCTCTAGTTGCTCTCCAAATAACAGAAGACAGCTTTATCACCGAAATGATAGAGAAGATAAAGAATCACTTAATTTACAAGCTCTCAGACTTTAGAGATAAAGCCATGGCTCTTGGTCATAGAAACCACATAAAGAAAATCTACTCATCTTTACCAAATCAAGTCTCCTGAAACTTTTCATTTTGCTGTGAAGTGGTGGGAAGAGCATATGGCCACAAATCAGAAGACCTAGTCCCACCTATCTCCATTTTACCTCCTACTACCTGGGAAGCCTCCCTGGACCTTAGGATTCAAATATTTAAAGTAAGAAAATTAAAGGGAAAAAAATTACATTAAAATTTTTTCTAAAAGCAACTGATCCTCCAGTTAGAAATGGCAGATTAGATGATCCCATATGTCTCTGATCGTTACTGGGTCCCATGAAAACAACTGCAAAGGGATTTTTTTTTAAAGATTTATTTATTTATGCATACAGAACTGGGGTACAGGCCAGAGATGCAGAGGGTGAAAGGATTCACCAGAGACAGAGTGGGGAGCAGAACAGGCAGATGGACGAACTGCTGAGGGGAGCAGCAGGCGGGTCAGGAGAGGTCTGCCACGCCATGTGGTCACCTCCGGGGCAGGTGGGAATTGAACTCATGTGGAAGTGGCTTTAGCTTTTCAGTGCTGTGCTTTAACCCACTGCACCATCAGGGAGGGCCCGCAAAGGGATTTTTAACAGAGAACAAGGAAATAAGAGAGGAGAAATGGCAATAAAATTTGGAAGTTGGACAAGATTCAGCTGTCCATGATAGTAAACTTCCCCAATCAAAAAGAACAGCTAAGAAATAACCATGTTTGTACCATTGAACCTCTTCCTCCAAGTCCCAGTGATTAATAGAATTTGACATCTTTGGATGTCAAAGTGAAAATGAGACTGAAAACAAGAGAATGGAAAGTCATAGAAGAAAATGGAACTTCAAGAAGTGATAATATCAACTGAAATATAAGAGAAGAAATTTCATTTAAAAAAGAAGAAAAGATTGCTATAAAATATAATGTTCAGGGCCCTCCCTGGTGGCGCAGCCGGTTAAAGCACAGCACTGAGAAGCTAAAGCCACTTCCGCATGAGTTCGATTCCCACCTGCCCCGGAGGTGACCACATGGCGTGGCAGACCTCTCCTGACCCGCCCGCTGCTCCCCTCAGCAGTGTACTTCGTCGATCTGCCTGTTCTGCTTCCCACTCTGTCTCTGGTGAAGCCTCTCACCCTCTGCATGTATGGCCTGTACCCCAGTTCTGTATGAATAAATAAATAAATTTAAAAAAAAAATACTGTTCAGAGAACAAAAAAGAGTCTTCTTAGTATTTAAAGTATGGCAACAGAAGTGAGAAGACTGGTAGAATAGAAATTTTCCAGAGGTTACAATAAGTTATAGTTTTGTATCTGGTCTCCCTACTTTCAAGTTTGACCCAAACCCCAGACTGTGTTCAATGCCATGGACAGAATGATTAATTTTACACCCCAATTTAGAAACACATCAATTCCTTGCTTAAAACTCTCCAGCAAGTTTCCTAACATTTAGAATAAAGTTCACACACTTTACCAGGGTCTGAATCCTGCTTCATCTGGTTGGGTGTTCTCCTTGCCAGTAACAACTCTAGCCATTTCGTCCTTATTCATTCTAACCATATTAACCATTATTGGTGTTCTTTCTTCATTTCAAATCTCCAATAAGTCAAACTATCCCTGTTCTTTCAACTTAAAGCACCTCCAATTGCTTTCTGCATCTTTCCATGAATTGTCATTTCCTGACCCTCTCCTCTGCTCTGCTTTTTTCATAATTATCACTGTCTGAAATTTTATTACAGGTTGTACATGTGCTCTTGTTTTGATTGATTGATGTAGATATAAAGCTCAGCACCATGAAGGTTAGCATTTTGTTTAAAGTTGAATCCCTCATACCATGGTAAACATTAAATAGGTATTTGTAAAATAATGAGTTGTGCTAGATGGTTTAAAAATATATATATATACCAAATACAATGACTGTTTTTTTAGAATTCCTGGATTTTCAATCTGCAACATAATGAAGTGAAAGTTTGTACCAAGTCAAGGAAATTGGTTTCATTTTGTTACGCCCATAAGCCCCAGAGAGGGTAACTGCAAACTAGCTGGACTGAAGAGTATGCTCTGTCATTTCTTCTGTGAGCCCCAGAGGTATCTCCCTTCTGGCAGATTCTCAGGCAGGAAGGGGACTAACACAGAATTTCTGTTAGGGAAGTGTGTAAACAAGCCAGAAGTTTGCCTCTTCTTGTCATCTGCATGAATAAAATGCTTCCACTGGGATACCCCAAAGAAAGAGGCATTCTCGGTTCAAAATGAGGTAACTTCTTAGCAAAGTGATTCTTGACAGATGGTTCAGAGCGAATTCTTTGGAGAAAGAAAAGAGCAGGATGTTTTTTACAGCTGTTTCCCCCCACTCTAAGTCATAAGGAGGAGGAGTAAGAGGGCCTTTTTTTTTTTAAGCTATGAAAAAGGTTTTTTTGAGAAGAGCATTTAGACTGATGATTCCTATGCAATATCTCCATTGTAATAAGGGATATAAAAAAATTGAAAAAATTCTTAGTGGTAACCCAAATATCTTTTAACCACAAATAATAATCTCACTCCCCCAAAGAACCATGTCCCCCAAGGAAGGAGTTGGCAGTTACCTTCTGCATGACAGTACAGGGTTGGCAACTGGAGCCTGAAATTCCATAGCAGAGGAGTCCAGAACGCAGGGCTTGCATTGAGACGGCAGAAAGACCTACACTGTAGTTCACAATCAGATTCTGGAAGCAGATCTTCAGCAAAGGTAGAATGTAGTCTCCACAGTAACCTCAGGGAGCAATCAATCATTAGAGTTTAGATCATCTTGTAATTCTGGAGACCAGAAGTCCAAAAGTCAGTCTCACCAGGCAAAAATCACAGAAGCTAGTTTTTTCAGCTTCTAATGGCTTTGCTGGTGACACTTTTTCCATCTTCAAAGTGTATCACACCAATCTCTGCTTCCTTGGTCTCATCATTACCTTCTTTCCCTCCACTTCCATTTACATAGACAATTGTGATTATATTTAGGGCCTACTTGGATAATCCAAGATCACCTCCCCAACTCAAACCCTTATTAGGTATGCTTGCAAAGTTCCTTTTGCCATATAAGCTAAAATTCACAGATTCCAGGGATTTGGATCTGAATATCTTTGGGGTCATTATTCTGACTCTCATACTATATAAATTATATACAGATTGAAGGGCTTCAGGAGGGGCAGACAAGCCTCCACAACAGGTAGGAACCCCTCACGGCAGTGCTCAGTCTACGTACAAATGACAGCAGTTGATGGCAGCTGCAAAAATGAGGGGCTTGGTTGAAGAAATGAGCAAAAACCATGAGGGTATTATGAAACCCAGACCTTCTTAGGGAGCCTCAGTAACATCTGGGGAGAGGATCCTATATTGGTACTTGCAGCTGTTATGACTAAGTAATAAGTGATGTTACATCAAGCCAATGCAATGTCACAGCACTCTTAACTATTGGCTGGAGGGCAAATGTTCAGATTTGAGGATATGTCATCATGGTTACATGGGTTGCTTCCTTAAAATATTATATATAAGGATATGATCCCCCTCCCCCCCTTTAGGGTCACAAAGTTCTTTCAATATACAGAGATATGTCTAGACTGCCATTTTAAGACTTTAGCTGTTTTTCTGGGTGGATTTAAAAAATAATGGCACTAATTCACAGATTCTAAAAATTTCCACGTATGTCCATATAAAGTTGACCTTCTTTGTTCTGTTTTTTTTTCCAATGCTGTTAAAAAAAAATGTACTCATTAGCTTGTTTAACATTTACTGTTGTTCACATTTTCCTTGAAATTTATGGAAGACTTTAGTCATCCGCTTCCTAAATAAAAAAGGTCAGAGAGTTATAGGAATTCATTTTAATGCTTTATACTGAGAACTATTGATATTATAAGCCTTGGTTTCTACAAATGCACTCCCAACAAACCATCTATTAATTTTAGTTCTCTGGTGTAAACATTTCAGAGAACCCAATTTGAAACAGTCATGAGCACCGAATTCTCTATCAATATCCTCTGAACTTCATCTTAGTGGCTAGTTTTGGGTACTTTCTATAATTGTTAGTGATGTTTGGAAGCTGACAGCCCCATTTGATCCATCTTCTCAAATTGTTGCCTTTTGGTTTTAGGAGAGAGAGTCAAATCCCAGAAATTTTGGGTGCTTAGAATTCTCATTATGATGTAGCTAAAGGATGGAGTATTGTCCTCAAACATACCTTTGTGCAATAGTAGGCACAGAGAAGATAAAAGAACAATTAAGTAGTTACCTTTGATTTCATTTGAGGTGGCCCTTCTAATCTTTAAACAAAGATGATGTTACCTCACATACCACCACCAAAACACCACCACGAGTAACACCACCTGCAGGGGGAACCATGCGCTTTTTTTTTTTTTTTTATTTAAAGGTTTTATTTATTTATGCATACAAGAACTGGGGTCTGTACAGGCCAGAGGTGTGGTGGTGGCTGGGAAGATCACTAAAGACAGAGTGGGGAACAGAACAGGCTGATTGACTGAAGCACTCTGCTACAGGGAGCAGCAAGTGAGACAGGGGAGGTCAGTGCTATTAATGTTTGAGAACATCTGGTTCATTTAGGAAATTATTTATCACTTAATGGTTGCATATGAGGAGGGGGCATTTATTTGGCTTACTAGTATTGACCATAAACAAAAAACAATCCATTGTTTCACCAATAAAATGGATATTTTTGGAAATATCAACAAAAAGGCAACTTGGAAAGTGGAGTCTTATGGTGAGCCATTTGTGCTCCTCCCTAGGACTCAAGGTGGCACCCTGTAGATTCTTTGAAGGAGATCCTGCTGAGTAAAGAGGATTGCTTTCTTTCTTTGGTGGGGGTGGAGAGGAATGTGTGGAGAAGTAACATCACTTCCTGTCAAAGACACAAAGCATGTTGGGTCCTGTAGTCTGCTAATTACTAATTGTGTTTGCAATGGACCTCTCTTATATGCCCACTACTCTCATTTAATTAGGGTTTATATATGCTTATTTTCATACCTGACAGCACCAGGAAGGTCTGGAAAATCATTAAAATCACTGATCCCATCATAGAGGGATCAAAAACCTGAGTCATGGCTCTCCCTGGTGGCCCAACCAGTAGGATGCAGCACTGCAAGCTAGCCGCAGCCTCTTCAGTGAGAGTTCAATTCCCAGCCCCGGAGGTGACCCACATGGCATGGCAGACTTCTCCTGTCTCACCCACCCTCTGCTCCCCTCAGAAGTGTACCTCATAGATCTGCTTGTTCTGCTCCCCACTCTGTCTCTGGTTAATCCTCTCATCCCGGTACTTCTAGCCTGTACCCCAGTTCTGTATGCATAAATAAATAAATCTTTAAAAAAAAAAAACTGACTTTTGGCATCTAATTTGAGATTAAATCTCAGTGCAACACTCATTCCTTGTGTGATCCTGAACAACCTCTCTGTTTTGAAATTCAGTTTTCTCATCTATAAACTGAGCATGATACTTGCCCCTAAATTGGAGGGTTGTAAGGACTGAGCAAGGCAATCTCTGTAATGTGCTCAGCTCAGCCCCTGATATATGGAGCTGCTCCTCACTGTAAATTTTTTTCAACAACTTTTCTTCTGTGTCCTTTCTCTTATTTTTCCCCCTACTCATGAGATGATTCCTTTAATCACATAGACTTGTCTCATAAGGGTGGTTTCTGTTTCTCCTCATTTTCCTCTTTTCCTATCAAAACCCACTCTCAGATAAGACTGCTATTATTGATCTCTCTTTGTGTTTTCAGATATTTGGCTACCTATCCAGGGATATCACTCCTGTTAATACATGATATCAACCCCATTAATGTGTGAAAAGTATTTTTCAATAAAAATTAATTTTAGTTTTTAGAAACAATAAATGAAATGCTTCCCTATAGCCTATCTACTAGGTCAAGTGCTTCCTGGTCCAAAAAGCCTTCTCCTTTCACTGACAGTAGCAGGAGCAACCCCTCTGATACCACTGAAATCTGAATACATAGGTCTACACCCCTTATCTGGACAGACCACCCATTATGGTTTTGTTATCTCTCTCCTCTGCTTTCCTAGGGTGGGGCAGCTGTTCCAGTGAACAAAGGACTTGGTATCTTTCCACTAATGTTCCTAGTGACCCGAAGTAAGGCAACCATGTAAGGCAAAGGAAGAGCAGTGATAAACAACTTTTAGCAGCTCTTCCCTAAAATCTTCTAATCTCCAAGCCTATTCTGTTAGTTCCCAGGGGGGTAGAATGAGCTAAACTTGGCTTTCAAAGAAACCAGGAATGTCTCTGCTAAACTCCTTTAAAGTTTCCAGAGAAGGTCAGAAGTGGGGAGGGGGGTGAACAACCACCTCAAGGATCTTAGGAAAGGATCTTTCCCTTTCCATGAATTTGTTGCTCCCTGTACCCATAAGTGATTTCCTAGAAACAGCCTGAGCTAAATTTTCAGAGCCTTAGGGTCTGACCCTGGCTCTCACACCAAACAGCTGTGTGACCTTGAATGTATCTCTTCCTCAATCTGGGCTTCAGTTTCAACAACTGCAAAACAAAGGGTTTGAATTGGATAGTCTCACAATTGAGGGAGGAAAACTGGATTAATTCTTTGTGGATACATCCCAAAATTTATCCTTTTTTCAAGAAACAGGACTTATTTATTTATAATTTCTGGCCATCTCACAAATTCTTTAGCATTCTTTTCCACAACAAACATGGAAGCTGTTTCACGCTCGAGGGCTTTGCTGTGGTGACTGCCACATTGCCAAGTTGTAGTGTCTTTGATTAAAGACATTTTTTAAACATGTACTCATTAAGCAAAATCTCTGGTTTCCTCATAAATCTGCCCTTCCCTTTTCCTTACTGAAATGGTTGATTTTACAAAATCATGTCTTCAACCTTCTGTGTATGAATATGTACATCTCTTTGCATGTTGAAAGCATTTCAAGAACAGAAAAGAAACACATACCCCCAAGTGTCACTTTGCTGGGTTTACCACCTGTCTTTGGAGAAGCCACCAGAGAACCAGGCTACAGCTCACGGTGCATCAGTCACTAATCTGAACATGGAGTGGTATCGCAGGTCTAACTCTCAGTTCACTTTGAATTTGTTCATCAGTTTATCCTTGATTGTGTGCAGGCATAGACAGGTTCTCAGATTTCAAGTCTTGGCATCCAGATGAAGTACTAATGGCTTTACCAGAGCAGAATTGTATATATAAAAAAAAAGATATAAATCAGTTAAACTTCTCTTTAGGATGAAGAGGAATGTTTGTAAGCAACTGGAGTGTGAGTTAGCACTATTCTTACAATTCATATGGTCATGGAAACAGCATCCATCCAGTGCTCACTCAAGAGCTGTTGGCTATAACTAGGGAAAGAACTGGGGTGGAAGCAGGGACCGCAGGGGAAGAAGATACAGAAATGACAGAACATTATGGTCGATTATTAGTGATACACATTTTTTAGATTTTGCTTGGTAACACAATACTTTCATTTACTGTAAAATCACAAGCAAACACAATGCTAGAAAATTTACAGATAGTTAAATAAGTAAAAAGTTGATACATTTTAGGCTGAAATGCAGAAAGAGATTTGTTGTCACATAGAAAAGGCTCCTATTTAATACAGTCAGCTCTTATTTAGCATTCCTAAAGGAAAAGAGGAATTTAATAACAATAAATTTTATCATTTCATTATTTTTAGTCTAAAAGCTAAGTTTCCTCTTGACTTAAGAATGTAATATATGGTTTCCTAAAAGAAAAAAGAATTACTTTTTAAGCCATATTTGGTTTAGGCTCATATTTTAGTTTTCATGCGAATTTAATCAAAATATGGTGATTCAACTATATGGTAAGTCTGCTAGATAAGTGGGAAGAAATATGTAGGTTTTTTAAAGATATATTCCAGGAAATATAGTTTTCTGCTAAAAATAAAGAGTTGACTGTATTTGGGAGGAGTAATGCCATTCAGGAATCAGTCTTCTAAATGTACCGTGATAGAATGAATCAAGAAGGAAAGGACAAGTCTGCTTTCTAGCTGTACACACTTATGAGCATAAAAGATCAAGAAACATATCACACTGCCCAGATTCATGCTGGCTGGGGAAACATGATCAATAATTTCATGAATACAAAGATACTCTGTAAGCTTTCTAAAACCTTAAGTTCATTTTCTGACTGCAGACCAATTCACCAGTTGCTTTTATACACTGCCACCAAATTTGACTGCCTAGTTGTATCAACATGTTATTAAGAACGTAATGATGCATATAGTGCTGGTAAGAGGGGTAAAAGAATCATTCACAGAGTAATTAAAGGGGGAGATGATGAGGTATCTAGATACATAAAGTAGAATAACAGATTTGTCCTTGTCCAGTCATAACATACAGTTAGTACTTCATTCTTTTGATTACTCATGTTTGAATGAGTTTTCCCACAGATTATCTCATTAGTAATTCACAACCACCTCATCAGTAGCTATATCAGATATTATTTTTGGTCCCTGTGAGGGGCTTTACTGGGGTCACACAGGGGATGGATCTTATTGGCTCCACAATTCCAAATGCATAATTCAAAATACCAAACGAGGAAGGTGGGTTAGAAAGTGGGATGAGCCCCAATATGCCTGTGATGTGAATTAATCTCATTGTTGAGTCCTGACCTGCCATTTATATATCTTTTTCTTTCCTGGGGGCCCAGGGCTCTGTAACTGACCTTCATCATTGCTACAAAATCACATGACTTCATTCACCTTGAAGAGTAGGAAGGTGGTAGGTTAGCCTTCCCAAAAGTAGTTCCAAGCATTAATCCCAAGGAATAATTTCTATAATGGGATTCATACACCAGGAATAAAGACATCTTGTTCTCAAATCATATGTGGGGGAGAGAATTTGGACAGAACTTGGCCATGCATAGTGGCATTTCCATGTGCATGCATGTAAGGCTCCTCACAGTGAGATCCAGGACAAGGGAGAAGAGACTTGCAGAGAGAGTGAATCCGGAGCCTATTTTATATTCTTGGCCTAACGTTACAAGTGCTAAAGGTAAAGTCAGCCTAAGAACAATCCTAGAGATGGGCTACACCAATGTCTGACAAGTAGCTGCAGAGTTCCTGAAAAAATGTCACCTTGCAAACATATGTACAACAGTCCTAGATGCCTACTTGGGTTCCTTCGGCAAACTCCCTTATTTCAAACTGTTATGACCCAACATTTTTTGTACTTTAACCCCTATTTCTTTTTGCCAACTTTATGGTAAACACTTACAGGTTTCACCAGTGCCTACTCTTTGCACAAATTAGACATTTCATGATTGTCAGCCACTGATGGTGTCTAATTTTATAAATTCTGAGTCCCTTCAACTTTGGATTCACACAGTTGTCCATTTACTCTGCCCTCTACATACACAAAGAGTTCTTGTTGAGAGTGTGTATCTAGGCAAACCGATTCTGGTCCCCAAGGTTCTGTCTGAGCTTATACTTTAAAACGATCGTTGGGTTATTTCAGTCGGATGCAGTCCACCTCTTCTGTAGCAGGCATCCCTGTGGTTTTGAGATCAAGATCGGCACTTGACTTACTCCCATTGTAAGAAGCCTTCCAGTGGAGCAGCATGATCTTCCTGAAGTACTTGATGGTGTTGTTCTTGACGGTCACGAAGCACAGGGTATTAATCATGCTATTGCTCATGGCAATACATTCAACGATGTAGAAGGCTGTAAGATAGTGCTTCTCCTTCACGAAGACGGTGGGAAAGAAGTCACGCACGATGGTGAAGCCATAGAAAGGCGCCCAGCACAGCACGTAGGCGGTGAGGATGCACATGAGCACCAGGACAGTCTTCCGGCGGCAGCGCAGCCGCTTCCTTATCTGCTCAGTCTGAAAACCAGGGACCGCCTTGAACCAGAGCTCTTGGGAGATCCTGGCATAGCACAGGGTCATGGTGATCACGGGACCCATGAACTCGATGCCAAAGATGAAAAGGAAGTAGGACTTGTAGTATATCTGCTGGTCCACTGGCCAGATTTGGCCACAGAAGATCTTCTCCTGGCTCTTGACAATGATGAGGACAGTTTCTGTTGTGAAATAGGCTGAAGGGATGGCGATGAGGATGGATACTAGCCAAACCAAGACGATCAAGCCAGTGGCTGTTTGATACTTCATCCGGGGTCTAAGTGGGTGGACAATGGCCAGATATCTAGGGCAGGAATACAAATGGAGTTAATTACTATGATAAAAAAGTGCTGTTAAGTGGTAATATTGTTTTTTGCAAGTGTGTTATGAGATGCAAACCAAATTACAGGAGTGGAGGTAGAGTGCAATGGTATGTTACAGATTTCTGAGAAAGGCAGATTTTAATGCAAACCCTAGCTCCACCTTTAATTAGCTATTCAATCTCAAGGTAGCTTTGTTTAATCTTTCAATTTTCTTTTCTGCAAAAAGGTTTTGTTGTGTAAGCATAAAATGTGCAAATGTAAACAAATCCTAGCACAGTTTTTAACATGCTATATACATATGCTAGCAATTTAACTGAATATAGTGATAATATTTCCCATCAGTTTCTAGCCTGGCACTATCCTTAGATCCTCCCTGTTTTCAGGGTGATTCATTATAATTACCCTGCAGCTGAAAGCTAAAAGAGCTTGATAATTCAGAGTTTTTGGGAAAATCTACCTTTCCTGATGGAAGCAGTGGGCAAAGCTTTGTCTTTGTTCTACATTGATAAAACACTACTCAGCGTGCAAAGGTAGGGGAAGGCATGAAATTACTTATCTGATTTCTCCAGTAGGAGAAATGGAGGCTGGTGTGCGATGAGTGACTTTTTGAGGTCATAAACCACAGAGCATTTGATAGAAAACATTTAACACTATCTCACATAGTTTATGTGAAAGTCAATTGAGAATATCCATGGACATATTTTTTAACCACAGAGTATCAGATGGTAAAAGATGTGGCTTTTGTTCTTTAAAAAAAAATAACAACAACAAAAACAAAACACTGCTATTACCACAGTGGTCCAGGAACAAGAGAGAGCACTTTCCTGGGGGACGTGAATCATTTGTATGGTATGAAAACCTCATTCCCAGAGAGAGTGCTCAGCCTTGTGTTGAGAGCTCTAGTTTCCTGGAAGACTTTCAGTGTCTGGCAAGGGGTAGAAGTTGAAGAAGGAAAAAGAAAATGAACTGGAAGGGAAGAACTAATCAAAATTGGAAATAAATACATTCTCATTTGTCCATAACTTACCCCAGGTAATGAAGAGCAAGTGTGACAAATGTCCGAAGGGAAACCAGAGCAATTCTGTTCACTTTGAACCCAATCCCATCAAGGTCAATTTTCTTGGGATTTTGATTTGGAGAGGAGGTTCATTCACAGTTGTTTTGTTTCTGATCATATTACAGTTGTTTCTACCACTACTCCCCCCCCCCCCAACACACACACACTCACACTCCTCCCCCGCCCCCCATACACACAGGCAGCCAACTCCACTGAGTGTCTCCTGGAGAGATTACAGGAATAAGGCTCCTTCTCTCTCAGACCTCCCAGATGCTAGATGAAGTTGGAAGGGATGGGCCCACCCTCTGGACACCCAGCTGGGTGCTGAACATTCCCTACCACCATCAAGTACCCGTCACTCTCGATAATGTCTTATGTGCCGAAGGGTGGAATGGTAATGTCTGCTGCTGTTGGCAGTGTTTTTGTCAACGCACATGCTTCAGGCAGACCACAGGGTCCCTGCTGTAATGAAGCAGCAAACTTAGTCTGGCAGAATGAAAGCAAAGAGTTTAGTGGCTGTGTTCTTACTAAGCTTCCTCCTCTCTATCTGACCACTGTGTTCTGCTGATTCCTATGATATTTTTATATTAATACATGTTTGTTATATGAATTTTCACTATATAATTCTATTCATTCTTTTTCCAGTAGTAACTTCCTAAGTTTTTATTGTATTTCAAACTTGTTTTGTTTTGTTTTGAGTGAACAAAAAGGAGAAAATGCTAATTTTGGAAAATTGAACCTCAGCTTTGCAACAGACTTGCTATGTGAAGCTGAGGCATTTTTCTTAGCCCTGTGGACTCAATTTCCTCATATGTAATCTGGAACTATCAGCAGCCTCCAGCCTCGAAGAGATACTGTGAGGAACCAACAAGACACTCCAATGAGGCAATTAAACAACAGTAGGATACTACTGCACAAGAAATTGTTGGTGTCCAAAAAAGTATTTTCCAGAGCTATTCTGTGTCCATACCAATTTTTTAAACAAATTACTAGCAAAACCTATATCCATAAGTTCTCTACTATTCTGTTTACTGGGATCATTTTATTGATTATATTTACCTTCATTTCAATATTCATCAGGGTAATTAATCTGTGACTACCTGTCAGATAGATATTTCATCCTGGATCTCCCTGAAACTACCCAGCTCTAGCCCAGGAACTGGGCAGAAGGCCTTCCAAATACCTTTACCAGTGGCAAACTGAAGAAAACTGTTTTATTGATTGTTATCAGCCTCAGCTATACTATAGGATCAGAACGCTAGAACACTGGTAATTGGACTACTTGATCATGATTACAAAGCAGCTTACAATTTACAGGGTAATTTCAAATCTACTTTCCCAACTGTGCTGAATGGGTAAGAGAGCACAGAAGACAGTTTTACAGACATGCAAACTAATATTGGGAGGCTAAGTAACCTGTCAAAGGCCACACATCTAGAAATGAGCAGAGCCATGATTCTGATACATACCTGGCTCCAAGCCCAGTGGACTCTTCAGTTCACCATTTATCTCCTCTCCTTGCACACAGAACAAGAAATATCACCCATGCTCCAGGTAGCCTAGCAATCCCACTCTTCTTTTCTCTCCATCATTGTTTATTTCTACCTTTGATGTTCCAAGAAGGATATGAGGCAATTGGCAGCTCCAGCTCTCTTTTTATGAGTTTGCCCTTGGCTTGCCCTGGGTATCTACCACTACAATGGCTCATGTCCAGATCCAATTAGAGAACAATGAATAAAAGCTACTGACAAAGAAATGTCCAGGCAGTAATTGCATGATGATAGTGGGCTGGAGGAAAGCAGAGAACATCTGGCTCTTTCTTTGTCACCAGGACACCCCCTCAGATCTAATCATGGAAATGACAGAGTAACCTCTTGGGTTGTCAAGGGATGTGTTCAGCATGCACAGCTGGCTCTTTGGGCATGCTGATCATTAAGTTCACCAGGGAACACTTGGCTTTTCAAGGCTGTACACTATGGTAATAGTGGAATCCCCATAGAAAGGGGAGATTCTGCTATGGAAAACTGTTTGGAGGTTTCTCAAACTGTTAAAAATGGAGCTCCCATAGGGCCCAGCAATCCCACTCCTAGGTATCTACCCAAAAGACACAAAAACACTGATTCAAAAGACACTTGTACCCCCATGTTTATTGCTGCTTTATTTATAATAGGAAAGACATGGAATCAACCCAAATGCCCAAAAGTAGATGACTGGATTAAAAAGATGTTGTACATATACACAATGGAATATTACTCAGCAACCAAAATAGATAAACTCATGCCTTTTGCAGTAACATGATGGACCTGGAAGGGGTCATGCTTAATGAAATAAGCCAGAAAGAAAAAGAAAAATACCAGATGGTTTCACTCTTAGCAGGAGCATAAAGGACCACAGGGAAAACGTAATAATAATGAACAACTATATACTAGAGACATTTTATGGGGGTGGAGTGAGAATGGGATCAAAAATGGGAGTGGGATGTGCACGGGACTATGGTGATGGCACACAGATGTTTTGGTGATGGGAAGTCCACAGGGATTACAACTGAGCTGGAAAAAGGCACAAAATGATGTAAACATAAACTATTATAATAAGAAAAAAAAGAAAGGGGAGGTTCCAGATTCCCTGCACCACCTAAGGAAAGGTGGACCTGAGCAGTGGCAAGGCAAATCCAGAAAAGACTGGGAAACAGACTTGGGAAAGGAAGGAAGAAGACCCAGAAGGGGCAAGTGGAGCAGAGACATGTGAAGAAGCCATGCTTACTTCTCAGCCTTAGACTTGTACCACAGACTTGGAGAACATGGAAAGAGACACTTGAAAGCACAATGGATGAGAAACCTATGGGGAGGTTGACAATGACAACCTATATCTTGACTTGTGTCTTGAAATTGCTCTTTTCCTTCCATACTTGCCTGGCCCTTCTGCCCCTTTCCTATGGTTCCCACCAGAACCTGAGATATGTGACAAGCTTTTGGACCTCAGTGGCCCCATTTTGGGCCACGTGTTTAGCTAAGCATTTATGCATGAGAGAATGGGTAACTATTTTAACTATGTTTTTTCTCTTCTCTCTTTACTGCACATTAATTGTATTGAAGTTCTTTCCCATTGGAGATCCTATGCACTGAGAGTATGCTTTGACTTTATGAGGCAGGTGGCAGAACTTATTTAGAGAAGACAGTTTGGGGGCACCCCAGGGTACCCTCATTCTGCCTGCTAACACTATTTCCATGCTCTAGCTGGCCTCCTCCAGACAGAAGAGAGTTGCATCAGTAGACAGACTGGCTAGCTCCCCCTATATTCTGAGTATAAGAAGGATGGGTCCTCTAGCACCCCACATGCTCAGGGATACATATCCTAAAGTACAGTGCAGGTGTGTCTACAGCCAAAAGAAAATCCAGACCTGGGGGACAAAGTTGTCTGATCATCTTTTCCAGTCCTACTGCCATCAGATCTGAATCCCTATGCTGAAACTCTGAGATTTTCTGGAATGTGACCCTATTTTTTCTGATCTTCATTCTCCTTATGCTCCTTGCCCTGTCCCACACACCTACCCAGAGGACGTCATATCTCAGGCATTTCCATCTCTCAGATCTGTGAAGAATTTTCTACCCTCTTAGAAATCTTTTCCTTTTCTCTGCTTATCGTCTTTTTTTGAAGATCAGTTAAAACTCCACCTTCTCCATGAAGCCTCTTCAGACTTCCCAGGAACATAATGATCCCTCCACTCTAAACATCATTTAAAATGTGCCCCTTCACAAAATGATGTGAAAATAAGCTATTATACTAAAATAAAATTTAAAGTATGTGTCCCTTATGCTGCAAAAACTGGACTGCCACATGCAAAAAAACAAAAACAAAAACAAAAAGTAGAACACATCACATCATGCACAAAAATCAACTCAAAATAGATAAGGGAATTGAACATGAGCCCTGAGACCATAAAATATATAGAAGAAAATATAGGCAAAACACTACATGACATACATCTCAGTAACATCTTTAAAGACTCATGCCCAAAGCAAAAAAAGTAAAAGAAAAGATAAACAGCTAGGATTACAACAAAATAAAAAGCTTCTGCACAGCAAGAGAGACATTAACCAAAACAAAAAGACACCCTACTGATTGGGAGAAAATTTTTTCATTCCATGCAACTGATAAGGGATTAATTACAAAGATCTGCAAAGAACTCACAGGACTCACAAAGTAAACAGTCAATGGAAAAATGGGCAGAAGACACACACAATCAATGGAAAGTAAACAATCAATGGGAAAATGGGCAGAAGACACACACACACTCACCCTCCCTGTGGCGTAAGGGGTTAAATGTCAGCACTGTGAAGCTATCCACAGCCACTGCAGCATGACAATTCGAAGCAAGGGAGCTGACCCACGTGGCACAGCCCCCTACCTGAACTGCCTTATTCACTGTTCCCCTCAGCAATGTATTTCAGTCAATCCACCTGTTCTGTTTCCCACTCTGTCTCTGGTGAATCCTCTTATCCTCTTACCCCCTGCACCTCTGGCCTGTACCCCAATTCTGTATTTATGTATGTATATATATATAAACAGGCAACTATAAATCAGAGACATTATGTAGGGAGGAGGGAGAGGAATCAAAACAGGGGAGAGAAAAACACAAGGGGGTATGGCAAAGGTGTACAGGTGAGTTGGTGGCGGGAATTTTTGGTGACTACAAGTGAGAATAGAAAGCAAACATTGTATAAACATGAAAAATGATGCAAAATATATATATTAAATAATTATATAAAAATAAATTAAATGCATCCTTTACTTAATCTCTCTTGCAAAAGTGTTAGGTCTTGCTGTACCCCCTCAGCCCTCTCCCTAAGTCTAGATGGTAAACTCCCAAAGAGCAGACCATGTCCTACTTCTTTCATATAACCTTTTGTTGTCAGTGAATTCTGGGCAGCTAGAATTTTAGTAATATGTCACCTTCAGTAAGTGTTTGGTAGTAAATAAATAGAAATATAATGAGCCATGATGACAGTTTTTTCAAAGATTGCAACCCTTTTTCAGAAAACAGGGCATGAAACTGGGAGGATGTGTGGCGCTCAGCAACTAAAGATTGGAAGAGCAGGGAAAGAGTTGGAGCCACCTCCTGTAGATAATGGAGTTATTAGAGGTTTTTTAAAAAAAAAATTTATTTTATGCATACAGAACTAGGGTACAGGCCAGAGGTACAGGGGGAGTGAGAGGATTCACAGGAACAGAGTGGGGAGCAGAACAAGCCAGCTGACAAAGTACAGTGCTGAGGGGAGCAGCGGGCGTGTCAGGCCAGGTCACCTCCTGGGCAGGCGGGGATTGAACTCATGCGGAAGTGGCTTTAACTTCTTAGTGCTATGCTTTAACCCACTGCGCCACCAGGGAGGGCCCTATTAGAGGTCTTTTGAGCAAAAGAGGGAACCAGGTACAAGATAGAACTTTATCTGGCTTTTGTCTGGCTTCTTTCACTTAGGCCATACAGGCCTCCTGTCCTTCTAGAACCCTCTGGATTTGTCTCCACTCAGGGACCTCTGCACTTATTATCTTTGTTTGGAATGCTTTTTTTCTAAACTCTTCACAAGGCTGCATTTTTTTCTTCCTTCATTCAAAGGTCAATTCAAACTTCTCAGAAATCCTTTTCCTGACTATACACCCATCCCCAGCCCAGTCATTCTTAATGTTTGAGTGTGTGTGTTTATTTTTGTTCACAGTATTTCTTGTGCTCTGAAAGTAACTTCTTTTATTTATTTTTTTGTTTGTTTCCTTGACTGTTATCTCCCACAAGTGTAAGCTCCCTAAAGGTAAGGAACTTTTTTCCTCTTACTCCTCACTTCTTGGAATAGTATACACAGGTTGTTTCTCTATATTGTTTGAATGAATACATTAAATTATAGGATGGATTGTGAAGGGCTCACAAGAGGGTAGTGTAAAAAAATACTAAGGTAGGAAGACTAAGAGAAAACAATAGTTCAGCCCTGAGTGGAGGAGGGAAGTGGGTGAGTATTGGTAACGGAGAGAAAGAACTCCTGAACAAACTCCACAAACAGATTTTATAACCCACCTTCCACTCCAGGTCAAAGTGATCCAAGATACCAAGGATTACAAATCCCACAATATCATCACTGCTGAAGGGAGACTTGCTGGAAACTAAGGGTAAAATTAAACAGCCAGGTTTGGTATATAACCAGAGTCTTGGGAGACCTTGGTTTTGTACAGGTTTTCAGCATGCTATTAGGGCCCAGCTCGGAGGAACTGGACACAGTCACCAATTTCTCTTTCTCCCTGAATTATTCCTTATTTCATTTCCCCTTAATGTAAATAAACTCTTTATTAGCCTTTTTGTGTGTGCCTACAGTTGAGCCTTATTTTAAGTATCTTTCAAGCATGTGGGTGAGGACCCACAGTCAGGCCAATCCATTTCACATTGGGGTTGCTCTGTAACATTGGGAGGATGGAAATCAAAAGACTGCTACAGAAGAAGTAGCTGCCCAGAAAAAGGAGACTCTTGTGTTTAAATGCCTGGGAGAACCATGGGACCAGTAATAGCAATGAGATGTCCAGGTAGGTAGAAGTTAGTTTTGTTTTGTTCTATCTTTATTAGAAATTCTGTTTTGTTTGTTTTTTTAAAGATTCATTCATTTTTGCATACAGAACTGGGGTACAGGCCAGAGGCTCAGGGCGGTGAGAGGCTTCACCAGAGACATAGTGGGGAGCAGAACAGGCAAATCTACTGAAATACACTGCTGAGGGGAGCAGCGGGCAGGTTAGGAGAGGTCTGCCACGCCATGTGGTCACCTCCCGGGCAGGTGGGAATCGAACTCATGCAGAAGTGGCTTTAGCTTCTCAGTGCTGTGCTTTAACCGGCTGCGCCACCAGGGAGGGCCAGAAATTCGGTATTTTTTAAATCACATTATAAAAAGAATCATTTCAATGAGAACAGAGAGGTTTAGTCAATGAGAAATGTTCATTAATAAGAACCCTCCCTGGTGGCACAACCAGGATTAGAGTGCTGCACTGCAAGCTAGCTGCAGCTGCTTCAGTGTGAGTTCAATCCCGGGGCCCGGAAGTGATCCACATGGCATGGGCAGACATCTCCTGATCCACCTGCTGCTCCCCTCAGCTGTGTACTTTGTCACTTTGCCTGTTCTGCTCCCCTCTGTTTCTGGTGAATCTTTTCACCACCCCTGCACCTCTGGCCTGTACCCCAGTTCTGTATGTATAAATAAATCTTAAAAAAAAACCACTAAAATTTTAAAAAATTTTCGTTAATTGAACTTTTTTTGTTGTTTCTTTTAACACTTTAGGGGTTAATCTGAGAATTATAATAACCACTGTTTATTTAGGGCTTTCTCCATCTTAAGCATTGTTCTAAACAATTACAGATTTTATTTTATTTAATTCTCAAAGCACCCCACTATATTAGGGTTTCTTATTATTTCCATTTTATATAGAAAGAAACTGAGGCACAGGGAGGTCAAATAACTAGCATACATCCCACAACTAGTATGTGGCACAGAGGAGTTTATTAAACCCAAGAGAATACTGCTAATGCCATGCCTATGAACATTACATTAGTCAAAAATAATGGTATTTTTATAACTGTTAGTGTATTTGTTATAGCAACATAAAACTTAACTGACTAAAGCAAATCAGACCAAACTTGAAAATCACTGATCAAGTCATGAACGCATAAAGTCAGAAAAGAACCAGTAATATCCTAGACCAAAATTGAAAAGTACATGATAAAAACACACAGAAATGAACCAACACTTGAAGCAAAGGTCACAAAGATCGAGAAAGAAACAGCACAATGGAGCTGCTGTTGGTCAGCCAAGGCTTCTGGACAATCCCCAGCAGGCAGGAGGACGCGCTCCTCCTATGTGCAGGTCCAGGCACAAGCCCACTCTAAACAATAGCATTCTCCTGATTCAAAGATGCCCCCAATTAATCTTCCCTACTTGAGCTAAATGACATTAGAGGAACTCACATTACAAAGACAGATATGGGCTCTCCCTGGTGGCACAACAGGTTAAAGCACTGCATTATGACACTCTCAGAAGCCACTGCAGCACAAGCTCAATCCCCCGCCAGGGAGCTGACCCACATGGCGCGGCAGACCTCTTCTGACCCGCCTGCTGCTCCCCTCAGCAATGTATTATATTAATCTGCCTGACCTGCTCCCCACTCTTGTCTCTGGTGCATCCACTCACCTCTGGCCTGTACCCCAGTTCTGTAAGCATATGTAAATAAATCTTTTTTAAAAAATGAAAAAACAAAGACAGATGCTTGTATTTCAGACATGCTGAACTTGGTATGAAAGTAAGATATGACCTTGAAGTTCAGCCAGTTGTGGTACAGATTAAGGTGGGTTGATTGATATAGATATGCTTTACCTCTTACATGTTCAAAATAAGCTAATGCTTTGAATTTACCATATCCAGTTTTTCCCCTTGAAACCAGCCTCTCCTTTCAACAAGTGGGCACCCACAAGTAGAGCAGATCTCCCCCAGGAAACAGTCTCACCCCAGAGCAAGGAGGTACCCATTCACTTTCAGTCTTGAGTGCACCGCCTAAATAGGATGTTTGCTGGGGTGACACTTCAGGAATGATGACCCCACTGCTCTGTCCTGTTCACGTGCTAACAGGATGGCAGCAGTTCTACTTTCAGAAGAAGTTAGAGAGAGTCCCTGGAGCTCTTCCTTGACAGATCTGCATGCAACTGAGGGGTAGATGGTCTGCTTGACACTCACCCTCTTGCTCCTTTGGTAGTTTCTCTTAGACCTAGTCCTGGGTGGACTCAATGCCAGAGGCCCTATGACTCATATAGGGAGAAGTAACCCTTTGCAGGGATGACTCTAAGTACTTTCTCCAGGTAAAAAAGAAGTAGCTAAGTTCATCGCATCCTCCCATGGAGAAAGGAGTCCCAGATTTTGCCCCCAAGGCTTTTACTTCAGGTTTCCAATTAAACGTCTTTCCTTGGAAGTGGCCCTTTTTTCAGTTATCATGTGCTGGTTGCCCTGACTGTGGCTCCATTTGCTATAACGTCTCTCTGGAACACTGTCCTGGGGCAACTGTAAGGGCAGGTTGAACTTTCTGGAGCCCTGAGGCCATGAAACTAGAGCGTCTGTGCTCCTTGCTTTCTGGGCAAAGAGAGACAGCCTGTTCAGGTCCAAGAACACAGAGGCCTGAATTAACCCTCAATGTAACTGTCTCTAGGTTGTAAGAAGGTGCTGATAATGAGTCCAACTTTGGGCAGAGGAACTTGCAAAGACTGTCCCCCAGGGAACAAGGACCACCCTACCCATTAGCGTAAGTGATTATACTGAATGAAAAGACTTAATGTAACATAAGAAAGATTTGTACAACTGTTCTTACTGGTTTATTTCACCATCACTAGTAACAGGTCTTCTGTGCTGTGGCAAAAATACATGAAAAGAATCACAGTGATTAATGTAACAACAAAATAAATAAGTATATATTCCATTCTTTCTTTTTGAAACAAATCCCTCAATCTTACTTTAAAACCAGTGCCAGAGGGATCACGTTTTGGTAAAAGCTGTCTTAGTGAGGTAGAAATCCCCCTCAAGATGTCTAAATTGTTTCAAGAGGTAACAGTCTATAACGTAAACTTGTCTTCCTTCATACCTCCTATCACCCATCTACCTCTATCTAGACATTGAATATGTACAATATATAGGAGCAGGAACATAGTCTGCAGAGTCCCCAGCTGATGGGGGCTCTGCTACCTCCTGCCAAATTACAGCTGGGAAACTAAAATACTTCTCATCATTCAGTCAATGGGCAAATTTAACCCTCCCCCCTTACATCCACATCTATGAGCAATACACATAACAAGCATCAATCCACAACCTTGGTAAAAAGAAAAGGTTCCATTGTGTTCCCTTCTATTGTTGTTCCCAGTGCTTCCTCACTCACCTGTCGATGGCGATGGCCAGCAAGGCATTGGTGGAGACATAGAGAGAGACAGTACGCAGGTAGTTGATGGAGGCACACAGCACATGGCCATGCTCCCAGGAGAGCTGGCGCACCACATAGTAATCCATCTCAAAGGGGCAGCAGACAATGGCCACCAGGAAATCAGAGATGGCCAGGTTGGCAATAAGCAGGTTGGTGAGGTTGCGCAATTTTTTGTATCGAGCCAGCGCAGCGATGAAGATGAAGTTGCCAATGCCACAGACTAGCATGATGCCCACCAGGGCCACACCAATGACAATCTTGGCAGCAAAAAATGTCCTAGAGTTGGTCACATCTTCATCTTCACCCAAAGGCATATCATAGTCACCATAGCTAAGGTTAAGTGGGAAGGAGGCAGCTTGGGCTTCGTGGGCGTGGAACACAGAAAGGAGGTGGCTGGTGTTGGTGGCATTCTCATCCAAAAGCTCCATGGTGATCTCCATCCCATCAGATGGTGTGTGAACAGTGCTGCTAGGAATTCCTCTGGATGACGTCTAAGATTCTGAAGTCTCCCCTCTGCTGACCTCAGCTCTCCCTTAATGCGTCAGAGCATCAACCTTAATGACAGCAGACTCAGGGTACAGTATTCAAGCTTCTCCTAAGCCTTTGAAAAATATACAAAGAGTTCGCTGTATATGTGACTGAACCTGACAGATATAAAACTATCCTGTAAATCTAAGTGGACTCATTAGCCACCTGCCCAAAATGAACAGAAAGTGGTGGAGAGTAAATATATAAATTAAAACTGCAGGTAGTTGATGGAGGCACACAGCACTCACCTGCTCATTCAGGAATGGGTGGATTGCTACAGCGACCACCAGACACTGGCTCGATTTATTTCTGTTCCATCAAAAACTAAGAAGTCTCACTTTTCCTCTGGGGCCAGAATTAGGGGAAGGCGGATGGCGCTGAAGAAAATGGAGGTGATTTGATCGAAACTCTATTCACTATTCCAGCAGCCTGAACTTTGTCTTTGTGTAAAGGTTTCATTCTGTGGCTTAAAAGAAATTATTCTGAATCCCATCAAAAAAAGAGGAAGACTTGGAAACATCCCTGCCTGCTCTTTGTGAGCTGGTCTTCCTTCTACATAAACACTGTTGTAAAACCACAACATCCATCTAGCAGCTGCCATTCCCTCTGCTCACTGGGTTTTCTGCTCCCACATTAAAATTGGCTGTGAACCTAGAAGACAGGCACAGCATTTCCCAAGGTCTGTTCGAGGCAGAGGCCTCAAGTTTGAAGTCACAGCCTGATCACTGCGTGTCTTAGAAGAAAGGGGACTCAGTAGCAAAATGCTTCCTTGGTTAGTTGTATCCAGAGGCAAATAGCTTAAACACTCAGAGTTTCAGCATCCTCTAGGTAGGAGATCAATAATGTCTGTAAAGCAAGATGCTCCCTGGAGAGACAGAGTGTTAAACCCTAGAACTGCAAGAATTACTATTTCCTCAGATCTTCTCAGGGGCTGCAGGGAAGGGGAGGGAGATGGAGACTCCGATTCCTCTGTCACACCACTTAATGGTACTGAGGGGAAGGAAAGAAGGTAATTTGGCCAAGAACCAAGATGAAAGCAGAGACCCCAGCCCCCTACCTATTGCAGTCCCTCCTGTCCCAGAGTACAAAAATATCAAGCCAGATTGCTGGAATGTAAGAATAGAGCTGGGATCTGGAGAGAACTGTAAATGCCAGGAAAACTGGGGAGGGAAAGGAAGTAAAGAAGGAAACTTGAAGTTCCTAGGAAAGGAAGCCCCCTTCCTCAAAGGTGAGACATGTGTCTCAGGGGAGCCAGGTTTAAAGAGTTCCTGCAGCCCAGTGAGACTCAGTCCCATATTTTTCTCTCTCTCTCTCTCCTCTCAGATTTATCCCCCTGACTCTGAGCCATCAGTTTTCTACCTCTCTGGGTGACTCTGTCAGGTTTGAGAGCAGATCTCAGAGCTGAAAGGAAAATGATCAGGTTTGGCACCCAGGCAGGTACAGATGCACTTGGGTGGGATATTGGCACTCCTTGCAGACCCAAGTAGTTCAGAGGCATGCCACTTCTGGAGAGTCCCCCATCCCCAACTCACACACACATACACACACACACACACACACACACACAAGCAAGCAAGCAAGCTACCTGGAAGGCACATAGTCGGGTGTTTTAAACAAAAAGAAATGAAAAGTAATCAGGGGTGGGAGAGAAGGGGTTGCAGCAAATTTAGGACTAGGAAGAAATTATTCAGCCATCATGTCTCCTGTATTCTTATTCTTCAAAGAGGAATCTCAGCCCACCTGGTGTCCTGGGAGCTCTAGCCTTTAGTGTTTGCGCTACTGGCCAGACCCAAGCCACCCCTGCAAACCTCTCTTTGCATCCTCTGCTGATGATCTCTCTCCTACTCCCAACTTTGCCCTCCAAACATAGGAGGTTAAGGCCAGAAGGAGGGCAGCCTGGTCCACTTAATAAATGAACATGCCTACGGTATCCTGAAATCCTTTGCCTTCCCTAAAGCCCCCTCATCCAGAAGCCTGGGAGCCTCACCCCCACCCTGTTCCAGGGCGCCCTCAGTACCTGCGGTGTTTCTGGCCGGATGATCTCAGTGTCTTTATTCAAGCCTGGGTATAGGACGCGCTTCTCCCAGAGGCCGCCAGGGAGAGGACAGGTCCCCTTTTTTCTTCCTCTTTTTCTCTGGGCTCTTTCCCGCCTCGGGCAGCAGTTGCGGTCTTACCGCCGCCGCACACGGGTAGAACCGTGGCTAGGCGGCGAGCCACCCCTGTCCGGGTCGGTCCCGCGCTCGCAATCCCTGTCCGGATGGCCGCAGGGCGCCCAAGGAACCGGCGGCTGGCTCCGGGAGGCGTGTTCTGCGGGTCTGCGAGGCTCCGGGACGCACCACTGCTCCTGCTCGAAGCGAGGGTGCGTCCTGGTAGCCTGGGCAAGCGCGCGGCTGGGGACCCCGGAGTCACTCCCTGGCCGGAGTGTCAGGTTTGCAGAGGCGGCAGCTCGCTCTTTGGAGTGAGTAGGGCCAGGCTGGCGGTGCGCGTACCCCAGACTCAGACTCAGAAACGGTCTCCTCGGGCAGGAACCAGGGTGCTTGCGCTCGGAGCTGGACGCATCGCAGAGCCGGCGCTAGAGGTATCTATTTCAGCAAGGCTGTGCCTGCCGCAGGGCACTGGACTTCTCCGCCGGCTCAACCTGATTAGCCCCGGCACCACCGCCAGAGTGGGCGGACACGGCCGCTTAGCTGGTGAGATTTCAAAGAGCTAGCAGAAGCCTCGCCTCCGACTCTAAAGACCGCCCTCACCGCCCTCGCTGGGACCCACTCAAACCTGATTCCTTCCCTCAAGTCCAACTGGACACCGGATCAGCTTCATTGTCAGCTGTTTGTACCTCTGTAAAAGAGACTCAGAGAACTGCTTTCCAGAAAGCAGTGAAGTGGAAAAGGGAGAACAATATGTGGATGCCCTAGAGAAAAAGAGCTACACTCCCTTCCATTATCTGTTCCAGAAGGGGCTAGGATGGCCAGTGCTAAGTGACAGAGCACTGGTGGCTTTCAAAACTCCATATAGATTCACCAAAAGTTAAATATTAAATTACTCTTTGACCCAGAGATTCCACATCCAATGAAATTTGAAAGCAGGGACTCAGGTCCTTTTACAGCAATGTTTATAGCAGCATCACTCAATAGCCAAGAGGTGGGGGAAACCTAAAATGTTCATTTGGATCTTTTCAATGTAGCATATACATACAGTCGACTATTTTTCATCTTTTAAAGGAATGATGTATAACTGGTATTGGTAGAATGTGGAGAAATTAGAATCTGTGGACTGTTGTGGGGAATGTAAAATGATATAGTCACAGTGGAAAACAGTATGACAATTCCTTTAAAAAATTGAAAAATAGGCCCTCCCTGGTGGCGCAGCGGGTTAAAGCGCAGCATTAAGAAGCTAAAAACCACTTCTGCATTGAGTTCAATCCCCGCCTGCCCCGAAGGTGACCACATGGCATGGCAGACCTCTCCTGACCCGCCCGCTGCTCCCCTCAGCAGTGTACTTCGTCGATCTGCCTGTTCTGCTCCCCACTCTGTCTCTGGTGAAGCCTCTCACCGCGCCTGAGCCTCTGGCCTGTACCCCAGTTCTGTATGTACAAATAAATAAATCTTTAAAAAAAATTGAAAAATAGACTTACCAAATAATCCAGCAATTTCACTTCTGGATATATACCCAAAAGAACTGAAAGCAGTGACTCTAAGAGATATTTCTTAACACCCATGTTCACAGCAGTATTATTCACAATAGCCAAAAAGTGAAAGCAATCCATTTGTTCATTGGCAGATACATGGATAAACAAAATGTGCTACACACATAATATGAACTATTATCCATCTTTAAAAGTATATACAATGAAATTTGAAATATGTCACCAATTTCTGACATATACTATGATATGTATGAACTTTGGAGACAGTAAAATACACTAATGACCAAAAGACAAACATTATATTCTCCCACCTCTATGAGCAGCCAAAGTCATTGAAAGGGGAAGTAGACCCCAGGTTGTCAAGGCTAGAGAGTTAAGGGTAGGGAGCTGTTGGTTAATGGGTACAGAATTTCAGTTTTACAAGATGAAACGTGTCCTTGAGATAGTTGGTACTGAAGGTTGTACAACAATGAAAATGTACTTAATTCAGAGAAACATTCAAACTGATTAAGATTGTAAATATTATGTGTATTTTGGGCCCTCCCTGGTGGTGCAGCAGGTTAAAGCACAGCACTAAGAAGCTAAAGCCACTTCGGCATGAGTTCTATTCCCACCCAGGAGGTGACCCACATGGCATGCCAGACCTTTCCTGACCCGCCTGCTGCTCCCCTCAGCAGTACACTTTGATGATCTGCCTGTTCTGCTCCTCACTTTGTCTCTGGTGAAGCCTCTCACCGCCCCTGTACCTCTGGCCTGTATCCCAGTTCTGTATACACAAATAAATAAATCTTTTTTTTTAAAGATTTATAAATCTTTTTTTTTTAAAGATTTATTTATTTGTGTATACAGAACTGGGATACAAGCCAGAGGCTCAGGGGTGGTAAAAGGCTTCACCAGAGACAGAGCAGGGAACAGAATAAGCAGATCAATGAAGTACACTGTTGAGGGGAGCAGCGGGCAGGTCAGGAGAGGTCTGCCGTGCCATGTGGTCACCTCCGGGGCAGGCGGGGATCAAACTCATGCGGAAGCAGCTTTAGATTCTCAGTGCTGTGCTTTAACCTGCTGTGCCACCCAGGCCCAATAAATAAATCTTAAAAAAAAAAAAATTACATGTATTTAACAACCAAGAAAATGAGAGGAAAAAAAAAAAAGAATGGAGTATTGATACATTGATACATGCTATGAGAGAATCTTGAAAACATAAAGTGAAATGAGTTGGGCATAAAAGTACAAATATTATGAGTCCACATTTATAAGGGACCAAAAATAAGCAGATTCATGGGGTTGGAGAGCAGAATGGCATATAGGGAAGAAGATAGTGCTTAATGGATACAATTTGTGTTTAAGACAACAAAACATTTCCCAAAATGGATAGTAGTGGTGGATGCACACAAATAATGTCCTTAACACTTAGAGTGGTTAAAATATCTCAGACTTCTTCAGCAAGGCATTTGAGGCCTATCCCAGAAGAGAGCTGCCTGCAATCTGGACCTTTAACCTATTTAGCCACTCTCAAAAGATGTGATCTTCAGCAATTCACATAACTTTTCTGAGGTTCCCTTTCCTTATTTACAAAGCAAATGAGCTGAACTTGCACTCAAAAATCACTGCCAGCTTCTAATACTTCATGAAGTATCTTCTGGCCTGTATCCCTTTTCCAGCCATTTGCACAAACTGATTGCTGTTTGCAAAAATGTAATAACCTTTTCATATCTCCAATTCTCATGCCCCTTGGGCATGGAACACAATAATGGTAAGAGCACAGCACATGGAGTCAGATGTCTTCTTGCTACCTAGTACTGTTCACAGGAGCTGTGGCCTGGAACAGCATGGTAACCAAAGCCTATCTTTCCCACTTGTAAATTACAGATGACAAAAGCTGCACCATAAGGCTATTATAAGGATTAAATAAGGTTAAACAGGTAAAGTGTTTGGCTCAATGCCTGGCACTTAGCAGGCACCCAAGAAATGCCAACTGTTACTATCACTGTAATTCTTTCCAGAGCTTGCGCCACAAGCTTCTTACTAACCTTGAGACCTTATTGATGTGTAATTTCTTCCAGGTTGCATTCATTGACCCTTCCCCAAATGCTTTACAAGTCTTCCTGACCAGTTGGAGGACCTCTTTAAGTTCACGATGATGTACCAATTTGCTTTTCTTCTTGTACTTGTTCCTTGAGCAAAAGCTATTTCTCTTTCATTTTTGAACTGTATTCTACAATGTTTCTCCAACTGGCCCAGGGCACTAACACACTAATTCCTTGGTCCTATCCCAAACTCAGGGAAGGAGCTTAGAAATTTGTTTTCTCACTAGCAACCTACCTCAGTCTTATTAGCCAAAGAACTTGGCTATCTAGGGACCTAGAACAGAGCCTGCCACAAAGTAGATGTAAATCGATTTTGTTATTCTACATAGCAAATATCTGACTGCCTCTATCTCCCCTCAGAAATAAAAAACAAAACATAGAATGCACCATAAGTTACCCCTAAACATATATCAGCTTAAAACAGCAAACATGAATTATTTCACAGTTTCTGAGGAATCTGGAAACAACTTAAGTGGGTGGTTCCAAGCTCAAAGTGTCATAAGACTGGAGGCAAGCCATCAGCCAGGACTGCAGTGTCCTCTGGAGGCTGAACTAGGTGGAGGGAGGGTAGGGTGGGATGGGCTGGGAGATGGGGAGGATTTCCCCCTAAATTCACTTATAAGATTGTGTCAGCCTCAGTTTCTCACTGTTTATTGCAGAAGATTTCAGTGCTGCATCTTCATATGGATCTAGCTATATATGTTGCTTAAGTGACCAAACAATTGACCTCCTCCATTTCTATGTATTATTCAACACACACACACACACACGCACACGGAGAGAAAGAAATATCCCAGACAATGTGGAAAGGGATCACATAAGTATGTGAATGGCAAGAAAGAGAGGTCACTGGGCTGATTTGGCAACTATTTTGAGTGCTGGCTGCCATATAGAACTTAGAAGCCCCCTTTACCTTTCACAGACCTGGAATGGTACTTGCATTTAGTTACAGTGAAGTTTTTGACCTTCAATGTAGGGAAATGCTGGGTGACTTGTGGAGTCAGAGTCAGGTAGGCATAACTGGGAATGAGTACTTCACCGAGGTCCTCTTGGGGGAAATAACAACTGGGCAGATCCCGTTAGAGACTCTGAAAGATGTGGTCCTTCTATATCGATTTCTATCAAAAGTTTCAGGAGAGGCCCTCCCTGGTAACACAACGGGTTAAAGCACAGCATTAAGAAGCTAAAAACCACTTCTGCATGAGTTCAATCCCCGCCTGCCCCGAAGGTGACCACATGGCGTGGCAGACCTCTCCTGACCCGCTCGCTGCTCCCCTCAGCGGTGTACTTCATCGATCTGCTGTTCTGCTCCCCACTCTGTCTCTGGCTTGTACCCCAGTTCTGTATGCACAAATAAATAATTCTTAAAAACAAAAAGTTTCAGGAGAGTCCCTCTTTATTTCAGAAGCAGACACCTATCGAGGCCCTATCAAAAGTCCACCCAGTTGGGATATTAAATCTATCTCTGTTAAGTTAAAACAGGATGTCTTTCTTAGCTTAGAGAAAACCTGAAACTAAAAATGTGGGGTTACTGAAAAAAAAAAAGGAAGGAAATGAAAGAATTAAAAATAAAATCTAGAATACCAATGATGTAAATTTTGTTGAACAAAAAATGTGTAGCCCCATGGACGTCAACAAACAAAGTTGTCTTGTTATTAAATCCCATTGCCACAGGGGCAGAGGTATCTTGCCTCATCCTACCAAAAATGAAAGTCACTATCCCAGGGAGTCCTTACCAAAAAAGATTAAAAGAACTCTTTTGGAGAGCACTTTCTTTAGAAGAGTCCCTCAGCCCTAAATTATGTGCTTGGGTTATTTTTGGAGTTTTTTCTTTCCTTTTCTACCAGCAAGAATTACCCTAGTAGCCCTTTGAATTCTTATATCTTCATTATTTTATTGCATAATTATACCCTTTGGTTTATACAATAAAGTTTTTAACATCTTGGAGCTTGTTTCCATCATGCAACTGCTGTAGTAAATGCTGCTTTGTAGCTTGGGGAATCTTTTCCGTCACTCAGTGAACACTGGGGTTCAGAGGAACAGATACTCAAGAGGCAAGCCCCCTAGCCCAAGGGGATGGAAGGGGCTGATGTTAGCGTCTCGCTGGAGTCCCGTGCCCTGGCTCATTGCCCAGCTCTCCCTACGCTCAGCTAGCTGCCCACATTCACAGGACATATTGCTACCTGTTCTCAATTTGCTCCTCTTTCCATGATCTTGGCTCTAGCCACAATTCCTCCTGTCTGGCAAATTTACTAAATCAGCTTATTTTCCATTTTCATTAGATTTGTTCTCTCAGCACATACTCTCATCCAATGCCTTGAAAAAAATCAAGGATTCCTGGAAGATACTCAGAGCTGGCTCAGAACTCATCCTGCCTCCTTTTCCAATTACCTCTCCAACACTGGAGCCAGTAGTGCTTGATCGGCTTCCCAAAGCCCACTCAGCAGGTCATTTGAATTGCTCCCTGCCATTCCTCTCTACCTCCCCAAGTCCCTCTAGAAGAGATACGAAGTAAGATTTTGATAGATACAAAGACATGCCCTCATTCTAATGGAAAGCCCAAGCATTCGAAGATATCAATTCCTTCATGAACTTTTTGTTTTAATGCCATCCCTTATACATTTTTAAATGGTTACCAAAACTAGCCATATGTTTATCTGGAAGAATAAACATGTAATAGCATGCAAAAAAAATTTGGATGAGTAGTAAGTGGAAATTTGACCCACTAATATATTATAAAGGCTCAAGTAGACAGTAGGTAATGAGTTTGAGCAGAAAGTATGCCGAATATTGTGATCTGGCTATGTTTGGAATGATGTCTGATAACTCAGTGGACTCACCAAATTGGAATATTTTACTTGGGGAAAGAGAAGGTAGAGAGGAAGATAGGGCAGGAGATAATATATGGTATGTGCCTCAGATTCTGGTCTTGCTGATTAAGCCCCTTGATGAAGAGGCTATTGGCAGTGAGATTCTGGAAGACAGCAGCACATAGATGGTACTGTTTGGGTGTTCCTGTTGCAGAGTGGAAGAAGAGAGTATTTCCAGCTTTTTAAGAAACATAATCTTGTGCTAACACACTGAGAGCTCTGTCCTAGCACCTGGCAGGCTCAGTTTCTGAAGCCCTAGAATGGGTTGTTTCCACTGACACAGGGGAAACAGAACAGCCAGGCCCCGGGTCATTAGCAGGAAGGGGAAACCCTAAGAGGACTATTCAGAAGCTTAATTGATAACCTCTCTGAGATTCCGAGAATCTGCACTATGCAGATGGTGGCAGTACTCACATATTTTTATGTAGGTTCATTATACTCACAGAATAGGGAGTTCTGTAAAACAAGATTATAAGAGAATGCGTTACAAAGAAAGCAACCCATGTTACCTATGTTACCAAGTACAACAGGAAAAGAGAGATTTGGTAATTTATAGCCAAGGTCATACTGATATTCCCTACTAATATTCTTTGATAGCCTTCTAAGGGGGAAAAAAATGAAAATGCTAGAAAAACCCCAAATCCATAAAAATTAGGTTAATTCTGGCCCTCCCTGGTGACACAATGGATTAAAACACAGCACTGTGAATTTATCAGCAACTGCTTCTGCTAGAGTTCGATCCCTGCCCTGAAGGTGACCCACATGGTGAGGCAGACCTTTCCTGACCCGCCTGCTGCTCCCCTCAGCAGTGTACTTCATCGATCTGCCTATTCTGCTCCCCACTCTGGCTCTGGTGATCTTCTCACCGCCCCCTGTACCTCTGGCCTATATTCCAGTTCTGTATGCATAAATAAATAAATCTTTTTTAAAAAATTGGATTAACTCTTAGTTTCCTAAGGTTGCCATTAACAAAGCACTACAAATTAATGTTTTACCACAGAAATTTATCCTCTCGGCATTCTGGAGCCTACAGTCTGAAATCTAGGTGTCAGCTGGGTCGCTTCACCCCTACACTTCTCCCCTCCTCCTAGCTTCTGCTGGTGGTTGTAAATCCCCAGTGTCTCTGAGCTAGCAGCTACTTCACTCCAGCCTCTGCCTTTATCATCATTGGGGCTCTTCCTGTGTGTCTCTGAGACACATGGTATTGGCCTCTTATGAGGACACCGGTCAGATTGAACTAAGTGAATTTGTCTTAACCTGAATACAAGTTTAAAAACCCTATTTCCCAAGTCTGGAGAAGATGCACATAAATGGCACCTGCAAGGTGAAGCAAAAGAAGGGAGAACAGGTCACCAGCCTCGGACCTCAGTGGCTGAAGGGGAAAACGTATTTGGTGTCTGCCACATCTTTGCATCCTTCAGTGACCCTTTCATCCATGTCTCTGATCTCTCTGGCAAGGAAACCATCTGCAGTGTAACCAGTGGATGAAGATGAAGGTTGATCGAGATGAATCCTTGTCATATGCTGCCATGTTGGCAGCCCAGGATGTGGCTCAGAGATGCAAGGGACTGGGAATCACTGCCCTACACATCAAACGCTGGGCCAAAGGAGGAAATTGGATTATGACTCCTGGACCTGGGCACAGTCAGCCCTCAGAGCCCTTGCCCACTCAGGAATGAAAAGTGGGCAAATTGAGGATGGCACCCCCATGCCCTCTGACAGCACCCGCAGGAAATGGGGGGGGTTGCTGTGGCTGCTGTCTGTGAACAGGACTCCTCAAATTACTTTTTGTTAAAATAAAATGTAAATTATTTTTTGTTAAAATAAATTGTAAACCTAAATAAATAAGTAAAAATTAACAATGAAGACCCTATTGCCAAATAAACACAGTTGCTAGAGTTAGCATATCAACATTCCTTTTTAAAAGGGGGGGAGGAGAAAACAATCTAACCCCAAACCTGTATATATTATGATACATTTATGTATGCTGGAATACTTGATAGGTATTTAAAAGAGGACTATGAGGTAAATCTATGCTGTTAGTCAGGATAGAAGGACAATGTCTGCCCTCAAGGACTGAAATGACTGACTGAACTGTTTGCAGAGCTTTAGAGGTGCTAGTAATATTACCTTTCTTGATCAGGTATGTGGTCATATGGGTACATTCAGGTGGTGAAAGTTTATCCAGCTGTATGCTTAGGAAATGTGCAGTTTTCTGTATGTATGGTATATATTCCAATGGAAAATTAATTAGGACATAGTGGTGTATTGATTGACATGAAAAGTTATGGTATATTACTGAATGGAAAAATATTGGGTTTCAAACTGTATTACAATGTGATTTCAGTAGGAGGGAAAATGTGTACAAACATCTATAGAAGAAAATGTCTGGAGAGTCAAAGCAAACTACCATGACTCAATTCAGAATCGAAAGTATTCATCCCTTTATGTCAGTTATTTGTATTTCCTGATTTCAAAAAATGAATCTATATTATTTTAATTTAAATTTCATTAAGCAAAAAGGGTAAGTTCATCATTAACACTGAATAGAAGGTTCAAGTATTAGGGAAAAACATTAATTTAGATCATTATCTCATGCTGTATTGGGAAAGACACATGGAAAGATTAATGAGCAAAACTTAATGTTAAAAACTGAAAGAAAACATGAATAAAAATTTATCTTATTTCTGCCTGAAGAATTTTACTTTGCAAAAGGGAGGAAAAAACAATAAATGATATTCTAAAGGAGATAGATTATTCCATATTCAAATTTAAAATATCTGCAAGAAAAGTCATAAGCAAAACTAAAACATAAATGTCAAATTAGGAAAAGTATTTATGGCAAATATTGTAAGCAAAAAAATCTTAATGTAAGAATTACTGTCACACTAAAATAAGGCAAAAATTGGAATTAGTAGCAAAATACATAAGTAGGTCATTTGAAAAAGAAATGAAAATTACAATGAAAGTATTTTAAAGTGTTTATCCTTACCAATAGTTAAATAAAGGTCATAAAGCCAAAAAGATACCATTCTGCCTATTAAATTAGCCAAGATCACAAACTACAAACATTTAAATTGGATTCATAGCTTAATTTAAGAATTTTTAAAAAGGTTTATTTATTTATGCATCTAAGAACTGGGGTACAGACCAGAAGTTCAGGGGGTGAAAGGATTCACCAGAGACAGTGTGGAGCAGAATAGGCAGAACTACTGAAATACACTGCTGAGGGGAGCAGTGGACAAGACAGGAGAGGTCTGCCATGCCATGTGGGTCAGCTCCCAAACTGGGGATGGAACCCTTGCTGCAGTGGCTGGGGTTAGCTTCATAGTGCTGCATTTTAACTCACTGAGCCACCAGGGAGTACCAGCTTAATTTAAGAACACCAATAAATATTCTAACTTTGGAAGTTTCTTGAGCTTTCTTAGGTCTTTCAGGCTTCTCTGCCTCTGTACAGAGTTGCAACCACTTTTCCCTCTTCTGATTTTAGGTTTGTTTGACATTTGCTTAAGTTGTAGCCAGGAGAACAGTTACAGGCACAGGGTCAAGAAGAAAACATCATCTGAAATCAAGTATAATGTCAGAGTCCTGCACTTACCAGTTGCTTCTTGCATTTTATAGAGAAATGCATAAGGAAGACCGAATTCAAATTAAATCTAAAAATATAAATATTTTGCATGATTTGTTGAATAAGCAATAAAATTGTCTTATATTAAAACTGTTTGCAGAAGAGGGGTGTTTAGGGGTGTGTGTGTTGAGTGGAACAAGGGTGGGGGTGGGGGAAGAGTTCTATACAAGGCAAAGCCCCAATAGCACTTTCATCACTGTCCAAAAACCAAAGGGTAGTGCTCTAGCTGACATGAGAAAACCGCATTCAACGTGAAATTACTTAAAGAGCAGGTTGGTAGGGGAAGGGAGATGAGAAGAGAGGGAATATCGAGACAGGACTATGCAGTTAGAGTCACTAGGTAAAGTAGAATAGAAGTCAGGCCTTAATAAGAAGAGTTAGAGAGCTAATGTTGCTGAGACAGAAATGCCACTTTGTATTGGAGGCAAGTTATTTAGGAGTCCTTGACCTCATCATCGGAACTGTCCTTGTTGATGATGTCACCGCATTCATGCGCAGGTGCTGTTCAAACAGAGAGAGAGAAATATACACCCCAAAAGCTATCTTCAAAAACAAGGATCCTATTAAATACTTATATGTAATATATGCTGCATTACATACATATGTATACTATGATACTTGATATATAATATTGTAGATGAAGTATATATTTCCAATGTCTTTTAGTTTTGCCTGTGATTATACAAGTAACATGTATAGTTGTGAATAAATTTCTCAGGCCATATTAAGTATAAAAAAAGAAAACTCTCACAATTATTTCCCCCAATCCTAATTATCCATTTGCTATAGACTTTTTCCTAATAGAGTGCATTAAAATAATTTGATACAGGCCCTCCCTAGTGGCGCAGCGGGTTAAAGCACAGCACTGAGAATCTAAAGCCGCTTCTGCATGAGTTCGATTCCTGCCTGCTCCATTCCCGCCTGCCCCGGGAGGTGACCACATGGCGTGGCAGACCTCTCCTGACCCGCCTGCTGCTCCCCTCAGCAGTGTACTTCATTGATCTGCCTGTTCTGTTCCCCACTCTGTCTCTGGTGAAGCCTCTCACCGCCCCTGAGCCTCTGGCCTGCACCCTAGTTCTGTATGCACAAATAAATAAATCTTTAAAAAAATAATAATTTGATACAGAATTAATGAACATGCTATTACCATATCCTAATGTTTTCACAAGTAGAGAGGATAGAATATAAATGCATAAAAGCATGTCAATGCCAGGAAATTAGTTTAACATTCTAATGGTGTACATGGTTTGTTAGAATACTCTCTATATACATGTTAAAGTACAGGTAGAAGATTGAACAGTCTGTGCTTTTGAAGAATTCCAAGATCGGGTTATTCTTCCTAGGAGGTATCTCCTAGTGGACAAACACAAGAGCACAGTTATTCCGCATCTCAATCATACTCATCAGGAGATGGGTTCACCTTGAGCCTGTGGGTAGCAGGAAGGGACTTCTTGGGGTAATGGCACGGAGAGGCCATGCAGAAGACAGAGGGGAAAAAGTGAACTGCTCCAGTCTTAGAGAGGCAGGATGGTTGTGTGGCCAAACCCTTCTTCTACATCCCTGACTACATCCCTGATGGTTGTGTGGCCAAACCCTTCTTCTACATCCCAGACTTGAGGAAATCCTTGATAGCATGTTCAGGGCCTTGGTTCTAGGCAGCAGTCCTCAGTGCCGCTTCTAGGCAGGACAGCAACCCCAGTAGGCCTTTGGAGCCCAATATAGGGGAGAAATGCTTTCTGGTGTTGGAGGCAACAGCAGAGAAGCTTCTGGTGAGAGTCTGGGTTTCATAGTAAGCAGTGGCAGCCACAGCTCAGCTACACACCTTGCAGGAGAAAGGTAGGTAGCAGCATGAAGCACTTCAGCCTCAAGGAGATGCAGCTCTGACTTCTAGGACAGAATACACAGAACTGCTATGAGATTACATATATTTATTATTCTCTGCTGTGATTCCTGGCACAGATTTCCCAAAACTTTTATTTCCTACATAATAAGACTACCACAGCACCTTTTGTTCTATTAAGATGACGAGGTAGGGTTGATGAATGGTACTTAGCAGAGGACAAGTCATAGTGAGAAGCTTGGGATTGACATCCTCCAGGAAGGAGATAGGGACAGGAAATAGAGTTCATACTATACAATGTCTTCATGAATAAACTTCCATAAAACCCCAAGTATGGGGTTCAGAGAGCTTCCAAGTGGAAGCCCACTTTTCACACTGGAAAAGTGAAGCACCCTCGCTCCAAGGAATCCTGTGAGTCCTGTCTTGGGGATCCTCCCAGACCTTGCCCTATGTATCTCTTTATCTGGCTGTTCATCTGTATCTTTTATTATATCCCTTAATAAACTTGTGTTTCCCTGAGTGCTATGAACCACACTTAACAATTAATGGAACTTAAGAATAGGGTTGAGGGAAATTCCAGTCTAGAGCCAGTGGGTTAGAAGTACAGGTGAACTAGGCTTGTGACTGGTGTCTGAAGTATGTGTGTATGGGAATGAGAAATCAACCTGTGGAGTCGGACACTACCTCCGGGTAGAGAACATCAGAACTGAGTTGAACACCCAACTACAGAAAATTGCTTGGTGTAGGGAAAACCTCCACATGGAAGTAAAGTGTTTTGTATGAACAATGAAAGGAAGCTCACAGAGAAGAAACACACAGCAGGGAAGAGGTGGATTTCTTCCTTTACAGATGGGGAAACGTGGAGGCTTTTCCTTTATAGGTGTAAAAGTGTTTTGGGGGTGCCTAGATTTATTCCTGGAGGGTTCTGTAGGGCAAGAAAGAAATTCTCATAGGGTTTGGCTCATGGGTTCAGTGGTATTTATTCTGAATGAGAAAAGGCATGCAACCTTTCTTTAAGCTAATAAAATGAAGAAATCAGGGAGGCTATGCATGGATACAATTATTAAACAAAAATATGTATGTTCTGTTCTGAAGCTTGCATTTATCCCCTTATCAAGATGACAGCTTTCCCATGACATTCTATACATAGTAAATTTTCTTCATCCTTTCATATTGTGTTCTATTGTGTGGCTACACCACAATTTCTTGATTTAATCCCCTACTGGAGTTATTTCTGTTGCTTCCAGTTTTATGCTACTACAAACTGCCTCCACATCTTACCTTCTCTAACACATGATATTATCAGTTGTGTTACAAAGCATGTTTTCAGCTTATCCTGGTGTAAAGCATCAGGACTGACCTCCATACTATAATTTTAATAACTCAGTAGTGAGTGGAAGAGGTGTGTGGGGTGTAAGTGACCCTTTCTCAAATCCCTTAAACTGAAAATGGGTCAACTCTCTGCTGTATCAACCACCTTCCACTGCCCTCCAACTTCACAGGCCTCCCCACTATACCAGGTCTTGGGGAGACTTTGTATCCTACACAAAGCACCCACACAACTAGGCATGCAGGTCTAAGTCTTATTCATGTGTCTTACTGATGACTTTCCTGTAGCCTAACTCCTCACACTTCCTCACCCTCCCAAAGAAGGGGCACATTTTTCTAGTCTACATAAAGGCATATGGAATGCTAGCTGTACACCAATTTTGTCTACTGAATCAATGCTTGATATTTTAATATGTCTGTTTTATCAATTCAGTGTGCCACTTGGTGACAATTTATAACTATTTTTGTACTCCCTCCCCATCCTACACTGAGTTGGATGAAGAAGCTTCAGCACTAAAGTCTAAATTAGTGGATACATTTTTTTATGCTACTTTGATCTACTTATTCATCTTATACGGGATTCAGCTCTCTCATCATCTCTAAAATCACATGATGCTTTGTGGCATCAGATCAATGTTTTTATTTCCACACTACCAGATTTATTCCTATGAGATCTCTCTGGGCTTTGAGACCACTGCCCCCACCACTGAATGTAGATGCCATAGGAGCCATTTGGAAAAACCTCCTCAAAACTTCCAGGGCTAATAATATGTTCACCCTTCTTTTGTAGATGGAAAATGATTTGGATAGGACTTGTATTCTTCACAAATATCCATTGATATGATGACCCACTACTCATTTGTATTGTTGGCTACTCATCAGTGTTGTTCTCTGGCAAGTTGATCTAAGCTAAGCTACAGGCTCCTACTTCAGGGTTTTTTTTCAGCCTTGGTCCCAAAAAAGAATGGACAGAGAGTAGACCCAAATCTTTCCCATTCTAGAATCACTGTAGCACAACTCAGCAGATCAAGCAAAACCACGGGTACATATCCATGAGTTTGTGGTCTGGGCTAGTCAGTTTGGAGGTTGCTAGTAAAGCACAATTATAACAGCAAGAACTGAATCAAATAGTCTGTCAATTATTAGAATCAGGAAATGTGGAATATCTAGAGATAGTCCTGTAGATACCATCTATCTCAGTGCTTGTATAAATTGACTAGGGCTATTGAAAGAAACTATATAAACTGAGTTGTTTAAAAAAAAGAAGAAAAGAAATTATTTGTCTTACAGTTTTGGAGGTTAGAACCTGAGATCAAGGTTCCTGCTGCGAGCAGTGAGGAAGAAACTGCTCCATGTCTCTCCATACTTGTGTTTTCTCAAAATCTTTGATTTGTAGAAGTATCATCTCAATTTCCTCCTTAATCTTCAGAAGGCATTTGTACAAATTTTTAAATAAGAAATGAAATATTTTAATAAGAATACCAGTCATATTGAATTAGGACCCTCCCTTCTCCAGCATGACTTCATAGTAACTAGTTATATCTGTAATGACACGATTTCCCAATAAGGACATATTCTGAGGCAGTCGGAATTAGAACTTCAGCATGTAAAAAGGGTAGGGGAAAACAATTTGATTCATAAAAAAGTTTTTTTATTTGTCCTCCTTGAACTAGAGGAAGGCTAAACACCAAATGTCATTATGACTTACCTCCCTACCTGGGGCCTCCCTACCCCATTCTCACTTTGAGAGAAGTGGGTTTTTCTTAGCAAGGTTTGTGTGTGTAAGCCTCAGATGCACAAAGCTTGTAAGTTTTGGAACCAGCTTGGGACTCCAACATATTCAGTATTAGAAAATTTTCCTTAGTTCATTCTGTCTGTTTAGTAGTCAGTGATTCATGGAGACTGCCAAAGAATTAGTCAGTTAATGCTAGGGAAATTAAAAACAGCTTAAAATCATACACATCAATCCTGATAAATCGTATCTAACATTATCAAGACAAAATTCCAAAGACATGAAATTTCTGAAGGAAATTAACAGACTGCTAATAATAGAAGATAGCTTTAACAACCAAAATATGGAAGGGAAATTTTTTGTGACAATGAAAGTAAATTTTTATAACCTTTATGAAATTATAACAATTGACTCAAGAAGAGATAGAAATCACAGTATTCACAGCTAAATAATACTGTAGTTAAAGGTCTCCAAACCCAGTTTTTGCAAAAAGTTTAAAGAACAGATGATGAAAATTTCCCCAAATATTTACTCATCACCCTAATAAACAAAGATCAAAGATCCTTGATAAATATTAGCAAAATTGGAAAAGCTGGAGAATCATGACCAGTATTTAATATGTGTAATCAAACACTAGACATCTATTGTGTGATCCACTATATTAGTAGGTGAATGGTAATCATAGCTGATAAATTCAAAACCATTCTTTTACAAAATTTTCATAAGTTATGAATAAAGGTAAATTCACCTAACTAGGAACCCACTGTACAGAAGAAAGCAAACTAAAGCAATTCTTGAAGCACTCATCTGCTCTTTTATTCTTACAAAAAAGACCCATGGTGGGCCCTCCTTGGTGGCTAAGCGGGTTAAAGCACTGCACTAAGAAGCTTAAGCCACTTCCGCATGAGTTCGATTCCCTCCTGTCCCAGATGAGATCCACATGGCGCAGCAGACCTCTCCTGACCCGCCCGCTGCTTCCCTCAGCAGTGTACTTCATCGATCTGCCTGTTCTGCTCCCCACTCTGTCTCTAGTGAATCTTCTCACCCTCTGCATCTCTCGCCTGTACCCCAGTTCTGTATGCACAAATAAATCTTTAAAAAAAAAAAAAAAAGACCCATGGTTGATGTGTAAGGCACATCAAATATTTTTACCTCACTAAAGATAAGATTTTTGCCTGTAAAATTTTAATTCTGTGATCTTTTTCTTTTCTATCACAGCAGCAAACTCTATACTTCACGGCAAAACATTAGAAATAAGTCCATTATTATCAGAAAACAGATAAAGATACTAACTGTCACACCACCATTCAAAATTGTCCTGGAAATTCTAGGTAGTTTAATACAAGAAAAATAAAGAGCAAAGAATAAACAAACCTGCCATCTTTTCAGATATCTTCATCCAACTAGAAAATCTCTGATAATCTTGAAATAAATCCTAAAACTAATACGGTAGTTCATTAAATTGATCCAAAAAAAGAGATCAGCACAGGACAATTAAGTTGCTTTCTAATTCATAGGGATAGCAATAACCAGTTAGAAGATGCAAAGAAAAAATAGCAATAACCAGTTAGAAGATGCAAAAAAAAAAAAAATAGGAATAGCAATAACCAGTTAGAAGATGCAAAGCCATCATAATTACAAAGTACATAAAAATAAAAAAAAAAAAAAAAATAGGAATAGCAATAACCAGTTAGAAGATGCAAAGCCATCATAATTACAAAGTACATAAAAATAAAAGTAACAAATATGGTAGACATTAATAATAATAATACTGTGGTAGAAAATTAATAATACTGAAGGACAGAAAAGGCAAACTAAATGGATGGAGGAGTTGGATGAGACTGGATTTTGTAAAAATGTTAGTAGCTTCAAATTAAGTGACAAATTTAGTGCATCCATTAAAAATCTGTATAGAATGGACAAGTTGATTCTAAAGTAAATCTGCGAGAACAGTTGTGGCAATTTTGAGAAAGAATAAGAAGGGTCATGGGGGTCATTTCTAAGATGACCTCCCAATCTTCCTCGCCTCCTCACAATCAAGCCCTGTGTAGTCTTCTCTGTTGAGCACAAGCTAGTCTTAGTATCTCACCTCTTGTAAAAGACTATGACAAAAATGGTAATATGCCATTTCTTAGATTAGGTTTAAAAAAAAAGACTGTAGCTTAATTTTTGACATGCTCCCTTGCTCTCCTTCTCTTGCACTGAATCTAGAGCTGGCAAGTTGCCATCTTGTAAGCTGCCATATGGAAGGGCCCATGTGGCAGGGAGCTGATGTTTCTGGCCAACAGCCAGGAAGGACCTGAGACCTGTCACCAGCCACGCCTGTGTACTTAGAAATGGATGCTTCCCTCCTACTAATCCTTGATGGCACTCTTGTGACAGACCCTAACTTCAGAACCTCCTGGGCCCAGATTTCTGAACATTAAAAACAGAAATTGACTGAGAAATAGTGTTTGTTTTCCAGGGTGATTTTTATGCATCATTCAATAATTAATATACCCATAAATATTAGATTCCTTTAACCACCACCACTTCAATGTTACTCTTCTTCCATTAAACCTTAAAATGGAGAACAGATGATTCAGGGGACTCTGAATAAGCAAGGTGCCACAGAGTCAGGCTCCCCAGAACTTGGCTTCTACTCCTAGGCAGCCATGTAGAGGAGTCTTGTGTGGAGAAGCAGGTGCATTCACTGCAGTAAAGGCCTGACGGCTCTCTCACTCTCAAAAGGCAATCAGTAACTTCCTGTTTTCACAACCTAGAAGGATGTTCTGCAGCCTTGCTGGCTCAGCAGCTTGATTTTGTAGCCAAATGAAGGCTGATCCATCTCTTGAGTGAAACATATTAGTCCAGCATGGGAGACAGAAGAATAAAATCAACATTTCCATTTACAAATTTAAAAAGAGGGCCTTAACTCTCATGGGATCTTGAATACCAGATCTCCATGAATCATCTATTCTCTCTCATTTAGTTTCTTAGGCAGCAATGGAAGCAAAATATGTTTAGGGGGTTGGTTGAAAGAATCAGATTAAACATTCATTATATTAATTATCGATTGCTACATAAAAATTACCCAAACTTAGTAGCTTAAAACAACAAGTTGGAAACTTTGAAGTACTTCAGAACCTAAAATGCTTACTGTAGGAGTTGGCAACTCTCAACTCACAGTGCTATCATCATCATCCATCATCAGTGCAAGAGGAGCCATGCGGAGTCTCACACAGAATAAGCCCTTCAGCATCAGAAAAATCTAGGTCCAAGTTCCTGCACTACCGTTTATTATCTGTCCTTTCAATGTCCATCTGCAAACAAAAAATTTGATGTCTTCCTTTCCAGTTTGGATGACTGTTGTTTCTTCTACATATCTGATCACTCTAAGAACTTCCTGTGTTGAATAGGATCTGGTCCAAGGCTGTTTTCTGTTGGGAGGCTTTTTGTTACTTCTCAGTCGCCTCCTTACTAGTTACAGATCTCTTCGGATTTAGTTTATAGGAGTTTGTCCATTATATGTCGGTTATCAAATTTGTTGTTGCACGATTGTTCATATATTATATTTTTCATTTTTGTAAAATCAGTTGTAAATCATGATTTTTTACACATTTTTAGTTTCTTTTTGGTTTCCCTTTCTTTTTTAGTTAATCTAGTTAAAGTTTTGTCTATTTGCAAATTTTTTTCAAAGGATGACTTTTTCGTTTCATTTTTTCCTATTATTTTCTATTCTTTTATTTACTTCTCAATAACCTGACTTTTTTCGTGCTCCTGCTAGCTTTGAGTTTGGTGTTCTTTTCTAGTTCCTTAGGTGTTAGACTGTTGATTTGAAATTTTTCTCCATTTGAATGTGCTAATAACTAAAATTTTCCTGTTTCCCACTAGTGCTAAATCTCAGTAGGTTGTGCTTTTGTCTTCATTTGTGTCAAGATATCTTTTAATTTCTCTTGAGTTATTCTTTATCCCACTGGTTGTTTAAGAGTATCTTGTTTAACTTGTTTAAGATTTATTTATTTATGCATACAGAACTGGAGCAGGGGCCAGAGGTGCAGGGGTGGTGAGAGGATTCACCAGTCAGTGGGGATCAGAACAGGCAGATCAACAAAGCACATTGCTGAGGGGAGCAGCGGGCCGTCAGGAGAGGTCTGCCATGCCATGTGGCCACCTCTGGGGTGGGTGGGGATTGAATTCATGCTGAAGTGGCTTTAGCTTCTTAGTGCTGTGCTTTAACCCACTGCACCACCAGTGAGGGCCTACTTTTGGTCGTTTCTTTAATTGAGATAACTTTTATTTATATAATTGGAGAAGTTTCAGGTGTAACTTTTTCACCTCAGCCAACAGTATGTGTCACACAAGCCCACCACAATGTCTGTAACAATCCATCACTCACTAGTTAGCCCCCAAAACCTATTTCCTTCTCCCGCCATTTCCCTCCAGGTACCATTCTGTTTTCAGTCTAAGTTTGTTTTGTTTGTTGATTTGTTTTCTCTCCCCTCTCTATATCCCACAAATGAGTGAAATCATACTCATTTATCTTTCTCCTGATTTATTGCACTTGGCACAATACCCTCAAGTTCCATCTATGTTGTCACAAATGACAAGATTTCACCCTTTTATGGTTAAGTAGTGTTCTACTGTATACACAATGCAGGATGTTCTAACAATCCTTTTCCATTTGACCACTCTGAGACAGTTGGGTTGTTTTTATATCTTGTTGTGACACGTGTCATATTATGACTAATGTTGCAATGAACACAGAATTGCATATACCTTATCGAATAAGAATAGAATGAAATTGAGTACATCTACAATATTTTTATTTAATCTGAAACATTTTCCCAAAATCTTCAAAGATTCACAAATAAAGACCACATATATTTTATGAGTTTGTCTTGTGAAAAAACCTGAAAAAGGATACTCTGAATAGTGGTGAGAAAAATAACTCTAAAGATACTTGGATTAACATATTCCAATTGAATCTAAAACAACATGGATTGGAGAAAAACCCTCTTCAGCAGAACTGACTCTAATCTTAGTAGTATCAGAGAACAAAGGCAGAAACTTGGCTAAGATGTTGATTAAAGTCTAAGAATATGTACCAAAAATATTCTAAGAACATATGAAGAAAGAAAAAGCATGAAAATTAAAGCTACAACTTGAGAAAGCAATGTGTTCATATGATCCATTATGAGAAAAGAGCTTAACAGAACACAAACAATCTAGGGATTCAAAATAAAAAGTGTTTGGAAACTCTTGAGAACAGTGGTCATCTACAGCTCTCAACTATTCAACCAGACATCAACATACTCTCTTTTGGGTAACATGTGTGCAGTCAGCCAAAGCTGGGAATTAATTATGATGTGACTGCAACTGCCAGTCATCCTCTAGAAGTCCATTGTGAAGTGGAATGGAGAAATATTACAGGTAATCAGATCCATGGGTTGCTGGGAATGATGCAAACACATTATTCTCCCTCAATTAAAGCACTCTAGTCATGTCCAGAGCTTGAAAATTCATTTCTCAGAAAAGGTCAAGAAAAGCAAACACTGCTTGAATTTAATTATTAAGCCAGCTGTCAGTCACTGGCAGACTGGCAGTGACAGTGACAGGAAGCAATTGGAGGAAATTAGCATGACAGTTTTTTTTATCTTCAATCAGGAACTCCTTTTTCAGAAATACTTTATCACTGAAAGAATGAAGCCAAGTTGACATCTATTTTATTTCCTTACTGACATCTCATTCTTTAAAACAGCAAATTCAGCAAAAAAAATGGCCTGTGTTCACTAAGAAAATAGATTTCAGTAGAGCTGATGATCCTACTAATCTGACATTGTGTATTGCCTATTAATCTGACTAGTGCCCTGAAGAAAGATTAAAACATGAGCTTAAAACTGGACCTAAGTAGGCATCTCTGGTGGCACAGGGTTAAAGTCTCAGTGTTATCAAGCTATCACAGGCCACCATGGCACATGTTCCAGGTCAGGGTGCTAACCCATATGGCCATAGTGCAGCAGACCTCTCCTGTCTCACCAACTGTTCCCCTCAGCAGTATATTTCAGTTGATTTAAAATATACTGGGTGAAATATAGTGTTGCTGATAAATTCTCTCACCCCCTGCACCTCTGGCCTAAACCCCCGTTCTTGTATGCATAAATAAAATAAATCTGTAAAACAATAAAATGGGGCCCTCCTTGGTGGCTTGGTGGGTTAGGACACAGCATTGCAAGTGAGCCACAGCTGCTAAAGTGCAAGTTGAATACCCAGCCTCCGAGGTGATCCAAAAGGCGTGGCAGAACTCTCCTGGCTGGGGATCAAACTCGTGCTGCAGTGGCTTCCTAGAGCTTCATAATGTGGTGCTTTACCTGTTGCGCCACCAGGGAGAGTCCTCTACTTGTCTTTTTTTATTTTTTTAAGATTTATTTATTTATTCATACAGACCTGAGGTACAGGCCAGAGATGTGGAGGGTGAGAGATTCAGCAGAGACAGAGTGGGGAGCAGAACAGGCAGATCTACAAAGTACACTGCTGAGGGGAGCAGTGGGTGGGTCAGGAGCCATCTGCCGCGCCATGAGGATCTCCTTGGGGCAGTGGGGTTCAAAGTAATGAGAAAGTAGCTTAAGCTTCTTGGTGCTGTGCTTTAATGTGCTGTGCCACCAGGGAGGGCCCTACTTGTCTTTTTTAAATGAAATTTTAGATTTTTAATAAAACTGCTCTTACACACAAAAATTGCCTTTAGACTAAGTTGTGTTTATGGATGCACTGACATATATTTTGATTATCCTTTACACTTTAGAATATAACAGGGGAAGCAATGCATCATTGACTAAAGTTAGTCAATGTTGTCCCAGTCTGTGTTGCTTCTCAATCAATTTTAAAGCTTCTTTCAGCAATAAAATTAAATGATGACACCTTTATGCTTTCATCCAATACATATTCTCATTATATGGTAAAAGAGAAATGCTTTATGACAGAAGTTAATATCTGACAGGGCGTTAATGAGCCAAGTAGAAAAATTCAGGAATATTAACTAACCTGTTGTCAATTCAAGAATCTAAAGGGCACGATTAAGTACATTTTAAACAGCTTTTAGTATTTTTTCAGCACAATGATGGCCACACAGAAGAAATTAGTTTTAGTTAAAATGAATTAGATGAAAACAATATAACTTTAAAAACAGAAAAAAGTCAAATGCACACCTGACTAAAGTTCTTAATATTAACTTCAATATCATATGCACATATCAGCACAAATATAATAACAGATATTTCATAATATACACACAAATTGGTCATTATTTTCCCTTGAAGTGTTATGACTTTCAATAATTTGGGTATTGTCAGTGGCTATGATAGAAATGTTACGTTTCTTGTGTTATGGATTTATCTTTCAGCATATCTGCACTTGGATTCTGTAAGTCACTTTCTCTGCTAGAGTAATCATTTCTCAGAGTCACAAGATGTAAATCTAATTGGCTAGAGCAAACACTTACTGAGAATCAGCGGTGTATGTAGTATTGAGCTAACTATTATATGAGAAAAAGAGAATATAGACCCCACCCTCAAGGAAGCGAGACCTTCCTCGACAAGAATGGCCACATTTCACCTGCTGGAACAGGGCCTTCCATTAGAAATAAAGGAGCTAAGTTAAATTAATTAAAATTTTTAAAATCTTTCCAATAAAGAATAATTTGAAGCCCCTAAAAAAAAAAAAAAAACTAAAGAAATAAAGGAGCCAAACAAATTTCTCTTCCCATCCTTCAGAGCACGTGACTGTAAATTCTCAAGCATCAAGCACCTGAGCATAAAGGGAAGGAGAGGACTTTACATGGCAAGGAGGGGATGATTTCACACTTTACTCTGAGAGTAAACAAATGAGATTCCTGGGTAGGGAGGGCATGTCCACCATAAACATAGCTTGGCAAATTCTATTCTTCTAGGTTATGAAAAGGGAGAGCAGTGATTGCCTCTTTGATTAGGAAAAAGGGGAAAGATCTGAGTCCAGGACAAGATCTTAAAATATGTTCTTAAAAGAATCTGCTTTCTTTAAGTAATGGCAAGTGACTTCCCAAGGCCCACAGGGCCTCAACTGACCTTTCACATCAAGGTGACATTGGAAGAGGCCTGATCCGGGCATCCTGAGGAAAGCCTATCAGATGTTTTTGGAGACCAATCCTATACCAGTAGTGATCTCTGCAATAATGATAACTTTCCTCCCACTACCAAGTGTAAAGGTATCATTTTTTAAGTTGGGTTTGCAGACACTCAAGAAAAAACTATGCATACATACTGCATTATAGATTCTTAAGAAAGAAAATTTAATAGGGAGGAGGGAAATGGTATCAGAGCAGGATTAGAATCAGCTCAGCACGTGGTTTCTTGCTCCTCAGGGTAGGTTAGTGGATTATTTGGAACAATATCACTATTCATTCATTCTCAATGTAATATCAACATTTAGGAAAAATTGTACTCACAAAAAGTTTCCATTACAATAAATGGTGACAAAAAGTAGGATCTATTTCTAGACACCAGATTGTCAACAAAGCCATCTTCAACTGTGGGGGAAAAGACACAAGTTTGTGTCACAGAAAAATCTCTACAGTTTTCCAAGGTCCAGAAAACCCAATTCTTATCAAGGAGTCCACACAAAAAAATTGCTTTCACAGTATGGAGATTCTTCAAAAAATTAAAAACAGAAATTTCATATATACAGTTATCCCACTTCAGGTTTTTACTCACAAAACAATAATTCAAATAAATATATGCCACACTCCATGTTTACTGCAGCACTTTCAATGAGCAATAGAAGGAAACAACCTAAGTGGCCAGTGACAGATGACTGGTTAAAACATGTATGTATGTATGCACAATGGAGTACTATTTCGATAGAAAAAAAAATCCTGCCATTTTCAGCAAAACAATGTAACCAAGAGGATATGTTTAGTGAAGTAGGCAGACAGAGAAAGACAACCACCAGATGATTTCACTCACTTAGCTGTATCTTTCATCTGACTCTTTCTGAAATAGATCCTTTTTCATCCAGTGGTCTAGTGACTAAATGAGATTCTTGAAATTTGTCAGCCACTCAAGTGAAGTAATTGAACCTGGGGAAGGTGTCCTAGTCAATCTCTACTTTATAGCCAGTTGGTCAGAAAGACAAGCACCTGAAGTCTGAAGAGGAGAGGGTTGTGGGAACTTCCTTCCTGTGGCCAGTTGGTCAGAAACCCAGGTAGCAGTGTGGGCTTACAGTTGTCATCTTAAATGGAAGATGATTTTGGGAGACCAAATCTATGGGATCTGAAGCTATCTCTGGGTAGAGCCATAACTGAGTTGAATTTTTAGGACACCCTGATGGTGTCTGAAAACTGCTTATTTGTGTGGAGAAGCCCATATACATCCCTACTGGAAACTGGTTTCAAGGATACCCATACAACTAGATTTTATTTATCCATCCATCAGGTCATAGACATTTAGATGTTGCCATTTTTTTACCACTATGAATAATACTGCTGTAGACATTGTATACAAGTTTTGCATGGGCACATATTTTCAGTTCCTTTGGAATATATCTATGAATGAATTAAGGAATACTTAAAGGAATAAGTACAGGGGTGAGAATAAGTTCAAATATTTTAGTCATAGTTTTGCCAAATCTCCAATACTAAAGGAACATTGGAATGGGAAAATGAGTTCCCATATAACAACAGATGCAAAGTCAAAATAATAAGTAGTAATAAAAGCAATACACTCTTTAAAAATAATATTTCTTAAAGAGAATAATATTTATCTATTCCTTGTCAGTTTAAGTAAATTTAATGTTATACAATGTACATGGAAAGATATTTGAAAGCACTGAGAAAATAGTATCATCGATATTACTTTTCTTGCACTTTGAAGATAAAAACATTTAAGCCTCTGAAAATAGAAAATGTTAGTGTTTAACGAGGACACTTCTGGTTCAGTGATTTATAATTTCAATAAAATCCCCACTGCTCTGTGTACACATACTCAACTGTTACTATATTTCAGAAATTTTATATCATCTAAAATGAAGATTATTATGGGGCTAAATAGTTTAAGAAAAGATAGATACTTCATAAAATAAAGAAAGGATTTTTTGAAATCTGGCAGACAACTTACTACTTTTATCTGAGAACAAAAAATGGTTTAGCGTTAAAAATCATTCCTATATTCTTAAAGAGCACATTACCTTAAAATAGCAAAGCAGGACTTTAGTTTTAAAAGAAACTTAAATTACTTGAGTCTTTCTACCTTTAAAATCAGACATAAATTACATAGGTTGGTCATAAAATAACATTCCTTGCATGGTAAGTATTTCTATAGTCTAGTTGCATTTATGTTCAGTATTCATTCAGTTCTAATTTCCCCATATTTCAAAGAGTGAGACTAACAGAATGAATGAAAAAATTCACAGCTAGGGTATCAGAAAAATAGCCATTGATGGCTGCCATTTTTCAAAATCTGGCTCTGCTGGAAGAATTACTTCAGTGGCAATGAAAGAGGCATGCTTTTTCACTCACGCTGTAATTTGTTTGGTGATACTTACATAGTATTCTGTAAAGACAGACGCTGGAAAAAAATAAAAAGACCAAACTTTTGTGCAACCTGCATGGCTCTAACTTTTTATTACCAACACACAATATACATTAAAAATAACCACTATTTATCTTTAATTCTCTGTCTGCTTCCTACTTTACAGATGAGGTAAAAAGGCAAAGCAACAAAACAAAATCCATCCATTGCACTGAAGGTTGACATTTCAATGTTTCATTGGTAAAGAGTCAATAGTAAAGTCATAACTATAAAAAGAAGGAAAACAATTATTGCCTAAGTGCCTCCTTAGTTCCTGAATTTTTTCCCCATAAAGATAGAGTAAATGGGAGTCATAAATTATTGCAGAGAAGAGTCACTTTTTTCTTTTCATAAACCTTTTGGCTTCTTTCAGAAGCTCTTCTACATCTTCCTTCTCTTGATCTTCTTTTCCTGGTTCCCAATCAGAATCTTCATCTGTTGGCTCATAGTCTTCTTCCTCATCATCTAGAAAGTTGTCATTCAGGTCGTACTCATTGGATGGCCCAACATTATCACTGTCTTCATCTGAAATGCTACCCACTGAGAAACAAAAGTTTAGTATATAACACATCAACTACTACTCAAGCTGGGGGTAGAGATGTCATACTGTAAAATGTCTTTCTTCATCAAAAGAATAAATTTTACTTAGCACAGAGCTAAGCATACTAAATTTCTAGAAAGGGATTAAAAAGACTATTGGTGGCTGTCCCTGATGGTACAACGGTTAGGATGCAGCAATGTAAGCTTGCTGCAGCAGCTTCAGGGTGAGTTCAATCCCCGACCAGGAAGGTGATCCACATGACGCAGCAGACCTCTCCTGTCTTCCTGCCTGCTCCTCCCCTCAACAGTGTACTTTGTTGATCAGCCTGTTCTGCTCCACATTCTGTCTTTGGTGAATCCTCTCACCACCCCTGCACCTCTGGCCTGTACCCCAGTTCTGTATGCATAAATAAACAAATTTTTTAAAAAATAGTTATTTAGGGCCCTCCCTGGTGGCGCAGGGGGTTAAAGCACAGCATTGAGAAACTAAAGCCTCTTCTGCATGAGTTCGATTCCCGCCTGCCCCGGAGGTGACCACATGGCGTGGCAGCTTCTCCTGACCTGCCCGCTGCTCCCCTCAGCAGTGTACTTCGTCGATCTGCCTGTTCTGCTCCCCACTCTGTCTCTGGTGAAGCCTCTCACCACCCCTGAGCCTCTGGTCTATACCCCAGTTCTGTATGCGCAAATAAATAAATCTTTAAAAAAAATAGTTATTTATTATTCTAACTTTCCCTTTCTTGAGCTTCCTGAGAAACTCCTGATATTGCATCCTGTGAGATTTCTAATAATGGTTAATATCATGATCATAATCGCATTGCTCTGTCTTCCAGAATGGTAGAAAGTAGTACTTGTCAGAGTTCTTTACTGCCCCACCCTGTGATATGGTTATTTTTCCCAAACCCACTGAGCTGACTATTTCACAAAGTGAGTAGAAGTATAATGTGCCTCTTCCAGGGAGTTTTCTCCTTTCTGTGGTTCTGCAATTGCCATATACCTTGTAGTATGAGAAAAATGTGTCCCAGATAGGAGCTGATCTTTATTCCAAAATGAGGACACACTTGCAAAAGGGCCCTAGCCAATATGCAGCTCTAACAATAAAGGAGAAATACTATTAGTTATTGTTGCAGAGTACTGAAATTCATGGATTATTTGCTATCATGTCAATCCTTGCAAAACCTGATCAATATATAAAGGTTACGATCACCTGAGAAGATATAAATTTATGTATTTTGGAAGACTTAGCTTTAGCTCATACAGATCTAAGATATTTGTACAGTTTTTGTTTCAGTAAGACTAGGATTACTATGGTAACAGTCATTAGAATTTACAACTTTTTTATATAATAAATATAATTTTCTATTCTGAAATCATTTCTTCTCTCATGCCACTGTTTAATTTTTTTCCCCACAGTGGGCAACAGAGTTGGTTTAAAATAAGGCAGTAAGAGACTCCAAAATGATGGGGCACATTTAAGAAATAAGCAGGAGCTTCTATCTAGAAATGCTCTGAATGGAAGAGAACAATTTCTTTGATGAACAGCTTATGTATGGGTTAAAAATAATTAATGTCTGTACTTTTGTAGCTGCCTTAGTTAATTTTCTCCTAAGATGCTCACATGTTACAGATGGATATTACATAAATGAAACTAAAGGAATTGGTGGGGAAAAATTAATGATGAGAAGGTAATTGATCTGTTCTCTTAACTCCCATATCTGAGTAGCTTTTTTAAACCTTATATTAACTATTTACCCCAGAGAGGATTTGAGAATAATAATAATCACAAATAAAAGTATAAGCTAACAAAAATGTGGAATATAAATGTCAAACTCAATTTTAACATAACTATTTTAAATTATGCATCAAATTTCCCCCTGAGTTTTCTTGCCAATCATCATTAGCACAAAATGGAGAGACTTACAGTTCCCTCAGGGAAATCTTGCACTGTATTTGTATACATTTCTTATCTTTGAAAACATCTTGAGGGCATGCTTTAAGTAGCTAATCTCAATTTTAGTATTACTTTTATGATAAAATACATTTAAAAACATTTAGAGGACAGTTTGCAATTGGGGGAGGGAGTGAGGAGTCAAGAACATTAATATCTCTGCTCTTGTCCATTTGCTCTTAGAAGTATGTCATATACATAACTCATGATACCTCAATAAAGAGTTCCCTTTCAGATTCAGAAAATGATCTCAGCACATTTATAAGAAAAGAAGAGAGAGAGAGAGATGGGGGTTGGGAAGAGAGAGTTGAAACAACTTTTGGTTCTCCTATTCTGACTACTCTTTCTCAGTCTCCCTGCTCAATAATTTTCATCTTCCCAAGCTCTTAATCTAGAATGCTCTACACACTTCTTAGATAATTTCTCCCAGTCTCATATCCTAAATCTCCAAATTTATATCATAAGCACTGACCTCTCATTTGAATTCCAGGCTCATTTATCTGAATGCTGGTGTTATTATCTCTGCTTGGATGACTAATAGGCATCTGACATGTAACATTTCCAGATCACAACTCTTGAGTCTTATCATCCAAATCTGGTCATTCTTTTACCAATCTTGAGTATAAGACTTCTCCAATCTTCTAAATTCCTAGTTGTTTTTGGTAAAAATCTTAGAGTCATCCTTGAATATACACTCACTAAAAACCCAATATCCAATATTTCAAGAGATCCTATCATCTCAATCTTCAAAAAACATTGGCACTTTTCATAAAGTTCACTCTAATACCCTGATCCAAATATCATCAACTTCTTCTTGGCTTACCCCAACAGACTCCTAATTAATTTCCCTGTTCCCACTCTTGTCTATTCACAGACAGAGAACTAGCCAGAAATTCTTCCAACATCTTTCTATCTTACTCTGAATAATATATGAAGCCCTCATTACTAAGTCTTGGCCTCTAAGACCCTACACAACTGACTCACTGTCAGCCTTTTGACCTCATCTACCATTTTCTACTTACCCACTTTGTTCCAACTTTACTCTCTCTTTGCTATTCCTCAAACCAGAAAGCAGGATTATCTCTAGGGTTTTGATCTCATTATTTCCATTGCCTGTCATCCTCATCCCTCAGATAATTACCAGCACTGCTCTCTCCTTCTGGCTTCTGCTCTAATGTCAAATTATCAGACAGAAGCCATTTTCACTATCCTATGGGAAACAGCACCCTCCTCACCCCATATATACCATGATATTCTGTTCTCTTATACAGCTTTATTTTTCTTAACATTATATGATGTCATATAACTATTTTATATGTGCTGTCCACCTTGGTTAAATTCTGCAGGGACATAGTACCATTGTCTTCACCCTACTCTCAGCTCCTATAATGGTGCCTAGCACAGAGAAGGAATTTAGTGTATAAATAAAATCTGTTTAATGGATGAACAAATGCACCACTTATAAATCAACAAATACCTTTAGTTTTACAGAAACCCTTCTTATTGTAACATACACTTTTGATCACTAACCTGCCTGTCAATACAGTAAACTGTATTAAAGGCTTATTTAAATCCTGCTAGTTGAAGGGCCTTTCAGCCTCAGTGAGTTGAGAAGTTTAATAGGCAGGCTCATAAACATTCATGATCCTTTCATGGAAGGTTCAGAATCTATCATCCTCATTATAACAGAACACACTGTAGCAGGAACGGGCACTCTGTACTTCAGGTGAAAGCACCTCGACAGCCAACGTCATGACAAGGGTAAAGTCAGCTCTAGAATTCAGTTCTGTGTCCCGTTAGTGGTACCACATCAATGACTCTTGACTGTGTTTTAAATGCCGACATGTGATTATCTTTGTGGAATCAATTCATTCCTGGACCCTCATAGAGTTAATTCAAACAGACTTTAAATATCCCATATTACAAATGTAATCAAGAATGAAAATATAAATATATAAACTTCATACCATATTAAGTACTGTACACTTGTGCCCAGAGTACTAAAACACTAAATTGTATTTCAATCAGAAATCTCAAATGGAATTCCCTTATGGTAAAAGTACAGGTTAGTGTATACAAACACGTGTGGACACAGTATGAATAGTATTATATATTTTTATTCTCTCTCTAATAATGGGGCTCAACTGGTTACTGATAGAAATGATACAAAGAAGCCAGAATTTGTTAAAGGGAAAAAATAATAGCTTTTATAAAGAGGGGAAACAGGTAAAATGAATTGATATAAATAGGATAGATGGACAATCAGTACTGCTTCCAAGTGTCTATCCCTCTTTCTCCTTTCCCTAGTACATTAGTTTCTATTGGGGATCCTTTTGTTTCTGACTCTACTCTGACTCCAGAAATGGTACAAATTAATCAACGGTGAAAGTGATTAGTTTAAGAGTAAAAATGAGACCTAGATCAACTTTTAAAAGTGATTTTTTAAAAGCAATTTTTTTGTGATTTTAAAAAGTGATTTTTTGTGATTTTGGGGATAGTGACAACTAAAGTTTTCATTCTCTCTCAGACGTAAGCACAGGTGCCTATCCTCCCAGCTGAGTAAGAGTGCATGTTGTTCTTTCTCTGCCCCATGGGGAGAGAAGTCAACTTTGGGATAATAATGACCCTTCTTAGGACAGAATGGCAAAGGAAATTGCATTGCTGGTGATGTTATTGACATTATATATGAGTGCAAACAATAAATCTTGTCTAAATCCAGTCACACTTCTGTACTTCTCAGTTACTGATATCAATAAATTCACATTATCATTTAGGCCAGTTCAATATTTTGATTTTAGGTACTTGTAAACAAAAGAATCCTCACAGACACAAGGACAAACATATATTGTTAGGCAATGATGGCAGTAACTTTGTTATGTGAAAATTTTATAGTTTTTTTTTTTAACCAAAGAAAAACTAAAATTAGTGACTCAACAAGTTCACAGAACTAGAGATTAAAAAATATATGTATTCTCAATAATTGGAAACTACCTAGGTTGAATTAAGAGAATAACTCGAAGTATCATTTTGAGTTTCTGAAGGAAAATTACTTACCTGGAAGTGTACTGTGTCTATATTCTATCTTGTGCTGAGGATTCTTCCTGAACAAAAGAAAAAGAAAATCTGGTTTCCCAATTACTAAAAATTAATAAGTCTGTTTAAATTAAACCAGAACACTTGTCAACCTACAAATAAAACTACACTCTGATAAGCCTTTTGTTAAAAAGCATTTTTTGTGTGGCTCTTTAAATACATTTACTGAGTGCCTACTCCCTGACAAGCATATTTCTAGATGCATAGATAGGACAGTGAGGCACACAGGGCTCTTCCCTAGTAACTTATACACTATAGAAAGGCAGGTTGAAACAAATGTATTATATTCCTAAAATATCAATGGTGTCTCATATATTAAAAACACAGTACATGATTACACCAAATTTCTTAAACATGTCAGATAAATGAGTAATGTCTAAAGGGATACTTTTAAGGCATTTTTAAATCCAAAGAGAAAAGCTTTTAAATCATGTTTCTCTTAAAATACCACTAAATTGTGGCCCTCCCTGGTGGCACAGCGGTTGTTAAAGCACAGCACTGAGAATCTAAAGCCGCTTCCTCATGAGTTCGATTCCCGCCTTCCCTGGAGGTGACCACATGGTGTGGCAGACCTCTCCTGACCCGCCCGCTGCTCCCCTCTGCAGTGTACTTCGTCAATCTGCCTGTTCTGTTCCCCACTTTGTGTCTGGTGAAACCTCTCACCGCCCCTGAACCTCTGGCCTGTACCCCGTTCTGTATGCACAAATAAATAAATCTTTAAAAAAAAAAGCAAAACACTAAATTGTTATGAGAAACAGGAATTTCCCCTCTTTTCTCCACAATTTGCATAGAGAAATTCATCTAACATATTCCAAAGTGAAACAGAACTACTGAACATTTACTTTTTATCATATGTACATATGATCTCTGCTATTATTTTAACTGTTAACCAAATGCTTGGAAACATTACATATACAAGTCATTCTCCAGATAATGCAAACCTGTCCAGACAGCAAAAATACAAAGTACTAACTAGTTGATCTTGGTCTACTTAGCAGGTTAGGGGACTGACAAAAGAGAGCTGGGGGACACTGACAATAGATAAGAGCTGAAGTGAATGGTTCACACGAGGGCTCACCAGGAACACACAGAAAGTGCTTTATCTTAGGGCTTAGGAGGCAGTAAGTAATTAATGTCAGCCATTGATTCATCATTCATCACTGGTCCAAGAAATAGCCACAGAGCACTTATTACATGCCAAATACAGAGTCAGTTGTCAGTGACACTTCTTATTGCTAAACTCTCTTCTTTTTTCTAATAATCTTTTCTATAATATAAGCAATGAACAGCCTAAGAGTGCAACCACAGTGAATTAGGTGTAATTCAAGTTTCAAAAAGTAGAGAAAAAGATTCTACTAAAGATCAAGTATAGGAGTACTTAACTCAAATTTGAACTATTGATGGAAAAGAAACTTCAAGATTGAGAAAAATAAACCCAACAACTTAAATGTAATGAAGAACTCCACAAACAAAGTTGTAGTAAGGATTTATGGGATGATCTTTCCCTACTGAACACAATGGTGCAGATTACTGCACCTTAATTCAGTCTTCATTAAAATACAGTTAACACTGGACAGCAGGGGAGGAGGAACAGAAACTGAAAGACATTAACACCAAAGGTATTTTCCATGGATAATCTAAAAAAAAGATTGCCATTTGAGATCTCCAAGTGGGGATCTTAGTTTCTGTTTTGCTTTTATTTACAAAATTCTTTCTCTACATCTATTGATAGGACCTTTTTTGTGCCTTTTGTTGATGTAATGTAATATATAACTGACTTACATATGTTGAATCTTTCATCCTTAGAATAAATCCCTTTTGGTCATAGTACATATTGCTGAATTAGATTTGATAGTGTTTTGTTGAGGATTTCTGAAGCTATGTTCTTCAGATATCCTGTACACAACTTTCCTTTTTAATGATTATTTATCTTGGCATTGGGTGAGCTTATTTCTGGTAACTGTTTAAAATTACTTTTTACTAAGGTAAATACACTGGTAGCTTTTATTTAAAAAAAAAAAAAAATTGGCCCTCCCTGGTGGCACAGCGGGTTAAAGCACTGCACTAAGAACCTAAAGCCACCTCCGCATGAGTTCGATTCCCGCCTGCCCCTGGAGGCGACCACATGGCGAGGCAGACCTCTCCTGACCCGCCCGCTGCTCCCCTCAGCAGTGTACTTCTTCATTCTGCCTGTTCTGCTCCCCACGCTGTCTCTGGTGAATCCTCTCACCCTCCGCATCTCTGGCCTGTACCCCAGTTCTGTACGAATAAATAAATCTTAAAAAAAAAAAAAATTTAAACCTACTAAAAATTGACAATCAGCACCCAGAAATTTTCAACATCTTTCAAGTATGCTTTCATTAATGTCCAATATGATGGATTTTTTTTATTTAATAGGAAAAACAGCATTTTTTGCTCTTTACTATTTCTTAAGAAAATGATTGTTGACTAGAACTTAAAAGAATTACTTGTAATGTAAACAAAAAATTCAAATTCTCATTGGCTGTAGTACAAAGAAAAAACCAGTTTCTAATAATTTCTAGACTACTGAGTTTTATTGAGTTAATGTCAATACTGTCCTGATTTTTCCAAAGTTTATCCTTGGAAATGCAGTTTTGCTATCATTAAACAGTACAGAAAATGCCTATTTCTATTAGTCTGAAAGAATACAATGTGCAGAACTTGTTTTGGAGTTACACCTATAAAGTTAATAATCAAAGAACTTACTGAATCTTTTTACACACACCTAAAGCTAAAAAACATTATAATTTCCTGCCATTAACAAGTTATATTACTTCCCCAGGAAACAATGACAATCTGACAATCACATTAAGCAGAGTCCACTACAATCAGGTTCCTGAGATACTGACAGCTCAGCACCACAAAGTCACTTAGCTCTAGTCGATCAATCATGCAGGTCTGTAGAACAGAGTCTTCCCAAATGCTAAAGAGAAAGATGCCACAATGTCTTTGGCCTATTCTCATCTTGCTTGTTAAACTTTAGATCACCAGCATTACAGTATGAAAGGGCTAAAACTAAATGCAAAGCATGCCGTTTAACAGTTGTATGTTTCAGGGCAAACCCTATGAACCAAGTCTCCAATTCCTCATCTGTAAGCAGGGATAATACTGCCTCCTTCATACAGGGTTGTTTCAACAGTTAAATGAGGAAATGTATATAAACATTTGTAGGCTATTAAGCATTTTACAGGTGTCAGGTTATTTTTATAGAAATAGATATCAGTTTCACATTAAGATAGCTGACAATGTATAAAAACTCACCATGCCAAAAAAAGTAGTTGCCAATTAATACCAAATAGCTGAATTTTGCCTTTTAATACCCACAATTATTATGGTTGAATATTGCCCCAATTGAATTTTATACATTTAAAGAATATTTTCTAATATTTTTCTATGCATAATCCATTTTCAAAAATCACTTATTTCATAAGAAGTCTGTCATTTTCATGTTAGTCTAAGTTACGACTAAATGGCAATTCGATTCAGCTTTTTAGGGATATATGAGCATTTGGATTAACTTTCATGGACAATACTAAATTCCCTCCAGGACTGTTTCCTAATAACAAATGGAAATACTTATACAGAGTTCATTTATAAAATTTTACATCAACCTTTTCACAAATGGCATTTTCTGTAGCTCATCAGGCCTCAAATATTTTCTGATTTTCTTTGTATTGTTGTTAATTATTAACAGTAATCTCTGGGTTCTAAACATAGGGCTACATACCCCCAACTACACTGGGGTTTCCATTAGATATTATATTAAAATACCTATTTCTGAAACATTTAATTTTAGTAATATAGACATACGAATAACACATATCTGACACTATAGAAAGAGGAAATTACAACCTTTAAATGTATCAGAAGCCAGACCAATTTCTTAATTTCCTCCATCTTTACCGCCTTAGTCACCCCCACATCACATCTTGCCTGAAGCACCAGGCAACTTAACTGATTATCCCCCTTCCTTCTCCTGCCCTCCATAAATTTGTTCTCCACATAGCAACCAGAATAAGTCTCTAAAAGTAACTGACATCAGGTTTTCTTATTAAAAATCTGCCAATAGCTTCTCACAAAATTCTCCACCATACCCGACTTCATTTCCCACTGCTTTCCTCCTCACTATTTCCCATGAGTTGTGTGTATTTTTCTAAATGCCCTTACTTGTTTCATCTCAAGGCCTTAACAAATTGAAAGGCATTTTCAACTTTTCTAAGTTTAAAGCAACTATATGTAAGTTTGACTATATTTTTACACTAAGTCAATAGAAAATGAATTCTATATATTCTAAACGCAGTACTTAATTTAACAAACAAGAACAGGAGTAATGAATTACATATAATCCTATCAGACATCAGAGGAAGTAAGTCAGGTGATAGAGACAGCAATCACTGAGTTATTCTGAACATCAAGTGTCTACTGTTCTAATTCAGACAAGTACCAGAAGTTAATCAACATATTAAATTGGGCTAGTCTTCTGTCAGATTGTAAAGTACAGCACAAAAAGAATAAACCAGTGAAATGGACAAGGTACCTAAAATGACATTAACTAGTTCTTTCAAGTTATAATTTCTCCAAATTGAGTTAAACTTACTAGATTTTACAATATCTCAGTCAGAGAAAATGTTAATAAATCCTATAACTCTAGAAAAACATAAAAATTAATAATTAAATACCTTTCTAAATATCTATCACTTCATCATATAGGCAATGTATGAATATATAAAGTATTTCATTTACTGTAGTGTGCATTTAATATGTGATCCACATCTGCTTTTCCATTTTACTCACAGGAAAATGAAGTAAGCATGCCCATACATATAGTATTGTGGTTTTCATATTTGCTTCATGGTAATAAAACTTTTGACCATGGATGATACTAGGAAATGATATTTAATGAGAATCTGTTGGGAATTCTGGGAATTTGAGAATCTGGGACTCTCAGGGTTTGCCCTGAACCATACAACTGTTAAACGGCATGCTTCAAATTTAGCTTTGGCCCTTTTGATCCCCAAATTTATGCCCTTTCATATTGTCATGCTGGTGATCTAAAGTTCACCAAATTGTACATCAATTAAAGATCTTTTACATCAAGAGTCTGATTTCTTAACCCTGAAAATATGTTCCCCCTTAGTAGGCTGGAGTCCCTGGGTACCCCTTGGCACATGGTTATAGAAATTACTTTTAGATTATACAATTTTTTTATTTTCTAAATATAATAACTTCTTGGTGATTTTTGTGGGTTATTTTATGTTCTCTGAGACTTCAATGTTTTTCCCTACAACTGCAGAAAGAAACTAGCATGCTTTTGCTTTCAAGCAAAGTAAATTAGAATATTTTATTCTTTTGAAATATAAGACTAATATCTACTGTAACACTACCTAGTATAGGCCCCCCAAAAATATATAGTTGCAAAGCAAGATTGCCAAACAATAACTGAATCATAATTAACTTCCGTTGAGTTTTAACGATGACACAAAATAAACCTACTATTCATGTTTTTTCTCACAATAATTATAGTTTGATAAGGGTGGATAAAAACATATCTTGCTTCTGCAAGTAGGATTTCTATTATCTCGCTAATATGAAACTTTCACTAATTCAACAAAGTGAATTATCTGAAGTTTTTGTTGTTTTTTTTTTTTAACTTCAAACTATTTACCATTTGGCTAAAAAATCAATCCCTATTAATACTTCATAAAACCCTGACTAACCATGGTGGTGTCAAGTCCTGCCATGGGGAAATGCTAGTCTGAAAGAGTGGGAACTTTGGCAACTTAGGCAACTCACTAAACCTTTCTTAGTTTCCATTTCATTATGTGTAAAACAATAGTTACAGTAAGCAATCATATGTAATATTCTCTGAACTGTGATTAAAATTAATGAGAGGAAAGTAAGCTTAAGATTTTATCTCCAAAATGAACCAGGATACCAAGGAGATTAACAGATGAAAAATGTACACTATATGTATATATAAATACATCTAGATATAGACATGAAAATTTCTATGGGCATATGTAGGTCACAGGTCTTGGAATAATTTCTCTTGATTACTTCCTACTCTGGTCTCTTATGGAGATTGATGACATGAATGTAGTAATATTCTGACATCATTATTTTGCTGTAAGGCATTGTACTTTGTTTCTATTCTTCTCAAGAATCTGAATTTGCTTCTAAAAAGGATGCTGGATATCATGATAAACCAAAAATTTTATTTTAACAACTAGCAAAAAGGGATAAGCTATACAAATTATTTTTATGAGAGAACTGTGGGAACAATGAAAATTTTAGTGCATCTAATATTCCATAGAGGGAAAGCCCTTTCAAGGTAAGCTGACAATCATGGGCAGGTTCCTGCTTTAGAGGTATTTGTCAGATATTGGTATAGATAGAAGGTAATTTTAATGAAGCAGAAGAACTCTATTTGAGAAGAAATAAATATAGAATTTTCCATGGTCTCATAGTAGTGTCAGAACAATTTGGAAACTAAGAAGCCCAATAGAAAGCATTTCCAAAGAAATGTTTGAAAAATTCCAGGGAGTTATGAGAGGCTTAAGGTCTGGATCAAAACTTCAAAATAGTGAAATGAAATCTCCAAATTATGGTGTTTCAGGGACTAAGTCTTACTAGGGGAAGAAGGGATCTGTAACCAACCCATAACTAGCTTCCCCTCAAGAAATGTGTCATAATTGAAGATGGATGGGTGGTAGGTTAATGGACCAGAACCTGCAAAGAGAAGCTTCAAAGCTAGAAAAGTAGAACTGTACCTTTCAATCAAAAGTCTAGAAAAGCCAAGTGAAAGGAACAAGAAAACCTAAAGGTAGACTGAGTTTTATTAAAGTATCAACCCACAATTGCCTATCCAAATCTGATTGAACAGCAATAACTAGTGTCTATCTGCCAAAAAGAGCGGTAGTCTCACTAATGGAAGCTAACATCTAAAGTCCTTACAATTCTTTTCATAAGCAATGCCAGTATTGCAACAAAAGTTATTAGAAAGAAGCAAGAAAATATGACAGTCACAACAGCAACAACAAAAACCAATCCAGGAACATTCATGAGCAAATACAATTTGGATAAAACTAAGACAAATATATTAAAGAATTCAAAGGAACAACTAAATAAATGAAGAGTGCGTGAGAAGATGGATAATTTCACCAAAATTAGATTCTATAGAAGAATCATGGGTATTATAGAATTGAAAAATGAAGTTAAAAACTCTATGTATGGGTTTAACAGTCAACTAGACAGAAAAGAAAGAATTAGTGAACTCTAAATAAAGTTTAAAGACAAATCAATAGCAACTATACAGCATGAACCAAAGAGGAAAGAACATATACAGGAGATATGTGGGATGTGGTAAAATGATTTAATATATTTTCAACAGAAAGGGACAGAAGCAATATCTAACAAGATAACAGCTAAGCAGTATCCTCAAATTAACAAGAAAAAACTCAAACAACAAAAGTTTAATAATTCCAAACCAAGTGAACAATGAAACATATAGCTAAGTACATACATGTTAGTAAAGCTACTCAAAGTAAAACTAATGCCAAAAATCTTAGAAGTAGACAAAGGAAAAAATTACATTGATTTCAAAAAAGCAAAATTTAACTTTAAATATATAAGAATGCAAGAGTCAAAGGAAGAACATCTTTAGAATGACAAAAGGAGGCCCTCCCAGGTGGCACAGCAGGTTAAAGCACAGCACAAAGAAGCTTAAGCCATTTCCACAAGAGTTCGATCCCTGCCTGACCCAGAGGTGACCACATGGTGTGGCAGACCTCTCCTGACCCTCCCACTGCTCCCCTCAGCAGTGTACTTCATTGATCTGCCTGTTCTGCTCCCCACTCTGTCCCTAGTGAAGCCTCTCACTGCCCCTGAGCCTCTGGCCTGTACCCCAGCTCTGTATGCACAAATAAATAAATCTTAAAAAAAAAATGACAAAAGGAAACAGAACTTGCCAAACTAGATTTTTATACCCAATGGAAAGAACCTTAAAAAATAATAAGAAGAAGGATATTTTGGAATCACAAAAGCTGGGAGAATTCTTGTCCAGCAGGTTTTTACTACAAAGAATACCATTAAGAACTTCCTTAAACAAAAAATAAAATTATTCCAGTAAAAAAGGATAAAACTTCACAAAGAAATTAAGGTACCCAAAATGATAAATACATGAGTAAATGTAAAAGCAAGTTAGAGTCTAAAATTTAATAAAATAATAAAAACAATGACTTATAAGCTAACAATTGTAGAAGTAAAAATATGTTGCAATCATAGATTTAAAAAAGGCAGGAGGAAGTAAAATATTTTTAAAAAATGCAAAGGTATATCAGCATTATGACTTATGAACTGAAGTCATCCAGTAAAAAAAATAAGCACAAACTCACAAGATAAATTCTATTCTATGTGATACAAATGGCTGTAAGATGTAAGGAACTCCCACTTTTCTCTTAAAATTGAGTTTCATGTATTGGCAAGAATGGTAGCATACTGGGAGATGAGTGAGGCAGAGATAACATTCTGAGTTGTTTCATGTGCCACTAGTGAGTCTGGTAGAGTATAATGTGATGGCACTGTCAATTTCTAAATTATTTTATTTGTATCTTGAAAATTAGCAATGAGGAACAATTTCAGATATTTATGAGGTCAATAACTACAAGTCAAAATTATCTAAAAGAATACTGTAATCCTACCCATAAGAAAATGAAAACATATTACGTGTGAAAGCTTTAAAACTTAAGTTAAAAAGGCTTGAAATGAAAAGTTGCTTGTAATTTCTCCTGCATAAATAACACAAGCTAAGGAGAAAAGGTAGACAACCAAACATTTCAGGCTTATATACCTGTAACAGGACGCTCCATAGGGACATTCAGGTCGATCATCAGCCTCATCTTGACATGTAGCTTGCACACTTCCATAGTCACTATCACCAGGATGACTGAAGTGTTCAAAATGGATAGGATTCTTCCTATGAGGGTGACATACACTGTTAGAAAAAAAAAATACTAACGGGATGAATTACTTTTTCTAATAGATCTGAAATATACAGTGAGTCAATGGATATATTCAGGTAACCAAGCAATATAAATTTGATTGTTCCAAAATAAAAGCCAATGTGTATGTTTTTTAAAAACAAAGTTCATGATATCTAGTCAGTACAAAATTCTTATGCTAACAAAAAGAATTTCTGGTGGCATATGGTAGGTCCTGCATATTATAGGACAATTTGTAGAAAGTACTTTAAATAGGATTTATGTATGTACAAATAAAATATTATACACACACATATCAGATTTTAAAGACTTTCAATAAAAAATAAAAAATAATAAAAAATAAAAGCACCTATGCAATCTCTGCTAAGATACAAAACAAAACATTATCAGCATTCTAGAAGCCCCCGCATGACCCATCCCGAATCAAACCTATTTTACTACCCAAAGGTAATCACTATCCCATCATCTAAAACAATGTTTCTCAAACATTTTGGTCTCAGGATAAAATTAATAAAGCCCCAGAAAGCTTTTCTTCATGTGGCTATTTAATCTATTAGAAATTCTAAAACAAAGAACACAAAACATTAATTCAAAAGGATACTTAAAACCCTACATTTACTGCAGAACTATTTACAATAGGTAATATATGGAGACAACCCAAATGCCCCAAAATAGATGTATGGATCAGGAAATGGAATACTATCTGGCAATCAAAAAGACAAATTCATGCCATTTATAACAACATGGATGGAGCTAAAAGGGATTAATGCTCAGTGAAATAAGCTAGAAGGGAAAAGAAATATATTGAACTGTTTCACTTATAGGAGGAATATAGGGGGCCCAAGTAAGGGACCTGGAAAAAATAATAATAAACAAAAAACAAAATTAATAGGTAATTATAAGTCAGAGACATTCTTCAGGGAAGTGGGGGAAAGAGGAATCAAAACAGGGGAGGGAAGAACATAAGTGACTATGGTGATGGTCCATGGTAGAAATGGTAGTGGGAATTTTACAAGGGCTACCCCTGAGAGGAGAAAGTAAACATTGTACAAAAATGAACAATGATGTAAAATATATATAAATAAATTTTAAAAAATGAAATTTAAAAATATATTTCCCTTTAAATTATAAGCTATTTATTTATTGTTATTAAACAGTAATATATATTATATATATGATATATACCATCTTAAATATATATGTAATATATACCATCTTAATATAAATAACTTGTATCTCCCAAAACAAATTGATGGAGATATTTCTTTAATGTCTAATTTAACAGAGGTATCCAGATTTTACATTAGACTCTGCATCAAATTGTTAACAATATCACAAACCACACAGTCTATGGAAAATCTTACTGTACACTTGTGAGTGAGAAAATAAGAAAAAAGGCATACAGTATAAAAAGTCTCATAAATATGAAAATGGTTTCAACCTAAAAAGCATTTTGAGCACTCGAAACATAAAAGGTCTCTGGACCATAGTCTGAAGCTATTTCTCTAATACCTAAATAAGACATTAAATATGTAGGTATTTAAGTCTGAGTGATTCATTTGTCAAGTATGGATGCCCCAGTATTTAAATCTGTGTATTAGTCAGCATGTCTGCATATGAAACATTCAATTCCCTACTGTATCTTAAAAGCCTCTAATAAGTAGGATTTGTTACAATGCAGAATGAGAAAGGGCAAAGCAGTAGAAACATGACAAAGTTCCCAATTTTAGGTTCACAGGTTTTATTAAGCTTTTAATAATACTCTTCAACACACATTTACCTGGCTACATGCTGCTGAAATAAATGAATTATACACTGCCTGCAATTTCCCTTACCTGTAGCAGTTTGCACCATACATGCAGGATGTTCTTTTGACCTTGTTTTCTTCAGAACTTTGTGGAACAGAATCAGTTCTTTGTGCATACAAAGTCTCAGGATTTGAGGGATTAGAACTAGACTTAGGATGAGATCCTTGAGACTCATGCAATGACTTGCTTTGGGCACTCAAACAACTCTCAAAACAGTTAACTGCCTCATCTTCTTCATCTTGTCTTCCTTTAGTAATGAATTTATGTTCAGAAACCTTACCAAGTTCCTCTTTTGGAATTTTGTTTCTCCGTGTATCACTTACTGTATTATTCATCTGTGTGTAACTTAATGTGCTTGAAGAAAATGATTGTGGTATTTCCTATAAACAATCAAAGAAAATTAGAAATAAAACATGTTTTTAAAAATATGTAAATTTAAGCATAAAGCTGTGAAACTACAAGATTCATGCAACATGTATCATTTTAAAACCTCTAAAATCCATATTTTAAAGTTGTTAGAAATTTCATTATTTTCTGGGGCCCTCTCTGGTGGCCCAAGGGGTTAAAGTACAGCACTGCAAAGCTATCAACAGTTGCTTCTACACAAGTTCAATCCTCGGCCAGGGAGGTGAACCACATGGCACAGCAGACCTCTCCTGTCTTGCCCACTGCTCCCCTCAGCAGTGTACTTTATCAGTCTGCCTGTTTTGCTCCCCACTCTGTCTCTAGTGAATTTTCTTACAGCCCCTGCACCTCTGACCTCTACCCCAGTTCTGTACACATAAGTAAATCCTTTTTAAAAATACCTTTATTTTCTGTCCCTACTTTAGAGCAATACTAAATAAGTAAATATACATATTTCTCATAAAATAAAGTAGCTTTACCCCTGAAGAATAACATGTATGCAAAAGGAATGGAAACAACAAATGTTGGCAAGAATATGGAGAAAAAGCACTCATCCATTGTTGGTAGGAGTGTAATTTGGTACAATTTCTATGGAAAATAGTATGGAGATACCTTAAAATATAAAAATGGAAATATCATATGCTCTAACAATGGCAATGTATAATTTCAGTATTACCAAATGAATATGAAAACAAAAAAATATTTGTGTATTCTTAAGTTCATAGCAGCAGCATTCATAATAGCCAAGCTGTAGAACCAACCCACAGCCCCAATGATAAACTAGACAATATACAGTTAATAGATTTATATTCAGTTATTTAAAAAAAGATGAAAGAGTGCCCTTTGGTACAAAACAGGTGGATCTTGAAGTGATTATGTTTGTTTGTTTATAAAAGATTTATTTATTTATTCATACAGAACTGGGGTACAGGCCAGAGATGCAGAGGGTGAGAGGATTCACCAGGGACAGAGTGGGGACCAGTACAGGCGGATCCACGAAGTACACTGCTGAGGGGAGCAGCGGGCGGGTCAGGAGAGGTCTGCCATGCCATGTGGATCTCCTCCGGGGCAGGCAGGGATCGAACTCATGCGGAAGTGGCTGAAGCTTCTTAATGCAGTGCTTTAACCCCCTGCACCACCAGGGAGGGCCCGTAGTGCCAGAAAGTAAAAGGCAGATACCAACCAGATGGTTTCCATTATTTGTAGACTATTACATTATTCTTTGGAATAACCAAAGAACACAAACTGACAAAACATAGCAAAATAATTTTTAACTTCTGTGAAAATATATACCGTTTACCAGAGGGAAAAGAAGAGATGGAAGAGGCGACAGGGAAAGAAGGGGATAAGATATTGGGAGAGGGATATTGGTGGAAGGTAAGTGAAGCATGTGTACTTATGGAAGTATGAAAAAAGTGACCCCAGGTTATATAAATATGTAAACGACTGATAAGTTAATAAAATTTAAGGGAAATAAATTTAAAAATCCAGTTATTAGAAAATGAATTTAGAGTTGTATCAAAACCTTACAATCATTCAGTGAAAAAGAAAAAGAAAAATTCAAATGAAATAAGAGAATATATTTGTTTTGATTTGAACATAATCTTTCCACAAAAACCTACTAGACTCTTGAATTTTCTATTCTACAATGTCATACTTAATATATATTATCCTTATAAATTACTGAAATACTTTATTTTTACCCTTTAAATGTAATCATGATTTTTTCCTATAGCTTCTCCCTCACAGAAAAATGTACATGAAGCTCTATTATAACCAACTCAGAAAATAAACATGACTCCTTTGAAGTGGTCTGTTTCCAATTAACTTATTAACCATTAAAGGAATTTTTGGACCAAATTCTCAATCATATTATGATTAAAGAAAGCTTATTATTTATACTATCACCAGTACAAAGAAAAATCTTCCTGATCTTATCAAAGATAACCTCCCAATTATATCTACAGGCTGTGAAGTGGAAGCATTGCGCAAATAAGCCCTAGTCCTCCTGGAAACCATACCTAGGACACGTGGACAGCTCACCAAATACACATAAAAAGTTCACCCCATTTATAGTTGAAGACTCACAGAAAATGGCTGCCACCCCCGGGGTGGGGGAAACTAGTTTTGTTGTTACTTAATATCGAACAGCCAAAATGTCTTAACAAAGTATTACTAGCATGATTTCTTCTGAAGTAATTGTCTTTTTTTTTTTTTTTTTAAGAAACATGATATTTACACTTAAACTGTTATCCAAACTGACTAAATACCTTGCAAATGGAAACTAGGTCTTATCATGGTTCTTGGACCATCTTCAATGATGGTCTAAAGAAAAAGCAATCACTTGGCTATCCCTTAGAGTCGACCCTCAGTTGTATTCATGCACATTTCTTCCCATGCACTTTCCTGCCAAGTTGCTCCTCTGTATCCCAATCCAATCTCTCTCTGAATACCAGACACTAATATACATGGGACTAGATATCTAGATAGGAAGGGAGTAACTTACCCATCTCCTACTAGGTTAACTACCACCAATGTCCTTTTTTCTGTTCATGAAGTAAAAGTAGGTCAGAAAATTCTTCAGCTAAGCATATATCCAATTAAATGCTAGTCTCTTGTTCTGCTGGCATAGCATAACTCCATAAATAATACCCTTAGAGTGCCTCTCTTATAATTTTGGAAAGAGAGAGTAGCTTCTCCCCACAAACATAACATTCCTCCAAATCTTAAAATCTTCCAGCCTCTCAGTAATTTTTGAATAAAGCCTGGGGGTGAATGGTGGGCATTCTTCATCTTCAATCTTTAAATCCTTATAGTATAGTATAGTATAGTATATTAAGGGGGACAAAAGGATGGTGAGCAGACAAGGAAAGATCGTTTCTTATTTTTTCATTGTTACCACTAGATATAAGCCATCATCTCCTACCTATATTTGTTTTTCTTCCCCCCCAAAAAATTTTTTTAAATAGAGACTGGGCAAGTGAGTTTTCAGATGAGTGATAATAAGGAAATCAAAGGCTCTACATGTAGGGGCAGCCTCCTGGACTGAGTTTGACATCTGTCAAAACCAGAGCTAGTCCACCTTTTGCACCAAAGTAACTGTATCCAAGGAAAGAAGTAAAAGTATAAGTATCCAAGTAAAAGCATCTAAAGTAAAAGTATCCAAGTAGAAGTATCTAAAGTATCCAAGTAAAAGTATCCAAAGTAAAGTACCCAAGGAGGGAAGCTGGCCTCAGGAAGAGATCTCTATTCCTAGAGTGGCCACAGCACTGATGAGGACAATGGCATGACTCCATCTGCCTTGGAAATAGAGATTACAAATCAGAGGAAGAGAGACTCTGCCTTTTCTCCTCTTTCCTTTCTCCCAGCCTTCCTAAATTTGGCACTCTCTATCTCTTAAAAAGTATGGGGGAAAATGACAATCAGGATTGCTTTTGAATCTTGGCAACAGAGAGGAGGCTTTTATTAATGTGCAGTAAAAACGGCATTGACCTCAATAACAAATAAAATGAAATCCTGGTTTGCTTGGAGTTTAACATCTTGACCTTCTAGGTTCACTTAATGAGTGATTTACTTCCTTAGGTCCTGTAACCCAATAACCCTATGCAGCTGACTGTAGATGCCATTTAAAAAAAATAATGAAAAAAGTAAAAATGTTCACTAGATCAAGTCTCTCCCCTGACTAACATAGTTCTATAGCTTCCCACTACATTTAAAATCGAAACAAAGGAAGTACCTACTTGAACCTCACTTCATTCCCTTTGGCCCAGCTTATGGGGTTCTAGTAGTACCACAGACTCCCCACTTTCATTCATTACATTATTAGACTGCTGCCATTCTTTGTTCTCAGGTTAAATGTTCCCTCTTCAGACACATTACCTACCTAGCCCAGCTACCCTACGTAAAGTAGGTAGTGACTCCCTCCTCTCCTCTTACCTTTCCACAACACAGCAGGCATGTATTCAGACATTTTAGTACAATGTTATTTTATATTCATTTTTACTGTCTGTCTTTCCCTAGATTTGTTTACCAATATACTTCCAGAGTTAGCATACCTGCCACCATAATAAGTGCTCAGTATATAAAGGTTAATAAACAAAGGAAAGGAAAAAAGTGGCAAGCAAGCAGACTAGGAAAGATCATTCTTACTCCTTCACTGTTACATCCAGGTATAAGCTACCATTGTCTCTCACCTACATTAAAAAACAAGTGGTGGGGGAGAAGGCCAAAGAAAAGAAAATATAAGATATGAAATGTTTAGCATCATTTCAACCCCCTCTACTTCCACATTTTTTTAATTCACAATGAATACATTTAATATGTCAATGTATTCAAAAAGGAAAAGAAATGACAAAGTCACAAATACCAATATAATGGACGAGGGATTCTCACAATACATTTTAAGAGGCTAAAAAAAATGGCAATCTTACGGAATTCCATGAAACATTGCTATTCAGTCGAACCTCTGGCATTAAAGAATTTAAAATTCATGGCTTCAATTATTTATAAATGATCCCCTAAGTCCATTATATGCAGTGATTTGTAAGCTTGCTGCAACATAAACTTGCATTGTGCCAATTACAAAGCTCATGGGCCAGAGCAGGTCACTGAAAGGATTAAGTGAAAGAATAGGAAAGATGGAAGATACTCTGTACTTGGAAGAAGAAAGATAGAGAGCTGAATATTGGATCAACATCCACACGACTTACTTCCTAGATGAAAATGTGAAGAATGAAGTGTGACTCTTCATGAAGTGGAGATTCATGATAGAAAGGTCAGATCCTCTATGCTGTAAAAGTGCACCCAGAGACCTCAGGGATGAAGGTGCCTGAAGTTGGTGGAATTTGCTGCTAGTGTTTGAAGGCAGCCAAACTGTACTGTTAAAGCTATTGAAATAGTCCAATAACTCACCCACCAAGCCTTCCCCCATCCCTCAACCATCTCACATTTTAAAGCAACTCCAGAACAGAATAAAGAATTTAACCAGAATATGAAGTCAACAAGTATCTGTTGGAAAGACTGTCTATACTGATAAGTTACCATAACGTTCTGTAACAATCTCATTATTATGCAGACTCTAGTGACTAAAAAAATCCCAATTTCAAGGCACAGCTTCAATCTTGAGTCAAATTCATATATTTAACTAATAGCTAAACATTTCTTCCTCAACCTCTTCTTGCCTCAAACTCAAACAATGAAATCCTCCCTCTGTATTCTATACATAATTTCAGCTAACAAAATATACTCATTTAATCTAACTGGAAACTAGGAAGTTTATCTTTCACTTGATTTTTTTCTCCTCACTTTCTCCACATCCAAGCAACAGACTGCATATAACAGTCCTGTAGTCTGTCAAATCCAAAATCATTGCAGCATCCTTATACTATTGCCTGGAGTCAGATTTTCTTTGCTTTCTGACTGCAAGTAATGCCCTAACCTCTCCCAACTCCCTGTTGTTGTTGTTTTTTTTTTTTCTCCTGTCCTCTTTGAATAGTTTCTCTAAAGAGCTTCCAAGATTATCCTTTGAGGCTAAAAACATCGCAAGGTCTATTCCACTGGTTCCCTCTCTTGCTTAACTTTGCATCAAGAATTCTAGAAACAGTAATTTCCAACACACCGTTTGCAGCCCCTCTGCTCTTCTGTCTGGGTCCCATTCACATGGGATGACTTCCTGTCACTACCTCTTTTGTACCTGGTTCATTCCTACTACTCTTCTGTTAACACTTAGGTGAGCTCACTTCTGTTAGAAGCCCTTCCATAGGAATCCTACAGCTGGCCTAAGCACTTGTCCTCAAGTCTTCACTTAAAAAAAAAAAATCAATGTACTGTTACATTATCGAATGATTTTGAATCATGTTTCCCACAAGACTATGGATCCTTATCAACTATGTCTTCTTCATCTTTTAATCACAGATTTTAGAACACTATCTTCTATATAACAGAAAGACTACTTAATGGTATTTGAAATGAAAAAGAAAATTGGGTTTTGAATATCAGTTTTGCCATTTCCTATCCTTTGGTCTCCTTGAACACGCTGTTTTCAACTTTCAGTTTCAGGTCCCCTGATCTATAAACTAGTGAGATTATCAAACTATGTTCTAGAATTTTTAACACTTCAATTAAATAAATATATCCAGTACTAGTTCTAACCTAAAGTAAGTGCTCACTAAAAGGTTGTTTTTTCAGTTGGTGCTATTAACAGCATTATCAATGCCTCTATATTACTACTATTAGCTTATTGAAAACTTGTTGAATGATTGAATGAAAAGTGGCTTCAGTAACTGATAAAAGTCAGACTATAAAATGATACTAACCCAAATAGCCAATTAAGAGATGGCCACATAAGAGTTACATCCACCAACTCCCCTGAAGAAATATGAGTAAAACTCCACAGCAGGCAGCTGTACACAGAAAAGTGAGACACCTAATAGCCCATTTATTCACCCCAACAGTTAATACCACAGGAGAAAGCTACATACACAGACAGAGCAGGCAGTGTAACTGGAAATGAGTCTCACTGCCATCTTCCTACACATTCTACACACTCTAAAAGGAATGTCTGCAAGCTTACCTCCAAATTATATAGATATCATTGAATTCTCTCTCACGTTAGCCCTCATTTTCATCTTCACAGTGAGACAGGCTTTCCCTGCTGCCTATTAGAGAGCTATCAAAGATTTGCCACCATTGCTACAAATCAAGCAAGTCCTACCCTCCCCAATTGCTGCTTCGCTGCTATTAAGAACATTTTTATCTTCTCAATATTCTTTTAATCCTCAAGAATGGGTTAATTCTATCTCCAAAATACCTCACATATTTGACTGCTTCTCTTTGGCCCCACTGCTCCCATTTTAGTTCAGACCTTCATTGTCTGTGACCTCTGTGACAGCTTCTTAGGTGGCTCCTAGCTCCATCTTGCATATTACTGCTATACACTGCTGATCACATGACTCTTTCACCCAAATACTTTCCAAAAGTGTCTGAAGCCATAAAATACAGTTCTAATTTCTTTTTCAACTGTCATCCTGATTTGCTTCCCAGCCTATTTCAGTAGTGTCCTTCCCTTTGTCACCCAACTTATCTCCAATCACACACACATTCACATGGGCATGCACAAGACACTCCAGCATAGGTGTATATTCATGAACCAGATTACACTGTACACCCACTGAAAGAACTCCTCCTGCCACCTGCTAACAGGTCAGACATCTTTTCAACACAAATATCAAAAATCTCCTTCAAAAGAGATTAAATAAGTACTTTCTTTGTCTCTCTCCCTTAAGGATGTACAGCTGCTACATCTCATTCATCTCAGTACCCACTATTCTGAAACTAGTCCCACTCCCTGGGCTCTCACTGAAAAGATGGGAACCCACAGAACTCAACCAAAAGCTACAAAGACTTTGAAAACTGTCATCTGCTCTATTTGAAGGGGAAGAATACCTGAACTTTTTGGTATGAAGCCACCTCTATCATTTTTTTTTTCTTCTCTCTTTAAATGCTTCTAATCAATAAGCCTCATTTTCATTAACTATTCTGTGTTCAAGTGCTTACTACAGCCAAACTATTCCAGTGAGCTGGTAAAAAGTGAATGAAGAAATAAAATGTTTATAAATACTGTTTATCAGCTCAGAAGTAATCCTGCAACAGGTAAGTCTATCAGTAGTTGTTTTCTTCAAAGTTACTGAGAAAAAATGTGATTATGTGCTTTCAAGAAAAATGCAATGCCGATAGAATAGAAGATACCAGGATTTCAAACCAGGGGTACCATAATTTGACCAGAGTCAAGACACTTTTTACCTGACTGTATTGATCTAGATTAAGTAGTTTTCTTTCCTACACATGAAGCATTATTAAAAATTAGTTTCAGTAAGCCAAAAGAAATGTTTTAGTTATTATTTTCATGAACACAAATGATAAAAAGCAGTTTTGGCTTTGTTGTATATACCATATAATTAATTCCTATCTCTAACACTTGGCAAAGAAACAATCAGAAAATGAATTTTTTAAAATATCACCTTTGATGAAATGACAGACTCCTCCTGATCAACATCTCTGCATTGTTGCCCTGTGTCTTGCTCTGCTGATGTGCCTTCTGAACTTTCTGATGAAATGAATAGCTTTCTTCTTTGCTGTGCTAGGTTTCCTTGCGTTTTATTTTTGCAGATTCCCCTTTTTCCACTTTCTTGAATGATATTATTACCTTAAACACACACAGTGGAAAATAAAAATAAAAAAAGAAAGTAGAAAATTATTTCCATAGGACTAAATGTATAAATGTTATTATTTTTGTGGAATCAATATCTCCAAATTAGAATTTCTGAATCAAATTTTTATTGTATATGTAAACACTTGAGAGATAGTAGAAAATAACTTTAAAAGGCTATGCCAGTTTATACTTCCACCATTCTGTCAGCATTACATATTATAAGTTACTTAGATTTTGATAAGTTTAATAAGCAAACAGCTATCTAATTGTTTCAATTTACATTTTCCTATTTTGTAATAGATATTTACTATTTGTATTTTTCTTCTGTAGCATATCAATACATAAAATTTTTTCTCTTTTGTTACTAAGTAGACATGTATTAAAAATATTCCTCTACAAATATGGGAGATAATATCTCCCACTATTTTTGTCAGCCTTTTATTTGCCTCTCACCTTGTTTATTGTGCCTTTTCCACACAAATACTTTTTTCATTTTTAATCTAGACTGATCAGTCAATTTTTATCTATGGTTCTAAGGCTCCTTATCATTTAAGAACACCAACCAGAAAGAATAAAAATATTCTCTTTAAATGTTAATAACTTTAATTTTTACATTGAGATTTTTAATTCAATAGACATTTATGAATATGGTATAAAGTGGTTTTCTAATATTATTTTTTTGCACATAGAAAGCTGATTTTCCCAGTATCATTTATAATAGTAATGCATCCTTTCCCTGACAATTTGAACCACTCACATTCTATATATTAAATGTACATTATTTGATCTGTTTCTGGATGTCTCTTTTTTATTGGACTAACTTACCTACTCTTATGCTAGAACTATCAACTACAAAAGTAAGCCTAGATTGTGATATTACAAAGTCCTATAATGAAACACATTATTTGTTATTCAAACTGTTCTTGAGTATATACAGAAAACCTACTAATTCATTTTTATACAATCCTGGCATAGCTCTAACACTAATATCAAACCAAATGTCATAATTGAGAAAAATAATAACCATACTAATCCATATAGATACAAAAGTCATAAATATTGGAAAATCTAATCTAATAGAAAATAAAAATAAGCCATCATGTACCAACATCGTTAATTACATTAAAACGTAAAATTGCAAAACATGTTTTCAAGAAAGTCAACAATTTATTCAAAAAAATTTTAAATATTTAAGGGAATCAAACTTTACCTATACTGGTCATATTAAATGCCAAAACACTAAGTGAATTACCACTAAAATCAGGAATAAGACATAGACCAGTTTTATCAATTTTCATTTAAAAGGTACAGATCTCTCCTATCTGTACCACTGCTCCTGTCAGCAGTGTATTTCAGTAGATTCACCTGTCCTGCTCCCCACTCTGCCTCTGGTGAATCCTCTCACCCACCTACCCCTGCACCTCTGCCTTATATCCCATTTCTTCCATGCATAAATGAATACAAATAAAACTTTAATAATAAAATTGCAAAGTCTAGTTCATGAAATAAAAATGATTAAAAAACCTAAAAAGCAGTAGATCAGAAAAGTAAAAATTACAGTAATTCAACTGTATAGCTATTAAATTCAAGAGGCTCAAAATTGTTAGAACTGGACAATTGTTAGCAGGGTTGCTGGAAATAAACTAAATATATAGGAACACTAGTGCTTTAAGTAAATTTTTAACTAAAGTTCAAAACTCTTAAGTTTAACACTTATAGTCTTGCACTGCATTGTCATACAGAAAATATTTAAAGTAAAAATGTAAAAGTTGACCAAACAGTTTGGATACTGCTTTGGTCTCTACCACCACTTCCCATGACTCCATGTTGGAGGGTTAGAAGGTGGGGAGAAGAGTGCCACAGAGTAGCATGATGTCAGTAAAATCACAAAAGCCCCCTTTTCCCATCTAGCAAGAGGGTGATAATGTAGGAATTGACATATCCTGGGATCTACAAGTTTGAAGGAATATAGAATTGGAAGCTAAGAGAAGGGAGATTCTGATAGATACTTTCACTCCCAGATCATTAAAGGACATAACCCGGCCTGAGAAACATGGTAACATACAAAGACTAGCACGGGAGGCCCAGAAAATAAAATAAACTTGAACTGTACTAGCTGAAAAACAGAAAAAACAGCTTGATCATAGAAAATATTCACATATGTTTAAAGACTAAACCAAGAGTTAAACTAAGAACAGTTCGAGGAGAGAACGCAAGAAAATATTTAAAGAGGAAAAAAACAAAACTACCAGAACAGAGAGAGGGTAAATTTAAGTGACATGGTTCTGACCATGGGCTTTAGAGCCCCACAAAGCAGGTCTCAATTACAGGTCTGCCATTAATTATGTGGCACGCGTAAGTCATTGAACATTAATTAATATTATCTTTCCTAGCCTAAGGACATAGAATCTTCCAAAATATGGTTGGCTCCAGATAATCTAAACAAACACCAATGAACACATACTAAAGCTGCACAAATATAACAGAATAAGATACATCTAAATGTGTCTAAAATGCATCCTGGAAATTGATTTTTAAAAATCTCTAATATTGATCTATTGATCTGGATGATACAGTACTTAAACAAAACAGCAATAATTTTTTTCAAAACTACACAGCAAAAAAAAGTACAATTATTCCAAACTTTAATTAGTTGGATTCATGTACTAAATTTGTAAATCTTTTGTCTTTAAAGGAATTAAGTAAACTGACTTTGCTCTTATAAGTACCCCTCTAAAGTCTAAATTTTTAAGAATACAAAGACCCTTTCCTATTTTGCAGCTTTTGCATTTTAATTACATTAAATCATAATAATTATAATTAAATCATAAATAATTATATTAAATCATAACTAATCATACACTAGTCCAGTGCAAACCATTGTCAAATTACTCTTATTTGTACTTTCAATGTGAAATGTTCAAAATTTACCTGACACTTTATATGGTATATATATCATGTTAAAGTTAATATTACTTATAATTTGAAGCAAAACATATTTTCAACTATTAAATGTAATATAATAGTGGCAGCACAGAGAAGTTACAATACAAAACAAATTGAAAGAAAAGAACCTGTTCACAGGGAGGCAGTTACATTGGCCCAATATTTGGTCAAGACAGTTATTCTTTCTTAGTAGAGAAAACATGCTACTGAGGGAAAGTGCCCCTCTCCATTACCATCTCTCATGTCCTTTCTGCAGGTCATAGATCGCCACATACAATGAAAACTAGTGTATCATAAAGTATATCATAAATGTATAGTAGGAGTGGAAGGGATAGAAACCATTTGACCAAAATAACTCTGAGCAGGAAATCTTAGATTTAGATATGAAAACTCTCCCGATTGAAGCAATTATATATGATGTGCTAAATCATTCTGATCCTACTATAATCCAAAGTAGCATCAAATAAGAAATTCATCTATATTTAGGTATTTGATTAAAAATTTTAGAAAACTGACCATTATGTTGAATACAAAAGGGATTTTGTTAAATATATCACTGTGATGTAAATTTATAAAAATAATGTCAGGGTAAGCAGGGTAAACATAATGTTCAGGGTAAGGGAATAGTAGTAATACCAAACTACTATAAATTCTGGATAAAATATAAAAAAGTAACTACTTGAAGGCACTAGACAGTGACCAACAAGACTAAACTGAAAAAGAATCTAACCTTGAAAAATTAACTACAACTTATAACGTCTGTGGATTTGTGAGTTTACTGGTAGTTTTCTGCAAAGAAAATAATTTTACAATTTCATTAAGGATAATGATACTCTCGCAGTCTCAGTAGCTTAACTGGCCAGAAGACAGAGTATGAGGCTTGCAGAGCTACTTAGGGAAAAGAATACCATGAGAGAAAGAAGACTTACAGGGTCAAATAACCAAAATCTACCATAAAATACCCCCCAATTATTTGCTGCCTGATAAACCACATATGCATGGTGAAAAATTCAGGAAGCCAAAGAAAAAACAGCAGCTGTAAGCTATAGAGGAAACTGTTTAGGGTACAATTTAATTGTGTGTTAGAAGAAAATCACATGTCTGTCTAGTGGACAAAATTATTTGTTAGAAAAATAGTATTTATTTATAGGAACAGAAAACTTTTAAAAATCTCTATAATATATCATTCATAACTATCCAAGGTCCAATAATAAATCACTAAATATGAGAAAAAGGAAAATGAGACCCATATTAAAAAAAAAAAAAGCAGTTAACAGAAACTAAACCTGAGATAACTGGAAGGCTGCAAATAAAACACTAACTACACAAGACAACTAAGCAAACATTTTAATAGTCTTGAATGAGTAGGAATATACAATAGATGACATAAATCATTGTGATATCATTGTGTGTGCTAGGACAGAGATCACTTCTTTGTATCCCTCAGCCCATTAAGACTGTATGCTGGTCACTTTTAAAAAATTTAATCAAATGAATTTAGAAAGCTCTTATCTGGCTGCCCTTTTATCTTAGACATGACACCAACTGGCATGTTTGCAAATTTACATTAACATGGCAAGTCTAGCAATAAGATAAATGACACTTGTTAACAGGATGGTGTTTGACAAATGGCATAAAAATAGTGTATGCTTTAAATGAGACTTCATGTAAACATCTAAAAGAGAAATTAAGTTCTCTATTTTACAACTACTGCACTACCTTCAATTATTCAGAAAAACTTTCAATGTTTGTTTAATGTTTTCTTGAAATAAAACCCACCTTCACTAATGACTGATGCTGGAAGATTCTGATCACTCAGATTTTCTGTTAACATCCATGCTGGAAGGATTCTTTTCCTCTGGCCAGGGTTTGGCTGTTGTTTACTAAAATTTGTACATTCACCTAGGAAAGACTAAAAAAGTACTTACATATTAATTACTAAGACTTATCATGCAGCCTTAATGAAATTGCAAAATTGTTACTTTGCAAAAACCAGTAAATATCTACAATTGCTGACTGAGCTAAATTTTTCTAAGAGAAATTTATTATCTTAATTGTTAGTTGAATTGATGGGCTAGTGTGATAGTCTCTAAAGCTGGCTTAAAAATCACAATGCTAAAAATATTATCATTATCATCATATGCAGAATTTCAGGTTTCCTTTTCCCACAAAACAAGGAATAGCGTATAAATGAATGCGACCTCAAATTTCTCACCACACTATTTGCCATAGCAGTCTGGGCCTCAGCTATTTCTGGGCTTCTTTCCCATTGTGGGGCACTCACTGTCTCATCAGGCAAATTCATCAGGGAAGATGTTGGTATTTCATTCAAAATAACATCTTCATCAAGCATTTGACTGTTTCTATGAAATAAATTAAAAACTTATTTAATAATCATTTAAATTTAAGAAATTTCTGTTCCCTACTAGGTAAATTACAAATGTGATTCTCAAAAGTACATTGAACTGAGTTGTGCTCCTTTTCTAGGACTTACCAAGACCCAAAAAAGCAATTATAGTATACTAGAATAAAATACATACAATAGTACATGTTTTTCACCTCTTGCTCATTATATTATTCATTGTACTGCTCACTGTCATAAAATTCTCTCCATAGGTAATTTTTTACTAATACTTATCTAGAATAAATGTAACAATAAAAAATACAATTCCAGAACAAAATTTTACTTAGCATTCAGTTCTAATCAAGAACAAAGTATTCTATTACACCTTTATTTAAATATAAACACTGTTAAACTGTGTATTTTTAATGTGTTGGGTTTTTTTTAAGATTTATTTATTTATGCATACAGAACTGGAGGACTGGCCAGAGGTGCAGGAGCGGTGAGAAGACTCACCAGAGGCAGAGCAGGAAGCAGAACAGGCATATGGACAAAGTATACTGCTGAGGGGAGCAGCAGGCGGGTCAGAAGAGTTCTGCCACGCCATGTAGATCAGGGACCTGGCCCAGGATCGAACTCGCACTGAACCAGCTACACCAAGCTTCTCAGTGCTGTGCCTTAGCCCGTTGCTCCACCAGGGATGGCCAACTTATGTATTTTTTAACTGATGTATGTTTAACTTATCTTCAAATACTTCTATAAGCATCTTCACATGATTTATAATGCACTATTTCCAGAATTTTTGAAATAAAATTAAAAGCTTGGAAATATATCTAATTCTAGTAAAGACAACTGTTTTCTAGAAATACATACATAAGCACACAACCTGTAATTCTTGTCACCAATGAAGTTTAATTTTAGCTTAATTTCCACTGAAGCATTTGTGGATAGCTGGAGAATTAAATAAAAATACCTATTACTTAATCACTTTTTATCAGGCAATCTTACCTTAAAGTACATTCCATTTGTGTTTCAGAGTGTGTAGAAAAAACACAGAATATGTATTTGTTGGCTAACAAAGAAAACCTATCCCCAGGATTCAACCAGTGCCATAAATTTGTCTTCAATGGTAAGAGCTGGCTCTTCTCGGAAGACTGATAAAAACATGGATTTGTGTGTATCTAGAAAATATAAAAAGAATATAGTGACTCTGTAGTTCAAATTTATGACAGAAATGTAACTAAATATAAACTAATTCCAATTTCAATAGCAAAACAATTTAAAAATAATTCATTACATGACTCAAAAACGTAATAAATCTGGTATCTATAAATGTCATACTATACCCAAAAAAAGGAAAAAGCTCTACTTCCCATTTCCTCTAGGAATAACAGGGAAAAGCAGTTATTAATTTACTGGTTACAAGATACTTCTGTACATTGGAAAGAGAAACACAAAAAATAATTCTCAGTATGGAAACTGTACCCCAACTTTCATTAGTTTAAAATGTGTTAATCCTCTGGAATTGGCTTGCTTCTTTTCCACTTATTTTGACCAAATAATTTCTCTTATTCAAAAATGAGAAACTACAGACCAGGAGATTTTGATCAAATCTTTCAAGCAAACAACACAGCTTCTTAGCTCTTCACAGAGAGATCTTATTTTGTTTGAAACTACCATATGAGATCATTATTGATATTCAAATTTCTAGTACTAAATATAATTCAACTTCAATATCCACTGTTTTATGTTTGCCACAGACTCCCTCCATGTTAGCAAAAATAATGATAGTCATCTCTTTAACTAACACCTATAGAAAGGCACCTTAAGAAGCCCAATTTGATCCATTTTGAAAGGTCAACTGCCTTTTTGTCATCATTATCACTCAATTTTTAAAATAAATATACTTTAGCACATAAAAAAGCTAACTACACTAAAACAGATCTGTGGGTTTTTAATGGAATCTCACATAGATCAACTCCCCCCACCACACACCCACCCAATCTACTTCATAGTTTCAATCCTGTTTCTACAGACATCAAAAGCCTCTCCTGTAAAGCTAAATTGTCCAAACAGTATGCTTAACGAAGGGGTGCTGAACTTGAGTACATGACACACTTGGAAATCTTTCCCTTGGTTTTAAGTCTCTGTCTTTTAAGTGAACCTCCTAGTCCTTGAGTAGATCAGGGTCACCAGAGTCAGGAATGCTGCAAATCAGGAATACAGTTTCTGCCTGATTTCTAAATATTCTGGAAATGAAGTTGAATTATTGCAGATGTAGGTAATTCCATGAATCTTTTTAAGATTCAGATGACTCCTTAAGCAACATTAAATAATGACCTAGACTTAAATTTATAAAGATTAAGATGCTTAATAAAAAAGCATAAAATTTAAGAATAGGAAAGGCAAAATACATCAGGAAACTAATCACATGTCTTTAAAAAGGCATCAAAACCCCAAAATTAAAGAAACATTCAGTTCAGTATTTTTTTCCTCAGCTGAAAGTAATTAACATTGACATTTTAGATGGTTAAATATTAGACATTTAGCAAATCCTAAATCCACTAAAAAGTGGACTAACTATATGATTTGTGATCACCTTTGTCTTTTCCTAACTTTGTTCATACAAGGTATTCAAGATTCTAAGAGGAAAAAATGGTATTAGAAGAAATTTAACATCTGATCCTATTATTTACATCTAAAGAGATAATACTTTCAATTTTTTTAAATCTTACAAGCTATGTATTTCCCAGCTAAAAAGCTGCACATACATTAAGTACAAAAGGAAGATTTTAAAGTAATCGGTAGCAATATTAATAAACAAAACAGAAGACATACACACAAAAAACTGGAACAAAAACAGCTATATAAATGCACATAAAACAAAACTTAAAAAACAACAGAATATTACAAATACATTTTACCTATGTATATGTCAATATAGCCCAAACTGACAATAATCTTAAAGGATATATGCCAAACTGGAAAAAAATACATATTTATATGGTATGTATGTATGTGCCTGTGGGTACCCAGCTTGTTCAAAAGTATTTAAATATGGAAAGAAGCCTGAATAAAACCTATATTTTAAAAATATAAGCAATAATTAAGTCTTTCCAGGGGCCTCCCTAGTGGCACAAGGCGTTAAGTTGCAGCACTAAGAAGCAATCTATAGCCACTTCTGTACCAGCTGGATCCCTGTCCAGGGAGCTAATCCACATGGGCTCAGCAGACCTCTTCTGTGTCCCCTACTGCTCCCCTCAGCTATGGATATCAATAGATCTGCCTGTTCTGCTCCCCACTCTGTCTCTGATGAATCCTCTCAACCCCCTGCACCTCTGGCCTGTACCCAGCTCTTGTATGCATAAGTACATCTTTAAAAAAAAATCTTTCCAATCTCTCCTAAAAATAAATTTAAAGATTCTTCTGAATATTCAAACTTCTGCCAATATCAGGAAAAGATGGAAGGTACTTAAATGAGGTTAGTTTAACTTTGATTCTAAAAATTGTCAGGGATAGTTAAAATACCAACTAACTCAAATCCACAGTGAACAATAGATAAGGTTACCTAAACACAGGTTTACTATTGGTGTGCCTTGTAACATATTTGTAATATTACAAAAGCTAATTTCAATAGATTACTCTGTAATTTTAGAAGTCGTACAAGAATGCACTATCCCTAAAAAATGGCACTAAAACAGAAATCAATTTTCTATAGCTTTCACTTGGAGCTATTAAATATTTTTAAAAAGGTTAATGTATACCCCCAAAAAAGGTTCCTCTTATTTCTAGTTTCTTCTTTGTAAAAAGCACTTTGTTTTCCTCCACAAAATGACGTGTGGAAAAGCTATTGTAGTATCTTACAGTTATTTCCACTTTCATGGGAAGGAAGGCAGTTACAAATCAGAAATTTTATTTTTGATCAAAAAACACAACCACCCAAAGATATATCTTTTGACAATAATTGCCAAAAAAGAAAAATCTTTTGTAATTTATATGTAGTTATAAAACTACTTCCTGAATCATCTAAAATCCAAAGATATTTTATTATAATGAAATAAAAAGCATTAAACTCGCCCTGAGGACACAACCAAACCACTGGTGATAGACTCATTTACAGAGAACAAGGACAGTTAACCCTGATAATGCATTTTCTCCCTGCTGATATCACAAAAAGGCCAACATCATCACATCATGAGCTAACATTATCTCCTCATGCACTATCTCCAAGTACTGCTGAGAGATGGAATCTTTTTAAAGTGAAATATTAGAGAGAAAAAACAAATTAATACCATTAAGTGTCCAGATTAGAGGGCCTCCCTGGTAGTACAAGGGGTTAAATCTCAGCACTATGAAGCAATCCACAGCCACTGTAGTCTGGGTTCAATACCTGGCCAGGTAGCTGGCCCACATGGTACAGCAGACCTCTCCTGCTTCCAGATGCTCTCCTTAGCAGTCTATTTCTGTCAGTCAGTCTGTTCTGCTTCCCACTTTGTCTCTGGTGAATCCTCTCACCCACCTCCATACCTCTAGCCTATATCCAGTTCTTGAGTGCATAAAAAAATAAAAGGGTCCAAATTAGAAATTGCCCTAATTTCATCCTCTATGATTGTCAAAGGCACTTTTAATTTGAGAATATGCTTGGATTTCCAAGTTGAAAGAAAAGCAAAAAACATTTAATGGCTTAAACATAATTTGGGAAAGTACACAGATTGCAGAAGGGACTATTATATTAATTATGTTAAAACGCTTGATTGAAAGCATTTGCTATTTATATTGGATTTCATTTCTTTGTCAATTGTGTGTATTAAAAAGCTTCTCTCTGGGCCCTCCCTGGTGGCGCAGCGGGTTAAAGCACAGCACTTAGAAGCTTAAGCCACTTCAGCATGAGTTTAAGCCACTTCAGCATGAGTTCGATCCCAGCCTGCCCCGGAGGTGACCACATGGCGTGGCAGACCTCTCCTGTCCCGCCTGCTGCTCCCCTCAGCAGTGTATTTCAGTACATCTGCCTGTTCTGCTCCCAGCTCTGTCTCTGGTGAATCCTTTCACCCTCTACATCTCTGGCCTGTTCCCCAGTTCTGTATGAATAAATAAATAAATCTTTAAAAAAAAAAAAAAGCTTCTCTCTATTGCATTTTCCATTTTTATTTTAATGACTTTTGATAAGAAAATGTTCTTAATCTTCAAGTAATTGGCTTTTTTATATCTTTCTTTTACAGTTTCTGCTTTTTTTTTTTTTAAGATTTATTTATTTATGCATACAGAACTGGGTACAGGCCTGAGGTGAGAGGCTTCACCAGAGACAGAGTGAACAAAACAGGCAGATGGAAGAAGTATACTGCTAAAGGGAGTAGTGGGAGGGTGAGGAGAGGTCTGCTGCACCATGTGGATCACCCCCAGGGCAGGGATTGAACTCATGCTGAAGTGGCTTTAACTTCTTAGTGCTGTGCTTTAACTGACTGCACCACCAGGCTGGGCCCATAAGATCTTATTTTTAATATTCAGTTATGAATAAATAGATCATAATGTAAGCATGATCTGATAGTCATCTTTCATTAAAAGTCTAATTATATAAGAATTGCTCTATGGAAAAATAGGCAGTTTAAATATCTCCTAATTATCTTCTGGCAATAAGAAGGATATATTCTGTCATTAATTTCTATTTCCATGGTCTTAGAAAATAAGCTTCTCTAATTAAGAACTGGAAAAAAGTGAGAAACAAAATGTTAAAATAAAGCATGAATAACATATTTACCGGTTTAATTCTAAGCTGACCACCCACCACCTCAAGAATCGCATGTCTTCTGGACACTCTTTTGTCTGTAATCTGCAAAAAAAAAAAAAATTAAAAATTTCTCTAAACAACAAACAAGCAAAATACCCATAGCAGTGTTTCTAAAATTAGTAGGCAAGATATGAAATATATTGTTCATTCAACAACTGACCACAGAACATGCAATCTCTGGCCTGGAGTCAGAGGCACCACCACTGTACCACAAGGTCACAACAACTATATTGAATTGACTATCCTCTTTGGACAGATAGGAAACAACCCAGACATTAAGGGACTGCCCCAAATCACAGATAAATGGTAGAACAGAGACCCAAAGCTGGAAACTAAAGATCCTAAGGCCTAACACTTAGCGGGGGTTCTGATAAATAAAATGCATAAAATGAGGAAGAAATCTTTATAATAAATTCTTAGTAGAAAACATTTCAAATGCAGGAAATACATAGTATGCTATAATGCAAAGGATTTGAAAAGCAGTATGTGGTAAATATAAAATGTGTGACTACAGGCTTGTGACTACAAACAGACCCAGGTCAGGGAGACCTGCATTGAACACTAGGGCCACCAGCAGTAATAAAGGGAACAGGAGGGTGGGAGGAGATGCAATGAAAAACAAATACTGACAGTGAAAAAGAGATTATCACCTTTTTTTATACACTTGCTTCCTATTTTAGCTGTTTTCTACTTATGCTCACTATCATATCCACACACCAAAGTTTAGACACTGTTTGCACTTTTACTGCTGAAAATGCCTGTCAGGACAATTCTGCATGGCTGTAAATACAATAGTAAGATTACCTATGCAATCTGAGGTTGATACATAATGAAAATATTTTAAGCACCAACTCCACCCTATACTACAATTATGTGGTCCATCTCTTGGTAGCTATCATTTCAACTCAGATACTTATTAGCCACATCAGGACCAAAATCATCTGTAAAAGCAGATGACAGTAATGCCCAAATTCAATTAAACCCATTAGTTCTGCAAAAATGTAACACTTCCAGGAATCAGTACTCATTTTTTTAACCATAGTAGTTCCACACTTTAGATTGTGGCTATATAAAAATAATAACATCAAGTGCCACAGCAGAATGAATTCCACATATGTGAATTTTCCACATAGTCAGAATATTTTAGAAAATCAAGTTAAAGGTAATTCATCTAAAAAACATTTAATATTAGCCACAATGGCTATATCAGAAAAGTACATATAAATTAATAATCAATACTGTCAGATAAGAGAAGACAGAAATTTGGAGATTCCTATATTCTGTCCCTAATACGCCTTTCTGGGTCAAACAAAACAGCAGTTATCTTATAACTTACTCCAGCATTTGCATAGATTGTATTATTTTGCATAAGTTTCACATAAGCATTGAGACTCAAAAAGACACTGTCAAAGCTATTATTCATATTTTGCACACTTGGAAATTCCAAGTCCAAAGTATTTAGGTAAATGTATAGGTCACTTTTAGAATAGGTAGTACTCCAAATCAATAAATAAAAATAAACATAGCAAGAAAATATTCATAGATGACTCTACAACTAAATGTAATCACTCTGAAATAGCTTCAAGAAATGCAAATTATCCTGTGGCTAGGAATAAAAGGTATCTCTATTTCTAACAGGCACTAAAATCTCCTTGTTAGTTTTAATAATATAAATCAATTTTCTAAACCAGAACAATAATCTGCAAATATAAAACCAGGACACATTAATGATGATTCCTGTAATAGCCCAGCTTGGGTTTTTTTCTTTTTTAAACTTGTTTTTGCAGGAGGCAATAATGTGCTTTTTCTCCTGTCAGTCTTTCTTTGAAATAGGTTGCGCTTATGCTAGCAAAAAAAGAAAAAAGTTGAATAATTTACTGGATTGAGATAATGTGTATAAAGTGACCTCTAGTGGACACATGAATGTACAACAGTACAATATCATTGCAAGCTGCAGGTCTCTGTAAGAGAACCAAAAAAGTTTTTTAAAGGGCCTTTGAAATTAACATCATTCAGGTATTTAGTTGTTCCTTTAAAAAAAAACCTCTAAATAATGAATAGATTACAAAATAATAATTTTTTTCTTCAATGGAAAGTATAAAACTTTAACAGATTATCATTAAAGATTAATTTCATGGTGGTAGAAAATGGAAGAACATGGAATTGGGGGTAGATCACAAATTGATTATCCTCAAGAGCATATGACCTCCTTTATTTAACAGCTGACCGTTTTCTTTGTACAGAGTAAATATTCATACATTTGATTTAAATATAACAGTGATGATTTATCAAATCAAGGTCCTGTTTCATGCCTATCATGTATCATCTTTTTAGTCACCACAAAATCTATGTAAAAGACACTACTATATTTATTTATAGATGAGAAATGGGAGGACAAAGAGGTTATGTAACTATTTACACAGCCTATAAACAGCAGGACTGGGACTATGATTGGAACCTAAGCAATCTGAGTCAAAAGACACCTTTGCTCTTCACACATTAAGAGGTATGAGTGGCAGGATGATTGGTATTGGACTGCAAGTGAAAAGAGAAACGCTATAGAAAAACAAAGAACCCAAGAATATACTGGCTAGAGGCTAGTGAGAATAGTAAAAATGGTATAACATACTTCAAAAAATACTAAAGGCTTACCAAAGTATCTTTATTGGACTACCAGGAGTCATGAGGTTTAAATGAAAACTTCACAAAATCAGACATTCACATTTTAGACATAATAATAGTTAAAAAATTAAGGAATTTCAGCTTCCTAGAGAATAATTGTCATCACCTAAATTCTAACCATACCTCATATCCTCCAAAAACTAAACAAATAGAGCAAAGAAAATACCTACATCCTGTATCTAAAGTGCAACTAAGAGAAAAAGCATACCACAAACTTGGCTACATGTAAGAAGGAAAAGAAACACCAAATGTAGCTCAAGCTTCAGGGCATAAGTTGGAAAAAGAGTCAGGTGGCTGCTGCCAATGTAATAACCATAAAGGATCAGTTGATGTTAACTTTCAGGTGAAAACTTAATGGGAAACAGACCTACTAAACTGTTTCTTGGAGGAAAGGACTTCTCTTTTCTCTCCTCCATATGACCGTAGTATATTTCATCAACTATTCTCTGAATTTATTATTAGTCACAAAATAAGAAAAACTGTACACTTAATTCATCATGAATGTTACTACTTAAGCTTAAGCAGATAGTAGCACTGCCTCTTTACTATATTTAAATTGACTTCAAAACTATGATGGCCTTTTTACACCTACGTTCATGTCACCATTTTATGAGTGCTGGAAGAGTGAAAGACTGAATAGGAAAGAAAAGATCATGTGTTGAAAATCCACTATGTGCCAAGCATTTTACTATTATTGAGTGTGGGCAAAACCCAAGCATGTCCCCTTCCAGGGGTCAAAGAGGAGGTAGCTAGGAAGAAACCTGTGTTGGACTAATTAGGGCTGCAAGTAGGATTGCTCAAGGAATAGGAAGAGTACAGAGTTGTCAGCTCTGAGTGGTAACTTTGTGCAAATTTTGTGAGACACTTACAGCTTTCTTAGAAGTGGTGAACTGATGCCTGGTGAGGAGTCCAGAGCAGGGCTCCTAGCTAACTCATCCCCACAAAGGGCCTCTTCTCTTTTTATTTAAAGGAGCCTGTTCAATTACACCTGCATTTAATTCTCACTAAATAACCTTTACTATCCTACTTTTTAGCAGAAAATAGATCATAAAGGAATATATTGTGTAACCTCAGCCAGCTATCAAATGAACAAGGTAAATTTGAAATCAGAAAATCTTCATTTAAGAGCATAATCACCTTTAACTAAAGAAAAACATAAATCAAATCATTGAAAGGCACTCTGTTGCTTGAGAAGTTGACCTGTAAACCTTTTTGTCAGTATGTTTTCATTCAGATAGTTGTAGATAGATGAAAAATTTAATAAAGATACTTTGTACTATTTACCCTGCTTCCCCCAGTCATAACATTTTGCTACACTAGTATAGTATAACAATCAGATATTGATGTTGAGACAGTTGATACACAAAACATTTCCGTTCCCACAAAAATCCCTCATGTTGCTCTTTTGTAGACCTACTGCTCCCTTTCCCTTTTTTAATCCCAACTTCTAACTATGTTCCCCATTTTTATAATTTTGTCATTTCAATAAATGTTGTATACATGTAATGACATTTAAATAATCTGCAAAAATGACTATTTTCACTCAGGATAATTCCCTGATGAGTCATCATTGCAAAACTTTGTAGTTGCTGCAGATCATGAAACAATTATAAACTACAGGACAGCAGACTTGGTAATGACTCACACTAAGCCCAAAGGCATAAAAAAAAAAAAATTAAACTCTACTGAGCTTTGTTCTCCAAAAATATTCTGTATTTTTGTAAAAAAAAAAAACAGTTTTGTCAAACTGGTTCAGTCTCAAGACTGTATCCCACTCTAAAATTATAAACCTTTGTGCTTGTGTGGCTACAGAGGTTTGTGAAACTTGTCTCAGAAAAATAAGGCTGGTTAAATAAGGGAGTTCAAAACTCCTCATTAATATTTATTTCAGATTGATATAAATTTACAATGAATTTCTAAGTTTTCCAACTTGGAATTACATCTTTGCTCGCTTACATTAAAAAACAAATAAACGAACTGTTATAAAATATAAAAAAAAAAAACTAAACGGGCCCTCCCTGGTGGTGCAGTGGGTTAAATCACAGCACTGAGAAGCTAAAGTCACTTCAGCATGAGTTTGATCCCCACCCCAGGGGTGGCCCACATGTCTTGGCAGGCCTCTCCTGACCTGCTGGTTGCTCCCCTCAGCAGTGTACTTCATCTGTTGGCCTGTTCTGCTCCCTACTCTGTCTCTAGTGAATCCTCTTATAGCCTCTGCACCTCTGGCCCTTCTACCCCAGCTCCGTATGCATACATGCATGCATACATATATAACACAAGCCTTCCCTGGTGGTGCAGCAGGTGAAATCACAGCATTAAGATGCTAAAGCCACTTCAGCCTGAGTTCAATCCCCACTCCTGGAGGTGACCCACATGGTGCTGCAGACCTCTCCTCACCCACTGGCTGCTCCCCTCAGCAGTGTACTTTGTCAGTCAGCCTGCTCTGCTTCGCACTCTGTCTCTGGTGAAGCCTCTCACCACCCCTCACCTCTGGCCTATATCCCAGTTCTGTATGCATAAATAAATAAATCTTTAAAACAAACAAACAAAAACTTCACTAAAATTGCTGTTGTCTAAAACAGATGCCCTTATGTTGAGTTTAACCACTGCAGAAAAGAAACATGCATCTGTGAGCTCTAAAATCTTAAACACCTAAAAGCTTAAAATCTCAAAAACAAGATTATTTACTTTTTCTTCAGTTGTTTCCTTCAACACATTTTAGATATCATTCATAACCAGACCTATTATCCGCTAAACTTGGCAACGGAATCTCATCACTGAATGATCACTTGAAAAGGTGACATCCTCACCACATAACAAAGTTTCTACTCCTTAGCATTTTCAAAAACAGAATTCAATAGGCTCATCTCACAACAGTCACAATAGCAAGTCCATAACACAAAGATCAAACAAATAATGAGTCTGCAACCTACTGTCATGTATATAAAACACAGGCCTAACAAATTCATCCATCTTTTTGCCAGATCCACTGTACTCAGTCTTAGTAAGGGAGCTTGTTAAGCAAATCAAAATTAATTAGTCACCAGACATTTCTAAATGAAGTAAATACTCCGTTGGGTTTCTATATTGGATATTAAGAGAAAGGAACCCTACAAGGCAGTTCTTTCAAATGTTCATTGGGTTAATAAAGTGTGAAGTAACAGGATGTTATTTAAACATGTAAGTGATTACTTGCCCAATTGAAAAAAAAAAAAAAGAACTAACATTCTCACTATTCTTACTACGTGTGTATATATAAACACATGCCCCACCCACCTCCCAGGGCTGACTTCCCTATCTCTTGAACCTTGAACCTTGAACTACCACTCATTTCCCTGCCTGGAAAAGATACCTAAGCCTATAGTAGTGACTCCACTGAGACACTAATTAGCCTGGATAACATTCCATCCATAAGATACTACCTCACAGACAAGTTTGTGTGGACAGTCCATGAGATAACTTCTAGAGGGTAGAGGCCCAGGTCTCGTTCACCTTTGTACACCACCCAGTGCCAAGGTCTGCAAAAGGTGCCACACAAAGTAGCCACCAGATAAGAAATGCCAAGTGTTATGAGAACAATATGTACTGAGAAAGAGCGCTACAGAATGCCAGAAAGCAGGCCAAATTTGTTACTTCTAGACATACAGAAGAAGGTGGAGAATTTGTAATTTAGTGGCATTACGTGTTTCATCGCTTTATGTATGCTCTTCAAAAAATGACTCTATGGCTGAATTTTCTCATAACAACAGTGAAGGTAGTACAGCACTCAAATCAAAGGGTTTTGAAAATATTTTAAGAAGTTGATGTAAGTCAAGTCCTTAGACCAATGTCCGGAACACTTGATAAGTGTTTGCAACCGATATTACTTTAAAAGACTATTACAGGCCCTCCCCAGTGGCACAGCGGGTTAAAGTACAGCATTAAGAGGTTAAAGCCACTCAGCATGAGTTCGGTACCCACCCCAGAGGTGATCCACATGGCACAGCAGACCTCTCCTGGCCCACCCCCTGCTCCCCTCAGCCGTGTACTTCAGTAAGTCGGCCTGTTCTGCTTCCCACTCTGTCTCTGGTGAACCTTTTCACTGCCCCTGCACCTCTGGCCTGTACCTTGGTTCAGTATACATAAATAAATAAATCTTTAAAAAAAAAAAAGACTATTACAATAAAAGTGAGACTCACACTGTCCACTAGAAGCCAAAACCTTCAAAGAAATTAGACTGAAAAGATAAAAGCACAAGTCGGCAACTTTTTACTGCCAGGGATGAGATACTACTATAAATCATCTCAGGCGATGAGCCAACTCCTGAACCCTGAGGCAACTATTCTCCCAGTAAACTTAATGGGCACTTTTGCTTTGTTTACATGTTAATATGTACGAATTAGTACGTGAGCCCATACCAAAAGACTGGGTTTGAATCCGCCGCCATATTTTGCTCTCTCCTAGAAAACACTCTAATGATAATACGAGTCAGTGCTGTTTAATTACAGCCTTAGAAACGTTTGTGAGTTGATTAAAGTTGATTGGAAAACGTGCAGCCCCCAAACTTGTAATATGCGGACAGACAGTTCCGGCGTGGTTGGAATCCGGCCAGGACGGGAGTGGGGCCCGCTGAACCAGCCAAGGACCCCGCACACTCTGGCCGACCTGCGCCACACTTACTCCCAGCAGCGGCCCACGGCCGATCACCGTCTCCCCGGGCGCCAGGGCAACCCGGGGACCGCCATCCTGCGACTGCAGCGCGAAACCCCCAGACATGGCGACGAGGATTATGCCTCTTTGCAAAGGGACGGTCCCCGCAGTCGTTTCCACTTTGCATGGACACGCGCGGGGCCTAAACTGGCCCCCAGGAAAAACACGGGAGGCGGAGAGGAAAAGATTTGAGGGGCGTGTGCAGCCGTGGAGCAGCCACGGGGTGGAGTGCAGAGCTCCGCCCCTCCGCCAGGAGAGGTGACTCACTCAGGTTGTCACGAAGCTTCAAAATCAATGATTAAAGGCCCAAGCTTCACCCACCGCCACCCTTTCTCACCGCCCACCCCGTGACAGAACCTGACAGTCTGGGAAACCTGCTTTTCCCTTCGTTACCGGGCCTAAAACACCCGGAAAAACAACGACCAATCCCAGAAGGCAACGCACGCCCCTCTTTACGCCTGTGCACAACTCCGCAATAAAATCATTGAGAGTCAGCAGCAAGGCGGGGCTAGAAGTGGGAGGGTATTTTGAGGAATGATGGGGAAGGTTCTAAAGCCGGAGAATTTAAACTGCTGAAGGAGACGGCGCTGCGGCTTACCCGGTAAGAGGGCCTTAACTTGCAGCCGGCCCCTGGCGGGTCCCGGCGCCGAGGCTGCCTTCACTCTGCGGTCTTTAGCCGTGGTGACAGGTCCGTGCTGACGGTTGTCATTTGTTCATTTTTTTCAGTGCACCAAGTTCCCTGGGCTTTGGCAGCTGCATCCTGCGCGGGGCACGCAAGATGGGCGACTTAGGTGGTACGTGGGATCATTCCTACCAACTTGAAAGATAAGGACAGATTTGGCTGTCCCCAAGAGCCGGGTGGTGTCCCAAGAGCCGGGTGTCTCCCTAAGAAATGGGTGTGTCCCCAGAGTCGAGTGGTGAAAGCCTCACCTTTTGCGCTGTCGCCGATCCTTCCTCTACTTCCTCCTGTTTGATACATGAAGGGAAGATGATCTATAACTTCACTGAAGAGGCAGTTTATCAATCTGGTTTATAAAGGAGAGGGGACAGAAGCGGAGTAATTTTCCAGGTATCCAGGCAAAACGACTTCGAAGATGCTTAGCGGAAGCTTAGGAACTTCCCCCAAGACCCACGAACGACCTGTATATACATAGTCTGATATAAAGTAACTGAGTGTGCTTAAACTTTGCCTTTAAGTTTACATTTGAGATAATTTACTAAACGTCAAGCATTACCAAAAAACAATAATTCAAGATATTCCAACGTAGAAATGAACTCTTTGGATGCTGAGAGTTACAATAGAGTCAAGATAACTATTTTGAAAGGCTGCTTCTGAAATTTACATCGTGGGTCTTGAGAATGAATCATCCCCTCCTTCATTCCCCTCTTGTGATATAGTTATAATGGGAGAAAGCATTTATCCCCTAGTAAGAAGTAGCAAACAAACAGTAATATTCTCTACTATGGAATTCTTTTTAAGAATACAATGGTCTGACTTTGGTTTGTTTTAATGAAGAGGCAGGAGAGACAGCAAAACCTTGCTCTTGATTTATAATCTTGTTTTTATCAGTCTACTTTCTTACTTTCCCAAACCCTTAAGAGGAAGTGGTCTGTTGAACAGACATTAAAATGTTAAGCACCATACCTAGTTTGGATCATGAACAAGCAAGTGAATGGGAGTGACTGTGGTGTTGCAAGTCAAGAAACATACAGGTAAGTAGCACATCCAAAAAGGGGAATTGTCCTTAGCTGAGTTTAAAAGTATTTATGTGTATTTCAAGCATCTCCCCCTGCATTGCCATCCCTGATTATAAAACGAGGTGCAAACTGCTTTTAAGTAAATATGAATTATCTGTGTAAAAATAGCTCTATGCTTTCAACTCATGTCCATAGCCTATTCCTACTGAGCATCTTAGGTAAATTCCCTGAAACTGGACTTTAGTCTTAAAACCACCTGTGCTATAACTAGCTGAAATGTAAACATTGTTTATAATTACTTGATGGCCTCCAGGACTATTGTCCATAGTTCATAATTAAATGTACATGTAGGATAGTGTTCATACACCATTTCTGAAATACTACTCTTATAACTGAACTGAATATTTGAAACTGTGTCATTCTAACTAAACATCCTCTTGTCCATTTCAGACAGTATTTGTATGGAATGTGGGCACCCACCTATCAGTTGCCAGTAAATAAACTATTCTTATATAGAGTATTTAAAGTCCATTAGGGTGGTTAAGTCACAAATTGTAAATGAAGACCTTAACAATAAGGTATCAGTTCCTACAGACAAGTATTTGGAAGTCTAATCGAATTGAATCATACATGTTTTCTGAAATAATCTCAATATTTTTAAAATATGTTCAGGGTTTCTTAATAAAACTTGGAATCAAATGTGGTCTCACAATAGTCAAATCTACTACTAAATTCAATAAATTATAATGAATACTCAGATAGTATTCTTTGGAGATGGAAAGACAAATATAACTCATTTACTAACAATATTTTAAAAGAAGAAGAATATTGAGTATTTTCCATGTACAGTTCAGATATTACAGTTCAGAGGTTAGATAGTTCACATATTAGTCCTGTGCACACTCAGGAAAAAAGCATGGTTAACATTATTTTATACATGACGAAACTTAAGTACAGAAAATTAAAGTTCTTTAAATCATACCCAGAAAACATCTATTTCAGCATAGGACCGAGTCTCATCTAATGAAACTGAGTATGTTTAAACTTTGCCTTTAAGGTTACATTTGAAGATAATTTACTACACACCAAGCTATACTAAAAAACATAATTCAGGAGATTCCAACATAGAAATGAACTCTTTGGATGCTGAGAATGACAACAGAGAGAGTCAAATTAACTACTTTGAACTGCTGCCTCCAGAAGTTTATTGCTACATTTTCAGTCTGCTGGACATTCCAAGTTTGTGCTCAGCTTCAATGACATGCCACTACTGGAATAACATAATAAGCAATACTGACTCCATATGGAAAGGGCCTTACTTGACTATACAATCTATGTGCCCAGAAGTAAAGAATGATGTGAAAAATGGTTGTTCCCTGAGGGTAAGTTTAATCTTCAGCGTCTGCAGTGTCCTTGACAATGCTATTGTAGTAGATTTGATTCAATTCTATCTTTCTTTGGAGAATGTAGACTTAACATACAGAGTGACAGTGTGTCAACTTGAAGATGAGAGCAAGTTGAATTATTGTTCTGAAAACCACTATCTTCTACCCATCCTTTGACATTTTTAAATCCTAAATTCAGGCAATTTTTCTGTCAGTCAGAAAGAGCATGATTACTGCTCACTCCACCTTACCCAAACACAGCCACCCAAGCAGATTTTTGACTCACTGCACATACACATAACCATTTATTAGTGTATGTGTATCTTCGATACTTGACCTACTTCTCAGTCCTGTCAAACAGCTTCTCTAGTCTCAAACTCACTGACCTACCTCCAATTAAATTATTGAATGATGATGGTTTACCTCTTTCAGGAAACAGTACAGAGGAATTACCCGAAGAGTAAACAGAAACATGAATGGCTAAGTGGCAGATTCAGCAACATACATTCTCCTGTAAGCCTACCAAAAATCATGTACCCGATGGATGCAGACACATGGGGGGAGATTCTAGAAGCAGAACTGAAAAGAAAAACAGAGAAAGCACAAACAGATTTTGTAACTTTGAGAGTTGAAAGCTAAAATGGCTCTTAGTTGCGAAACATCTGTACATTTTTATTCAATTTTAAAAATATTTAACATTTAAATGAAAAGTAAATAGAAAATATCATCAAACAAAGCCAAGCTTTGTTTTATTTTGCACTTTAGTAAAAAATATTTTTCTGAGTTTCTAATGTGGAAAAAAATCATGAAATGATGTTTTGCTATACAAATACTATACTAGTACTTCACGTATTTGTGTATATTGCAGTACTTTATGGGTAAGCGTTTCATAAGTATTTTATGCTTAATATATATTTAGAAATTCAGGTAACCATTTGAAGACCCTGATATAGAGATTCATCAAGTAGTAGATATAAATACACTCTAAATAGAATGACTAGCAATATATTTATAGGTACAATAAATTTATATTTCAGTAACTTTAAATTTTCCCATTTAGTGGACTCAGATTGAATTGTCAAACACTGAAGCCATTTTAAAATGTGTTAAACTAGTGGTTTATTTTAAAATTAATCTGTCCGGAGGACTAAAACTTGAAATGAAGATGCTCTTTACTTGCCTATAGACCTAGAATTGTTCTCAGGGGCAAAGTTTTCAGAATACTGCCATCAGAACTGCCATACTATTTTTATTGTAAAACTGACTTTCTGATATTCTTATAGCACCTTCTAGTACACTACTCATAGATAACAAAGTACTTTAAGCTACTTTTTGTATTCTCCAAACTTACAGAATGTTATTTTAAACAACCCTAGTATCTGATTTTGATACAACTTACAGATTTTTTAGATACCTTTCTTTTAGCTTTTGGTCACTTTTACTTAAAAGGAGATAATAAGTACTCAGTATACCAAACTGTTCATTCTGTGTCTGTGGTCAGCACCATAGTAAACTCTTCTCAACACATTAATTAGTATGGGATTTTCTTCTTAAATTGTATTCATAGCACAAAAGGTGAATCTAAGAAAATTGTATTTAACAATTGCAAAAATCAGAAAGGTGCTCCACTCTATACATATTCCCTTTATTAGATCTAAGAGTCACTAGTTGATTGGCTCCTACTATCTTTAAAGAGTTGCAAAGGCTTTAAGTTCAAGCAGTCCAGTCTCCAGGTTTAATTGGCAGTTCCTTTTATAGAAACGATATCCCTCTCACCCACCATTCTTTTCTTGGCAACATTTTTTGTTGTTTTGGCAACTCCTTTTAAAGCTCATTAACTTGAACTGAAACCATTCCTCATTCTACTAATTTTTGATTAAGTGACCCTCTTAAGGTTCTCATATTTGTTTGTACATGTCACTTTCAAAACTGTCATACTTCAATCAGTTGTCCCTTATTTGTTCCCCTTTAGACTGTGAGCTTCTAAATAGCAGGGACATTTATTTATTTTTGTGTTCCCAAAACCCATGGAGATTTGTTATATTATTTCTGTATTATTTATTTTAGTCTTATCCAGAAAGTATATTTAAAATGGTTTTCTGTATTTTCTTGTCAATGGACAAGCTTCAATCAAAGTGCAATATGTAACCCATAATATTAAGTATCTAATACTTAATATTAAAACGGACAAATGAATAATTGTTATGGTCTTCTCAAAAGCTGTAAGAAGGGAAAAAAAAGCTGTAAGAAGAAAAGTGGAAATGTTTTATTGTTTGCATAAACTTGAAAATAAAATTAAGTGAAAACTTACTTATTCTTTTTAATTATTGGGTCAGCCAAATCAGTTTTAAATATTACTTTTGTAAGTTATAATATTAGTTATAGTATTAATCCTTAGTGTTTTTTTTGTACCATTGTGTTAAAATAAGTCTTAAATAATGAGTTCTAAGCTATGATCATATTTTGCTTCAAAAGGAAAGTTTTGGAACTTAATGATAAACTTATTAAGTTCCAGTACTGGCACCAGTACTGTAGATTTATCAGAACCAACCACTAGCCTCTGAGCATGAATGGGTGGAGTTAAATGGAAGGAAGGAGGGCCCTTACTCATAGATAAGATGGCATATTACATGTACACAGTTTTTAAAAGTGGAGAGGTTATTAGGCTAGCGTATTAAAGAACTTTCAGTATTATAAAATATTTATCAGTTCAAGACCTAGTATTTTTTAAGTAAATTTAGAAACTTTTCTTTAGTTGCCTCTAGTTTGTGACCCAGTTTTAGAACATGACCATCAAAAAAACCTACATGAATATAAAACTTCAGACATGAAAATATACACACGCACCTAATTTGAAAACATTATCCTAGCCACTTTAATTTCATCTTTGCTTTGACTTTATATATAATCTCTTCAGAACTTCAAATGCCCTTCACAAGAATAATAACATCAGTAAATAGACTGAGAAGAATAATGCACTAAAGATCAAACATTTTTATTTAAAGTGGAGTTGAAAGGCCAAAACCATCACATGAGTGAAATTAGTAAACAATAAACAAAGTTTGATCGGACATAATAGCCAACATTTCAGAATGGCTACTCTGCAACAAGTATTGTACTCATGGAGAGGTGCTATCTCTATTTTATTTATGAGGAAATCGAAAGTTAGAGAATGATCTTGCCTATCTAGACATTACCATTCTCCATGTATAAAAATATGTAATACATAGTAGATGCTCAATAAATTTTTATTTATTCAAAACTTATGATAAATGATATAGATTGTTTCTCCAATTTTTATTTTGAACATTTCAAATTCAAAAAAAGGTATGATATATAAAAAAGAACTCATGTATACGCTAGTAGTTACAACTGTTAAAATTGCCACATTTATTTAGTAGTTATTTTGTTGAAGCACTTAAGAACCAGTTGCAGATATTATATTTCACCCCAAAATATCTTAGCATGCATTTCCTAAGAATTAGTACTCTCTTCTGTACACCATATCATCACATCTAAAATTTTCATATGAATTATGTAGAAGTTAGCAATTAACTTTAGAAAAAATAGTGGAATCTATAATCATAATGAGAGATTTCATCATAATTCTCTCAGAATTTAATAGAAAACAGACAAAAAATGATAAGTAAGATAATGCTCAAATAGAAAAATCAGACATAACATAGGAAACACCTCTTTAAAAGCACTAGATCTCTGCAAATGCAAAAGGACTAGGGACCAAGGCCCTAGAGGAAGGATGCACCTAGATAGGTGCAATTTTCTTTTCCTTAGAAACATGGCAATTCCAGTAGTCATGCACAACAAAGCTAGAATCGGGTTTTGTGGACAAGGAGGGCATTGTTTGAGGAGCAGGGAATCCAGTAGAGCTGTGGGTGGTCTCAAGAAGGCTAGAGAAACAGTAAGTGGAGACTTGAACACTCAAGCAGAGGGGAGAGATGGAAAAAATAAATCTGATATGGTTTGTTTTCTCCTTAAAATATAAG
>NW_004567132.1:12700333-12714661 GCF_000260355.1 Condylura cristata | reverse complement strand
AATGGAAATTCTAGAAGTGAAAAATACAATAATAGAAATGAAAACTTGATAGATTTATGGTACATTACAACACTTCAGAAGAGCATTTGTAACCTACAACAATGGAAAAATGCTTATGACACTGAAGCACAGAGGAAAAGATTTTTATAAGGTGTTAGAGAATAGGACTTCCAGATGAATATGGGGAGGCAGGTGGAAAGAGAAAGAGAACAACCTCAAGTTTCCCTCAGCTCTGTTGGGCAGGAAGATCTAAAAAATCTCCATGCTCCATGAGAGTACTAAGAGGTAGTTGAGAAACAAACCCCAAAGCAGAAGTTGTGGCACGGACAGGTGAAACCAGAAACCACGAACAAAATAGTGGATGGCATGGTGTCAAATCAATAGTAAAACAACGAGATTCCCAGTGGGCCAGTGTTAGCCATGGAGTACCCCAAGGTCCTGAGCTCTGATTCTGTATAGAGGAGACTGCAGATATAAGACCAACAGATGCAGTGAGTGACTTACTCCTCCCAAAAGTGCAGTGGCCTGGAGAAGAGGCTGCTGGCCAGAGCAGAAGACAATATGTAAGCCTTGCTCTGATGCCACGCTGCTCCCCCAGATGCCAGGAGAGAGGCAGAAGCGGGTGAAAGACAAGGGACACCACATGAGCAAACAAAAATACAGGATTCTTAACAATAGTTCAATTCAAATTTTAGATAAATAGCAGATCATGCTGTGTGTGTGTGTGTGTCACGTGTGTGTGTAACGTGTGTGTGTGTGCTCGCATGGCAAACATTTCACTGGACCCAGTTTAAAAAATTCTGTTGCTTTTTTATCTGAAATCCAAATCTAAATGGACATCTGTATTTTACCGGGCCACCCTAGCCTGAAAGACTGAGTAATGTGCTGAGCCTGCCTTAAGGTAGAGAAATAACTGGGGTACTTCTAGAGTCAAGATGGAGTTAGATTATGACCCTTTTCCCTCCTGGCTCCACACTCCCCATGGAATAGAAAATGGTTTCTGACAAAACAGAAATGTTTCCAGTACGTCAGTCTCTTCTCAGACCTGCTCTGCCGGATCATTCCAGGGCACGCCCTTGTACCCTCTGCGGTTACCTCATTCTATCATAGGATTTCCTTCTGCCAGGTGCAGTTGCCACATGTTCTACCATGAAACACTCATGTCTGGAGAAGACAAGAGTAGACACCCCAGTATCTTTTCAAAGATACCCCAGATATTCCTCCTTCTTTCCACCAACTGGTAAACATCCCAATCTCTTTTTAGGTGAGATTCAGGTACAGCCTTCATCCTTCCTATTTGATCATAGTTCAGTTAATATTGCTCTAGGTTATTTAAAAGAATCCAAGTATCATATAGTACATGTTCCTAGGGATACTCATACACTCCTACCTAATACAATAGCATAATCACACCCCAAAATTTTAACTTTCATATGGTAATTGTATCAGACCCAAACTCCCCTCTGTCAATTCCAGAAAAGTGTGTTTTCCAGTTTTTATTGTATTTTATTGTACTTTGTGTTTTCAAGCGTTTAGATGTTTGCCAATCTAATAGGCATGATAACTCAATGTAACTTTTTCCAATGATCTATGTTTTTTTCAAGCATCCAATAAAGTTAAAAGAAACTTCTCTTTGTAAATTTAATTTGTATGTCTCTTGTCACAAAAGAAATTCGCATGTTTAAAGTCATTTGTGTATTTTGGCATATGAGAATCTTTGCTTTTCTCAATTTATGTATGTAGAAAAGTTTGTTATGTAGAAAATTATGTATGTAGTTTATGTTATGTAGATAATTAGTCCTTTATAACATGTGTTGCTATTATATTTCTCTTTGTTACCTGTCTGAATTTTGCTGACAATGCTTTTTTTCATCAAATTTCTTTTTATTAACACAGTCCAACTGATGATCTTTTATGCTTTCTCATCTGGAAAATGAGTAGATTTTAAAAGGTTTCCCCACAGAAAACTTATAAACAAATTTATTTGAGTTTTCTTCTAGAATTCTGGCATCTTTTTTCTATTTAGAGTTTTTTTTGGTATACAATGTTTTGAATCCAAAACTACTTTTTAGATGACTTTGTAATTGTCCTATTGAAATGCCACTTTATTAATGAAATATTCTTTTTTACTTGAATCTGTTTCTGAATTTTCAACTATGTTCAAGATCTGCTCATCTGTTAATATCGTGTTGCTCATTATAGAGGATTTCTAGTTATTGGTAATTAATAGGCTACCACTTCTCATTGATCCTTATCCCCCTAGGTTTTCCTACTTATGCATGTATATGTTCCCATGTGAACTTTAATGTCCATTTGTCTAGGTTCAGGAATCATACTTGTTGAAGTTTTATTGAGGTAGTATTAATTATTCTGATAGGTCTTATATATGTAATTATGTATTTATTATTTAATAGATATATTTAACTATTATAGCTATTAGGGATAATTAATACTCATGTTGTCAAGTTATCATACCCAAAGCCAAGAAACGTCTCCATTTGTCTTTCAGAAGTGCTTTTAATTTTTCTTCATATGACTTTTGCATACTTCTTTTCAAGTTCATTTTCAAGTCTTTATCTTTTAAGTCTTTATTTGAAATGGGATTTTCCTTTGTCTTCTAACTGGTTTTTGCACATTAAGCTGTAGCCTGCTAACTCTGATGAATTCATTTATATTAGTATTATCATTGTTTATATTAGTATTATCATTGGGTTTTCCAGGCATATTTCCATAATACCTGCAAATGAAGTTTTACTTCTTTTCCAGATTTTATACCTTTATTTTTTTCCCTTGAATGAGCACATATTCATCCTATGCATATGATGCTAAATAGTGATACAAATCATAGACATCCTTAGCTTACTCCTTTTCTTAGGGAAAAAAAAACTATTTCTTCAGTATAATAACATTCTTCCTCCCTCTCCTTTCATCATCATATATATATATATATATATCTGCAACATATTAGGAAATATATGCCATATATATATAAAACACATATATATTGCAAGTGAAATTGTCTGCTTTATATAATATATAAAAATATATGTGAGATATTATAAGAGTATATGCTATTAAACATACCATGCTAAGGGAATGTTCACTAATTTCTATTTTACATAATAATATTATTAGGAATAGGCATTGAATTTTATAATTTAAGATATACAATTTTCACCTGAGCTTTTATAAGAACTTTACAATAATATTTGATCACTTCACACTATGACAATTTAGTGTGTATATTATATATTGTATATAGTACATGTATGTTTTCTCAGATTCAGAAAGTCAACAATATTGAAGATATATTTTACAGACTTGATGATCAAGCTGGCTTTTATCCCCATGTTGTCTTGTAACAATAACTTCCATTGATTGAGTGTAACTTTTTTTTTTTGATTGAGTGTAACTTTTTTGTGATCATTTAATTTATCAGTCTTGAAAGGCAGTTTTTTACATTATTGTCTCAAAGATGCAAAAAATGAAGGTCAAAGAAGCAAAGTAATATGTATAAGGTCAAACATTTTATATATTGGAGAGAAACCGTGACTTTGCCCAAGTCTGACTTAACTCTGTTTCTGCCACATCCAAAGATCTGGTCAATGACCCCCAGCTGCCAGCAGAGGTAGCACTATTTCTAGTAATCCAAACCAAGAGCTTTAGTGTGTCAAGTCAGCCAAGCTTCATTATTGCAAAAACTCAGAAGTCAGAATTTGTCCAAATCCTTTTTTTGTTGCAAATAGCAGAATTTAAACTAGTCATTTTCACCATCAGTTGAGAAGTTGAGAGTGGAATGGGGTCTTTCCATGAAAAAAAAAAACACAGGGTATAACCCCAAAATGACAACCACTAAGGCTAGGAAATCAAGATATCAGGAATTTAATACACCAATATATGGAATTCTCACTCCACTGAAGCCCTGCAACCCTGGACTGCCTGCCAAATAGTTTTTTACTTTATCCTCCAAAAGCACATTTTACATTTTTTGCCTGAAAAAGAATGTCCAAGCCATTGTTTGATGCAATGTTTTCCATAGAGGTGTTACTTCATTTTCCACTGGTTTGGTCTCCAAATCTCAACTAATCCTGTAGTTTTCTAAGTTAGGTTGTAACTGTATGTCCTACTGAAGTAACAGATGGGAGCTCTATAGCGGTTGCTTCTGTTACCAGAAGCCAATGGCTTCTAATGGCTTCCTTTGGTGGGGCGGGGGTGGGGGGGTGGGGGCAGCGGAGAGTGGTGGGCTGAGGCCTGCCTGTGGTTGTTCCCCTCCCTAGCCCAGCAAAGCCAAATTTGGCCATAGCTTCCCAGAGCCAATAGGCCCAACAGCTTCCCTGACCTGAGTGCAGGCCTGGGCTGGGCTTTTCCCCACTTTTACATGAGGTTCTATGAGCCTAAATGGAATAATCAGGAACAAGCTGAATGTACCAAAAGTGCAAGTTGAATGGACCTATCAGGTGCAAGCTGAATGGACCAATAAGGTTCCAGCTCATTTCATGGGTTCAATATTCAGATTGAAAAATGGAAGATAGGCTAATTGGTGCTAAATGGTTCAATGAGATGCTTAGGATGGAACATGGGCCAATCACTATAGACCTGAGGCATACAGCAAGGGAGAGAGAGGGGGCAAAACAGAGAAGGAAAGGATACTAGGGACTAGGGTGATGGGTCACTGGTACTATGGTGACCTACACCTGGGGGAGAATTCAAATAATATCCAAAAATTGGCAAAGATGTAACAAAACACACACACACACACACACACACACATATATAAATGAAAGAAAGAAAAGGATCCAACCACAGTTATAGGGTTGGGGGGCAGGGGGCCTTGGAGAGAGGATGGAGTAGAAAAAGAGCCAGCACGCAACCAGCTTCCAAAGAAAGGATGTGTCGAAACAGCTTTGAAGGGTTTTGCTCCTAGGCTCTGAAGAGAGACACACATCAAATAGCCTCTGTGGGATTCACTAGACCTTCATATACTTCTAGATCTCCATACCTCCGATATCTTCACATAGATGCAGCGGCTGCAACTGCATCTGGCCTTGCCTCTGATGGCTGAAGGAGTGCTAGGGCACTCAGATAGCTGACCACAGCCTCTGGTCCTCCAGTTCCACCTCCTGGTGCAGCTGAGTCCACTGTTGCTTGATGCAGTGTCTGGTCCAGCCTTCAGACTGCTGCTGCAGGATGCTGCTATGTCACTTCATCTTCCATGACCAGCCTTTGTTTGGGACTTCTGGGCACTGTGGACCTTATCCAGGTGAGAAGGCCAGCCACTGGTGGTGCTAAGAAACTCTTTCCCCTTTTCCAGTCTCCTGTTTGTTAAATAAACCTTGTTGATGTCGGGACCTGCACCTGAATGGGCTTATAGTTGTGTGCATGGGTGAAAACTGATAGCGACCTGCCCTCTACTTTGGAAACTGTACTTTCACACTGTTTGAGCTTGTTTTAAGCATTCTTTTAAGAGTCTTTTGGACTATTTCTGTTCCAAGACTTTGGAATTAGACATTTATGGTTTAACAGTTTTTAGGCATAAAGAAATTGTTCACCCTGTGACTAACATTGTGAATAGATTCTATTCCTTTATAAAAGGTAATTACCCAGGGGAGAAAACACTTCTAGAGTTATGTTTTTATTCTATCCCTTCAACAAACTCTTGGGCAGAAACAGTGAGCCATGGGAACTTGGAAAATTGAGCCAAATAATTAAAATTCACATGCAATATTATACTTCATTTTAAAAGAAACCTATCACATGTAATTTGGAACTTCCTCTCCTAGAGCACATACTTTATTATGTACGCAATGTTCACATCTCAAAATGGAAAACAAAATATGTGTAAATATTATGTATAATTTTATTTCAATACGACTTAGTTTTTATTCTATTTTCATGATCCTGCCTAAAGCACAGTGTATTTGTGATACAATAGTCATTGCTCAAGATTAATATCTCTAGATAGTAATAGCTGTCCTGAAACAAATATTTACTGTTTAGAGGGTCCTCCCAAGAGCCATAGGAAATATTTCATTCCTGCAAATGCTCTTTATTAAATGAGTGGGCAAGTTATCTATGCCTCAGTTTTGTATCTCTAAGATGAAGATTGCAAAATTATCTATTATGAAGAATAATATTTATGTCCCATCTTTCCATTTCTCCCATCCCTGCCTCAGCCCTATTGATCTTTCTGTCCCTATAGATTTGCCTGGTTTGGACATTTCATTTGAGTTGACTCTTGTAGATTGTGTGAGATAGGAAGCTTCATTCTTTTCCATGTGGCTCTACATTCATTCCAGCACCACTGAATTGTCTTTGACACCCTGTTGAAAATCACTTAACCATTGGTATATGGGTTCATTTTTGGACATTCTTTTCCACTGATCTTTTTATTCTCACGCCATTGCCCACTTGTCTTGATTACTGTAGCTTTATGTGAAGTATTGGAATCAGGGACTGTGAGTCCAACTTTGTTCTGGTTATTCAGAGATCCAGAAAGACAGTTTTCAAATCTTAACTTAGCTGAAGGAGTGTTCCATATGGAGAGGAAAAAAACAATCTTAAAAAAAAAAATTCTGAGTGATTGGGCTGTCTTTCCTATCAGTTTTCCAACTTCACCCTGGAAAATATAAATACATTATTATCTAAAATCTATTAAATATATGTATTAAAATTTTATAAAGCATTAGCAATATATTCCTACTTGAGAAATGTTATCCTGCCAGTATTTATAACACTGCTTTGTGGAGTAACAAGTAGGAACAGAGTTAAAGCAATAGAAATTCTTAAACTTGTTGACATGATCTTCCAGGATGATTACTTGCTGTTGATTAATAAGCCTGTTGTTCACTTAGAGAGGCAGTCAAGAAACTGTAGATCTAGCAGTTCGGCCATCCACGCCCTCTGGAGTCTCTGCAGGAGAGCCTCACCCATGGGAGTTACTTCAGTCCAAAAGTCACTCATGTGGCTTGTCACCTTTGTTTCTCTTAAGTTATAGCAGCTTTTCTTCCAGGACCTTCATTCCCCCAATACTTGGGGATTTACAGTTAAATTTGAATTTTTTAACATTCAAATTTTGTGTACTTCCTCTAGTTTAGTCTTTTATCACCTCTCTATTTTTGCCCTCTGTACTCCTCTTTTAGTTTATTTTAGCTCTGTCATCATTTTACCCCTCCAAGTCTTCAGGTCAAGAGTTTTTACTTTTCACCCTGTCTGTTCTGGACTTTACAATGTATATTTTATCCTTTCTATATCTCTTTAACTTAACCCTAATTTTTAGCCTTAATCTGCATTTCTTTAACTTTTTAGCTATGCCCCTTTTAATCTTTTTTGTTTTTAAATTTTTAACAAATACAATGTTTTAATTTTCTGAATCATTCCTTACTTACATGTCCTTTTATTTATAGTTCTTTTTTATTCTTTTCACTTAAATTGCTAGTCGTGTGTTTTCTTTTGAAGTGTGTTCTCTTGTATATTTTTTAATCGTTTGTTCTTTTTTTTTTTTTCAAACTTTAACTATGTGGTAGGCAGGTTATATTGGTCTAAAAATAACACAGTTGTGGTTAAGTCCACACTACAAACAGAAATGTGGGGTACTTTACTTACCCCTCTGGCTCTGCTTAGCAGACCATCTGTCTCCTTCAGTGTTGTGTTATTTTCCAAAAATAAAAGTTAACTGGGTTATACCAAAAACTCAGAAATAATAACCACTTCCCATGGCTCTAAGCTGCATCTCACGTAGACTGTATGTTTGAAATCCTGAAAAGAGTGCAGTTTGTAGGAAAACACACCTTCTAATATCTATGTTCTCTGACCTGTATAACTTATCTATATAAGGAGTGGAGTATTAAATAGAAAGTACCTCTTCCTGTTCCACTTTCCTACACTGTAGTAACGCCTCTATCCAGCTGCTCAGATCAGAACCCTGCAGGCATCTATCAGTGAGTTCCCCCTTCTGCCTCCATAATGTGGCCCATATTTGTCTCTTCCCCTTCAACTTCACTATTCATCTGAAATCTGCCATATCATCCCAACTTTGCTGCTAATCTTGACCCTTTCTATCCATTTTTCATAACCCTCCTTAACTGATTTTGTAATATAAAATTGTACCACTCTTTAAATAAAACCTGTCAGTGCCTTTCCATGACACCTAGAAAAATCAGCACTTGTCCTCCACTCTGTGGTATCTCTGCTGTTTCTCTCTCCTGCCTTGTTCCCTGTGCTTCCTCCCTGCACTGACCCTTCACTCACTGTGTCAAGATCCTTCCTACCTTAGAGCCTTTGTACATGTGATCCCTCTTCTTGAGGATGTTGTTCCCCCACTCTTTGAAAAGTTAGCTCTTTCTCATCTTTCAACTAGGGTAACTAACCCTTCTGAGTTTCGCAGGACTGAAGAGATTCCACGTGTGCTAGACTTATAGTTTAAAAACCAGGAAAGTTGTAAGCAAACTGGGACACAACAGTCACTTACTTTCTGTCCCTTTCTTCAGTAAGACTTTGTCTTGATACTCATCGGAAGTTTCCCCCAAATGCCCATTGTCCTTCATTTCAATTTCTTGTTTCCTTCACATGGCACACTTAAATACACTTTGCAATTATTCTACTTTATGTGTGTGTCTAGCACTGGGCCTGATACACATCAGAAAAAAGAAAGGATGAAACAAAGAACAGAAAAAAGAAAGGATGAAAAGAAGGGAAAGGGAGCATACTAAGCATCATGTGGAGACTAACTTTTGTGTGGAAACTTCAAGAGTTTAATCTCCCCCCAAGCTCTCATGCATTGAAGCAAACCCATTCTTCATAAACCTATTTTTAATTAGATTTGTATCCATATTTTCATGGAATTACTGAAAGATTCTTTTAGTAGGTGACATTAATATATGAGTTTTCTTTACTCACCTTATTTTGTATTCCCTAGAGCCAAGGAATTCCTGAAGAGTCTTTAGATTTCCCTAAATTAAATTTCTTGAAATCTGTGTATGAACCCCAAATGCCTTCAGGGGTCAAACTGGCAATATCCAGGCATGAAGCAGGCTGAATGTAAGAAAAATTAACTGGGAAAGATATAATCCATCCTGCCTGATTTTTCCTGCACTATGGCACATTGTCTCATAAACATTTGTATATTAGAAATTTTATTTTGAAAGTGAATTAGAATACAAAATGAAAATACAAGAATGTGATTATCATCAAAGTTTTCTAGCTTTCTTACACAGATAATATTAGAGAAGAGTTTTTTCTTTTTACCTAGCCGCTATACCTGATCAGGTATTCCTTGATCAGAAATCCACTTCTGGGTTTCTGTAAGTGAATAAAGATTTTTTTTCAAACCTCAAGCCAATAAAATATTTTTTTTTAAAGATTTATTTATTTGTACATACAGAACTGGGGTACAGGCCAGAGACTCAGGGGCAGTGAGAGACTTCACCAGAGACAGAGTGGGGAGCAGAACAGGCAGATGGAGGAAGTACACTGCTGAGGGGAGCAGTGGGCGGGTCAGGAGAGGTCTGCCACGCCATGTGGTCTCCTCCGGGGCAGGCGGGAATCGAACTCATGCGGAAGTGGCTTTAGCTTCTCAGTGCAGTGCTTTAACCCGCTGCGCCACCAGGGAGGACCCAATAAAATATTTTTAAATAGCAGACTTTTTTTTTTTTTAAATGCATTGGAAGTTTTTTTTTTAAGATATATTTATTTATTATGCATGCTTGCATACAGAACTGGGGTATAGGCCAGAGGTGCAGGGGCGATAAGAGAATTCACCAGAGACAGAGAGGGGAGCAGAACAGGTAGATTGATGAAGTACATTACTGAGGGGAGCAGTGGGCAAGACAGGAGAGGTCCATCATGCCATGTGGATCACCTCCGGTGCTGAGGATCAAACTTGCACTGAAGAAGCTGCAGCCAGTTTACAGTGCTGTGTCCTAACCCATTGCACCACCAGGGAGGGCCCTAAATAGCAGACTTTTGAGTAAAATAGTCATTGTCTTGTATTTCTGCTGGCTTCTACTATACTCCATTCAAAATGGTGAAGAGGGATCATGTGATTTTTGCACTGGAAGAAGTCATGTGACATCTTTTCTTCTCATCGCTGGGTTTTATGTCTGCTGAAGTAGAGTTGCCTGGTACTGACCTGGGAGAGTCCACTGGTATTTCCATTTGATTTACATCTGATGTTTGTAGGACTTTCCTCTATAGCTGGAGCTCATGCTAGTCAAGCCTACCTTTAGCTATCACTTGGCTGTAGACCCCAGCCTCTCCCACATGATCCATGCATTCTCCTAGCCCAATATTACCTGTCAGAAAACCTGCTCTTACCAATGACAAGTGTGGTTGTCAAGCTCCCTGATGTCACCATGGAGCCAAAAGAGGCTTGGTTTCTAAACTAAAGCTACTTTCCTCCTGGTGGTCCCCAACAGTTCTCCTGGCTGTGTAATTCACCCCATTTGAATATGGAGCCTCTACATAGGAGTCTTTCCCAGAATCTCAAACTGAGAACAGGGAAACCACTCTTCTTCAATCTATCTGACTCTGCCCACTTTCCAAACCGAGGTCCAAATGTGGACTATCACCACACACTTATGTCCCTCCTCATTCTTTCTTTCTACTTTTTCCCACCACACCAGAACTGGAATTAGCAGATTTCCACAACAAGCAGCCAATTCTGTGCTCTGCTTCATCACATAGTCACCTAAGCATAACTGTTTTCAGTATATTACCTCTATGACCTGAGTTCTCATTACCTAAAAAAATTCCTTTGTTTCTCACCATTGACTGGATTTTAAGTTTACCATCTTATTAAAAATCTCAAAGAATATCAAAACAGAAATATGATCTTGACCTCACTCTCACATTGCTTCTGTAACATATCCTCCCTTAAAGGTAACTGGTACAAGGTCATATACTTGGAAAGGCACAATAAAACTTTTCTCTAAATATCACCTCTATTAAATTATATTTTCCTTTTTTAATCAGTTGTTCCTTTACTTGAAGTCAAAGTCTCACACATTTTCTTCCTCACCAAGATTTGACTGTCAGGTCTATGCTTCTTGTCACAGTTTGCAACACAGAATTAGCCTTAAATCCTTTAAACAGGAGAGATGTTTACATTTACTCATAGTGAAAACAGCTGATCATAAATATCAGTACTTCCAAATATGGGTACAATGCTTACACATGTTTTTTATATATAGACTAACCACTCTTAAGATATTTGTAAAAATTCAGTCCTTTGGAAATCACTATATTTCTTTTTTATAATTTTGTTTACTTGCAATTTAGTGATTTTTCTTTGTTATAATTTCACACTATCAATATTCATTTAGGCAGCAAAAACAAAAATCTTAGATCATTTTCATCATCTGAAGTCAAAGAGCTTTTTGGAATTTAGTTCTTATGTTCACAATTTCACTTCAAACCATGATTTCTGTTTTTTGGCTACAGATTATACTTATGTGTAGCAAAGTGGATCAGATTTGCCAACTGAGTTTCTTCAAGACAAAATTTCACTAAGAGTGAGAAGATTACATAATTTGTTTATGTAACTTCCTATGAATACCCATGCAGTGTTATATTCAGTGTGATGAGTTGTAAGGTCCGTTCAATGACCAAACCTTTGATCCAATCCTGCCATTTATGTAAAGTAGGGATTTCTTTATTTTGTTTTTGTATTTTTTTGAGTTTACATTATTAAGGTATCTTTGAAGTACAAGATTCCCCCCTTTATGTATAGCTACCACAGTGTATGGCCAACAAATCACTCATAGTCTCCACCATCATGGTCCTTGCGCTACCTCCCTTCTTTGTTTTTACCCTCCCCCACCCCTCCCCTCCTTTCTGGATACTTCAGTGCTCTACTCAGTTTTCAAGGGTTAGTATTTTTGTTTTTTTTTAAAGATTTATTTATTTGTGCATACAGAACTGGGGTACAGGCCAGAGGCTCAGGGGCGGTGAGAGGCTTCACCAGAGACAGAGTGGGGAGCAGAACAGGCAGATCGATGAAGTACACTGCTGAGGGGAGCAGAGGGCGGGTCAGGAGAGGTCTGCCACGCCATGTGGATCTCCCCTGGGCAGGCAGAATTGAACTCGTGCCGAAGCGGCATTAGATTCTCAGTGCTGTGCTTTAACCCACAGCGCCACCAGGGAGGGCCTCAAGGGTTAGTTTTTAAGTTTGTCTTTATCTGACCCTTTGGTTTCTCTGTAGTTCACATATAAGTGACACTATTTGGTATGTATCTTGAAGAGTATCTCTTTTTGGACCTTCCCTGGTGGCGCAGCCCGTTGAAGCACAGCACTAAGAAGCTAAAGCCACTTCAGCATGAGTTCGATCCCCACCCCAGAGGTGATCCACATGGCGCGGCAGACCTCTCCTGACCCACCCACTGCTCCCTTCAGCAGTATACTTTGTCAGCTTGTTCTACTCCCCACTCTGTCTCTGGTGAATCCTCTTATGTCAAGCGATCCACATTTTTATATCTAAGTCATTCAATTTCTGTTACCATATTGTGTAGTGAATTTATTATAAACTGAGAATAGAATTGTTTAAATATTTAGAGTAGTTAGGTCATGGGGAGATTCCTGGCACTTTCTTTCTTTTTTTTTTTTTAAGATTTATTTATTTATGCATACAGAACTGAGGGACAAGCCAGAGGTGCAGGGGTGGTGAGAGGATTCACCAGAGACAGAGTGGGGAGCAGAACAGGCAGACTGCGAAGTACACTGCTGAGGGGAGCAGTGGAAGGGTCAGGAGAAGTCTACCACACCATGTGGGTCACATCCGGCACCTGGGATCGAACTTATGCTGAAGTGGCTTTACCTTCTTGGTGCTGTGCTTTAAAATGGAGGGAGGGCTTCCATTTTTTATTTTAAGACAAGAGTGTTCCTAGTGATTATACAATGAACACTTGTATGTGTGATCTCCTTACAAAAATATTTTGTACTTGAATTTAAGTTTCATTATAAGTCAGAGGACATAATCATTTGTCATTAGTTTATATTAAAAGTTTTCTGCCACATAAGATTTAGTAAAAGGGTTCAAGGACTGAGATCTAAGACATTCCCTCATTCAGACATGAAAGGATTCAGAGGAGTTAGAAAAGGAGACTGAGCAAAGAGAAGAGAAATTTAAGAAGTAACATGAAATGCTTTAAGATCTGATGATCGATCAAATGACAGTATGACTCTGACCATTGGCTTTAACAAGGTGGAGGCCATTTATGTCTCCTGAGCAGGTGCAATTTATTGCATATTTAAACTAATTGGAAATATTACTGTTTGTAAATTGAGGAAATGCCAGAGAACTGACAGGACACACCGCATGGATTCTTTCACTTACTTGTGTCATTTCCGCAAATGGTCCCACATGACTTGGACTCCACTGTTGTTTTAATCTTGCATTCAGGCCTTTTTTCTCCTCTACCTCCCACTCATACTTTGTTTTTTCCAAACTGACATCCTTGCTGTTCCTCAAGCATACTCCCACCTCAGAGTGGGACTCAAAGGCATTTGCTTTTACACTGTGTGGAATGCTTTCCTCCTAGGTTCATCATGGCTCACTCTCTGCCTTTAGGTTTCTGCTTCAGTATCATGTTATTGGAGAGGACTTTCCTAACTACTCTCACTAAAAGTGTGTCACTAATCACAGACCATTCACTTTGATTCCTACCATCTGATATTTTATGTGATAATTACCACATTATATTTTTACTTAATAATAATATAAACTCAACAAGATACACAGTAATACAATATTGATACAGTGGCTAGTCAAGATGTGTTTTGAATGAATGCTAATTATATAAGTGAAGCGAAAGAAAAGCAATTGGCCAGAATATTTTCATGACAGCTAGATACAACATAATTATTGAGTTACCAGAGGGTGAAAGGAAATATTTTTAGGACTATTTAAGGAAATATTTTTAGAACCTAAGATACAAATGTCTTCCAAAAACTTTACCACTTTTATCCAAGAAAATTTAAATTCTATCTGAGAGTATTTTCTTTAGAGCTTTAGTGTAGATTCTCTCATTCATTAAATACCCTTCACGAGCAACTGTTTCTGAAGTTTCTGGCTTCGTTTTGGGTAAACTAGAAAAATACATGCTATAAGGTACAAGCTTTTGCTGGCATACTCTACAATAGAAGAATCACACAGTAATGCCTATATTACTTTCCGTTTTCTTCCACTTTAAATAATTTGCCTAAATTGATTAATTAATAAATTTTATATACCACCTTTTATTTTGAAACTTCAATTTTTTTTCTTTTTCTTTTTTTTTTTTTTTTTAATGAAACTTAAAAGAAAAAAATCTCTGTATGTCACACCCGTGTCTTAGA
>NW_004567132.1:12684266-12699742 GCF_000260355.1 Condylura cristata | reverse complement strand
CAGCATCTGGTGTCCAGATGGGGTTGAAAAAAATCAATAGACACCCTCATGTGTTACACTATATGCACAGACATGGTGGACTTCGGAATAGCACCCTGAAGCTTTGTTTCAGGACCACACTGAAACACATGAAACAAGTCAAATAAGGGACATTTTCATGTTTGCCAATTCATTTGGGGGGAAAAAAAAATCAAGAAATCCAAAAGCAAATACACATGGAGAGTGATAATGGAGAGGATGGGATTAGGAAGGCATTGTCTATGAAGGTATTTTTCAATTTCTGAAAAGACAGCGGTCCCTGAAGAAATATCCATATGTAGAGAAAACGTAGAACAAATGCATGAATGCATAATGGTACTCACAGGAACATGTGTAAAATGTACAGATAACAAGAAATATGTTCACAATTTGAATATGCCTTTATTCTGTTTGTTTGCCTTCCTGAGAATAAAAACCTGACCTAGTCACCTAACTATGTGGGAAGAATAAGGTAAAATTACTATTGCTAATAAGTTGTGCAGACGACCATTGGGGCTTACTTCTGTTTTGCTGTCCCAGTTGTGCCAAAAGTAGACAATCGATAAGTATCTGCTGAAAGACAGATAAATGTGTTGAAGATGGAAAAACAACTTTGCCATTTTAAGCAAACAAGGAAAGGAACTTTGTGCACCTACTTGCTGATTATTCCAAAAGAAGGGAAAAAAAGAAGCAATACAAATTGCATCTTCAACATGACTAATAGATGCAAAACTGAATCACAGTATAAAATCAGCAAGTAGAGAGGAGACTAGGAAATGGTTTAGCAGAGAAGAGGAAGGTTGTGCTAAGTACCTGCAGGGGAGATTCTAAAGAGTTCATGTGAAGTGTGCTGTGGAAACCCAGAATGGCTGAGGAATGGAAGGTAGAATGGCCCAAGGAAGACAAATATAGAATTCCTGATCAAAAATAAATTTGCCTCAAATTTTGAAAACATTGACCAGTTGTCTCAATGCTGTTATTGAGGAGTTCAATAACATTCTTATTGCCAGTTTCTTATGATACCCAATATTTATTTTTCTTTTTTTCCCCCCCTTTTGTTAGTACAGTGATAGATCCGGAAAACTCAATAGTACATTCTGCTTAAAACTTTCCATTTTGATTATGCTAAGTGAAATAAGTTCAAAGGAAAAACTTAAATATTAGATAGTTTCTCTATATTCCACATATAGGTTAGATCAAACACAAACTTTGAAAGCTGACTATATATATGAGGCATCCAGGAGGGAAGGAAAGAGAGAAGGAGGGCTGGAAACTGTGGGGAAAGGGCTCCAGGAACTATGGTGGTGGATTGTGGGTGCCTTGGTAGTGGGAGAACTACATGACCATACATGAGGGAAGAAATTGTATATGTCCAAGAATTAACAACAGTGTAAAAAAAAATTTCAAAAGAAAAATAGGAACATTAGAACAAAATAAAGCAAAATTTTAAAAAGTTGCCATTTTTATCATTGGGCTCTTTTGTCAACCCTCAGGCTATTTCCTAGCAGAATCCCTCTCCTCTAAGACTTCTTGGTAAATAGCTTTCCCCAGCATCCTGCAGGGAGAATTCCAGCAAGTTCCCCCCAGTGGGACCATTGAATGAAACTAGTATGAACCAAAGCCATGGTCTCCCCAACATGGTCTGGATCTGATCCCTGGGGAAACCTCTTCCTTGGGTGTCATAACTCAGTCTAAGAAATCGTGGCTTTTCCTAATATATTCTATTCTTATATTCTTTAGAGTTCCCCGCATTCCTTACCAGCCAACCCTTTAATATTCCAATCCACTGCTGTAGTTGATAATTATTTATATTAAATTTTCAACGTTCAAGTTAGTGTGTGTGCTTGCTCTCTGCTGATCAGAGCATAAGTACAGTAATACTGCCACTCAAAAGAAAGATCTGGACTAGGAAGAACTGGGAAAGAACAAAATGCTCCTGCAGCTTTTTCTGCTTTCTAGTGAGAGGTACTAAGTTTAGTCTCAGAAATAACAGTTCTTGCTCTGTTTAAGAAGCCTCATTACAAGTCCTCTGGTTTGCAAAAAGGAAGTTACAGACTAACCTAGATGGGATAGTTTGAAACTTGACAAAGTAACAGTAATTCCTTATAACTCAAAGAGATAGCTTGGAACTGGGCATCAAGAAAAGCTTGAGTGGAGTAGAGACTGAGATGGCTCCCGGGTGCCGCTTAATAGCAGCCTGAAGGGCAAGGAACGCCCTGTCCAGGCAGAATTAGCCTCTCAGCAGAAAGAGCCAGGAAATTTTAAAAGCCTGTAAGGGGCCAACTGAATTTGTGCTTTGGGGGTGCAGCGGGTTAAAGCTATGCACTACAAAGCTAAGCCAAGCTTAGTGCTTCAGTGTGAGTTCGATCCCAGCCCTTCCAGCTCCGGAGATGATCCACATGGCGCAACAGAGCTCTCTTGTCTTGTCCACTGCTCTGCTCAGCAGTGTACTTCATTGATCTGTACTGCTCCTCACTCTGTCTCTGGTGAAGACTGTCACCACCCCTGTATCTCTGGCCAGTACCCCAGTTCTGTATGCATAAGTAAATAAATAAATCTTTAAAAAACAAAATCATGTAAGTCTCCAATTAAGTTATTTACTTACTTATGCTGTGCTATAATTCCCCTCCACCATCAAAAAGCATTAGGAAAAGTCTATTTCCTAATACAGTGTGTGATCAGGGAGGTGTGCCTCTCAGATCTCCCTTCAAGAAGTAACTTAATGCTCACCGACAAGAGGGAGGTTAGCTGACAACCCAGATGGGTCACACCTTTATATCTACCTCAGCTTTTGAACCCAGGACCTTGTATTCCCAGTAGCGAGTCACCCTGGAGTCCAGTGTCTTAGACACCACTCCTCTGGGTGGGACTCCACTGACAGGTAGTCTCGGCACAGGGCACCCATGGGGGTTTGCTGAGCCACTGTCAGACCTGCATCTTAATGTGAAATGCTCCCAATCCTGCTTTTACACACACTTTCACCTTTCCTGAGCATTAGCTCCAGTAAATCTCTTGCATTCCTTATTCTATTTCAAGTTAGTCACTCCTCTTCTTGCCTGCTGCCCCAATTCTAAGGAATTCAAATTCAAGATATAAAAAATTCAAATTCAGGGCCCTCCCTGGTGGCGCAGCGGGTTAAAGCATTGCACTAAGAAGCTTAAGCCAACTCCTCATGAGTTCAATCCCTGCCTGCCCGGGAGGAGATCCACACTGCATGGCAGACCTCTCCTGACCCGCCCGCTGCTCCCCTCAGCAGTGTACTTCCTCCATCTGCCTGTTCTGCTCCCCACTCTGTCCCTGGTGAATCCTCTCACCCTCCGCATCTCTGGTCTGTACCCCAGTTCTGTATGAATAAATAAACAAATCTTTAAAAAAAAAAAAGAATTCAAATTCAAAAGTGATAGGTTGAAGTTTAATAAGAATTTTGTTGTGTCTCCAGCAAGAATTTGCTCCCTAGGGGTGAAAACCTTTAACTTGCAGAGCCCAGAGTTGCAAGGATCAGTAGCCCAAATTTACCTGGTAGGTCATCCTGCATGACAGCAAGTGAGGTTATTTGGGCTTCCTTTCCTTCTTCTCACACACTGTCTCCTAAAAGGGACTCTGATTCTGTGGCTATACTGTGCCCTTGATGGTAGTTGCCATCTTTCAGATTTTTGCCTCTGAACTGTCACTTTAACTGTGCTTTCAGTGGGCTACTTGAACATTCTACCACTCCAGCAGTTTCTAGATGGCACAGTTTGTCAGATGACTAATAGATGCCATGCACTGGATCCATTTCTTCATCTCCTTCATTGTGAAGTAGGGCTGCTGATTGAACCCATGCCTTAGGTCAGAAAGCTATAAACCCTTGATCGTGACGCTGGCTGGCATCTATATGGACAGAAAAGGGAAATCTACATCCAGAATTGATATTCATTCCTATGAGAATAGTCTTCCAACTTTCCAAAATGGAAGATGTCCAACATATTCAAGTTGCTAAGTGGCTGATTGTTTTTCTTGAAGAATAGTGCTATAGTGGAGGTTCATCGTTGTTCTCTTACTCTATTCGGTCATTCAGCAATGGCAGTAGTTAGATCACCCTTTGAAAGTACAAGTTGATATTTTTAGCACTATGCTTAGCCTCTATCTTGGCCTTTGTGACCATTCTATTTATGTACCAATTCTGTGATGACTAGGCAGTGACTGGCTCACATCAATGTGTTAAATAATGTGTGGATGCTCTTGGGAGGTGTTAGCTATTCTTCATAGCTGATTTCCACTCCTACAAGTCTGTAGCTTTTTTTATCAGAAAAAAACAAAGATATACTATAAAGCAAAACACATTAAATTAATTTATGTGAGAGATCCACTGATCTTCAACAGAAATACATAGCTCTTATTTTTAACAGTGAGCCTTATTCCCTACAATGGCGCATTACAAACATCAAGGTGGCTAGGACATCATCCTGGGAGCTAGTGCCAAGTGCAAGCTGTGACTCAGACATCTGATTGGAACCCCAGTTTCTGCATTTCTAACAGATTTCCAGGGGGAACTGCAGCTGCTGCTGCTCTGTGAACAATATTTTTAGATGCACTTTCACATCTCTAAGCTGCGGTATACACACTCAGCATTGTGCCTGCATCAGGAACCTAGAGTTCTCAGCCCCACTCAATACTCCAGTTTCCCTGCCTGAATCCCACAAGTGCTCTGAGCCTCGTCTACCAACTCAACTTACTGCTAGACATTCCACCCCAACCTGGGTTCCCAGGTCATCCCCACTGGGTTCATCCTTCTTGCTTAAAGATGCTAAGATCGCTGAGACTTCTGAAAGAGGTCAAGGGCTTTTCTCACTCTCTGCATGACATAAAGATGGATGCTATCTTCTCTGAACTGAGTCACCACAATGTCACTCTAAACCTTTCCCCTCAAACTTCTACCAGTTCCTCTCACTGAAATCCAAGTGTGTGACTCCATCTCTTAGAGAAATGTTAGAAGGCATTCAACATGAGCTCTTCTCTCTTCCTACCAACCCCCAAATAATTCTATTTCCATACCTGTCTTCATTTCCTGTTTCACATAAGTGCTGTCCCCCCTTTTCTTTCCCATGGCAATCCTGAGTCAGTGATATAATTCTCCCCTTCGCTAAGCCCTTCTTCTTCATCTTCCTCTTCTCTTCTCCTCTCTAACATGTTCCCACCCTCAATAAACAATTTTCAAATATTCATTCCTTCACTAAAAGAAAAATTGTTCACTAATGAACATCACCTTTATTTGGATGACTCAAGACATGCCACATATGAGCAAAACGAAACTCCAAATTCCTATCATCTACCACAGCCCACATCTGCACTCTCCACTCCCAGTTTCACATCTCAACAAATTGTTCTACTATTTAGTCAGTCACTCAGACCAAAAACCTAGAATTCACCGTTCATTTGTATTTTCCCCAGCATCATATTGTAACTGGTGGCTGAAGCCATGACAGTCAAATGCTGCAGGTGGTTACTGGTGAGAATATAGAACCCCAGGGAAAATGCTAACAAGTATCACATTTGGGGGCTGGGAGAGAGAAAAGAGATGTAAGGGACTACAGAAGATGGGCACGGATTCATTCAGTCTTCAGCATTTCAGCATTTGGGGTCAATGGATTTTGGCCCCCACTGCACAGATCTTCCAGAAGTCTGTTATGGACCTCTAAAGGTAGAGGCCTCCAGCAGCCAACCTCAGAGACAAAAAGTTTGGGGCTTTGCAGGTAGCCCAGTGACTGAAACTGTTCCCAGTTTTCCTGATGTACAAACTGGCAGAGAAGGGAAAGACCCAGAGCTCGGCACCTTGCTGAGCTGCAAGTGTGTGGCTGTTTATTGGGTCGTTCTTCCGCTGCTGTAGCTGCTGTTTTGAGTGTTGTTTGTCTGGTGTTGTGCTGGGGTATCCCAACATCTTTGGGAGCATCTCCTGCTGCATTTTTTACTGTCTTCATAAGTTCGAACCTGGCCTATAGTCTGGCTGCCACATGCTCTAGTTCGGCAGAGGAAGAAGATGCCATTTTACATACCTGGGCTATTGTTTGGAAGAAGAACTGTTTTCAGTGGTAGGAAAGACATCATCTTAGCTGCTTTTGTTTTAGGACTGACAAACAACACTGATCACTGTTTCTGGTGAGGCAAAGGCCATTTTGGGCCTCAATATCTCTTTATTTTCTCCTGGTTTGTTAAATAAGTCCCATTGTTGTTGTTCCCTGAGCCTAAGTAGTCTTGCAATTGTGCACATAGGTGAAGAACTCAGACAGTGACCAGTAAACTATTTGGCTGGGTCCTTGGCCAGTGTTAGTGCCCCTTATAGCCCTGTATCAATATAGCACATCGTATTGATGATTTTACCACCAAATCATACTCCAAGCTTCACCCCCTCTCTTCATTTTCAGTGCCACCAGTCTGGTCTAAGCTACTCTGATCCTTTGCCTGAATTACTGAGCAGGTCCACAACATGTGTCTAAGCTTTAACTCTGTCTACCGCCCACCTTTCATAAAGGAGCCAAAGAGAATTTGAAACTTGTAGATGTGACCATATCATTTCTCAAAAATCTATGAATGGTAATGCTTTTGCACATAAAGCAAACTCCAAACTTCCTTTTCTGCTGTCTCTTATCACTTCTACCCTAGAAGAAATAAGAATGAACAAGAACTTGTGCAAAGGAAGAACCCATAGGTCATACTAAGTGGTGAGAGTACTCAGAGAGGACTCCACATCTTGAAAAGAGTGGATCCTTAGAATAAAAAATCCAGCCCTTCCTGATGGTGCAACAGGTTAGGACTCAGCACTGCAGGCTGGCTGCAGCCACTTCAGTGCCAGTTTGATCCCTAGCCCCGGAGGTGATCCACATAGCGCGGCAGACCTCTCCTGACCCGCCTGCTGCTCCCCTCAGCAGTGTACTTCATCAATCTGCCTGTTCTGCTCCCCACTCTATCTCTGGTGAAGCCTCTCACCTCTCACCATCCCTACAGCTCTGGCTTGTATCCCAGTTCTGTATGCATAAATAAATAAATCTTTAAAAAAAATCCTATCCATAAGTGTCCAACATGAATTTTCCAAATGGAGTCAGAAAACAGATTGCTGAAGCTACTATTAATACCAAAATATTTAAGCAACAAGGTAAAGGTCATATGCTCCATCTTCAGTACCTTTAAATGTGATTTGCTTTCTTGTTTAAACACTGTTCACTTAAGGATTGAAAACACTCTACGCATGTTCTCAAAGAAAATATGAGCAAATTCAAAACTAATATTCCAATAGACAGATCTTAACTCAGAACCTCAGTGTCTTCTGCAGTTGTCCTAGCACCTCACAATGTTGAAAGGTGAGTAGGAAACAGAAAGGGAGGCACAACAAGAATGCTTGGTTGCCTATCCAATTGGGTCACTCCTTGTGACAGGAAACAAATGACCAAAATGGGTCAATGAGACTTCTGGTTGGCCTCATTTACTAAACCACAGATAAGACAACTTGTGTGTCCAGACACTGAGAATAAACCAAAAATCCATAATGCCATTGGACTTGCCATTCACCCCCTAAGGTATTACGAGGCCAGAGTTTACTTAAGAGTGCAGTTAAGACAAAAGAACCAAACTAGCATTTCTGGTCGTGGATGTCCTTTCAGGCAGGACTTTAAAAGTCTCACATGCCACTCTCACCTATTGTGCACAGAGGGAAATACTCACACATATATTCTTTGTCTTAATCATCAGGGAACACAGCTAACTCCAATGCAACTTCTTCTCCTTATCTCTGCCACCAAGACACTCGCTAGCCATAGTCGCTACCTTTTAAGCATGACCTGTCACCATCTCTGGGCTGCAAATTCCAGTGGACACAGATCAAGGTAAGGGCTTTGAAATCCTTAACAATCTGCCTGGAATGAAAGGAAGTACCCACACATCACTCCCATGGAGTGGAAAAGAAAATTCCATTGCATTGCTACTGCTTTCCCCCCCCCAAAAAAAAAAATTATCTCCCAAATTTCCATCTGATTTTTTTTCAAAATCTTCAATTCATTTAGATCTTCCAAATGGGAAACAAGTCTAGATTCTCAAGACTAAACTTCAGCCACCCTTTTGCAAGTCCCACATTGCTTTGATATGGGAATACCTGTCGTTTTACCATCTTGTTGTCCTATATTGACCATCAAGTTTCTTGTCAGTTATATTTCTTAACATGATCTTATTCCTCCTGTCAACAAAGCCACATAGGTGCTGATGTCATCGGATTGCAGATGCAGAGATGCAGATTCAAAGGAGGTAGCAAGAAAATGACATGCAGATCGGATATTTAACCTAGCCTACTGACTGTGAAACATTAACTCCCTTCAGAACGCTATCATTCTAGCCTTTCATTGGAAGTAGAGGAGGAGAAAAGGAGAGAGAAGAGGAGAGAGAAGAAGGATAACAGTTATGCTGCAGGGCACATGTTCCTTACAGACCCCTAGAAAAAAAACTTCTTGTGTGTGAAGCCTGACTTTACTGAGATATAATTAGCATGTGATAGACTCCATATATTTAAAATGTACAATTTGATAGGTTTTGACTTATGTATTGCATCATCACCATAATCAAGATAAATGAACCATCACTCTTGACAGTTTCATTTTGCAGTTCTTAGTCCTGCCTTCTCCTTTCTGCTCTGCTCCCATCCCTAGATAACCACTGATCTATCACCCTAGAATAGTTTGCATTATCTGGAATTTTGTAGCAATATGGTTTATACTTTTTTTTTTAAGATTTATTTATTTGTGCACACAGAACTGGGGTACAGGCCAGAGACTCAGGGGCGGCGAAAGGCTTCACCAGAGACAGAGTGGGGAGCAGAACAGGCAGATCAACTAAGTACACTGCTGAGGGGAGCAGCAGGCGGGTCAGGAGAGGTCTGCCACGCCATGTGGTCACCTCTGGGGCAGGCGGGAATCGAACTCATGCGGAAGTGGCTTTAGCTTCTTAGTGCTATGCTTTAACCCGCTGCGCCACCAGGGAGGGCCAGGTTTATACATTTTTTATGTGTTTTTTCCCAGTGCAGCATATGAGAATTTCAATTCCTCCACACCCTTGCTACGCTTGGACTGGTCCCTCCATAATTCTATTATTCTAAAAGGGTATATCAATGGCACATTGTAGTTTTAATTTGCATTTTCTCTAATGACTAATGAATCTTTCCATGTGCTTATCTGTCATCTATACCTCTTCCATAAAGTGACCCCCTTTCTATTCTGTTATTTTCTTTTCTTATTATTGACACAACATGACTCTTGATCACCCAATTTTTTTTCCTATGCATGCACCCAGTCATACCAGTAGACTAGGACTTTGAAAATTTTAAGTCTATATGCAAATATACAAGTATATTTGTAGACACACACACAATATATTCAGCTCAGGAAAATGTTTTGTGAGATGTGACATTAGAAACTAAAAGCCTCAAAACCAATATCAGCATTACAGGGCTATGTGCATGGCTGTATCTAACCATAGAGTTTCCCTTTAAACAAAGAAAATTCTAAAGTCAAATGTTGTGGCTGGGGGCCTAACGGAAATCCTGTTGTTGCTGATAGGGCCCTAAGCCTGATGTTCCCTTGGCAACAAGACAGCTCCCACAAGATGGTAAGAAAACAAATGTGCCTCCAACAAAGAAGAACACCTAAGTACCTGGATTCAGAAGCCAGGCAGGTATGCATTTAAATTTCTTTCACCTACTGACCCAAATTCTTGAGTAATTTGATTAACCTCATTTTCTTTATTTCCAAAATGAAAATGAAGCTGTTACACAAGATTATTGTACAAATTAAATGAACAATTTACAGCACATGCTGCTCAGTCCTGCCACGAAAGGTCAGCACCAGTTAAACTCCATCTCTTCTTGTGGAAGAGGAATTTTAGGTGGGAGATTTCAGCACGAACTCTAGGGCCAGCAAAAATGGGCTGGACCCCCAAACTATGGCACTTACTTGCTGTGTGACCTTGAGCAAGTCACTTTACTTCTCTGTGCTAGTTTCCTCAACCAAAATTGGGAATCACATGGTATAAGTTTCTGTAAAGTACTTAGAACTCACTAACAGACAGAAGGATTTCCTGCCATGGTTGCACTGATCTTCCCCCAGGCCCAGTCAAGCACATGTTACAGTGTCCTAAATGTGACTAGTACTCGCTTCACTCACACCGTTCCACCAACAGCTATTTACTGTGTCCACGTCCTGAAACAGGTAACAGAGGGACTTCAAGCACTGGTGAAACACAATTTTCTGAGCCAAACATTTACAAACCACCTGCAACAGGAAGCATGATCAAAAACTTCAACCACCATGGCATGTGACTACTGTTAAACATCTGATGCAAATAGATGATGGAGAAGTTCAGAGGCAGAAGGTCTACAACGGGAGTGAGGGAAGCACAGAGACAGAAGGGAGCTGGCTTTAAGCTGGATTTTAAGGAGGAATAAGAAAGAGGAAGTCAAAAAAACCGGGAACCAAGAGTTCAGCCTTGGGGATGAATAGGCAGAAAAGATGACAGGATGGACTTGTGAGAGGGCAGTGTGACAGATGTGGAAGGCAGACAAAGAAGGAAACCATTAGGAAAGATAGGTGGGAGCTAATTTGTGAAGGGCCTTAATGCTAGGCTATTACACTGATATCTAAACTGTAGACAGGAATTCAAGCAGCTATCAAATTTTTAACTTTACTGTTAAGAATTACTCATTTATTGGCCCTCCCTGGTGGCGCAATGGGTTAGCACTACAAGCTAGCTGCAGCTGCTTCACTGAGAATTCGATCTCTGGCTCCAGAGGTGATCCACATTACCCCAGGCAGACCTCTCCTGTCTCATGGCTGCTCCCCTCAGCAGTGCACTTCGTTGATCAGCCTGTTCTGCTCCCCACTCTGTTTCTGGTGAATCCTCTCACTGTCCCTGCACCTCTGGCCTGTACTCCAGGCTGTGTGCACAAATAAATACATCTTTTGGAAAAAATAAAAAAAGAATTACTCATTTATGAAGTCAGAATCCCTGAAGTTGAAGCTCAGCCCTATTTTTCAGCCCAAATTTCACAGGTAACTCTGACATGGACCACGAGCTGAAAAACCACTGCTACAGAGCCTTTGAACCTGGATTACTGTGATGGTTTTGTTACAGGGCAACCCAAAGTGAACTGGGCCGCCTGTCAGTGGGGCCTCACCTGGACACTTAAAATTCAGTTGTTCTGCAGGCACACACAAAAGGGTCAAATGGGTTTATTTACAAAAAGACGAAAGGAATAGGAAACAACCCAGGGAAAGAGAGCAGGATACAAAGTAACTGGAATACCTTACCAGCTCCGCTGACTGAAAACACGGAGTCACACAGTCCAGAGAGAGCCTTTTCCCAAGCGAGAGATCGAGAGACCCAATGGCGCCCTATTTATCCCCCAGTGTCCCAGAATTCCTGTTTAGCTCCGCCCTTGGGTACTTGCAGTTCTCTCCCTGGTACTGCTGGGAGTTGTAGTTTCCAATCACTGGAGTAGGGGGTAGAGTCCAGAAAGCTGGAGTAGGGGGTGGAGTCCACAAGACTCTGCAGAATTCCTTTAGGACATCTTTCCCCTTAACAGTTTCTTTGGCAGTGGAGTCAGAAGAAAGAAAACTGGCATTTATTGAGTTCCCACCTAAGCAGAGTGACTGGCAGGTAATATTTCCTTTCATTCTAGCCAAAACCCTATGAGGGAGACATTATTATCACATTATTATCCTCATTGAAGGGATAAAGAAGCTGATACTTAGAGATGCTGAAAATACAGGTAAGCTACCGACCAGAGATTCAGACCTAGGTCCCAGGCTTCAGGATCACTGTATTTCGCATTGGAGCACATGACTTCCCACAAATACCTGTGAGCATTTTCTCTAGGAAACTTAACACAGGTCAAAATCAAATAGCAACCATGGTGTTGTAAACTCTCTCCTCCCATCCTCATTTTTCTCCTCCAGTGACATCTAGATTTGACTTTCCCTTTGTCCTTTGATTTCTAAGCCAAAGAGGTTCAGATGTACTATCTACATGTATACTTTAAATTTCCATTTGCAAGTGAAATCATTTGTATATATTAGGAAGTCATAATAACATTTTCATGTTATTTCTCTGCAGGCTATCATGTACAAATAACACAAATTTTATAATGCAAATTCCAAGGAGTGACAGTCACCTAGACTATGCTGTGAATAGTGCCTGCTGGAATTGAGCAGTGAACATACTGCTCAACTATACATAGAGACCTTTTAGTAGGAAACCTCTGTTTGCCTTACAGGTGTCATCATGGTCTAATAAAATCAAAAATTAATGAACAGGCTGTTCATCTTTCTTCCTATTCCCTAAAACTGAATCATTATTTTCCCAATATTTTTATTATTCCTTAAGATACACCAACTTTGTTGTTTGTTTGTTTGTTTGTTTTAAGGCCATAGGGGCCCTCCCTGGTGATGCAATGTGTTAAAGCACAGCACTATGAAGTGATCTGTGATCCAAAGCCATTGCAGCATGAGTTCAATTCCTGGCCAGGGAGGTGACCCACATTGTGTGGCAAACCTCTCCTGGCCCATCTGCTGCTCCTCTCAGCAGTATATTTCAGTCAATCAGCCTGTTCTGTTCCTGCTCTTTCTCTCATGAATCATCTCACCCCAGGCACCTCTAGCCTGTACCCCAGGTCTTGTCTGCATAGATAAATAAATCTTTTTTTTTTTTTAGGCCATAGCATCCTTGGGATGATTTGGAGAAGAAAGATAGCATTACCCTAAATAAAAGTGGGCTGGAGAATAACAGAATCATTAATGGGAGACAAAATGTCAGAGTTATCACACCAAAAAGACAGTAAACACAGTCAAATTTATTTCAGACATAAAGTCAATGCCCTAGTAATAAATACTTTTAACATTGGAAGTTGTTTAATACACAGTGTAAGTTCTAGTAAGATGATACTAAAGATAATCTTTATAAAGAACTTTGTGCCAAAGATAATAAAAGATAGTTTGCTGAAGAATCAGAGATATGGTATCACTATACCATTGATAAAACAATCTGAGAGTAGGAACAACTTGTAAATATTCTGTGCAATGCAGGAGGGAAAGAGAGGAGTTAATAAAATCAGTTCTACTCTCCTTACTGAGGTCTTAAAATTTTAAATCTAGTGTTGGAAAGCACACCATGACTCACATACCTGGTTGGATGAGTGCCTTCTTTCTCACTTTAGGATTAGAATCACTAATTAGTAAAAAAAAAAAAATGTCAAAAACTGGAAACAGGTATCCAATCAGAATTAGGCTAGACCCCTCTGGTTGACAATGGGTCAATGAGGCCCTTCAGAGACTGAACAAGATCTGCTACAACTTATATTTGAATCCCTGGCATGGCCACAATGTCACTAACTGGAGAACTGAAGGCTCCACACAGTTCTTATGGCCATCACCATGAGTGCTCAGGTAAGTCTTTTCAGTGGTGTCTTTGTATCATCCCATACCCAGAAAGCCTAAGGTCCAGCACCTGCACCTTCTGGAGCTGAGCCAACACACACAGCTACCAGGCCTATCATTCATGGAGAGAAAGCATGAAGATAACCACTTTTTTGGTAAACACTCCAATGAAATAAATCTCACAGATTTGGAGATTTTCCCTTACCCCAATTATAACATATGGCAAACAAAGGGACAAAGATAGAGAGTTCTCAGCTCAACCTCCAGTAGAGATGGAATATGCTTGGCTGACTTTGGGGACATGGGAGGGCCTCTTACCTACTCCTAATTTATTCAGATCTTTTTCTCAGAAGATACAGCTTTTCAGGCTGGAGTAAATAATAGAAGGCTTCAAAAGAAAAACCAGCACTGCAGCAATGGCTCTCAAGAAGTTTCTGGATAGACTGAGGAAGAAAGAAATGAGTTCTCATTCATTCTGATACATGCTGTCCTGGCCAAGATGAAGAGAACAGGGGAGATTTATGATTAATACTCTTGGTATGGCTGGCAATGGTTTTAAAAGGAAGAACCTCAGATTCTGAATGCCTAAATTTTTTCAAGGAAGGACACCAGCTGGACAACCAAAGACACTTTCATGTCCATGGATATTAGAATCACAGAGGGGTTTTTGGTTTTTAAGCTAGAGGGAGCTAAACGGGTCTCCTAGTTCAACTCCTTTGTTTTTCAAAGAGGACCCTGAGGCTTGGAGAGGCTAAGCAGTGTCTCAAGGCTACACAACTTGGTGTAACTATTTGATGGAGACAAAGAGTGGCAGAGAGGCTTCAGTGAACAATGTAGTCAGCATGTGTGGTTAGTTAGTTATGTTCAGGTCCCCCACAGGTAGAGATTTCCCATATTTAGGCCCTTTCTTATCAACCCATCACCACAAGAGGACAGGTCCTGACTGAGTTTATCTGTGGGGTTCCCTCAGGTAGGTGGTGAAGCTCTGCAGGTTTATTCTCACTTCCCAGTCCGGGAGACCACCTGGATGGCTTTGATCCACTCAGTACGCTCTTTAGGAGTGGCTGCTTGCAAGAAATAATGAACTTCATCAGCTGTGATGATCTCAAAGAGGTTCTCTTCTTCACTCCTTTTAACTGGTAAAAGAGAAAGTGAATGGTAGTGCATGGCTACAGACCCCAGAAAAGTCACCTAATTCACCCCTCTATAAGGCATGAAATCCCAATGTTTCGAGTGTTCTACAAGAATTAAAGATGTGGTTTTCACACTCACCATTACAGTGTGATTACATATATGGGTATGTATGTATGTATATAATACACATGTATATTCAGTGATAACCAAATATATAGTATGTATATAATCTCTACATCAAATGATCATGTATGTATATGTACTTAAGAAATACTCATTTTTAATAGGTTATGATCAAATGAAATGTCTCCATTTGGCACACCAATAGTATTTAATGAATAACCGCGAATAGTGTCTAACAAGTGCCTTTTTTTTTTCTCTAGTCATAATATAAACCAAGAACTGACCCTTAGAAAAGGCCAACCACCAAAACCCAGCACCAGTACTACCAATAGAGTCTGAACTGGTTTAAATAATTGCTAAGTTGGAGTTTGTGCTAAAAGTCTGAAAGACTTAAAACATGCATCTCAAAGCGAAGACAAAATTCCCCTACCCCAAGCTAAACAGGAAGGGATTCAGCGGACCCAAAGCTGTAAATATTTGGTTTTTTGAAGCTGTAGTTTTTTATGTGCATTTCATATAATTATAATATATATAGATATATAATGGCCAACGGGCATATGAAAAAATATTCAACATCACTTGTAATCAGTGAAATGCAAAAAACCACAATGAGGTGCCACCTACACCAGTGACAATGGCACATATTTTAAAAAATAGAAACAACAGGCCCTCCCTGGTGGCGCAGCGGGTTAAAGCACAGCACTGAGAATCTGAAGCCACCTCCGCATGAGTTCGATTCCCGCCTGCCGCCTGCCC
>NW_004567132.1:12643276-12684166 GCF_000260355.1 Condylura cristata | reverse complement strand
AAAAAATAGAAACAACAAATGTTGGGGTTTTATATACATTTTTGTACTATATTCATTGCATCACCCTTCATTTTTGTACACTGTATGATCTCCCCATGCAATTCCCACCACCAACTCACCCATTTTATATATAAACACACACATACACACAAACATAATATATATATATAAACACTACAGGTGGGAGTAAGAAGGTCAAACTAGATGACCTCTGGGCCACAGATGACAAGTCTGTAACTTGGTGCATGTAATTACAATATTGGTGGAGACTGACTTCTCAGGGGCAGGGAACAAGGTATCCCAGAAAAGGAATGAAGATTCCAGACTAGTTAGGCAGCTCTTCCCAAGTCACCTACTAACCAACAAGACCTACCCCACATGCACTACCCACTGACCATATTGTCTCACCACACAAAGGTCCCTTTTGTTGTGAGATTTTTCCTGGCATAAATATGCAAAAGACCCCCTTTACAGCATAACATGGTTCAGTTACAGGCATCAGTAGATAACTAGTGTTTCCATCAAAGCCAGGGCTGAGGACTTCCTCAAGGTATCCACAAAGCAACTTCAATTTCCCAAGGGGCAACATGTCTACGGTTCTCATACTGTAAACTGATGCATGCTTATGCCTGACTGATTAAGTGAATAATTCATTGCCGGCTCAGGATGCCCAATCATGGGGTGATAATACTGAGTGACCATATTTCTCTCACACAAAATCTCATCCTTACCATCTGGGTTACTTTCCACTGAAGTCACCACACAGCCTCTCAAGTGTATTGCGCCCAGAGGCTCTTCCCCCTGGAAAGAGAGGAGTCAGATGGTTTCTTTCTAAAATAGACTATATGAATATACCTTATCCTACAGGTGTAAACACTATTCAGAGTTGTTCCAACATATATCAAATCCCCCAACTCGATAAAAGCAGAAGGAAATGAAAAGAAACTGCTTGCAGATACTCCACCTTCCACTTCAGTAGGGTCAGGAGGCTGGATAAAGATACACAAATCAATCTGAGCTTCATATCAGGAAGAAAGTGTCAAAAGCAGTGGAGCAGCTGAGGGCTTAACATCTCTCAGGGAAGAGCTGCATGTTTTTGGCCCCACTCAACTGACACAGCAGGAACCAAAGAGCTCCATGCTACAAGCAGAGGCTGAGATTCTGGCTCAAACAGTTGTCTTTACACTTTAGAGTTCGCTCATTTTCTTGAGGAGAAACCTGAATAATCAACAGCCTAAATGACTGAACTTAAAGAATGCTCTCACCCAAGCTGACCCAAAAGAGTAATTATCACTGTTAGCACATTAAACCAAGAGCATGTTGTAATGATTGAGTTTTTCTGAAAATATCAGATTGAGGCAGATTAAAAAAAAAAAAAAAACTCAACCACATAAATGCCAGTAGAATATATCTTCTTCCATCCCTGACTTTATGCTGCTCTCAACACTGAGATCTTTGGTCAAGGAAGGTGGGAGAAAAAGGAAAAGGAGGCAGAAATGAAAGAAGGAAGCAAATATAGCAGAAAGGAGGTAAAAAGAAACGCAGCAAAGAGCTGCCAGGGAGGCTTCCACTCAAATGGAGGTGTCAACTCACTCCAGCCGGGTCATAGTAGTGCAGATATGCAGGATCTTCTCTCAGAATGAACTTCCTCACTTTCCAGTTTTTCCTCCTATGCCCCTGTATCCAAGATCAACATAAAGGAAGGAATAATGAGTTTTAGTATCACTCAGTACCTGTACTACCGATGATATGTCTTCGCTGAATTGAAAAAGATGCACTAGCAAACAATGTGCTGCTAGACAATGGGGAAGATATTAATTAAAACTATTTCTAAGATTATCTTCCAGCTTTAGTATTCTGTAAAAGGGTACTATGCACAACATACTGTCTTAGGTAATGAGGTGGAGGGAGGCTCAAAGAGGTTTAAGACATGTCCCTGCTTTTCAGAGTTCATAACCTATGTGGAAATATAAAACAAATGACCAAATTAAATTATTGGTACAGATAACAGTTTTCAAAGGAATTAAGTGAAGTACATGTAAGTTTGGGCTCAAAGAAACCTCATGAAGAAAACCTCATAAATACCATATCCATGTGGGCCACACAGTAGTTAGGTGAGTGACAAAGAGTTTGATTGAAAAACTACTGACAGCCATCAGCAGTTGTGTGAAATCACAAGGCATTTTCTGATGCTAAGGACTAAGCCTGGCTGGACTGGAATGCAGGTTCATGAAGAATAGCAGAGGCCAGGTTAGAAGAGTGGAAAGAGACTTGGCAAAACTAATAGGTGAAGGCAGTCACTGATGGCTTCTGAATCAGAGTGAAAAGATTATAACCATATTTTAGGAAAATTAATATGGTGACAACACACAGGATGGACCAGCTGAAGAAGTTCAAGTTAAGCCCGGGAGAAGATAATAAAGTAAAAAATAAACAAGAAAATAAATAAGAGGTCATGCTTGAAATAGTATAAATTAATAAGGACTAACATCCAGCAACATCCAGCAATCCAATGGCAATGGGGAAGAACAGCCCATATGACAGACATGATGAAAAAGAAACAGATGTGGGCCTTCCCAATAGACTTAAACCCTGACATAGCCTTGACTGTGAGTGTTAAGGGCAGAATTTGTATCTTGTTTATCATTATACTTTTGATGCCCAGAACTGTGCCTGGCACAGCAACTGCTTCCTAAAAGTTTGTAATTGCCATGAATTCTTTATGTCAGTTAAGTTATAGCAGTTTTGTTAATGTAATGGTAAACCAAGATTTCCCACAGAAAATTCTAAAGACTTAAATAACTTCAAAAGCAAGCACACAGAACAGATTCTAAGATCTATAGCAATAGTTTCTACCTTGTCACTACAATATTGTTACTTCTAAAACATCACATTTTGACAAATAGAATTTTTTTTAATTTTTTCATGCTTACATACAAAGGAATGAACCATTTGTGATTTTAGCAAATTGTGTTTCCTTCAAAATGCTCAGTTAAAGGAGTTTATAGTAAGCTTTAAGGAGTGGAGCTATTATTTGGCTGAGCATTTTGTCAAGGAAATTATCACCTAACAGTCTTTTACTTGCCTGCAGGGTGGAGGCAGGGACCCTGTACAGGACTGTCCAGAATAGCCTTTGCAACACATCAACTTCTAAAATTCCTTTTAATAATTTCTATTTTTTGCCTTAGATAATGGCTCCCAAAAGATAAGAACACTAAAGTTTCTACCTCCTACCATTTCCTCCTGACCTACAGATGCATATGTCATGTTCTCTTGTGCAGTTCCTGGGTAAATACCAAGTCATCATGAGTCAATGGAAAAGGAATGTAACAGGAAGATGTGAAATAAGCCAAACTCTGACATCACAATGTGATGCAACCAAGATCTTGATGTCATTAAGTGGGCATCTGGCCATCTTTCATTTAGTGAGTATTTCCTAAGGGATTTTAAGGAAAGCATACATGCCTGGGATTTCTGAGAATTTTTGCTAAATCATCACACACTTATCCTTGATTTAATTCACTCTACAAATGCCATTTATACACCAAGAAGGATGCTGAGCTTTCGCTAGAAACAAGAAAAGCATACAGATGACCCTTGAACAATATAGTTTGAAGTGCCCTTCTGTGTGTATGCTCCTATAAACAGGTAACATAAATTTACATTATAGGTCATTGCAGTACAGACTGTAAACTACTTTCTCTTACAATCTCCTTGATAACATTTTATTTTCTCCAGTTCATTTATTATAAGAAAATAGTATGTAATATAGGTAACACACAAAGTAGGTGTTATTTATGCTATTGGTGAGGCTTCCAAACCACAACAACCAATTTGCAGTTAAGTTTTGGGGTACTCAGTTATATGCAGATTTGTTACTGCTTACCCTTAATCCTTAAGTTACTCAAGCATCATGCATCAACTATATAACACACTGTCCCTACTTGGGAACAGAATAAGCTACCCCCAAAATATACTAGCTGAAGGCAAATAGGGCTCCGTAGAATCAGGAAGGGTTTCTCTACCTCTTCCTTAATGAAATAAAAAGAAATTAGATTTGGGGCCTGATTCAGGAAGTGTGATATTATCATAAATTGCTACAAAGAGTATGGGTTAAATGTGGTAGACCTGGAAGATGTTAGCAGGGCCTAGTTTTTCAAATTCCTCTGTGTCCATTGTCTGGCATGGCAAACATTTGTTTACAAAATCATTTACTGTTTTTATCTTCCAATAAATTATCTTCTTCCCCTTTGAACTCCCAGGCCCTCACCCCTTCTACCTTGCTAGGATGGTATATAACCCCAATTTCAATTTCTTGGCTATTAGACAACACTCACTGTGTCTTTGTAGGAAATTAAATTTGTTTTTCCTGTTAGCCTGTTTGATGTCATTTTAATTACTAGATCAGTTAAAGAGACTGAACGAGTAGAGAGAAGTTTTTTCCTCTCCTATGTCTCCATCAAAGAAGGTATGTGTGGTTGAGAAATTAAGTATTTTATTCATTGTCATAACAGAATGAATTATACTAAAAAGGATGATATAAGATAAATTCTAGTCCATTCCCTCTTGAATTTACTATGTCCCAAGTGTAATTATCTCCCCTGGGATGGGAGAAGTGATGGGAAGAGGGAGGGGAAGTGCCCAATCCCCAGTCGGGCACATCTACTTCCCACCTTGGAGATGTGGATCACAAGTGTCCTTTTTCATGCCAAGCCTTCCATGCAGTTCAACCCTGGCTAACTCCCAGTACTAGACACAGGACAGTTTTATTTTTAAGGCTCCAAAAGAAGATATTTTTTTCAATGTACCCATGTGATTATAATATGAACCAGTGTTATAAACTACTGAGCTAAAAGATTGGAAACATAAATGGAACTCAGCTCAAATAGAAGAGGTTTTTGTCCCCTCCCCCCAGAAAAAAATTAGAGGAAATAATATTGTTAAAGAACTAACAATAACAGATGCTTACTGGTCAAATAAATGAAATACTATTTGGTACCTTACAAACAGAAAGAACCTAAAAAGGAAGAATGCTTGGAAGAGAATAGAAATGGCCACTCACCTGCTTCAATAAACACCCCTGCTTAATAATGATCCCTCTGAATTCTTCTTTCAGAATCACATCATCATCACTGGAATTTTCTTCACAGAAAAATCCACTGTCTGGCTATTGGAAAACCAAACAGTTTATTTTACAAACTTCGGGCATATTGCTGCTTGTACCATCTCTACCTCTCCCCCCACCTCCAACCAACCATTAGATTGGTTTTCTTTTCCCCTGTGGTTCACATTCCAGCCTGAACTTCCAAAGCTGTCCTTGGTTAGCTCATTTCCCCTCCTCCTTTTTCTTGTTTCTGGATGCTTGTTTCTGGTTTCTAGATCACCACTCAGGTGGGGGCTTGTCAATATCCTTTTATTTTCATATGTTTCCCAAGCTATATTCTAAGTTTAGCTTAGGACATCACTTCTCTCAAAATCTCCTTTCTTGGGACTTCATAGCCACAGTTTTTGAGAGCAAATTTTACCAATTTATAAGACACTGCATAATGCTATCTCTATTATGAACACTGGCTCTCAGCTCCTTCTACTTTGAGGCCAAGAGGATGTAGACAGCCTCATCCTCAAAAATCAGGAGGGAAGAGGGATATGCACAACTATACGTAGAAACAAATCATGCAGCAAAAGAGGTGCCCCTGTGGTGACTCTTTTTTAAATCCTACAGCCAGATCAAAGATCTGAAAAAAATTGCTGACAGTGAAACTTCCTCCAAAATGAAATGAAACTCTCCCTGGGACAGTCACTTAATTTTGTAAGCGCGATAGTTCTCTTAAGTAGCTTCCTAACTTTTGTGCTCTGACCACAAGTAGAAACAAAAACTGCCAAATTCCCCCTAGAAATCCACTGTTGCTGGATTTCCCCTTGTGGGGAAATGGGCCAAGATCATCTCCATATTGTATAATATAATGTTCCCCATTTTGTAGTCAGCCTGTCATGGGAAGTGCTCAAGATTATTGGGGAGGAGACATGAGTAAATACATTTTGCATTGAGTCACATATTTTAAGCTGTAGTTGGAAAGAATGCAATCACACTTTGTGATTATATAGCTCTCTCTCTCTCAACTCTATGCGGGTTGCAATTTATACCTCTTATTTTTTTCACTATTGTATATCCTTTGACTAGAAGAATGCCTGGCATGCATTAGAGGCTAATAAATTTTAGTAATGAATTCTTGTTTAGAATAAAAATAGGTATGGACATGTAAAATACTCATCATGACTTATTAGTAGGAAAATGCAAATCAAACCACAATGAGTTATCACCTCATACTTGGGATTAGACAGTATATCAAAAATACCAGAAATACATGCTGGCAAGGGTATACAAGAAAAAGAAACCCTTGTATACTGTTGGTGGGATATAAATTGGTGCAACCTTTATGGAAGACAGTATGGAGATCCTCCAAAAGCTTAAACTAGTTTAAACTAGACCTAGCATATATCCAGCTATTCCACTTCTTAGGTGTCTCTATGGAGAATGTGAAAACACTAATTCACAAAGATGTACACCCTGATACTTACTATACCAGGATTCACAATAGCTAAGATATTGAAACAACCTAAGTGCCAGTTGACAAATGGTTGGATGGATGGATGGATGGATACACACACACACACACACACACACACACACATATGTGTGTGTATACATATGTATGAATGTATGTATATACATGCACACATACACAATGCAATATTACTCAGCTATAAAAAAAGATGCAGCCTTGCCATGTGTGACCACATGGATGGAACTTAAGGAGATTATGTTAAATGAAATAAGTCAAAGAGAAAGAGGGCCATCCCTGGTGGCACAATGGGTTAAAGCACAACACTATGAATCAAGCTTGCAGCCACTGCAGTATGAGTTCAATTCCCCACCAGGGGGTTGACCCATATGGTATTGCATACCTCTCCTGGCCTGCCTGCTGCTCCCCTCAGCAGTGTATTTCAGTTCTGCTCCCCACTCTGTCTTTGGTGGATCCTCTTACCCCCCACACCTCTGGCCTGTACCCCAGTACTTACATACATAAATAAATAAATCTTAAAAAAAGAGAGAGAGAGAGAGAGAGACACTGAGTGGTGACAGTCACCTGTGGAATATAAAGAAATAAATCAAGTGACCGAACAAAAGCAAACTTTAGGCTCTGATAACAAAATTGTGGATACCGAAGGGGGAGCAGTAGAATGCAGAATGAATGGGAATAGGGGTCAACTGGCTGTTGGTGAGACAGCGGTTATTAGAACTTCGGTATAGGATGTGGTATAGCAGTAGACATTTGAAAGGTGTAAGGTCATACTCTTAAAATCTAAACAGTGTTGTAAACCAATGTTACCTCAATTTTTAAAAATTGATATATTAAAGTTTAAGAAATTTATTTATAGACAACTGTTCAAATAAATGATAGTTTCCTTTAAACTGATTCAGTTGGATATGCAGGCATTGTGGAGGAGGACAGACATCAAGTTGAAATTTGGGGTGTCTCCTGATTCTTCCCACCTGACATCTCTATCCCTTCCTCCATCCTCCTTTACCTAACAACTTTCTGTAGGTTTGGGCTTTCTTTTACATGTGTGGATATAATCTGAAGTCAATCTAGAATCTGCCCAGAATAGCAAAGATCATAGATGGGTAGCTCCTTTCACTTACAAAGTAGTAGAAGGCATCAGGGTTGTCCAGGAAAGGGTTTTCAGCTGCCCCATCTGCTGCACTCTTGGATAAATCTCCAGCAGGCTGCAGGTACCCTTCATTGAGCAGTGAGGAGGCAATCATGAGGCCTTCTTGGCGATTCCTAACAGACTGCTTGGAAAGCAGCCAGTCAATGACACAGTTACCTAGATGGGATCATGGAGGGAAGGTTAACTCTCCATACCAAAGAACAAGCAACTGACAGAACACCAAAGTGCATGGCTTGTCTAATCTTTCTTGTTATTTCAAGAAGGAAAAATAGTGGGATAGATAACAAGACACAAAAGAACCCATGTAAAGGTTTCTGGTATTGTTGTTGATACCTATATGCTCCTTCAGGAGAAATGCATGCATCAAAGAAATAGTTTTTACTAACCCACTGATTTACTTCATTAACAAACATCTCTTATGTGCCTACTAGATACTAAGTACTGTGATGGGGATTGAGGAGGCTTACTCAGGGAATCCAAAAGGGAGAGATGGCTGGCGAGTAGGTATTATAACAAAAGCATTGCCGTGGGTCACTAGAAGCTACTGAGTCAAGTCTGTATGACATGTGGGCAGGGGAAAGGGAGTTGTGTGTGCACTTTGGGAAAGATTCATAAAGGAATGACATTGAACCCAGGCTTCAAAGTGAGTAAATGATTGCCCGGTACATGAGGCAGGAGCTGACAGGAACTAACACAGGCTGAGGGGGGCAGCAGTGTGGACAGAGGCACAGAGACAATGAAGCAGCCCCAATGCAAAGTGGAAACAGGAGAAAGCAAAGAAGACAAGGGGGAGAGGAAGGCAGAGTGAGTGAGAAGAGCTTTGATGACACATCAAGAAATTTGATAATGAGGCAAGTTTTCCAGCAGGAAACAACAGTCACATGTATATTTTATAAATTAAAATTTGAGGCAATTAATTGTACTGAACGTCACACCTTGGCAGAGGCTAGCAGGCACCATTAGAAGAGTCTGCCTCAAGGATGGAATGCAAAGAAAATAAAATAAAATTAACCCATCTACAATATAACTTTGTGTTTCAAAAGGCACATTTTTTTACAAATGTCGACTAGAGAGTCAACATGACCACCAGCAAGTTCCCCATCATCAAATCAAGAACAGTAGCATGCACCATTCTTGAAAAAGGAGTGAGAGCAGCTGGCTGATCAGCCTTCCATGAATTTCAACTGTGAATGGCTTTTACCCGATTTTTTTTCTCAAAAGGTAAGTGGATACTGTATTTCTGCTTTCAATCCTAGCCATAACCCTATAAAAAAGGGAGGATATTCTTAGTATCCTAAGAATAAGAAAGTTAAGACTCAGAAAGTTTAAGTGACTTTAGGCATGTGTTCTTATGCCATGTCTTCACTTAAGTGTTAGAACCCTAGATTCAATGCTTGTTTAGCTACACATGCTACAGCTTGAAAGACAAATTCAGCATGGTTGCCCTGTCTCCTGACATTCAAATTGTATCACACGTCAAAAATGAGTGGACTCTTTTTTAGATTTATTTCCCTATTGAGACTAACTGACTTCCACATGAAAGCTCCAGCCTACAGAATTTCTAGAACTCACCTTGAATTTCAAAAGGAAGAACTTAGGGAATACTACCACAACACTGTGACTCACAAAGCCATTACACAGGAAATGCCTGGTCTGGACCTTGTACCCAGATCTACACCGGAACTTCCCCTTATTCCCACTCAAGGCTTTGCCTTAGAGACCTTAGTTCCTATAGTTAAGGGTCTTTGTCTTGTCAGTTCCCCTTGCTTATATGGCTTGGTGTTTGACACAAATCTCAGCCTGGGCTTCTCTGATGCTAATGGTTACTGCCTTAATTCTTTGAAGTTGAATTCCCAAAAAACATTGTCAGACTAAACATTGCCAGATAATGCCTTTTAGCCTTCCAACTTTCTAGCCTTGACCAACACCATTTTTATATATTATCTAGTGACTGTACATCCCTTCAGATTTTACATCTGTTGTCTTTTCATGTTGTCTTTTCAGCATTTTCCTCCTTTAAACTTTCCTGTCACCATAAGTAAGGTACTAGGCATCTGACAAACCTAGTATTAGAGTCCTGTGTCCTAGTGAACCACCTGCCCTTTTTTTTTTTCTGGCTTGGATGCATCTTCTGAATCTCTCTGCAACATAACTTTGAACTCACTTTCCCTTGTTCAGCATCCTTATCAGAATTCCTTCATAAATACTTAATGAAATCCTACCCATCTTTCAAAGTCAAATTTAGGTACCACCTTCTATTCATCTCAACAACCTACTGAATTCTTTCTTTTTTCTGCACAGAACTGATTGTGCAGACCTGTTCCTCTTAGTCATAGTAAGCACACAGAGATTTTGCACCATTTTGAACTTAGTGTGTGCCAGGAATTACTCTAACATTACAGCAAGTCTATAAAGTAAGTGTGCTGTGGTAACCCCCATTTTATAGACTGAGAAAGTAAGCACAGGGAGGTTAAGGACTGGCCTAAGGTTTTACAACTAGTAAGGAACACAGCCAGAATATGGACCAAAAGACATGATTTCAACCACTACACTGTATATCTAAACTCTTCTTTTTTTTTTAAGATTTATTTATTTGTGCATACAGAACTGAGGTACAGGCCAGAGGCTCAGGGGCGGAGAGAGGCTTCACCAGAGACAGAGTGGGGAGCAGAACAGGCAGATTGACGAAGTACACTGCTGAGGGGAGCAGTGGACGGGTCAGGAGAGGTCTGCCACCCCATGTGGTCACCTCCGGGGCAGGCAGGAATCGAACTCATGTGGAAGTGGCTTTAGCTTCTTAGTGCTGTGCTTTAACTTGCTGCGCCACCAAGGAGGGCCCTAAACTTTTTTTTTTAACTGATATAGTTGACATAAAATATTCTATTTATCTTGGTGTAAAATAATTATTTCATATTTTTGCTCATTCTAAAATGATCACCATAATAAATTCAGCTAACATCTGCCAAATTCTTAAATATTTAATGCCTTCCCCTTTGCTGCCACAGACATCCCTAAAATAGTCACCTGAATCTTACATTGTATATCTTGGTTTCTGTTTATCATACTGAGGGTCTCATCTTATTCAACTGTGTCTATTTCAACATAATGTCACTTATTGAAAAATAAGTAATCCTTTGATTGACATAACTGGAACTTTTGAAACTTTATCTTGAACAACAAAGTTCATTTCTAGTCTGTCTTCTGCTTCCATACTGGGACATTCGATTCTCATGTTCACTGGCCAGGTTCTATGACCAACCATTCACTATACTCCTTACTCCCTACCCCAATAATTAGGCTGAGGGAAAACTCCATGTTGTCCCTCATTTCAACTGCCCCATTTCAGACTTGAAAGGTTTTTACCTGTGAAGCAGTGATTAAAAATCTTCTTGTCCTTTTCTAGGTTGAGTTCTTTCACTCCATTTTCTGTGTCTTTCATGGACAAATACAAGGCACTGCAGAGAGACAAACACAGATGGTGAGAGAGGACACTTCAGATTGAAGACTTCTCTTTGGAAGCAGCCACTACGTAGAGGCTGGCCATGAACACAAGCTTTTCCTTCCCAGGGGTTCCTCAGTCTCGTCTCCCCACCATATTGTAAGTAGGTGATTATAAATAGTTTATATTTGATTATAGAGAGTTTATGCTTGCAGAATTCTGTGACCTGCCCAGCATTCAACAATATATACCAAGGTGGTGTTACTGCTTCTTAAACTAACCAAGTTGTTGACTTAACTCCAGGTGTCTGAAATGGAATATTGAGCCCCAGCTAGGTACCAAAGATTAAAGATTCCAATGCCAGTTTTCATACACATTCCATATCTTTAAGGCCCCTCAGTTCTTTAAGTATCCTTCAAGAGACTATACTAATATAGTCACTTGCATCCAAGAAAGTGAGTGTTTTGTTTAGATTTATCTCTTAGTCTAAAAATTATAAGGCTAAATAGTTTTCATGTTTGTCTTTGAAGTAGTAAAGATAACCTTATCAGAAAAAACACAAGAGCAACACAGAAGACCACTTTCATCCTGTGTTCTACAAAGCAAGAGTCTCATTCCCATGTGGCTCTGACACCTGTGATCAGAAATGTGGCCATGTGACGAAGCCACAGAGCAGCTGCACTCAGACCAGAAACCTTTTGTGGGACTTCACCAAAAACTTCCCTAGTGATTGGTCTCCCCAAGTTCAATGTGCAGACTTTATCGTACTCCTTGACATGCCACCTCCCATGTTAGGCTTGCAGTGGGATGTTTTGGTCCCCACTGAGGGACTCCCTAACCCAAAACAGAATCTTGTTGGACATGTTGGGCAGGTGACATAGAATTATTCTTGACAGGGCTTTTTTTCAGAATATGCTCAACATAACAGTAAAACTAGCAAAAAAATAAAGAGCCCCAGACAAAAGGGCTCATGTGACAGGAGTCATGAAATATACATGAAGGAAGAACACCCCAACAGGGGCTGAATTTATTTATGGGCCTCTGACAACATTCGGGTAACAACTGTCACCTGCAAGGCCAAGTCAGCCAACATCAGAGCCCATTAAACCAGGCCAGAGCGCAAATGGTTTCCGCTCAGAATAAGCTTTCACTTTGGTTGGCCTTTGGTGACTGTGAATGTGTGAATGTGAACTTAAACTTGAAACCTTACATGTTTGAGCATAGAAGCCCTGCCTTTTCCTACCTACTTTCAGATCCTGGTACTTTCTTTCAAAACTTACTTATTATGGGTACTTAATAAATGTGATGATGTTCTTTCTCTTTCTCCTCTTCTCCCCCCTCTATCTCTTCTCTCTGCCAAGGTTCACCAAAATAAGGGAATTTATAATTCATCATTCTCCTCTCCTCAACTGCTAGTAATTAGTGAAGCCACCACCACTCCCTCAAACCCAGAGACTACCTTGGTCCAGGGGGACAATACAGCTATCAGAGGTGAGAAAAGCAAGCCCTGGACCTGTTAGATTTCCTCAAAAGGGAGATAAAAGAAAGGGAGAAGGCAAGCAAACAGGAAGTCACCTTAAGTCAATGGTTTCTGGTAGTCGAATGGACTTCCTGGTGGATTTCCTTGCAAACTTCTGGCCTCCTTCAATGCATTTTATGGCCTTCTTGGTATCCCGAACCCAGCCATCTCTCTCCTCCAGGAAGGCTGCTTGGAAGAAGTGGTCCTGCTGCTTGTTCGTAGTGATCTTAAACACAAACTAAAAATCAAAACATATCCCATTAAGAATGATTCCAGTCAAGAGGCAGAGGCCCTTTACCAAGCAGCAGTAAGCCCACTCTGTCCTGGAAGTGCTTGGCCACAAATGTGGCCAAGAGACCCAAATGTCAAGAGTGGGTGATGGGCAGTGGTGAGAGGGACTGGCCCAGGGACCACAATTCACACTGTGGATTATAAGCTCCACGCAGCTCAAAGGTCAATTCACACTGTGGATTATAAGCTCCACGCAGCTCAAAGGTCTGACAAGGTATTCGTTGTAGTCAGTGATACCAACTCACCATCCTTTTGCCAAAGTCCTGACAAGGGCTAGTCAGAGTGCTTCCTTTCAGGGGAATCATTCCTTTGGGGCTATTGTCACTTTTCTTCTTATAGAATTCAATTCCATCTTCTAACAATAAAACCCACATGGGTTTCCAGGTATTGAACATGCTCCCCTGTGATGACAATAAAAATCCTGGGTTAACAATCTTCTAAAACACTGTAAGTAGTCTAGCTTTGGCCAATCTACAGGCAGTTGACTCGTGTAGACAAGATTCAGGGGAAAGGGGACTGACTTTCTGCCAAAAGCTTAAAAACTAATTTTAGATAAAATGTATGCATATCTATATAATCAGCCAATAAGCCTCATGTGGGCCATTACCAAGAGAATATGGTGTAGATCTCTACTCTCCTTCATAAATATTTCAAACTTATTTCTAATTTGTGCATTGTTCAACTCAGAATGGCAAATGAATTCCATCTCCAGAGCCAACTCAGACTGAGTTAGTTGTGGACACCGGAGGCTGGACTCACTGGGAAATTGTCACTGCTCAATATTTATGTCTACAATGGGCATGAAGGTCAAAAAATGTGGATGCAAGCCAGAGTTAATTCCATCCTTTGGTTTGACCAATTTTTATCTGAATAGGACTGATAAAAATCAACTCAGCAATTTTTGTGTGCCAGCATGGCGAAGCTGTGTAACAATCACTTACAAGATGATCTATAATGCCAGAGTAAGGCCAGCCCTGTTAATGTGGTCTTTAGGAAAATACTTACTTAAGAAATTTTCAGTTTGGGTTAGTGCCAGCTACTCCTTTAGCAATAAATGAGACATTCCGACTAGCTCAAGGACATCTCTTACTTGTCTATATCGTGGGAGGACTTTGAAAAAAGAAGGGGTCAGGATTCTCTTTGCCTCTCATTTTTGAACTCAAGATGTTGCTCTGTCATGTCTACCACAGGATAGAATTATCATCTATGTTCCAACATATCCTGCTCTTATCTTAAATACAAACACCCTCTATATAAATGTCCAGTTGCCCACAAGGCAGACTATGCAAAAAGATAAATGCTTCTGTTTCCTTTCTTTGCTTATCCAAGTGACTAAAAAAAAAAATCTATTTAGAGAACACTATCTCTTTTCTGTAGAAGCAGAACAATTATCCATATGAATATTGGATTAAGTCCCTTTTTTAAAAAATGGGCAAGTTCACACACTGTGGCAACATGTAAAATAATTTCTGCCAATCAACTATATTTCTAGTTTATGTCTAAGAGAGAATCATATACAGAATATAATGAGGTCTTACAAAACAAGAAGTATACAATCAATTTTTTAAGAAAGTAAAAGACACTTCATTAAGGAAGCTACTAGAAAGCATACCAATAAGTATTCATGTTTATTCACCAGGGAAATGCAGATGAAAATCACAATGAGATATCTCTGCACATCCATTAGAGTATCTAAAGTTTAAAAAGATTGAAAGAGAAAGATTTGACAAGGTTAGTAACTGGAACTCTTACACATGACTTGCACGAGAGCAAAATGGAACATCCAGCTTGGAAAACTGTGAAGAATGTCCTTATTCTTAAGAAGACACATGTTAAATATTTAGGAGTGAGGTAGCATGGTGTTTATAACTACTCAAATATCTCAGCAGAAAAATATTTTGCTAAGAAATATCAATATTCTGCTAATCCTAAACCTAAATTAAGAGAAAGGTATCAAAATGAGTCCCAGGGCAAGTGAGTGTTAATTAGGTAGCTTCAGAGACAGTGCAAAGACTGCGAGAATTAAAAGAGGCCTTGGAGATAGGGCAGAGAAATTAAGGAGGGCTAATGAGGGCAGTAAATTGTAAGGTATGATGTTTACAACTACTCAAATATCTTAGCAGAAAAATATTAGTTCATGTATTTATATGTAAGTGTAGAAATAGGAAGGAGAAAAACAAATGTGGCCATGTGTGAAAATTAATAAATCTACATAAATTGGATTTAGGTTTTGTATTACTTTTTCTATTTATTTCTGTGGATTTGCAAGTTTTCAAAATAATTGGAAAAAATTAATAATGCTACTACAATGTATTAAAATTTAAAATATTCTTTTAGGGAAATATATTTAAAATCTACTTAATAAAACTATTAAAATAATAGAAAATAATAAAAGATATTCACAAATCTAGGGGTAAGACATTGGACTAGATGATTGCCAAAACATCAAAGATGTATTTGTACTGCAGACCTAGAGAAGATAAGTAAATGTCATAGACTCAGAATGCTTGACCTTGGAATTTGAATAAATTGGGAGAGGTCAACCGCATTGCATTCCTTCTGTAGACAATGAAAATAATGCTACTTCTGAGACAACTGCTTAAAGTGAATTTGTGGCTTTCTAATTCAGATGTAGCCTTAGGGATATGTCAACACTCAGACAATATGGATTCAGAGTCATTAGTGCATTGAAGAGGCATCAACTCTGCAAGCAGAGTTTATTTCTTATAAAATAAAAACCCAGGCAAGGTTTTACAGTGGTAGTTAAAGGAAGATAATGGACCCAGGACTGATCTCTCTCCTATCAGTCCACACTGAAGCCCCAGCTTCCCCCTGGAATTACCTGACAGACCATCCCCTGCTTTTTATCCCTTTCTGTCTCTCCCTGTTGGTGCTTAGCCAAGGACAAACCTGGAAGTAGGATCATGGAATATTCTCGCTAGAAAAGCATTTAGGATTATCTATAAAGACTCTATTCATGCAGCTAAGGAAGCTGAGGTCCAGTTAAGTAACTGGACTCAGGATATCTGAACAGTAAATGTGGAACTGGGACTAGAATCCTACTTTGCTAACATCCAGTTCTGTGATTTTCCCTCCATTTCCTCTCAGATGCCATCTTCATTTTATTTCCTATATAAATAAAATTCTGGGATCTAAATCAACTTCATTAAGTCATTTAGTTAACTTTATGCATAGCCTTGTGTTTGTGTGTGTGTGTGTGTGTGAATATACACATATATTTGCATGTGTATGTAAATATACACATACACATATATATGTGTATGTATAAAATTGTAAAATGTATCACTAAAACATTGTTTTATGATTAGATAAACAGACATACTATATATACAAAATCATGCAACATGTTAATAATAATAATATTAACTTATGTGACTTCTACAGAGAGACAGGGATACAGAAAGAGACAGACACAGAGAAAATATATTTCTGTTTTTTCCCATAAGAAACCAAAACCTATCCAAGTACATGTCACAACGCTTAGTTTTAGATGCTGAATCAAATTTCAATTTACCCAGTGAATAATTTCATTATCATGGGATTGGTATAACCTAGTGCATAAGAACTTGACATTGCACGACACCAGAAGAAGAATGTCACCATATGAGAGGTTGAATTTTTGTACATTTAAAAAACTTGCAACAACTAAAAAGCAAATAATAGTTCATGCATATTTGTAATATCTTACTATATAGTTTAAGGTTAATGTCCTTAATATATCTTAACTCTATAATCAATGAGAAATATATAATACCCCCAAATTTTTTTAAGTGAGAAAATATAGATAATTCTCAAAAGAGGAAATGCCTAGGTCCAATAAACATAAAATGTACTATTTCAACAAATTCGAATAATTGCAAATTAAAATTAAATAAGATGTAATCATTTTTCTTTAACAAATGTTAAATTGTATTGGTAAAGATTTGGGGGCAGGGAAAGAGCTCTATGAGCCAGCAATTAGTGTGGGCTGTCAAAAAAAAAATTAAAGTTATTGTAGGCTATATAAATAGAAGCATAAGATTTAAAGTGAAAAAGTCTAATTTGACATGGCCATAACCAGTAGGGAACCATGGACTGTGGAGCTGGATGATCCAACTTCAAATCCCAGCTCTGCCACATTCTAGCCATGTCACCCTGAATAAGTTTTTTAACCTCGTGTTCTCCAACTGGCAAGTACAGATAATGCTACCACTATTTCTTAGGGTAACTGGAAAATTAAATTAAAAATCCACATAATTTATATATGGCATATATAGAACATAATAAATACATACTCATTAAAAACTCCCTATTCCCTGTAAATTTGTTCTTATTAAATATATCTGGGAACAACCTTGAGTTCTGGAAACCTCAAAACTGCAGTTAAACAGGAGTCGGCTCAAAAGGGAGTAACAAAATGGTATCTCTCTTGGGGAGCTGTTGACAGTACATTTTACCCCAAAAAGGAATAGACAAATCCATTATCAAGGGTGTTGTGGTTTTGAAGTCCAAAGAGGTGGAGTTTTCAGAAAATAATAGATTACTGTATAACTTAAAGGAGGAAGTGAGTGAACTCCCTGATATAGGAGTTATTCAAGCATACATGTTAACAGATGAGTAAAAAAATACAGACCATAAAAGGAAGTTCCATCAAATATTTGCTTCAATACTTACCCTTCTGTCAACCCTAAAATTCTACACATGTATCCCCAAAAGCCTCTTCAACCCATCATCCCTTTAATCTTCTATCTTTAGATGCTCCTGTCAACCCTTGGGCCTGATCTCACAACTATCTACATCTTAAAATCCTATGTAACAAGGAATTATTTTTTAAAGATAGTTTATTTATGTTTTAAGTGAGAAAATATAGATAATTCTCAAAAGAGGAAATGCCCAGGTCCAATAAACATAAAATGTACTATTTCAACAAATTCGAATAATTATTATATTCGAATAAGGAATTATTTTTTAAAGATAGTTTATTTATGTTTACAGAACTGGGATACAGGCCAGAGGTGTGGTGGGTGAGAAGATTCACCAGAGACAGAGTGGGGAGCAGAACAGGCAGATCTACTGAAATACACTGCTGAGGGGAGCAGCGGGCGGGTCAGAAGAGATCTGCCATGCCATGTAGATCAGCTCCCTGGCTGGTGATTGAACTCGTGCTTCAGTGGATTCAGAGAGTTTCATAATGTGATGCTTCAACCCGTTGACCTACTAGGGAGAGCCCTCATAACAGGGAATTTTAATTCCTTGGTTTTTCTGACTTTGTTAGACAAGTTTCTTTCTTTGAGACATGTTCACTCAACAAATAATAACAGAACAATTCTCTGCTTCTAGGCTTAGGTATCTGGGTGTGAAGATGACCAAGAGAGTCTCTATTTGGAAGGGCTCCAGTCTAGTAGGAGAGAGCACAGCCTGAATAGACAGCTCCAGTTCAGTGTAACAATGCATGACTGGGCCATGACCCATGCCTTCCTGTGTACGTGCCACTTCACGGAAATGGGCCACAACCCATGGCTGAGGGTTGGGGCAACTTTGGTGTTAAGAACTCCTCCCAGACATCTCCACTAGTGTGAAGACACCTCCTTTAACTTCTCCTTAAGCTTCAAACTTCTCTTTTTATTGCTGACCTGTAGCTGGAACTCACAGTAAAATCACATTATGACCAAATCTACATAGCTAACTAACTAAAGCAGAACTATGAGTTAGTACTGTTTTTTCTCCCCCCACTCATGGGACATGCTATTTTAAGTTGCTGTGGGGTGTTCAGTGCTATTTCTGATGCTTCATAAATTATATCATCTAGATTTCCAACCTGATCTCTCAAAAACTTGAATATTATCCTAGATAAATGGTCATTTGTACCTATTTCAATTCTTTGAAGAAAAGGAAACCAATCTTTTCAGTAGTATATTTTTTTACATAAGTAAATTATTCTAGATTGGACAATTTCTCAATAAAACCACATTAAGTGAGTAAGAAGGAAATGGCACAGATGTTTCTGTGAGATGTGAGTTCAAATCTCTGTTTTGCCTTTTTTATAGGCTTATCCCAGTTACTTAATTTTTGCAAACATTAGTCTCTTCATCTAGACAATGAAGATAATAAAATACCATGTTTCTTGATAAAGATTAAGTCAGACAATAAGCTTAAAGAGCTAGGTAGTGGCTAGTTTATAGTAAGTGCTAAAAAAATGTTGGTAATCTTATAGGTAGATCAACACGATTACACAGTTTTATGGGTATGCAATAAAAATCATTTTGTCAGAAGGCTCTGCTAGACAATACCATTCAGATCCACAGTGCTTTGGAAAGGAAAATCCAGCAATGAGATCCTGTGAGGACCACATGTAGCATGGCTAGGCACAGCTGTGAGAGACACTGGGCTCACTGTGGGCTTCCAGTCCAGCTCTGTCACTTACTAGCTGTGTGAGCTTGGTCTCCTCATCTGTAAAATAACTTGTACCCACTTAGAAGGGTCATTGTAAGTATTAGTGCATTAAATGCTTAAAACTGTGCCTGCTTCAGGATAAGCACCACATGTGGTAGCTATTATGATGATGGTAAATCAGTGGGTGCAAGATTCTGGTGACTGTTTCAAGTAGCTGCACAAAAGAATTCCAGTGTCAAGATACCCGAACCCTCTTTCCTTCAAACTTTCCTCTTTACCACTGCTCAGTGTCACCCTTTTCTTGCCTGCTCAAGTCCCTTATTCTTCCCTTTCCTTCCCTATTCCTAATTACTGTGCTATTTCCCAGCCTCTCAGTTACCCAAATCCCTAACCCACTCTTTGGATCAGGCCTCGTGTGAGAAATGCCTACGGCATTGGTCCTAACAGTTGGCTCGATAAACCTCTAGAAATGAAGCTGGTGTGTGATATGATGATGATGGAGTCCAGGGTTGTAATATGCTCCTCTCTCATTTAAGCTATGCTTAAAAATATATCCAAGTTAATAATGTATTTCGAAGCACCTCCAAGATATGTTTATGGTTTATCATCCCTATTCAGATAGGGAAGCTTGAAATTACTAATCCCAATCTTGCCACAATACAATTTCCCAGGCTTCACTCTGGTTCAGGTAAAATTTCTTCTGACCTCTGCTTCTGCTGACTTCAGTCAGCCTCCCTTTTCGAATGCTGAGTAGGACCAATGAGACAGGAGGTTGAGCTAGAAGGTGAACTGGGTTTGAATTTCAGGATGTCCTACTACGTGTTGGACTGTGGGAAAGCCCCTTCTTCTAAGCCCCAGGGTTCTCTGGAAAATGCGAATAAGGATATTATCACATGGGGTGCTAAGGAATGAATACTTAGAGAATGGCTGGTGGCAATGTGGTAAATTCTAAATGCTCTTTTGTTTTGGTCATAAGTCAAAAGTGACAAGACTTGGGACGAGGAAATCTGGCTTTTATTTACATTGAAATAGATGCAAAATGACAGAACCACACATTTTTCTTCCTTTTCTTTCCTTCATCTCTATTTAAATATCTTGGGCAGAAGGCCAAGAAACTGGAATTGTGAATGTCAGCAGTTATCTTGTATAGAGAAAAAGAAGCAGGCATGTTTTATAGTTAAGGCCATTGACATTCACCCCAAGATTTCTCTGATTTGACAAAGTCTTTGTACCAGCATTTTCTGCTATATTTTTCTACCCAAAATCTCTATCTTCGATAAAATGATTTCCTAGAATAACACAATATAAATTATAGTCTTTATTGCCACCCAGGTATCTGTAGAGGAGAAAAAAGTGAATGGAGGTAGATTCTTATATTATTATCTGTCATACTTTAAGATCCAAAACCATAGTCAAGACATCTAACAGGATGACAAAGATCTTCACGATCCTTTCTTCACTATTAACTTGGTGACTAGCGCAGGTACCAATACATACATACCCCAGAGGGCCCCTGATCTATTGAACTGCATGTCGATACTGATGCTAATTGTTGTTACCATTTGTGTAGCACCTAACACATTCCTGACATGTGCAGTTTTAATCCATAGGCATAAGGTAATTGAATGCAACTTAACCTCTAAAGAAGTTAAGAATTTTAATGAATTTACTTGGAAATTCTAACTTTATATATAGTTCTTCAGCCCACAAAGAGAGTGTTTCTGAACCAACTATTACTTTTAAATGTCAAGTTAGAGAATTTTAACATATTACAACAGGAATTGTTTAAAAAAAAACTTGAAAAACTGTGGAAATATCAATTGAACTGTCACTTCTTGTTTTAGGTTATTTTTTAGATTGTTCTTTTCAGGTTATAATCTGAGAGAATTGCTTTCTTTGGTTAAAAATATGTATTGGGTCCTCCCTGGTGGCGCAGCGGGTTAAAGCACTGCACTGAGAAGCTAAAGCCACTTCAGCATGAGTTCAATTCCCGCCTGCCCCGGAGGTGACCACATGGCGCGGCAGACCTCTCCTGACCCACCCGCTGTTCCCCTAAGCAGTGTACTTCGTCGATCTGCCCGTTCTACTCCCCACTCTGTCTCTGGTGAATCCTCTCGCCGCCCCTGAGCCTCTGGCCTATACCCCAGTTCTATATGAACAAATAAAAAAAAAATCTTAAAAATATGTATTGACTTCAGTGCATATATTCATCCTCATTTTCTGGTGGGACAGATTCATTAAAGATTTAGTTTTATGTATCTTTTGTAATTTGGGGTTTTCAAGTATGAGTATACAACAAAATTAATAACAGCAATTTTCATTGCAAAAATGCTTTCAATTATTTAAAAGGGGAAAAAAAGCTCTTGCTGAAATGTTTCCATTCATCCGCACTTCTCAGGCAATCAGTAAAGAAATGTCAACATTAATTATTGTGGATTCTCAGAGAGAACATTAGTGCTGATTGCAAAGAACCTACATATACCTTTATGTATATATGTGTCTTTTACAAAGGATGTTTCAAAGAATGACTGGCTAGAGACAATATCAGGCCTTGTTTATTCTCCAGCATCTGCTCGTAACTCTCACTAACACAGATACACTACAAACCAAATTTAGGTTAGCTTCACTCTAAAAAAAAATCCGGGTACACCGGGTAGAAGTCAGTGCTACCAGCTAGAACCGCAGCAATCAGGTTGAGTTTCCCCAGTGGCCTTCAGTGGTCACTCAGTTTCAAGGCCTCAGTTTTTTCTCTGGAGTTAAAGGAAAAAGGCTGAATGACCTAAGGCCCCTTCTAGCTTTAATAAAAACACAAGCAAGCAGAGATGTATGCTGAACCTCCACACATACAGAACATTTTAGGCTAAAATGTTAAACAATGAATGGCTTTTGAAATAGTCGCACTAGGTTCTTGTTCAATGAATATGCTGGTTACCTGAAGTTCTCTACATTCAGAATGTATTGAACCTTAATTCTCTTCTGACACGCCCCTGAGCTCCCTGGGTCAATATGAGTGTACTTATTTATTTAGGTGTTGCGCACAGGATGCCCACAAGGTCTGTGTGTGAACTTACCATCCTGTGGTGTTTCACAATGACACGGGCACTACATGTGCCTGCCCCCAGAAGAAAAGCCAAACAGTGTTAACAGAATTCCCTGCGTGGTGCCACACCAGTGAGACTAAGCATTTTTAATATACCTGTGTCCCTGTGTCCTCGTTTTTTAAAGGGGGCATTGACCTGCCATGTCAATCACACATTTTACAATTCACTGAAAATTATGAATGAAAAGATTTAGCCCAATAAAAGAAAGCATCAATGTTTAAGCAAGACGGCCCAATAAATAAGGCACAATTACTGTGTTGTTTTAACAAGTCACCATTAAAATTTCTCTTCTTGCTCACCACCAAAAATAAAAGAGGAGAAAAGAGATTTAAATAAAAGCCTTTTCAACAGAAGAGTTGAAATGTCCTAGTATAACACAGATATATGACTTTTGAAAGGATGCTTTAAATGATGAAGGATTTTGCTCAAACACCCACTTTCCAGACCCTGCAGTCCAGGACTCTCACACCATAAGACCAAACGGTGCTGACCCACCCCTGTGCTGGGTTAATTTATCTTTCAGAATCAAAATGCACCAGTATATGTCCTGACTTTCCCCACCCTCAACATTCTATGTGCTGCAACACTCCCCTATTTCAACCCAGTAGTTTTAGTATTAAATATACCTGAAATAAGTGGGTAAAGTGTGTAAAGCTGGACTCTAGCCCACACCCCAACCTTATTTCCAGCGATACCTGCCTAGGTGACCCTTTTGCTTACCTTCTTCACGAGGTAGCCTTCTCTGATCCGCTTTGGTTCCATGTCTGATGGACAGGTAGTGGGGTCCACTCTCAGACAACTCCTCCTCTGAGCTCAATCTCCTCTGAAAGCCAAGAGAGTTGCAGGCTGCTTTTTTTACAGTGAGGTCCCTTTCACAATTTCCCCTCTGCTGAACATCGCATGATCACACCCTCTTCCCCTCTCTAGGTCAAAATGAGGAACTGCCGACCAAAGAAACCCACTCTTCTAATGTTGGAGACTTGTTAAAAGTCTCGCTAGAGCAAATATAGTTACCCATATTAAATTTTTATTACTATTAAAAAAAAATTCTGCTAAAGAGAAAAAAAAAATGGTAAAGACAGAAGAAAGCCTTATTGGTGGGAATTGTCCTGGTTTAAAGTACTATTCTTAAGATCCTGTAAATGCTTATTAAAATTGCTCAAACAATTCAGACCTGACTGTTAGCATAAAAAAGATTACCACTAAGTGGAAGCCAGGTTTATGCCAGGTATGCTGTGCCAGGTATGCTAATTATCCTAGTGTTTACCAGAAACCCACAGGGGAAAGTATAGTAAGTCTCTTTCTTAAGAATGGGGGAGCTCAGGTTCAGAGAAGAAAGCAACTGTCAAGGAGCATACCAGGTATAAAACAGTGGGAGGGACTTCAGCAGGGTGTTGCTGCCCCACATTGGGCCAAAGAACCTCAAATCACACAGAAAGCCAAACCCACAGAAGACCTGTAAAAAGAAGTCCACAATAAAGCTTGTGTTTGAGAAGCTGTACTTTATAGGTTCAGCTTGGCAACTCCCCTTCAGATTGCCATATGAAAGCCCACCAAGGGTACTACTGCAGAGATTACCACTGTGACAGTATTTGATGTTATATTTCCCAAATTATTTGCCCACAGAATTCCTTTTTGGACAATTTTTAACTTCTTTGATGGAAGTGTGTTCCTCCAAAAGAAGTCCTAATTCCCACCCCTTAGAATATAGTCTTATTTGGAAATAAGTTTATCGCAGATGTCATAATTAAGAGGAGTCATCAGAGTAGGTGGACCCTTAGCTCTATATGATGATATCCCTATCAGAAGAGGATAGAGACAGACTGGAGAGAAACATTTACAAGCCCAAGAATGCCAAGGATTGCCAGCAACATCAGAAACTAAAACAAGCAAGTAAGGAGTTGTCATAGAGCAGTCACAGAGCCATCATCTTGATTTCAGAGTTGCAACCTCCAAAACTGCATTTTTTTTGTCATTTTAAATCATCCATTTTGTGGTACTTCCTTACAACAGCCCTAAGAAACTAATACAATTCTGAAAAACTCACATTTGTTAAAACAAACTTTAGAATGTTAATCTGGTTATATTAGAATGGGCAGGTTATTTAATTATGGTGTGCCTCGGTTTTCTCATCTGTAAAATGGGACAATAACATCAATTCAGTGTGGTCATTCTGAAGATTAAATACGATAATACTTATATAAGTGTTCAAAGGAGTGCCTGAACACAGTAAGTATCCTTAAGTGTTAGTGATTCTGCTTATTCAGAGAGGACTACTTTCATAGTTCAGCCTTGTTACTGACAATTTGAGCAGTTTGTAGAAGTGATCAAAGCACTAGCTTTTGGCCTAGATCCCTTTCCTCAAAACGTGCAGCATTCTTTTGCTGCAGTCCACAGAAATCAACTCTGGCTAATGCAGGCAAATAAAGTGGAATTATGTGGGGTGGCTCCAGATTTGAGGGAAAAATGAAGACTCAGCTCTTTAAAAGTTAGAACCCAAGGCAGCTGCAGGGTTCCAAAAAACAAAAACTAATGGACAGTCTCTTTGAGACACCAGAATGAGAGAATCCCAGGAGGGGCTCTACAATGTTCCACAGCTGGGAACTTTGTCAGGCCTGCTTGGCTCACTGTTTAGTCCTCAGCCATCAAAAAAAAAAAAAAACTAATAACTCAGTGAGGACACTGCCCAGTGCCCACTGGGAAGAAGGACTCATCCTCCTGAAGTAACATCAAAGTGCCAAAAACTAGAAGAGTAAAAGCAAGCAAAGCTTGCTTGTGGAGGAAGTAGGGAAGTTTAGGGGCCGGAAGCCCCGTTACTGGGATTTTCTGAATGCCCTGAACCCTTTCTTCCTTCCTTTTAGTTCTGCTCTGTTTTTCACTTTTCCTTTTCTGCTAATGTTGGTTATGTAAAAGTACAGATGATGCCATTCATTTCTCATTAACTCATGCCAAAGTTAGTAAGAGTGTATTAGAAAGTTTTGGAGGGTAGGGGTGGAAAAAATCAACATTTGATGGCACCTGAGCAGAACAGAAACAAGTAAAGGATGACTTGTCATGTCTATATTTAAACAGGTGTTTTTTTATGTCTGCATTTGTACAGACCACGGAAACAGGTCATAGATGTTCCAAGACTTAAATTTATCTTCTTTAATTAATCAAATGACTTCTATCTTAAAATGTTTTACCTATTTGTCCTACTATGACCAGAGGTCTTTTTTTTTTAAGATTTATTTAATTATGCATACAGAACTGGGGTACAAGTCAGAGGTGCCGGGGCAGTGAGAGACCTCACCAGAGACAGAGTGGAGAGCAGAACAGGCCCACCCATGAAGTACACTGCTGCGGCAAGCAGCAGGTGGGTCAGAAGAGGTCTTCCCTGCCATGTAGGTCACCTCCTGGGTGGGGATGGAACTCACACTGAAGCGGATGTAGCCTGTATGAGCAGAGGTCTTAACCCTTACACAGAAAGGCCATATCTGGGGATGCCTACAGTGTGAAAAAAAACCCTGTTATGAATCATTTAAGAAGTACATGTTAAAGGCTTACTATGTTCCAGGCCCTGGACTAAATAAAAAGGCATTGCCACCAAGGAGCTTCCCAAATGTATTAATTTGAACATCACTCCAGTTTCTCTGCTTCTTGTCACAGTCCTGCCTGAGCAGCAACACCTAGTGGTCAGAAGAGGGAACTGCCCTTTTTTCGGATTTCCTTTTCTCTTGGTCCTCAGATCCCTTTTCAGATCAGATATTTAGAATCCTTTCCAGTATCTTTTTTATGCATGTGTGTCTAGAGTGACTTTTTTTTTTAAGATTTATTTATTTGTGCATACAGAACTGGGGTACAGCCAGAGGCTCAGGGGTGGCAAGAGGCTTCACCAGAGACAGAGTGGGGAGCAGAACAGGCAGGTCGAAGTACAGATGATGTACTGAGGGGAGCAGCGGGTGCGTCAGGAGAGGTCTGCCACACCACGTGGTCAGCTCCGGGGCAGGCGGGAATCGAACTCATGCGGAAGTGGCTTTAGCTTCTCAGTGCAGTGCTTTAACCCGATGCGCCACCAGGGAGGGCCTAGACTGACTTTTAAAATTACTTTTCTACCCTCCTTTTAATCTTCCCATATTCAATCAATACCTTGAAAAGAGTAAATTTTATTGATGTAAGGAAAATTTAAGGTTTTGGAATAGCAAAAGAAATGGAAACTGCATCACTTACAGTGCCCTTTTCTAGGCTACATGATCCTATTGAATTTGTGCTTTTCTTCATGCTTGAATTTTTAGGGCTTTACTAATTGTAGATAGATAACTGACAGCAAAGCAAACAATTCTCATCTATAGACATGTAAATTCGGTCTGATGAATGGTCAATAGACTCTACTCTCAGACCCCCACCAATCCCCATAAAAAAGTCAGTTTTCAGGTTCTCACTGGTGGCCCAATGGGTTAAAGCACAGCATTATGAAGCTCTCTGAAGGCACTGCAGCAGGATTTCAATACCTAGCCAGGGAGGTAACCCACAAGGCACAGCAGACCTCTCCTGACCCACCTGCCTCGCCCCTCAGCATTGTACTTCATCGAACTGCCTGTTCTGCTCCCCACTCTGTCTCTGGTGCATCCTCTCATCCCCTACACCTCTGGCCTGTACCCCAATTCTTGTATATATAAACAAATAAATCTTTTTTAAAAAGTCAGTTTTCACCCATTTATAAATTGATTTCAACATTCTGTTATAACCTTTCTGACATGTAAATTTGCTTTTGATTTCTCATTTGAACTAGTTATAACATTTGGTTGGTTCCCTTTTTAATTCATGAGGTCAATACAAGTTTGATCCATTTACATTTTATTATATGTGAGTCATTATTTTAACTTTTTTCAGTTTTTTAAAGATGTATTTATTAAATAAAAATAAATTTTAAATAAATATAAATTTAAAAGTAAAAAATTTAAAATATTAAAAATTTAAAATTTTTTAAATAAATAAATAAAATTAAAATAAATTAAAAAATAATAAAAAAGATGTATTTATTTACGCTTACAGAATTGGGGTATAGGCCAGAGGTGGGGAGGGGGGCGCAGGTGAGAGATTTCACCAGAGACAGAGTGGGAAGCAGAATGGAACAGGCAGATTGACTGAAATACACACTGAGGGGAGCAGTAGGTGGTTCAGGAAAGGTCTGCCACGCCAGGCCCAGGATCAAAGTTGGGGATAGCTTTATAGTGCTGCCCTTCAACCTGCTGCACCACCAGGGAGGACCCTTTTAAATTTATTTTTATTGTGGTGACATTGGTTTACAACATTGTATATAAACAATTTACAGATATCAAATCTCCCTCTTCAGGTATAAGTATACCACACCCATTATTTTATCTCTAAATTGTTTTAATTTATTAATTTTTTAATATATTGAACTTTTTAGTTATTTAGCACTGGTTACTCAAAAAAATATATTTGGCTGGGAAATATCAATATATTGCTAGTATTAAACCTAACTTAAGAGAAAGGTATCAAAATGAGTCCCAGGGCAAGTGAGGATTAATTACACAGCTTCAGGGACAATGCAGACAGGGACTTCTAGAGAGCTAAAAGAGGCTTCTGAGAAATTCAGGACGGTTAATGAGGGCAGTAAATTCTTTTTTATTTATTTATGCAGAACTGGGGTATTGGCTGTAGGTGTGGAGGGTGAGAGGATTCATCAGAGACAGAGGCGGGTGTAAAACAGGCAGATGGACTGAAATACACTGCTGAGGGGAGCAGTGGGCAGGTCAGGAGAAGTCTGCAATGCCATGTGGGTCACCTCCCTGGCCCGGGATCGAACTCATGCTGCAGTGGCTACGATAGTTTCATCATGTTGTGCTATAACCCACTGTGCCACCAGGGAGGGCCTGGCAGTAAATTTTAAGGCTAAAATGTAAAGCTAATTGGGACAGTAAATTTTAAAAGGCCTTGGATATAGGAGGTTAAAAGAGAAATTCTAAGATAAGAGCTGGGAAAATGGATATACTTGCCCAGAGGAGTCTAGCCACTAGGAGAAAAAGCCAGTCACAAAGTAGGATGATGAAATTTTAGAATAGAGAAAAAGGGATTTAAATACCCCCTAGACACAGGCCCATAACAGCATCTTTTGCCCCTCCTTTCTTTGCTGCCTTGGAGTCTTTGCATTTGTTCTTTTTCCTCTAAGTAAGCCTTTTCCTAATTTCTTGAGTAAAGTTTGCTTCTCTCTGCTTACTTATCTAAAAAATCTTCCAAGTCATTTTTACTGCTTTGTGGGACAAGAAACTGTTCTGCTTCAAGGACAAAACAGCACACACCAGCTTCAAACACCTGGGAGAGTCAGAGATTTTACTGTACTTGGAAGCTAACAAATTAATCTGCCACAATTTTGTGAAAGCTGTCAGAAGACACAAGACCAAGACTTCTGATCATTGTCATCCACACATGACTAGCAGAATACACTTCACGTTAATGTTGGCCCTTCTGCCCCCAGTTGCTATGAGGGAAGGTGTAGAAGCCCAGGTGGATGCTACATGTGCAAGATCACAGAGTTCAGGGGCCCAAATGTCTTAGAATGGGCTGCAGCAAACCTGTCCAAACCTTGCCTCAGAGAGAGACATTATCTTTATTCTGCTATAAAGTCTATAGTAAGTGAATTTCCCCTTTACCGTGGAGAGAGACACTCTTTCACCTTCCAAGGTTGTTGTTCACTGTAACAAACATCCATGAAATGACAGTCCCTCTATTTGTAGGTTGTATAGAAATGCAAGAGACCCATTGAGAATTTTCTGGTAGCAAAAGGAACACCATGTTGCCTAGTTTGTTTAAATATTTTTAAGATTTATTTATTTATGCACACAGAACTAAGATATAGGCCAGAGGTGCAGGGACGTTGAGAGGACTCGTCAAAGACAGGGTGGGGAGCAGAACAGGCAGATGGACGAAATACGCTGCTGAGGGGAGCAGCGGGCGGGTCAGGAAATGTCTGCCACACTATGTGGGACACCTTCCTGACCGGGAATCAAACTTGTGAAGTGGCTGTGTCTAGCTTCATAGTGCTGCACTTTAACCCGTTGCACCACCAGAAAGGGTCCTTTGTTTAAAAATTTTAGGGAATATTCAAAGAACTTTCAGCTCAGGGTGGACACAAAATTCTCATAGAAATGATACAAGTATATGAATATGCACATACTCATTTGCTTCAAATAAAGCATTTCTTCATATCTATTTCCTTGCTTTGTCAGCTGAAAGGGCCTAGAAGTAACAACACTCACTCTGGCAGCAGCAGGTATACTGCTATGGACCAAATGTCCCCCAGCCACCCCCCATACTGATTGATTCATATGACTACTGATCTGATATCAAGATGACCATTACCCATCTTTTCACAGCCCATCTGACAACATCTTGAGTTTGACATTCCCTCCTTGCATTAGCAGTCTAGGAAAGAGGGAAATATGGCACAAGCGCACATTTTTGTATGCCTGAGACTATGCTGCAATGTTTAGAACTTCATTCAGAGAATAACATTACTTAACAGCAATCCGTTGTTTTCTAGCTAACCAAGATCTGGTTTAAAATACAGACGAGGCCCTCCCTGGTGGCGCAGCGGGTTAAAGCACAGCACTGAGAAGCTAAAGCCCTTCAGCATGAGTTCGATCCCGCCTGCCCCGGAGATGACCCACATGGCTGGCAGACCTCTCCTGACCCGCCCACTGCTCCCCTCAGCAGTGTACTTCATTGATCTGCCTGTTCTGCTCCCCACTCTGTCTCTGGTGAAGCCTCTCGCCACCCCTGAGCCTCTGGCCTGTACCCCAGTTCTGTATGTACAAATAAATAAATCTTTAAAAAAAATAAAAAATAAAAAAAAAACATAAAATACAGATGAAAGTTCAAGAGTACAGAGAACAGCCGATAGGAGCTACAGAAAACCAAACCAATGAGTCAGGAAGCTAGCTATAGATTGTTCCAGACTCAGTCAATCTATCACATGAATTAAAAAACACAGTAAAGATATTTTCATGTATATAAGAACTTGAAAATACACACATACCTTTGGGGGTGAGGGGGGAGAATTACAAAAGGACTAGATGAAATAAATGAAACAAACAAAACATTATTAAAATAACTATATTTACAGGAAATGTCATCAGAGAGAAGCTCACTTTTTTTTTAAGATTTATTTATTTATGCATACATAACTGGGGTACAGGCCAGAGGTGATGAGGCGGTGAGAGGCTTCACCCGAGACAGAGTGGGGAGCAGGACAGGCTGACTGACGAAGTACACTGCTGAGGGGGGCAGGGGGCGGGTCAGGAGAGGTCTGCCGCGCCATGTGGGTCATCTCCTGGGCAGGCGGGATCGAACTCATGCTGAAGGGCTTTAGCTTCTTAGTGCTGTGCTTTAACCCGCTGTGCCACCAGGGAGGGCCCAAGAGAAGCTCACTTCTTACAGCTTTGTGGCTGTATGTGTGTGTCAGTCTGTCTGAATTCCTTTATGAAAGAGTTGCAACCCTGCTCTCCCTGTCAGCATCATCCAATGATTGGCCTATATTGAAAATTGAGAGAAGTGAGATAACCAAGGCTTCATCCAGAATACCTCACTCCATAACCAGCAGTAAAATCCCATGCTAGTCCATCTACCTGGGACTAGTTGTTGACAGCCAGGCTGACAACCCTGGAGAAGATAACCCAAGATTCCCTTCTGGTGAAATAAGCATCACATACGGATATTTCTTGAGGCATGACCCAAGAATGCATCGAGGTCTCCACCTACTCTGCCACAAACAACATAAGTTAACCAGAGATGGAAAAAAAAAATTGACAGAATAAAGATAAATAATTGATAAAGATTAAAAAGTGCCCAGCAGTAATAATTTTTTAAATATGGTTTAAAATAATAGAACTGTGCCATTTATTGTCCGTTAACTTATTTTTCATTTTGGTGGGAAGGTACTCCCAGACACTGTTAGTAATAATATAATTAGTAAAAATCTCTTTGGAGAAAATAACAAGTCAGGATCTCTTGTACAAAGATAAATGCATACGCTGAGACAGACCAACTGCACACTTCCCACACTGGCTCATCCCCCGCTGATCCTTCTAAGAGAGTGTCTACTCTTTCTCCAAGACCTCATTCACAGGCATACACCTCAAATTCTGATTCCTTGCTAAAATCTACTAAGAAACTACTCATCTTGAAATTAAGAAACAAATTTGCCCAGTAGAATGGAATTTACTTTTCATTTAAAATGAAAATGGGGGCCCTCTTGGCGCAGCAAACCTCTGCTGACCCACCTGCTGCTCCCCTCAGCAGTGCACTTCATCAGTTGGCCTGTTTTGCTCCCCACTCTGTCTCTGGTGAATCCTCTCACCACTCCTGCACCATGGCCTGTACCCCACTTGTATTTGCATAAATTAAAAAAAATCTTAAACAAAAACTTTGAATAAGCCATCAGTATATTTTCCCCTAAGGAAATAATTAGAGTTGTGGGAAGAATAGCCATAAGGATGTGCCCTGCAGCATTTATTTTAATAATGGGTGAAAGGAGAACATGGGAGTAAGAGGAGGATCAAAATGTGCAAGAATAAAAACCTGGTTAAATGAATTAGGAAGCATATACTATATAATTAAATAAAAGTCCCTTCCAATAAGTGGAAAAAGCAGGGGAGATTTTATATGCTAATTTTTGTACTACAATCAGAATTTTTAAGGCTGAAAAGATATTAAGTCCTGTGAAGACCTAGGTGATATAGAACAACATACTAAAATTTTTTAAAGATTTATTTATTTGTGCATACAGAGCTGGGTACTGGCCAGAGGTGCAGGGGTGATGAGAGGATTCACCAGAAACAGCAGGGAGCAGAACAGGCAGACTGATGAAGTACACTGCTGAAGGGAGCAGCAGAGTGAGACAGCAGAGGTCTGCTGCACCATGTGGATCACCTCCGGGGTCAGGGATCAAACTGTCACCAAAGTGGCTATGGCTAGCTTGTAGTGATGCAATCTAACCCGTTGCACCACCAGGAAGGTACAAACTGTTAAATTTTTAACAAAGCATGTTTAATGATGGCCCATAAGCATCTCAATAGTAACAGTGTGGAGAACTGTAGATGTGACGAGCTCTTCGGTGTCCAATTAACAGATGTGTGGGAAAAGTGCACTCAGCTTTGCTGTGTCTTCAGCATACCAAAGCCTGCAAAAGATTGAGCACAACTAATTAGTCAGGCGATCAGTCCCCATCAGCACTTGATTCTGCAAAGAGGGGACTTGCTGTCGGTGTAGACATCAGCATCCTTGGCATTTAGTATCCACAGCTTGGAGGCAGTGGGCATCAGTGCTCTGGTAGATACCTGGCTGCTGGAAAGACTATGAAGGAGAACCAAATAAGGGGAATCCACAGAAACTGAAAGAGTGTGGCCATGAGTCATCTCCTGCAGCATCTCCAAATACATAGAGGACCAGAGAAGGGAGCAAAAGCTGCTGTCACAGAAGGTATGTGCAGAACTTGAGAAATGCCCAGTGCAACTGTTGTAAAGTTCTATTTTCCTCAGACTCACAGGGTGGGGGACATGCTGCTTCTCTATCTGCACTACTGTCACTGGATACTGAGGGTGTCTTCAATCTTCCACTTGTTCAGACATGTTCTTTCCTAAAATGGGCTGATTAGGATACAGCTGCTTGCAGTTCCAGTTGTCACCCATCCTTCTTACATTTCCTGCCCACATCCACATGAGCGAAGTGGCATGAAGTGTAGCTGAGGTCACTGGAGAGATTTTTAAATATACTATTTTAAAAGTTACTGACATCATCAGCTCAGAGCTGTAATTCCACAGTCAGCACAACACACTGTCTTCTTGACAGCAGGTCTGCTGCACAGGACACCACTGGGTGCCAGAACTTGAGGTGGGGGAAGAGTACCGGCAGCTCAGGGAGACAGCAACACCCAGGCAGCTGACCTCACATAAAAGGCAGAGGAAAGAGTTTCCCTGTGAAAATTTAAAGCAAATGAAATGCTGGGTCTTGATAGGTTTCTGAAAATATGCAGATATTTAAAGACTTAGAAGTACTATGTATGTATTTTGTCCTGATTCAAACAGGCTTCCCATTTCCTTAACATTTAGTCTCACAGGAAGAAGACATTTTCAACCTTAAACACTTTAAGTATTTTAGTCTCATGGGAAGAAAAATTAAAATTGGGGTGTATTTGAAAGTTATCAAGTAATTCTGAGAAAGGAAACTACTAGATAACATCTTTCTTTTTTCTCCAACACCTGTTTTCTATGAAATGAATCAGATTCATTCAAATTTGCTTATTTGTTCATTTTTGGATATTTTAGTCTTTTTCAAGCACCTATTTTCTAGGATATGAAGAACAAAAACAAGCAGGAAATTAATTCACCTCTTCATGGAAAGCACAGACACTAAAGCATCTAAAGCAGGTGCTAATCTTTCAGATGCTGTCAACCATTCTCAAAATGGCATGCTTCTTAACACCTTAATAAACATGAATCCATAATAAGAAGCTAACATTTATTGAATGCTTACTATGTGCTAGCATTGTCTAATGCCTTTACTTATTTTTAATCTGACCTAGTCCTCCCAGTTTAAAGAGGCAACTATATTATTACCCTTGTTTTACATCTAAGGCTGCAAGCACACAGAGGTTCCCCAAATTGCCTCAGGAAGTTCATCTCAGAAGAGCAAAGGCCTGCCATTTGATCCAGGTGGGCTTTCCTCCAGAGCCTGCAAACTCCAAGTAATTTTTGGCACATGGTCACCTCTATACAGTGATACAGACAGCCAAGAGAAATCAATCTTTACATTCAAATCAACCCTGAAAAACATTCATCACTTTCACAAGAGGGATAAAATTTCTTTGATTCTTCTATCTTAAAAAAAAAAAAAAGCTAACTGTGTACCATGATATAGAAGTCAAGGAATAAAATATCCCTACAATAAACACAATCTGGATTTTTTTTTTAAGATTTATTTATTTGTACATACAGAACTGGGATACAGGCCAGAGGCTCAGGGGTGGTGAGAGGATTCACCAGAGACAGAGTGGGGAGCAGAACAGGCAGATCTACGAAGTGCACTGCTGAGGGGAGCAGCGAGTGGGTCAGGAGAGGTCTATGTGGTCACCTTCAGGGCAGGCGGGAATCGAACTCATGCTGAAGTGGCTTTAGCTTCTCAGTGCTGTGCTTTAACCAGCTGCACCACCAGGGAGGGCCTCACAATCTGGATTTTATACAGCATTATCTTAATAAAAATCTCTTGACAACCTGAGGTAGTAAGTAAATGCTCAAACTGAAAAGGATTTCTGATGGGCATTAAAACAATAGGAATTATTTACAAAACTCCCTAAGCATCTATCACAATACAGAAATAAAACTTGAAATATATATAGAATACACACACACATAAAATCTCAGATCCTTCCATGTAAATATTTTTTCATTATAGTGCTTAAAATAAAACCTAAGAAGCAAAAGTATGACGTTAAAGTCCTTGACAAAGTCTTGAAGTGTATTATTGTAGGTCACCAGTAAGAGCAGATATATATACTCTGTTATTCATTAAAATGAATGAAAAATGTAAATATTAAAAATTATATCAAGGAGCTCTATCAGAAAAAGTGAGATTCAATCTGATTCCAGATTGAAGATGCCATAGGAGAGCAGTAGATTAAATTATATAGAAGTAGAAAATTGTATATGAGAGAAACACCATAAAGAGACACAGAGAGGCCCTGAATGGGAACAGAAACTGGGAGGCAGGTATTGAGAAGTAACGTAGAATCCTGATCTCCCAGGACAGAGAGGTAGTAAATACTAAGCTAAATCATATTGATCCTCCCTGTGAAGTTGTTGAATATGAATCAATCAGCTTTTCAGTAAAGATGCTGATTAAAAAGTAAATTGTGTTGTAAGGAGTTTGTGTTAAATTTTCTGATCAGTCAGTAAAATGGAAAACCTCTGTTTTTTCCTTCCTCTGTAGGAAAACACCCAACTCTTCCCTAATGTGTTTCCTCCCTTTGAGTCCTTTTGACTATTCACACAAAACCCTGCACCTTTGGTTACCAAGTGTATGGAGATTTGTCCCCACACCAAAAACAATTCTCCAGACACTGGCAGGCTGTCCTCCACTTCAACTCCACAACACTATCTTTCTCTGTTATTCTGTCCCACAAATTCTTGCCAGTCTTCCCTGTTCTCTCTGCAATTCAGTTCAGTGAATCTGTGAGGCTCTGTTTCACAGCCTGGAAAAGAACTCAGAATTAAGGTAGAAGAGTCATAGGTCTTGCCTTATATAGTCACTTTATATATACATATTGTACACACACACACACACACACATACATAGTGCTGTAGTGTTGGCTGTCTACTGTCTGAAATTAGTAATAACATATACCTGGTTTGCTCTTCTAGTTGCTTATTGTTGGAGGGGTATTTTTTTAAAGATTTATTTATTTATGCATATAGAACTGGGGTACAGGCTAGAGGTGTAGGGGCAGTGAGAGGATTCACCAGGGACAGAGTGGGGAGCAGAACAGGCAGATCAATGAAGTACACTGCTGAGGGGAGCAGGGGGCAGGTCAGGAGAGGTCTGCGGTGCCATGTGGGTCACCTCTGGGGCAGAGATCGAACTCATACTAAGGTGGCTTTAGATTCTTAGTGCTGTGTTTTAACCTACTGCACCACCAGGAGGGCCCTGACAGGGAATTCTTGTTGTAGTTAAACCTTCATGAGAAGAAGTCCAAGTCAGTTTTAGTTTTCAAAACTTCCCCAACAGTGTTGGAGTATCTCCAAAGTACAACTAAATGGCATTGTGGTCAGATTTTACACACACACATACATACACCAGGACTAATTATTATCTTTCAGCAATGCCATTGAAATAGTTATGTACTGGGCCTTCCCTGGTGGCGCAACAGGTTAAGACACAGCACTGCAAGCTGGTGCAACCGCCCGCAGTGTGAGTTGGATTCCAGCCCCTGGAGGAGATCCACATGGTGCCGCAGACCTCTCCTGACCGGCCCGCTGCTTCTCTCAGCAGTGTACTTCGTAGATCTGCCTGTTCTGCAACCCACACTGTCTCTGGTGAAGCCTCTCACTGCCCCTGCACTTCGGGCTTGTACCTCAGTTCTTTATGAATAAATAAATAAATCTTTTTAAAAGAAATATTTATGTACTAAGTGATATAGTAACTTGGATTTGTTTTAAAAATATATGTGAGGGTGAAATTGCACAGGATTATACATAGGCCATGAATCGATAATTATTGAACATAGGTAATGTTTGAAATTTTTAATGTTTAAAATTTTTCATATTAAACTGTTTTCAAACTAAACTGTTTTCAATTATAAGAACCTCTATGCTTAATGCCCACTGAATAACTTCTGTATCAATTATATAAGAACAAAAGATTTAAGAGTAGGTATTTTATGGTAGAAAGGAAGAAAATGTGGAGGCAAGTAAAATAAAAAGAAACTGAAGAGAAGAAAAACTAAAAAGTTAAGGACAATTTTTGATTGATCTTAATTTATCAGTTCAAATAACTGCCCTGCCTGCTAACCGCAGAGACCCTGCACATGGCCCTCAGCAGGCTAACTGCAGTTACTCCTCTTACTGTACGATGAGAGGAGGCAGAAGCTTTGCCCAGGACCATTTTGTTTCTGCTAACATGACTGCTTGGTCTTTATTTTAGAGTGAGATTTCACAAATTGCAATCCAATCTGTACTGTCACAAAAATCCCTGGATCACCATAGTAACAGTCCAGGAGGGGGTTGGGAAATGGGGGATGGGGGGCAGGGAGGGACACATACTTTGTCACAGCAACAGAAAAACAGATGAACAGTAAAGATCAGAAGAAACATCTTCCACGTTCCTCAGGATCCAGCCCAGAATTCTGCTCCTCTGTCTCATGGCTATATAGCTACGTTAAAAAAGCATCTCTCTGTACGTCAAAGGAAGATATCATTATCTCCCTTTTTACAGAAGGCAAAACAGTCTCAGAGAGACTAAGAAACTCTCTAAAGTCTATTAAGTGCCAAAGCTGGGACTGAAGCCTAGACCTGCTTCTGCCAGAGTCCATGTGCTCACATCTCTGATCTTGTGGCTTCAGTATTTGCAAGTAGTCATTCAAAAATTACCCATGCAAGTGTATACATCATTGCTTACAAGATTAAACCCCATGGACAATGTCATACTGGTACACATAAAAATCACTTTAAATTTGTGAAGATCCAGAGTGTCATAAGAACTCATATTTCATCCCTTCACTCTTCCATTTTTTTTTTTTAGATTTATTTACTTTTACATACAGAACTGGGGTACAGACCAGAGGTGCAGGGGTGTCGAGAGGCTTCACCAGAGACAGAGTGGGGAGCAGGACAGGCAGATCTATGAAGCACACTGCTGAGGGGAGCAGCGGGCGAGACAGGTCTGCCACGCCATGTGGGTCATCTCCGAGGCTGGGGATTGAACTCTCACTGAAGCAGCTGCAACTGGCTTGCAGTGCTGCATCCTAACCCGCTGTACCACCAGGGAGGGCCCGATTCCCCAGTTTTAACACACAAAACATAATTTTTTAATAAAATGTACAGTCTCTCTTTATACTGCCCCATGTCCATCTCAAATTGATTACTGTTACTTGATTGCCAGAAAGGAAAACTGACTCTGCCTTATGTAGAAGAGGAAAGTTTTCTTTTTTTTTTTTCTAGCTATCTTAGGTTCTTTGCTGGGGCCATGCAAATTAAACTGACAAAAGAAAGATGATGAAAAGAAAAGCATTATTATAGTTTATAAAACATGCATCTCACACACAAGCGTATCTAGCAATGAATGACTCAAAGATTGTTAGAAGTTGGGCTTATCTAGCACCTAAACAAAGAACAATAATTTTGTAGAGGACTTACAAGACAAAGAAAAAGAATTTTAAGGTTTAGGGTGGCAAATTATGGGGAAGGAAACTAATGGTAGATAAGAGCTAGTTTTAGCAAGACATTGCTATGTAGATTCCTCTATGCTATCTCTGTACTGAAAAGGGTCTGGAGTAGTCTGAGTGATTAATTTCTGTCCTTCCTCACAGGGAGGGGTGGGAAACTCCTTTACAAAGGCATGTCCCTCTTCATATTACTCAGCAACCAAAAAAAAAAAGAAAGAAACATGTCTTTTGCAGAAACATGGATGGAGCTGGAAGCGATCGTGCTTAGTGAGATAAGCCTGTAAGAAAAAGAAAAATAACAGATGGTTTCGCTCATAGCAGGAGTATAATGGACCAGGTGAGAAAATAATAATAATAATGAACAGCCATATAGCAGAGACATTTAATGGGGGTGGAGTGGAGAATGGAATCAAAAACAGTGGGGGGAGGGAAGTGCACTGGACTATGGTGATGACACATGTGTGACTTGGTGATGGGAAACCCACGGGGATTACAATTGAGATGAAAAAAAAATGTACAAAATGATGTAAAAATGAACTATCATATTATATAAAAAATAAAGCATGTCCTACTTCAAGCAAATAGGGGAAGGACAGAGAATTTTATTTGTATCTGTTTTTCTTAATTGCTTTTATTTAAAATTGATCACACCAAAGTAAATTTGGGGGTTGGCAAGTTTTGTTCTCCTTAACTTACTTAGACAATAAAAAATATTTGTTGGAAGAGTACAAGTGAGCTCCCATTATTCAAGCAGAATACCTTGAAATGCACAGGAACCTTGGTGAGGTGGCCCTCAGTCCTCATCAATGGAAACACAATCTCCCTAGGACTCAGCCACTGGCTGACTCATCACCAAACTAAAGTGGCTGACTCATCACCAAACTAATTTTTTTCCCTAAGGGATGGCCTAGTTAAGACTCCACAGTCAGTTAGCTGGTACAAATGAATATGGCATCTTTCTTTCTTGAAAAAAACTGGGATGAATAAAAGGGACTGTTTAAAATCACTGAGCTTTGTCTCCTTCCTGTGCCCATGACTTTGTGAAAACCTATTTTCATTGCTGTGAGAAAGAAACCCTGTACATGTTTTCATTCTCCTGTGTTTTTCCTGGGAAGATATCAGTGCCAATAATGGAACTACCTGGTGTTTCCATGTTCTTCCTGCTCTTCACTCCACCAAAGAAGCCTATATCATCAGGAGGAGAGGCAAAAGGGCAGTAGCCTGTTATCCCCCTAAGTATGTTACACAAAATTAGAGCAAAATAAATGATGTTTATTTTAAAAATGGTATGACTCTCAGGCCCTCCCTGGTGGCTCAGCGGGTTAAAGCGCTGCACTGAGAAGAGTAAGCCACTTCCGCATGAGTTCGATCCCCACCTGCCCCGGAGGAGATCCACATGGTGAGGCAGACCTCTCCTGACCTGCCCGCTGCTCCCCTCAGCAGTGTACTTCGTTGATCTGCCTGTTCTGCTCCCCACTCTGTCTCTGGTGAATCCTCTCACCCTCCGCATCTCTGGCCTGTACCCCAGTTCTGTACGAATAAATAAAAATAAATCTTTAAAAAAAAATGGTGTGACTCTCTTCTACTGTCTCAACAAATGAGACACCGTAGGCAAAGCTTCAGATGTATATTTAATGCAGAATTTCTTAATAATTTAAGGAACACTCAGTATGGAACACTAGTGAGCTCAGTGATTTTTTTCTTTTAAGATTTATTTATTTATTCGTACAGAACTGAAGTACAGGTCAGAGATGCAGAGGGTGAGAGGATTCACCAGAGACAGAGTGGGGTACAGAATAGGCAGATCCTCGAAGTACACTGCTGAGGGGAGCAGCGGGCGGGTCAATAATAATGTCTATATTATTTTACCATTTGTAAGTTACAAAGGTACTATATTAAATATCCTTTAAATCAGGAGCTGGCAGATATTTTATGTAAAAGTAAAATAATATATTTTAGAATTTGTGGAAAACACAGTCTCTGGCAATTACTCAAATTCTGCTGCTAGTACAAGAATATCCACAGGCAACACCTAGACAAATGAGTATAGCTATGTGCCAATAAAACTTTATTTGACATTGAAGTTTGAATGGTGTCATTTTCTCATGTCATTAGATGTAATTATTCATTTTTTTCAACAAAATTTTAGACTCATTTGTAGTTCAAAAACCATACAAAAGTAGGCTGAGCCAAATTTGACCAGTGTCATAGTTTGCCCGATGTTTTACATACTTGTAATTCAGTGACCACCAAAACAATGCTATTTGTTCAAACAAAAACATGTTTATGTTTTCAGGTACCTTATTAGAGAGATTTCAGATTTCACCTGAAAGAAATTTTTTTAAATAATGTAATAGTTTATTTTTACATCATTTTGTGTATTTTTCATCTCAGTTGTAATCCCTGTGGGCTTCCCATCACCAAATCACCCATGTGCCATCACCATAGTCCAGTGCATTTCCCTCCCCCCACTGTT
>NW_004567132.1:12538980-12643176 GCF_000260355.1 Condylura cristata | reverse complement strand
TGTCACACCATGTGGTCACTTCGGGGCAGGTGGGGATCGAACTGATGCAGAAGCGGCTTTTCGATTCTCAGCGCTGTGCTTTAACCCGCTGCACAACCAGGGAGGATCTGCAACGGAACTTTTTAATGTCCACAAATAATTTCAATGTATTTACAAAAGAGCCTGGGACTGTATATTCTGTTTCATTACATGGGGGGTTTGTACATGTTTGTTCATGTTGGGAAGGGAGGTGAGTGTTGGGAAGTGGGAAATAACCAGCCCTTATTCAATTGGCTTCGTAATTAGAGAACTTAGAAAATTAATCAGAGAAGTCTAAATGTAGAACAAGCTTCAAGAGCTCATTAAAAATTCCTATCTGGTCTTTTAACTCCATTGCTATGTCCTCTACAAGACTAGACAGAGTCAGAGTTATTGTATACATAGGGAAGTGAATTTTATTAGCTTGGCAACAATTAAAGATGATAGGCTTACTAGGCACTGTGCTTAGAGTTCAGACTTCAGATTTGGACCGTCTCAGCATCCCTGTCATTCCCCCCCCCCTCACATTGTCACTATTCTTCTCTGGGAAATCACAGATAACTATTGGAGAAATAATTCGCCCTCTCCCATCATGTGGTTCCTTTTATTTATTTATTTATTTATTTTATTTTCTTACACTGTTCATTTTTGTACAATATTTGATTCTCTCTTCAGATATAGTACCTGTAACTATGTCACTACCACATAACCTGCTGGGCCTTTGTGCTTTCCCCACCCCTGTTTGATCCCTTTTCTTCTTCTTTGCTTTATGTCTTAGATCATAGTCACCTATAAGTTTATCTTTTTTTTAACCCTTTGTTCAGTTCCCTGTATTATTCCTATAAAAGATGTCACTATAAAAAAAAAGATGTCACTATGTTTTTCTTTTCCTTCTTAGCGGGTGGGTCAGGAGAGGTCTGCCATGCCATGTGGTCACCTCCGGGGCAGGTGGGAATCGAACTCATGCGGAAGTGGCTTTAGCTTCTTAGTGCTGTGCTTTAACCCGCTACACCACCAGGGAGGGCCCACTTCTGTCCATTTTTTGATGAGGTTGTTTATTTTTGTTGAGTTTCATCAGTTCTCTGTATATTTTTGTGATCAATCCTTGATCGCTAGTTTTGTGTGAGAAAATTTTTTCCCAATCATTGGGATACCTCTTTGACTTGATGTAGTCCCATCTATTTATCCTTGCCTTCACTATGGTTGCATTGGGTGCTCTATCTTTAAAGATGTCACTGAAGTATATGTTGTGTAGTGTTTAGCCCATCTTTGCTTCCAGGTGTTTTATGTTTTCTGTTCTTATGTCTAAGTCTTTAATCGACTTCAAGTTATTTTTGTGTATGGTGTGAGGTAGTAATCTAGTTTCAGTTTTTTGCATATAGCTTCCCAGTTTCCTGAAAGCAATCTTAATACATACTTTTGTACCTGTGGTACCCAGCCACTAATTGGAGTCTCTCTCTCTCTCTCCCTCTCTCCACATCTCATTTTCATGCTGTGAGGGAAGACCCACTCGACATAGAACTGAAGCCTCCAGTCAACACTCAGAGAGGGTCTGAGTCCCCTGACTATCTCCATGTGAGTGAGTTTGGAAGCTGATCCTCCAGCCTCCATTAAGTCTTGATGTGGCTGTAGCCTTAGGTGTTTCTGTAGTGTAGTGGTTATCACATTCACCTCACATGACTGTAGCCTCAGCTAACAGCTTGAATGCAATGTCATGTGATAGTTTGTGCCAAAATCAGCTAAACTTTCCTGCACAGCTGAAACTGAAACTGTAAACAATAAATGTGTGTTGCTTTCAGTTAATTTGGAGGTTTTTGGGGTTTTTTTGTTTTTGTTTTTAACACATCTGTAGTTAAGTAATACAACATCTATATTAGAACCAATATCTGTTGGGTTCCTGGCACTAACTCCTAACATACTGCTCTTCTTACTTAAAACTCAGTTCCTAGACTGGGTGCCCAGTCCATGAACCTTGTTGCACTCAGACACTCCCTGAAATTGCCCTCACTCCAGCCTCTGGAATGTCGTTTGTCTGTGTGTCACATATGGAGCTAGTCAACGAAGAGGGGGAAATTTCCTGCATGTTATTTTCCATAAAACACTGGTCAGATTTTCTGAATCTGCTGTGGAATAGCATCTTCTCTCTCAAGACAGAAAAAAAGCCTAGTTGCCTCTTCCTAGCCTGATTATGTAATTCCCTGTTTCTCTTTATTCACATTTTTTTAGTATCTTTTGGACAGCATGTTGTGATTTTTTTTGAGAATTGTTATTTGTTTTTCAGTCAGTCATCTGATTTTCCTTTATAATGCACAATCTATTCCACTGTTTATTGCTTCTTACTTGTCAGTACTAAAAGTTCTGATTATTCAAGATGGCATTTTGTATGACATAAGGTAGGGGAAGCAAAAAAAATAATGGTCACTCTGCCAAGCCAATCACATGATCCTGACAGAAGCTTGAACCTGGGCCAGTCATCATTAGCAATAAATCATTTCAGTGTATTTTGTGATTTCAGGGCAATGGAACTTTTTTATATATATATAACAAGTTTATTTTTACATAACTGTGACTTTCCATCTCAGTTGTAATCCCCGTGGACTTTCCATCACCAATTCACCCATGTGCCATCACCATTGTCCTGTGCACTCCTCCCCTCCACATTTTTTATCCCATTCCCCACTCCACCCACATAAAATGTCTCTGGTAAATAGTTGCTCGCAATGGAACTTTTTTTTTTTTTAAGATTTATTTATTTGTGCATACAAAACTGGGGTACAGGCCAGAGGCTCAGGGGCGGTGAGAGGCTTCACCAGAGACAGAGTGGGGAACAGAACAGGCAGATCGATGAAGTACACTGCTGAGGGGAGCAGTGGGCGGGTCAGGTGAGGTCTGTCACACCATGTGGTCACTTCGGGGCAGGTGGGGATCGAACTGATGCAGAAACGGCTTTTCGATTCTCAGCGCTGTGCTTTAACCCGCTGCACAACCAGGGAGGATCTGCAACGGAACTTTTTAATGTCCACAAATAATTTCAATGTATTTACAAAAGAGCCTGGGACTGTATATTCTGTTTCATTACATGGGGGGTTTGTACATGTTTGTTCATGTTGGGAAGGGAGGTGAGTGTTGGGAAGTGGGAAATAACCAGCCCTTATTCAATTGGCTTCGTAATTAGAGAACTTAGAAAATTAATCAGAGAAGTCTAAATGTAGAACAAGCTTCAAGAGCTCATTAAAAATTCCTATCTGGTCTTTTAACTCCATTGCTATGTCCTCTACAAGACTAGACAGAGTCAGAGTTATTGTATACATAGGGAAGTGAATTTTATTAGCTTGGCAACAATTAAAGATGATAGGCTTACTAGGCACTGTGCTTAGAGTTCAGACTTCAGATTTGGACCGTCTCAGCATCCCTGTCATTCCCCCCCCCCTCACATTGTCACTATTCTTCTCTGGGAAATCACAGATAACTATTGGAGAAATAATTCGCCCTCTCCCATCATGTGGTTCCTTTTATTTATTTATTTATTTATTTTATTTTCTTACACTGTTCATTTTTGTACAATATTTGATTCTCTCTTCAGATATAGTACCTGTAACTATGTCACTACCACATAACCTGCTGGGCCTTTGTGCTTTCCCCACCCCTGTTTGATCCCTTTTCTTCTTCTTTGCTTTATGTCTTAGATCATAGTCACCTATAAGTTTATCTTTTTTTTAACCCTTTATTCAGTTCCCTGTATTATTCCTATAAAAGATGTCACTATAAAAAAAAAGATGTCACTATGTTTTTCTTTTCCTTCTTACTTATTTCACTTAGCTCCATCCACAAATGACATGAGTATATCTTTTTGATTGCTAAGTAGTATTCCATTGTGTATACATACTACATCTTCTTGCTCCACTCAACTGTTTTGGGGCATTTAAGTTGTTTCCATATCTTAATTATTATAAATTATGCAGCAATAAGAATGCAGGTATCTTTTTGAATTAATGTTTTTGCATCCTTGGGTAAATTCTTAGGAGTAGAACTTCTAGTAATTTTATGGTGCTCACAGAGCTTTCTATAATAGTTAGGACTGTTTGCATTCTACCAGAACATAAGAGATACATTTTTCAATTTATTTTTTATACATGTATACATGAGCTGGGGTGCAGGCCAGAGGTGGGAAGTGAAAGGATTCACGAGAGACAGAGTAGGGAGCAGAACAGGCAGATTGACTGAAATCCACTGCTGAGGGGAGCAGCAGATGAGACAGAAGTCTGCTATGCCCAGTGGGTAGCTCCCTGGCATGAGATCAACCTCATGTTGCAGTGGCTTCAGATAATTTCATAGTGCTGAAACTTAACCTCTTGTGCCACCAGAGGTTCCTTTTTCTCCACATCCTCATCAACATTTGTTGTTGTCAATTTTTTTAAAGTGCGCCATTCTTACTGGTGTGTACCTCATTATTGTTTTGACTTGCAATTCCCTGGTTATAGGTAATGATGAGCCTTTTTTTTTTTTTTTATGCCTATAGGCCATCTGCATTTCTCCTCTTAGGAGAAATGCCTTTTTAGCTCTTCTGCCCATTTTGACAGGGTTTTTACTTCCGTTGTGTTGAGTTGCATAAGTTCTTTGTAGCTCTTCGATATAAGTCCCTTATCAGCTGCATGGAGTGCAAATATTGTCTCCCAATCTGTAGGGTATCTCTTCATTTTGGTTATTTTCTCTTTTGCTGTCTAGCCATTTGGTTCTAAAGATTCTAGTCCCAGTTATTCCTGAGATCCAGCTGATCCATTCCCTCTCCTATAGTTTCTTCACCTATTTTTCCTTTTGGCATATAACATAACCAGATGATGTTTCCTGTAAGCCGCTTGGAACTGAATTCCTTTACCTTTGGCCATTTGCTAATGACTCTAACTAATTCAACTGTGCTGGATATGGTAATTATGATCTGATTGGAACACAACATATATGAAAAAGAAAAAACTTAAGAGAATTATATAAGGGACAGTGATAGGAAGGATCTGGGATAAGAACGGGACAAGACTCAAGGACAGAATTTTGCCTGTGTCATGGGCTGGTAAATAAGAGGTTAAACAAACCTGATGACTCTAGGCCCAGGCACCTGCTGCCATAAATTTCCTTGGCCCATAATGAGGTTTATTGTTGTTGTCGTTTTCATTTTCCTAATTTGCCCCAGTTTGTGCATTCCTGAGCTTTCTTTACAGCTTATCAAGTCAGCCTGTTGCAGAGACTTATAGAGAGAGCCACAGATCTGAGATCAGACAGGTCAAACTGGAACTGTTTGACACTGGAACTGTTTGATCTGACCTCATGAGATACTCCCCCTTGAGGTTCTCATGAGCCCTACCACACTTCCACTGATTGGTACTCACAATTAGCAACAACAGATGGAGTGACAAATGGACTTTAGCCAAGTCCATTCTACTTACTTTCTCAGCAAATAAACTTTAATTCCTTTGTTTTCAAGCCCCAGCCCTAAAACCTGTCACATCCATAGCCCTGGCTTCCTTGTTAAGGAAGATTTCTGGGGTCTCTACTTCTGGCTCTGTTGCTTTTCAGTAAGTCTTTTCTTTAACCATCAATTTGAGCCCTCACTCTCATCTTAGTTTCAAGGTACTCTAGGACCCAGCTTTCTTTGGGGGCATAAGAGCCAATTTGTCCAGGTAGGTATTTGGCCTGGACCAGAGCTACTTGGCTCCCAGCAGGTGAAATGTTGGAATGACCCAGCACTCTCATTGCCAGGGGCCTGGGTGAGACTCTCCCATTCTTGTTACAGTAGCATTAAAATTACCACAACACCTGTGTATGAAAAGACATTGATTAGTTTATTGTTGTTGATGATGTTGATTGTTTGTGTTTTATTTTTTTTTAATTAAGATCACATTGGCTGACATTATTGTTGGTGTTTTGGAAGTATAGATCTCCCCTCAATTATTGCTACCATAGTGCACCCACAACCAAAAAACCCATAATCCATCTCCTTACTCTATTAATATCAGTTAGTTAATACCACATACTAAGCATTAAGCCCTCACCAATCAGAAACAATTTGCAGTAATGTGCCACAGCCTGACAGTTTGCCACTGTTCTGGGGAAATCTGAGCTGTACTCTTTCATTGAATATCATCTGAAGTTTGTGTATCATGAAAATTATCTCAACAGCATTTTGACATTGAAGGAAATTTTGAACATTTCAACAAATGGAAAAATGGGAAATATTAAGCAACTTGCATCTTTGTCAGTTGTGTTTTATAGAGTAAAAAAAAATGAATGAAAGTGTCATCTTAAAAAGTGCTACTATGGTAGGGACAAAATGGTGATGCCCTTCTCTGGTTTGATCTGTATCAAATTAAATTTTTCTGCAGCCTGAGAACAGAAAATAGCTTTAATATGTTGGTTTTTTTTGGGGGGGGGAGCAGTAAGTATATTTATATAATACAATTAATTTTTCTGGAAACATTGAATAAAATAACAATGACTTATAGCTTGGGTATAATATATGGAAGCTTTCTTTGCAAAAACTGAGAAATGACAGCTTTGTTTGTTTAGGGTATAGATGGAGATAGTAAGCTAGGTAGCAGAAGCAAAGATAAAATTTTAATCCATGCCCAGACTACAGAAAGAAAATAGAAAACTTTAAAAACATGGTTGGTTCAATGATGAGCTCATATTTCATAAACATCAAAGTATTATTTGAAAACAAAGAAATATGAGCCCCTTTTTGTAAAATAATGTGGGTAACATTCTTGTTCTTTAACATTCTTGTTGTATCACCCTTACCTTTTAGAAGGAATCTATAGAAGTGAAAATATTGTAAAATATTTGGTATACTCTAAACACTATATTTCACTTTGTCTTAGATACTAATTCTGTTTTCATTATGGATTTTGGATACTGCTGTTTATCCTCTCCTCTTCCAGTCTACCATTATCTCCAATAGTCCAGCTAGTTGTAAATTAACATGATTATTAAGGGATTCGAAGGAGGTGGGTATTGGTGAGGGCTAGACCAGTCAGTTACAGTTTAAAGACATGGTAAGACTAGAATAGGCCTAGTGGATGTCATGATTACCAGTAATTTTGAAAAATGAATTAATGGCCTCTCTACACCCATCAGGCAATATGGAGTGTTGGAAACCAGCTCCAACTTTTGAGGTGTCTGGAGGCAGCACAGGCAGGACTCTAAGGTGGGAAGGCGTCAATGAGCGGAGATTCCTAAAAAAGGGAAGAAACGGGAGTCGGAGTTGGGTGCAAGTCTTCCTGCTCATCTTTTTGCAGGTCTTTATTTATACTGGTTAGCAAGATTTAGTTACAATAATGCATCAGGTAAGTTAATAAGAAATCGGCATAAAAGTTTTAAAGGAAGAGGAGAACAATGCATCCTCTTCCTGCTACTTTATGGCACACTACTATACATCTTTGTGATAGCTTTCAAGTATAGGGATGTTTAACTATGACTTTAAAGGATCAGGGTCTGGGAAAGGATGAGCTGTTAGCAAAGGATTTAGGAATCCTAGGGAAGTAATAAATTATGTAAGCATAGTCTCAGCGGTAGCCTAAAGAAAAGCAAATGGCTAACTTAAGTTTAGCTAGTGTTTGTTTAGGAAGAGTTTAAATAAGACTAACAGAGAGTAGTTAGTGATTGTTTTAGGAAAAGAGTAAATTAAGAAGTCACATAGTTATGCATTAAGCAAAACCTGTGTTAATAATGTTAGGAAATTGTCCATGGGTCCTTATGCCCTGAGAGTTATCTAAGAATGGCTTTTTGTCAAAAGACCAAGGAAGCTTTCCAGGAGTCTTGATGCTCCAGGATCTTATCTCTCCAAGAGCTTGCCTTTTGTCTTCAGTCAAAGGAATTTCCTGCCCAGGAGCAGCTCAGCTTGTACTTTGCCCAGGCCAGGTAGCCAATTTAGAGCTAAGGCAATCCAGTTACAAACTGATGTTGCTACAATATTTTTTGATGTTATGATTATACAAAAAAGGGAGGTCATAACATAAGTTGGGAGTGGAAATTCTGATTTTTCAGAGCTTTCCCGAGCTACCCAGAATCTGTCAGACAATAGCCGTTGCATAGCTTGTGTCAATGGAGGATGTTTGGTTTCTTTCTGGTAGTCAGTCTAGCTACTCTGAGATATGATTTGTAGGGTAAATCAATGGGGATCAAAAAGACAAAGAAATAAACCACCAGCCAAGTTAACAACACCAGGTCAAGCATCTGCTGGTTCTTTTAGGCTTTTAAGCCCAAAGAACAATACTGGTCATAGTCTCCTAAGATCTGGGAATGGAAGTCCTTAACTTCACATCCAGCAACTTCTCACATTTCTTCCCTTCCTCTCCCACCCCACAAATAATCACAGCACTGTTAGTGGCCTTCTCCCATAATAAACTTTGCAAAAAAAAAAAAAATTAATACAATGCTTCATTCAATACAAGCAAACATTAAGTATCCTCTACTTGCCAGGGGCTCAGTTCCATCTCTATGCAATATCATTTTAGTTGAATGTTTTCTTTACAATTGTGAAGAAAAAGTAAGTCCTATTGTCTCGTTGTTCACAGGTAACACCCATGGCAGGAAACAGCACAAGTTTTATTTAGCTGTAAAGAAATCAATTTGTATGCTAAATCAGTCCAGAGCAAATGCAAGCAAAAACTGATTTTAGGATCACCATCACTGCAGTCAGTGTCTGCATTGTGATCTTGTGAGGAGGTAACCTGATTCCCCCAAGAGTTTAGCAACCAAAGGGAAAGCCTATTGTCTCCTTGGCTACAAAATCCTTTAAGCCTAAGGTAGGATCTATATCCTTCACAACTGGTCCAGAAGCAAGACTTTGTCTTCAAGTCTAGCCAATGAAACTAGGAAAGGAAGTGATAATGTAAAAGTACAGTGAAATCTGTGATGCCAGGACATCCCAAGGCAAGAGAAAGGAAGAAGTCTGGCATATGAGAAATCGTTGACACTGATGAAATAATCTTTACCAACACTGAATTTTAAGTATTTGAAATTTTTGCCAAGTTAATCAAATTAATGGTCAAAATAGTTTTGATATTACTGACTTAATTTGCACTCTTCTTGCTCTTCTACTAGAGATGGTGGAACATCATTCTTACATATGTTTATTGACATTTGCATGTACACTTAATAACAATTGTTAGTATTTGAAGGTCCTCCCTGGTGGTGCAAAGGGGTAGGACAAGCACTGCAAGCTAACCACAGCCACTTCAGTGCGAGTTTGAGTTTGATCCCAAGTCCTGGCATTGACCTACATGGTGCAGCAGACTTCTGTCTCCAGCACTGCTCCCCTCAGCAGTGTACTTCATTGATCTGCTTGTTCTACTTCCCAAAATATCTCTGGTGAAGCCTCTCACTGCCCCTACCTCTGACCTGTACCCCAGTTCTGTATGCATAAATAAGCAAATCTTTTTTAAAAAATTTTATGGGCACTCCCTGGTGGCGCAGCGGGTTAAAGCACAGCACTGAGAATCTAAAGCCACTTGCACAAGAGTTCAATCCCCGCCTGCCCCGGAGGTGATCCATAAGTCGAGGCAGACCTCTCCTGACATGCCTGCTGCTCCGGTCAGCAGTGTGCTTCATCCATCTGCCTGTTCTGCTCCCCACTCTGTGTCTGGTGAATCCTGTCACTGCCCCTCACCTCTGGCCTGTACCCCAGCTCTGTATGCATAAATAAATAAATCTTTAAAAAAAATTTCTAATGTTTGAGATAGGCACTAGAATCATCACATTCAACCCTGGCAATAACCCTATCAGAAAGCTAACATCTGCTTTCCTCCTATTATTTTAACAGATAAGAAAATCCTTCCTAGATGGTTATGAAACTTATCTAAGTTTCCCACAACTGATAAAGTAGTAGGGCGGGGATTTTTTAAAAGTATGATTATGAGCCCTCCCTGGTGGTGCAAAGGGTTAAAGCACAGAACTTTGAAGCCCTTAGAAGCCACTGCAGCACGAGTTCAATTCCAGCCAGGGAGTAACCCACATGGTGTGGCAAACATCTTATGTCCAGCTTGCTGCTCTCCTCAGCAGTGTATTTCAGTCAATCTGCCTGTTCTGTTTTCCACTCTGTTTCTGGTAAATCCTCTTACCCACCACACACACCCTCTGGTCTGTACCCCAATTCTTATATGCATAAATAAATATTTTTTAAATAAATAAAAATTAAAAGTCTGTTTGTGGTACTTTGGGGCTTTAAAACTGCCAGGAATCTCTACAAGTCAATCCCTCCAGTCTTACTACATTCTTCCCTACTGACGTCTGCACAACCTGGTTTAATTAGTAAATATGTGAAGGGTTCCTCTGCAGACGATACTATGGTAGGGATTATTAAGCAAAGCTCCTGTCCCCAAAGTCTTAATAGGGGAAGCAAAATACATTAAATATAAGGAGTGTACATCGGTATTTTTAAGTGATATGGTTTAATGTCAGTAACTATGGTGTGGTCAACAAATTTGTCCAACATCAGAGACGCAAAGGACCACACAAAGTTCTGCAGCCTTATAGAATTTAATTTTCAAACAGTCGTGTATATAATATTGCAAACAACTGTGCAGCAAGTTTTGAAGGTTTTGTTTTTTGGGGTTTTTTTTTAGAATAACATAAGAACCATGCCGCTTTCAAGGAGACGCTATTTTTTTAAAAAGCTGGGGGGGGGAGGGGCAATATTAACTGGATGAATACTACCGAACAGATGAACCCTTACCCATTTGTTCACGGTAACCTGCTTTGCCATTGCCCAGGTGAGCTCAGGGCTCTGGTAACTATCCACCTAGGAAGTGCTGAAACAGGTGCTCAAAAAATCTCTGTAAAAAACACTGCAGTCATGCTTGATGCACCAATCTAATTCTGCGGTGCCGCACAGGTCCCTGCCAATCATCTTTTGACACATCACTCCTTTTGGACATTGTCACTAGCTATCTCTTAGACACCTATCAGTTGCCTTCTACAGGATTAATAGCTCTTTCCTTCAAGATCTGTGTAAATACATGTGATTCATTACATTGTGTGGCCCTTGAGACAGGATATGAATAAAGGAAATACCCACAAGAAGATGCAGTTCCTTAAATATGTATGGGTTATTTTCTTTTTCTTGTGCACATTCCTAATCTAGTGTGGTTAGTAGTTCACCTAAAATGGAATTGTGTTTTCCTCGGCCATTTCCCCAAAGCTTTAGAAAGATTCGTATTTCCTGAAATTTAAATCGTTGGTTAGCAATTTCCTGCTCTGCTTCCCGTCTCCCTTTCGCCTCTCAGCCTCCTCGAGTCTGACCTGAGCCGATCCACGAGCAATGATGTCCACATCACTTATCTAACGGAGGTGGTATCCAGATTCTGGAGGGCCTTTTTCCTTGGCGTAGTGTCGCCTAATCTCGGCACCCATCCCCTCCTTCCCCACCCTCTCCTCCACCGCCCCGCGCTGCACGAGGAGGAGCCTAAATGTCCTCTTCCTCAGCAGAAGGGGATTGTGGTGCGTAAACAGGATTAACTCTCTCGCCCCCAGCAGAGTTGATCTGCAGGCCTACCAGCCGAGCGGGTCCATCAGTGCTCTAAGGGCGCCGCAAGGGAAGCGGGGCATGGGGCAGGTTGGTGTCTCGGAGCTGAGTCAGGGGCACTCTTCCCCGCCTAGTGCAGCGGGAGGCCACAGCTTCGAAAGCTGCTCTTCCAAAGCCAGGGCAGAAGGCTGCCACGGTGCGGGATCCTAGCAGCATCCCCCTCCGCCGCCTCCCTCACCCTCCCAGCGTTTCCTCTCCGCCCACCGCGCTCCAGCCGCTGGGTTGCAGTCCGCGCTGTCCTCCGCCCCTCACTGTCGTCGCGCTCGCCCCGCGCTCAGCCATGGGGGACCTGCCGGGTATCGTGCGCCTTTCCATCGCGCTGCGCATACAACCCAACGATGGCCCGGTCTTCTATAAGGTAGACGGGCAACGCTTCGGCCAGAACCGCACCATCAAGCTGCTCACCGGCTCCTCCTACAAGGTGGAGGTGAAGATCAAGCCCACCACGCTTCAGGTCGAGTGAGTGCGGGTGCGCGCCGCGTCTGCCCGGCCCCGCTTGCGGTGTGCGGAGGACGGAGGTCCCCTGGGCGGCCTGAGCCTCTCCCTGGCCCCTCTTGCCTCGCTTGGCGCCCAGCGGGCCCTGGGCGTAGGGTGGAAGAGGTCAGCTCCCTGTGCCTCTTGAGCTCCTCTTTTGCTGAAGCTTGTCTTTCCCCTATTCTCGCATCTCTCCTCGCAACTCCCGGAGGGATTTTTAAAACAGCGACCGCAAGCCAGACGGTTCTAGTAAATTTCTCAACCTTGCAGTTTAGCTTTGGGTGTGTAACCCCAGGTAGCCCAGGGTAAGTAGGTAAAACTCGTTATGGGGCGCATCTACCACAATCAGGCACTCGCCTCTCTCCTGGTTCCTGGCGCCCCGGCGGGTTCTACCCACCGTACTGAAGGAGGGGGGAAAGGCTGCGGTAAGAGGTGTAAAGCAGGGTGGAGGTGGTGGTGGTGGGGGAATCATTGAGGTTCTCTGAAGAATGCTCCCACCCCTCTAACCGTCCTAGTGTGGCTAAGGGCCAGGGGTTGAAAGAGTCACCACAAGTCAGAGGTTAGCCTTCTCTTCTTAGGCCTAGTTTCACGGTTTTCCTTACCTAATGTCTTTTTTCCTTTGAGTTGTCTATTCAGCTGGGTGGTGGTGCCCGGGATTAGTAACTTTCTTATAGCAAAAGGATGTTGTGGGGGTCATTAGTGGCAGGGGTTATCTCTTCCCTGCTGTCATGGTTTGATGCACCTACTAAACCTCTGGCTGAAAAAAGAAGGGTGAAAAGACAGTGTGAAGAGAAGTGGGTGGGGCCCTTTACAGCTCAGCTTCCACCTAAGCTAGTGTGAAGTCTAGTGTGAAAGAGAGAAAGAAACCAGCATTTATTTTATCTACCATATGCTCAGAGCCCCCCCGGGAAGAGGAGGTGGGGGTGGAGTGGAGAATGGGAGGGGAAGGACTTTGGATCCACCAAACAACTTTTATATATTAAGTGTCCCCCACAACTCTGTACATTTATTATGCTCACATTTTCCAGTGTTTTGTGCCACTCAATATGATCAAGAGTTTTTCTTTTCCTTCTTCCCTTTTCTCCCAAGTTATCTGTCTTAAAGGCAATTTTTTTTGGAGTAGTTCTCTAACTTTCAAGCTTATCTAAAAATAAACTTACATTAATGATAAAACCTTTTTTCTAATTACATTTTAATTTTTTTTTAAAGATTTATTTATTTATACATACAGAACTAGAGTACAGTCCAGAGGTGCAGGGGGCATGAGAAGATTCACCAGAGACAGCGAGGAGCAGAACAGGTTGATTGATGAAGTACACTGCTGAGGGGAGCAGCGGGCGGGTCAGGAGAGGTCTGCTGCACCATGTGGTCACCTCCTTGACATGCTGGGATCGAACTCATGCTGCTTAACCCACTGCACCACCAGGGAGGGCCCACATTTTAATTGTATGAAGAGTTTTTCATCAGCTATACCCATTGGTTCTCAAATTGAGTATATCTCAGAATCACCTGGAGGGCTAAACCATAGATGATTGAGCTCCACTCTGGAGTTTTCAGTTAACTACTGTAAGGTAGGGCTTAAAATTTTAATTGGAATTTTTGGTGTGACTGGCTTGAGGAAAAGTACTCCAAATCATAAGGCCCTCAACTGCTGAAACAAAAAAAAACACTAAAAACCTATTTCAGTGGTTCTCAACCCTACCTACACATTAGAATCAGCTAGAATCACCTGTACAAATCCACCTAGAGAATCAGATTTATCAGTACCCAAATCTCACCCCAGAACAACTAAGCCCTCATCTTTGGGGTTTGAGAAACTGGGTAGGTTTATAATGTCTCTACAAATAAGAAACTAAAAAAGAAAACTGATAAGAGCCCAACCCAGTTTTTTACAATAATACAAATGTACACTGAGGTCTGTCCAAACAGATTCAGTGTCGATAGTTGGTCGGGGGTCATACAACTGGTTAGTTGGATAACTCACGCTTTCTAAGCTTTCAGAACTTTCTACCACACCCTAGTATCTCCTTTTAGTTAAAGGAAGTTTCCTTTTTAGGGTTCCTGCCTAGGATTGTAGTATAGACCAGAACAGGGTGCCTATGGTAATTTCTACCACATATGGTAAACTCAAGTCCACATTGCAGGAATATTTCCATTGGTGGAGTTCTTGTTCCACTGGAGCTGAAGTCTAAAGAGCCTGATGGGGAAAGAGTCGTTTACACGGGCATATACGACACAGAAGGTGTGGCTCCAACCAAGAGTGGAGAACGGCAGCCCATTCAGATCACCATGCCGGTAAGTCCTGCTCGGGATGTTAGGATGAGGTACAGGATAAAAAAAGCCATGCAAGTGAAAATAGTGACCATTTCCCCTTAATAAAAAGGCAAAGAAACAAATTTTGTGGAAATGTTATTTTACCTCTTGGCTTTATATTGGAATCTGTTTGTCCATCATGTCCTAATCACCTTTTTTCCAGTGGTCAGTTTCATAGTAATTTTTTTCTATGACAAAAATTTCAAGGCTTCTTTGCACTTCTAATTATCCCAGCAATCTATTTTCATGGTGATATTGCATTGTCTTAACTACATTGTGTTTATGTATTTTGTAACTGTAACTTTTCATTTCATGATCTTGGGTTTTTCAGATAAGCAAACATATGCAACATATAGTTTACATATACTGCATACTACTGTCATTTTCTTACCTTATTGCAATGACTAATGTTTATAGAATAATATTGCCTACTGATGATGGTAAAGGATAGTCCTATCTCAGGTTCACTATTAGGTACAGTGTTAGTTTCAAATTTTCATTGTGTTAAGGCATCTTCTATTATAGTGCACTAAAAGACTTTTTTTAAAAACAGGGAGATAAGTGAATTTCATCTATTTTCTTTTCCCATCTATGAAGATAATTTATCTCCTTTAATATATTAATGTAATAATTACATAATACATAAATATCCTTTAGATCATAAAATAAGCCCTACTTAAGCTTTATGTTTGTTTTCTTTTTTACAAAATTGAATAATTTTTTTTTTAAGATTTATTTACACTTACAGAACTGGGGTACAGACCAGAGGTGTGGTGGGTGAGAGGATTCACCAGAGACAGAGTGGGGAGCAGAATAGTCAGATCAACAAAGTACACTGCTGATGGTAGCAGTGGGCATGTCAGAAGATGTCTGCCAGCCATGTGGGTCAGCTCCCAGGTCAGAGATCGAACTCGTGCTGTAGTGGCTTCTGAGATCTTCATAATGTGGTGCTTTAACCCATTGCACCACCAGGGAAAGCCCTATGTATTATTTTTTAATATATTATCAAATTCCATATACTAATATTTTATGTAGAATTTTTAGATATTTAGTTATTAATTGATATGCTTGATTGGTCTGTAACCATGGGGAGACTTCCTAAATAACCAGGCACTATGAGAAGACCAGTAAACAAAATAATTATTCCTAGTTTCATGGAGCTTCTAATCGAAAACAAAAAACAATGGTGCTTTTGGAGCTTATACGAGGACTTACCCTAGTCCAAAATTTGAGGGATGGATTTATTAAGAAATAGCTAAATTATGAGTAAGTTGAGAGAAGAGGAAATTTTAATGAAAGAGGAGCTACAAGGTCAAGAGGTGGGAAAAATATAATGTGTTCTAATGAAAAAGAGAGTCCATCATGACTGGAGCAGAGAGTAAACAGAGACTGTTTCAAGATAAAGCTGGAGAGGTATGTGGGAACTAGATGTTCTAGACCTTTCCATATAGATTTAGCCTAATGCTTGTAAGAATTAAAGGTTTTTATATTAACTTTGATATACAATTTACACAGAAATAAAATACAACAACTTGGGTACATATATATAGTCTTCAACAAATGAAGACTATACTATGAACATTTCCATTACCCAGGAAATTTCCCTCATGCCCATTTGTAATCATGTAATCACTCTTGTCACTGTTCTCCCCTTTGCTTGTAGGATTCCAATTATGCATATTAGATTTGGTTTTATCCTACAGGGTTTTAAGGATCCTGTTCAATCTTCTTCAATCTTCTTTTCTAGTTCTTCAGATAATTTCTATTGATGTATTCTCAAGCTCACTGATTCTTCTGCCACTACATTCTGCTGATATGTGCTTATCTTCCATATTTTTTTCTATCATACTTTCTTCTCTAGAATTTTCATTTTATTTTTTGTAGTCTCCATATGTTGATATTACCTATATATTTGCTTATTGATATCATGGTTCTCTTTAATTCTTTGAACATATTTATATTGCTTGTGAAAATTTGTCTGGTAAATCCAACATCTGGCCCCACTTAGTGTAAATTTATACTATCCTGTTTTGTTACATGGTAATATTTTATTAGAAACTATACATTGGTATTGCTTCTTAGCCTTCTGGTTAAGATCATGTGCAGAAATTAAGTGTAGAAATAATTACATTAAGTATTGTTGGTACATGTTGCTACTTCCATTTCATTTTCTAAGGTTATTATCTTTTTATATTCTAGCATGCAGTAAATATTTCTGGACTCCAAACTATAAATTCTGTCTTTCCAACAGTGTATAGAACTGGCTCAGTTTTTTTTCAATTTCAGTTTCTTTTCCAGCCTGGCCCCTTGTGTTAATAGAATTTAGCAGCCATCCAAGGAATAGATTTTAAGATCATCCACTCTAAGGTCCCCCTATATTTTCAGCTATTCTGATACTTGAGCCTGTTGCTTTGAAATTTCAAGCTAGTATGGCTACAATTTCTCATATATGACAATGCTTAGTATGGAGAGTGGAGAGACTTACCAATCTTATTTGGCATAATTTTCTCTTTCAAGGATTGATTCTTTGTGATTTGCTGCTTTTTCAGTCGATTTCCTAGAGTGTCTCCCTCCATGCAGTTCACAAGCATTAAGACAGAGTAATGGATCAGTCTCATCCCTTGTGCAGTTTTCTTACTTCCAGGACAGTCTCCTTCAACTTCCAATGATTCTCCTAGCCCCTACTTTCTCCTGCAGCTGTTATTGTCTTCTGCCAGACCCACAGAGATTGGGGAATGCCCTCAGGCAAAAAAAAAAAAAAATCTACAAACTGTTATAGTTGAGATCTTTCAAGAGTGACTATACTCTGGTTTCTGTGCTGCTTTCAGTCACCATTTAAGGTTTCTATCTGTGCTTTCAGTCACCTTTTAAGGTTTCTATCTGTGTAAGGTTCACCCAACAATTCCACTATATCATTTTCCCCTTTCAGAAAATCTTTCAGCATAGGATTTCAAGTTCCTGATAATGTGATAGAATTTGCATATTGTTAAGAGTCAGTCTAGTTGGAAGTGATGATGGACATTGAGAAGACCTTTGCTAAATTTTGGTGGCAGTGTTAATAGCTTTATGAAATCAAGTAGGAACACTTTTATAGTTTGTGCTCTACAAATAATTACATAGCAGAGGACTCAGCTATTACTTGAAAGCCTGATAGAATTTTCTCATTAAAGTCAAGATTAAAAATAAAAATATTTGGAGGGAATATCTTTAGCTTTCAAGTTAGTCCATAACTTTTTTTTATGTATATGTAGGAGTTTTACAGAATCCCCCCCCCCTTTTTTTTTTAAAGATTTATTTCATTTGTGCATACATAACTGGGGGACAGGCCAGAAATGCAAGGGCAGTGAGTGGATCCACCAGAGGCAGAGTGGGGAGCAGAACAGGCCGACAAAGTACACTGCTGAGGGGAGCAGCAGGCGGGTCAGGAGAGGTCTGATGGCGCCATGTGGTCACCTCCGGGGCAGGCTGGGATCGAACTCATGAGAAAGTGGCTTTAGCTTCTTAGTGCAGTGCTTTAACCTGCTGCGCCACCAGGGAGGGGCCAGAATCCCATTTTAATTGATTTTCTGAGAAAAGCCATTTCGGAGTTTTAAATATATTATTAGATTTTTAGGAATTACAGATACATCGTATATCTAACGGAGGACTATTAGACCAAAAATACATCTCTTTTATCACATCAGAAAAGTATCCACTTGTAGTATATCGAGAACAGCATAGGTGGTTAGATCTGAAAGGAAATACTAACTTGAAGCCGAATTGCAAATGCTAAAATTATCAGAATTTTCACGACACTCCACTGGACCAATCTGCTAGCTTTAAGTTGTCAAGTCGTTCACTGAATTTGTACAGAGTAGTAAGTCAGGTGAAGATGTAGCTTCCACAGAAGAGACTACCTGTTCTTCCACTTTCTCACAAAGCAGAAGAGGGCTCCGCACCTTTCTGGGAGCCAGGAGGGGCTGGGCACTAGAACTATAACTTCCTCTCTTCACTTCCAGAGGCTGCTTCTCCCTCCAAAGTTTCTGGTCTTAGGGTGGATTCATTTTTTTCTTGTTCTAGGTGTTAGCAACACACTAGGGAGGAAGATTAACTCAAACCATTTAGAAAGAACTTTATGTAAAATTTAATTGGGGGCCCTCCCTCGTGGCACAGTGGGTTAAAGCACTGCACTAAGAAGCTTAATCCACTTCCGCATGAGTTCTATCCCGCCTGCCCTGGAGGAGATCCACGTAGTGAGACAGACCTCTGCTGACCCGACCGCTGCTCCCCTCAGCAGTGTACTTCATTCATCTGCCTGTTCTGCTCCCCACTCTGTCTCTAGTGAATTCTTTCACCATTCACATCCCTGGCCTGTACCCCAGTTCAATATGAATAAATAAATAAATCTTTAAAAAAATTTGTAATTGGATCTGGAAAGTGAGAATTTCTACATTATTTTGGCAAACTATAGTCCCTGAATTAATTTTTTAATTGTGAGTATGACCTAGACTTAAAAGATCTTTTCAGTTACTAGGTATTGTGGAGAATATGTTGTAGCAGAAAGGATCAGCAGTGTCTACATTGTAACTCATGGAAACTGATCTCAACAGTAAAGGATAGATTCTTGTACAGGCTTCCTCGGAAAGTTCACAGTTATGCCATTTGGATTTTATGAAAGACCCATCTTAGCACTTGTTTCCACTAATTGAAAGGCATGTAAAGAAAATTTTCTATGACAAAATGCAAGCAGCAAAAACAATCTTTGCTTGCAGCTACTATTCTAGAGGCAGAGACACTGGCACCACCAAGCTCCTACCCTGAAAACTATTTCACAGAAGCTGGTATTTATCATATCACTCCTATTTTTACTCTATGTTAGCATTATTTTAGGCTTTATGCGTTATTTGGTATGATTTGGTAAGTGATTTTTTGGGACTGGGAACACTCAAAATATTTTCCATATAACTAATGGTAATTGTTTCTTCTCTTCATGCCATTTCAATTTAGGAAAAGTTGCATAGGCTGCTCTATTTTTGAATAGAAGGGGAAAACTGTATATAATTTCCACATCTACAAGAAACAGATGTTCCAATAATAATCACTCAATTTTTTATTTGAGCATTCCCTATGTATTTGTATCTTAGCTGTAATGGGATAACTATAAGAAAAACAATTGAAATTAGAGATTTTCTGATTATCAGCAGCTTGTTAAATTCAAATTTCATTCTGACAATAAAAGCCTTCCATAGCCTTTAACATTATTTTATGACTTTTGTCACCAGTATTTGAAGCTTTAGTATTCCAGACACAACCACACATTCATAGACAAGTCTTGAGATGTCCAAGTAAATCCACTTAATCAAATAGGTGAATCCAGCAAGAGAAACAGATTTAATGGTATGCCAGTGCAAACTCTTAGGAATCTTAAATTAATGGTATGCCAGTGCAAACACTTAGGAATCTTACTTATTTCAAAGTAGTGTTGTTTTTTGTTGTTGTTTTGGTTTTGTGTGAGGTTTTTTTTTCCAGTTTTTAACAACTACCTTGTTTTATGTCCTCGCTAAGATTTTGATAGTATAAGATTTCTCCCTTCAGCTGTGATCACTGTAACTCTCTTACCACCAAAGTACCCACAGTCTATCACCATAGTTCTTTGTGCTGCCCCTGTTGTTTTCAACCCTTCCCCTTCCTCCTCCCAGCCCTCCCTGGGGGTGCTTTCAAAGTTTGTCTTTTTCTGACTCTGTTTCATTTCTCTGTGTTCTACATATAAGTGAGACCAAACTATTTTTCTCCTTCTGGCTTATTTTGTTTAGCATAATCCCATCCAGCTCCACGTTGCTGCAAATGACATGAGTTTATCTTTTTTGATCACTGAGTAGTATACTACTGTGCATATATATACCACATCATCTTGATCCACTCATCTGTTCAAGATAGGTTTCCATATCTTGTCTATTGTAAATAGTGCTGCAGTAAACACAGGAGTGCAGATTTCCTTTCAAGGTAGTGTTTTTGTATTCTCTGGGTAGCTACCTAGGAGTGGAATTGCTGGATCAGATAGCAGATCCATTTTTAGTCTTTTAAGGAACCTCCAGACAGTTTTTCAAAGGGACTAGACCAGGCCACTTTCACAACAAATGATTTTCATTTTTCAGTCATTGGATAAGTGGTGATGGGATAAATGACTATGTGTGAAACTATTACTGTTATTCCTTCCTGATGCCATACTCCTAAGTATAGTACAGCTGGATCAAAGTGTTATCTATAAATGGTCAACTACTAAAAAGACCTCATGAAAAAAGTTAACCTAAAGAACTCCAAGAGCAAAAATTGAAAATTCTGACTACATACAAAATAAAATTTCTATCAAAAATTATTAACAAAGTTAAACTTTAATTAAAAGGCAAAAACAACTAGTGAAAATTTATATGATGAATTGTATATTAAACTGTGCCTTGATTTGCCACTGCCCAGGCATACTTTGCTGCTGCCTTTATGACTTTCCACAGTCCTGAATCCACTGTCAGGTAGTAGTCAAATGCCATCTGCTTACACTAATGATGGTAATTGCTTTTTTCAAATAATTCTGGAAACCCTGGTTTGGGGAGTTAATCAAGTTAACAAAGCAATACTTGGTTATAATAGCTCTCAACCCCCCCTTTACAGAGTAATGTTGACTTGTAATTTAATGTGATTAATTCCCCATTCAGTCCCTCCAGCCTCTCTTCTACCCCTGACAGTTGTGGTTTATAAATTTCTCAGTTTAGGTAGGGGTTTATCTATTTTAAAGACATTTTCAAAAAATAGATTTTCATTTCCTCAATTTTTCTTCAGCTTTTCCTTTTCTAGTTTATTGATTTCTGTTATTTTTTTCCTGTTTTCTTCTTACTATTCTATACTCTATATTCTATATCTATACATTAGATTGGCTAAAATTAAATAGACTGACAATGCTAGCTACTAGAAAAAATGTAGAGCAACTGGCACTCTCATATTGCTATGAGGAATGTAAAATAGCAGTCACTTAAGAAGAAAAGTCTGACAGTTTCTTACAAAGTCAAAATATGCTTTATATGACACACAACTTTTATTCCTATGCAGCTAAGGAAAATGGAAAACACATTTACTCATAAAACTTCAAGCAGGGGCCTTCCCTGGTGGTGCAGTGAGTTAAAGTGCAACACTATGAGGTTAGCTGCAGCTGTTTCCATGAGTTTGATCCCTGATCAGGGAGGTGACCCACATAGCACAGCAGACCTCTCCTGTCTCGCCCACTTTTACCCTCAGCAGTGCACTTCTTCAGTCTGGCTGTTCTGCTCACCACTTGTCTCTGGTGACTCCTCTCACTGCCCCTGCTCCTATGGCCTGTACCCCAGTTCTGTATGCATAAATAAACCTTAAAAAAAAACTTCAAACAGTACAGATTAGAAGGCTTAGAATCCAGTAGGAATTCATAGGTCGCACCACATTTACAGGACACTTATTTATACTGAATTTGTCATGTGCCTATCAATATAATCTTGTTCTGTGTCCCCAAGACAATGGATTGGAATCACCTTATTCTTGGTGAATTTTGCATGTCTCCAGTAGAGATGGGTAGACTGGGAAATAAAACTATGCTGGGGATTCTAAGCCAACTGGTTCTAAGACCACATAAATTATTTCAATTAAGTTCCATTTTCTCATTTGTTGGTGAGTACTCTGCACTCTGATGGATGGTCTTCCACATTGGTTTTGTCCTACACTGTGGAAAATTAAATAGCTACATAGAGTGTCCATTTGGACAGCTATAACAGAATACTATCTTCTAGGTAGCTTAAGCAAAAGCATTTATTTCTCACAGTTCTGAAAGATGAAAAGTCCAAGGTGAAGACACTAGCACATCTGATATATGGTGATCCACTTTCCTTGTTCCCGTATAGGAGAGCAAAGGTGGAAAGAAGGGAGAAGGGGAGAAAGAAAAATCATCCTTTTTGAGTCTGTTTTTACAAAGGCACTAATCCAAATTGTGAGGGCTCCATCTCCATGACCTAATTACCTCTAAAATGTCTCACCCCCAAATACCACCAAACTGAGAATTCAGGCTTCAACATATGAATTTGGGGTGGAGGACACAAATATTCAGTTCATAACAATATCCTCAAGCGTCCTACATGTGACAATCTATATATGTCCTACTCAGTGAGGAAAGAAGACTAAACTGTTCACTAACTCTTTCTCTATGATAATAGTTCCTAGATAGGGATAAGGAAACCTAGGTTTTTAAACTGCTCATATCATTAGCTGGCTGCGTAGTCTAGATCTACAGTAAGGCATTTAACTTCTCTGCATCTTTTGTTGTTTTTTTTTTATTCATAAAATGGAGATGTTAAAACTAGTCACAACATCAAAATAGAATGACATATGTGAAAATACTATGTCATATTAAATAAGAGTGCTATGCAAATACATGAGATTTTACCTGTGTTTATTTCCCATCACCTAGGGAGTATGCCTGAGTAAATTTTCCTGGGAAGCACAGATGGGCTGGGAGGGAATGGAGAGCTTTGTTGTTGCTTCTGTTCTTTAAGAATGTCAGCTTTGGAGATCCCATCTGTTCTTAATCAGATGAGAAGAAATTCTTGAGAGCCCCAGGAAATAGAACTCCAGGAGAAAGAATAGAAAGAAGGCTAATAGCAAGTTAAAGCAACTAAGTCATTGCAGAGAGGAAATATATGCATGTTTAACAGCAGCTAGGTTTACTACCACATGATGTTGGGTGCAACCATAACGAAAAAGAAACAAAACCAAAAGAGAAAGCTAACCTAAAGGTCCCATATGTCTAGCTATGGCTGTTGCTGTCAGCATATTTCTATCTTGGTCTCCTGTGTACTGTAAACTCTGATTGAGGCTTTCTTAGTTTTCAGCTTTCTTACTTTTCAGTTTTCAAACACAGATGGGGTGCCTTGTTTTTTTCTTATCTGTGGCCACAGTCATCTTGGTTTGTTTATTTGCTTTTTATAGCCAACTTTTACTTATATCTATTTCAAAAAAAAGTCCTCTGCATGCTCTCTCCCACCTACTGCTTCCCTCAAAAAACGAACTGGTATTTGCAAAACATTTTTATCACTTAATTCAATTGCACTTAAAATGTGTAATCCCCTATACTGGTCAAAATACCCTTTTTAAAAGTCTTTATTATTTATAAAATTAGTTTTCAATTTATGCTTACCATCACAACTCTATTATAAACAGATAATATGTTCATTGTATTATATATTTCTTTATTAATTTATCAAATCCGTAAGGTTGAGATATGGATATATATATTTAAGAATGAAAAACTTAAAGGCTTTCTGATTACAAAAGTAACATTTATTACAGAAAATCTGAGTAAATAATACTCAGTTTCTTAGAAGTTCTAATGTTAATATTTTTATTTTCTCTTTTCTATACATGATTCAGTTCATGTGTATATAAGCCTGTTTTAGTCCACCTTTTTCCTCTAGACATTTTTCTAAACATTTTCTCTCACAATGAAAAACCCTAAATTTGTTTAATGGATATATTAATCTACCATATGGATATGCCTCCATGTTCATAATATTTTCCTAATATTATATTGGATGCTTACATTTCTTCTGGTATCTATAAATTTTACTCAATTGATAGATAAATAATATATTTCTTTAAAGGTTTGTTTGTTTTAATAATTTACATTTGAGTCTTCAAATGTTAGTTTTTTTGTTTTTAAGATTTATTTATGAACACAGAACTAGGGTACAGGCCAGAGGTGCAGGGGCAGTGAAAGGATTCACCAGAGACAGAGTAGGGAGCAGAACAGGCAGATCGATGAAGTACACTGCTGAGGGGAGCAGCAGGTGGGTCTGCCGCAACATGTGGGTCACCTCTGGGGCAGGGATCGAACTAGTGCTGAAGTGGCTTTAGCTTCTTAGTGCTGTGCTTTAATCCGCAGTGCCACCAGGGAGGGCCTGCAAATGTTAGCCATTTTTTCTAAACTTTATTCTATTAATAGTTTTGTCCAAATGTTTTCAGTAGCTCTTACTAATTAATTCATATAATTTTCTCATTAATTCATTTTAATGGTATTAACTATTCAGTAAGGCTTGTTGTAAATACAGTTTGACTTAACATTTTTTCTGATTATAAAAATAAAATTCAGGCCTTCCTTGGTGGCGCAATGGATTAAAGCACAACACTATGAAGCTAGCCACAGCCGCTTCAGCACTAGTTCAATCCCCACCAGGGAGCTGACCACATGACTTGGCAGACCTCTCCTGTCTCACCTGCCACTCCCTTTAGCAGTTACTTCATTAGTCTGCCTGTTCTGCTCCCACTCTGTCTCTGGTGGATCCTCTTACCTCTCCTGCACCTCTGGCCTGTACCCCAACTCTGTATGCATAAATAAATAAATCTTTTAAAAAATAAAATTCAATCATTAAATTTTGAAAATACAAATAAGATCTAGAAGAAAGTAAAACTTATTTAATAATCATTATTTCTGGTGTTGTTATGTATAATACTAATTAGAGTACTATTACATTCATACTGGTACTCTGCTTAGCTAACAATATAGAATACCAGAAAAAATGTATTATTATATATTTACATTTCAGATATGTCATAATTCATGTCTTAAATGAACATTTCGTGTACAATTTTTCACTACTTTAAATAATATCATGTTCTGAAGATGATGATTATGGGTCCAGATGAATCACTGGACCCAAGTGTATTGATACCTTTAACTTGACACAATTAATCTTCTAAAAGACTGAATAATTCATTTCCCATTTATGATGTTTAGAGTACTTGTTTCCCTATAATTCACTAAAAATGGATATTTCTATTTTTCAGTCAACTTTGAGGTATGTTTTATATGTAATAAATGTACCAATTTTAAGCTTATTGATCAAACATGCATTCTCTCATGTAACCGTCCCAAATTGTAGAATGTTTCCATCAACCCAGAAGTCCCTTCTTGTACATTTTCACCAATCATCAATTCCTTCTTCTTATCCTATGCCTTCAGTTACCACAGATGCTTCCTGTAAGCACAGATTATAGTCTATTACTATAGATTTTATATATATATATATGTTCTGTAAATGGAGTCACACAGCATATATTCTTTGGGGTCTTAATTCTTTGTTTGGTACATCTTTGAGATTTATTATATTGTTGCCTCAATCAGTATGTTCTTTTTATAACCGAGTAAAATGCTATGTTATACCAAAACTTGACTATCACCAGGTGAGTGACACAGCATTTGTGTTGATTCCATCTGGGGCTACTATGAATAAAATTACTGGATACTTGTCCAGGTCTTTAAACCATGACTTTCTAAAAAGAGATACTTTGTTTTCTTACCTGGGAGACCTGTGGACTCTAGGTATATCACATACTATTTCAAGTCAAGCAAATTTCCCAAAATAAAGCCAAACCTTGTTTGCAGGATGAGGCAATAGTGTCAAAAATAATTTTGAGAGCATCTTGGAAAGCTGTGCAGGAAGCACCTGATCATCATTCTGTCACAGCTACCAGCATAAGGCTCCTATTGCTGCTGGCCTCCCCCTGACACATCTCCTGGCTCCTGACAAGTCTAAGAACACTGCCAAGTCAGTCCCTGCCCCTCCCATGACAGGGGAGGATCAGAGGAGAAAATAACAACAGGCATCACGCTGTTTAATGCCAGATCCCCTAAATAGCTCCAGAAGGTGGTGGTAGGGTCAGGCTACCCCTCAGGCCACTTGGGCACCTGCCCAATAGCCTCTAGGGTATCCTATGCCCTCTTCTTAGCTACATAAGAATGGGCTGTGCAAGACACAGGAGAATTCTGTGCAGTGATCTGCAGGGCCTACTTTCTAGAAGTAGAACATAAACTTCTTCAGAGGAAAAATCATGCCTTTCACAAAATGTTTACTTGTGCAAGGCACACAGTATGTATACAAAAATGGTTTTGTTACAGGGCACTCCAATGTGAATTGGGTTGCCTGTCTGTGGGTCTTCACCCGTGCGCTTACGATTCAATCGTATTATGGACACACTCAAAAGGTTAAATAATGGATTTATTTATAAGGAGAAAGGTAAAGGAATAACCCAGGGAAAGAGGGAGAGAAACACAGGTTAACTAGGATGTCCTACCAGTTCTGCTGACTTGGACTCCACCGGCATGCTGAAAACCGATTGAGCGCCAAAATGATCAGCTGCGAACCACCAAGTCCCCTCCAGAGCCCACATGTCCGGTTTTATCCCAACCTGGCTGCTCAGCTCCACCCTCATGTCCGAGCATTCTTCTTCTTGGTACTGATGGGATTTGGAGTTCCAGCATCTGGAGTAGGGACGGAGTCCATGAAACCTGTACCTGTTACAATTTTGCAAACTATATCGTCAAAACCTGAGATGGATTCCTGACTTATAAACATGCAATAGCACGTGAAGGTTAAAGAAGGGTTTTAACAATCATATGCTTCCAATAAAATATTTTTTCCTGAAATGGAAATTAATGATGGATGGGCAATAGTAGTTTGTTTAGTTATATTGTACATGTATTATTTCATACAGTTATATTTTGAAGTAGAAATCAAAAGAGAACTATTCCTTCTTGTCTCCATCCATGTCTATGGCAAGCTCTAAATTTCTTAGATTCTAGTGTTAGTATTACAGGGCAGGGCAGGGAACCTGGAACCTCCCCTTTTCCTGGGGACCACCCTGTTTACAGAAATTCCAGAGGTTCCAGAAATTCCATTTTGAAACAGGTGAATTTAGGAAGTTACTTTTATTAAAGGCATTATGATGGCAAGTGGCACTTATACAATGGGGACAAAATTTTAATAGAGGAAAAAATGGTCAAGAAACAGCTTTTTGGGGAAAATGTCTTCTAAGACAGAGAAAAATAGTTTGATAAAATAAAGGCCTAAGCCTTTATTGATTGATCACATTTGATTATGCAGGAATTGTTCAGCTAATGTTAGCTCTTGTCTATTGCATGACTGAGGTTTTATTGGATGTGTTTCTCTGCCCTCAGTTCACTGACATTGGGACCTTTGAGACGGTGTGGCAAGTCAAGTTCTACAATTACCACAAGCGCGATCACTGCCAGTGGGGGAGTCCCTTCTCTGTCATTGAGTATGAGTGCAAGCCCAACGAGACACGCAGCCTCATGTGGGTGAATAAGGAGTCCTTCCTCTGAAGATGGCTCTTTCTGATGTTGCTGGACAATCTTCAGAAACATCCTTTTAGGTAACCCAGCACAAGCCTTAGCCAAGGCACCTGGCACTGTTGCCGTTTCCCATTGGGTATGGATGACCTACTAGCCCCAATTGTTTTGAAAGTGTGATTCCTCTCTAATGCAATGTCCCTGACTTAAAAGATCACGATGTACCATACCCGGAAAGATCCCCTCCTGGATTCTGTGCTGGTGTTCCCGCAGCTGTGTTCTGGTCATGTTGCTGACCACTTGTGACTGGCACTCAGTGGAGTGGGCCAGCGTGTCCTCCACTTAACAGTTCCACTGAATGAGTGTGGTGATTTGTTTCAACGTGAGTGATTCCCTCTCTTTTTTTGTTCAATGTTAAATTAAAAGCAACCATATATAGGGGTTCTCTCCAAGTGTAGTGTGGTGATGTGTAACTTGCCGTATTTTCCTGCTGTCAAAGCAGGTTTTGTGAAAATGTGATACAAACGCAGTGAATGGTACTCAAGTGTTTTCAGGGAAGAATCATAACAGAATAAAAGGATAGAGATTCAGGAAGGATTTGTGATGTATGAAAACTCTTTCAAGTTATTTAGCATATGAGCTGTGGCCTAATGGCCTAATGAAAATGGGGAAAGGCACTGCTGTGGACCATTGTTTAAAAAGGTGACAGGACAGCTAAAGGGTTCACTCTTTGGCGAATTACCCTTACGTCTAGATATGTATTGATGGCACCCTACTTACCCCTTCCCTTAAACTTTGTAAACTGTGTATGGAACTGTAAGCAACTTTTGATATTTCTTAATAAAGATATTGAAAAAATGTTCTGATTTCCCTTCTTACTTTGGGAAATAGCTATCTAGCAAGATGGCCTTTGGTCCCGCCCAGCTCCACTCAGCTCTCTATCTAAGCTAAAGATTGAGGGAAATATTCTCATCGATCAACTCTGACAGTTTGACAGGAATGCTCCAGGTTCTGTACTGGGACTTGCACAGCCTCAGACACTTTCTGGACAAGCCAAAAGTGCTTATTCCTGCCCAGTCTCCATTCCTCATCTCCATTCCTTCTCTGCTGATAACCATTCCTGTAGCCACCAGATGTCTCTGAGGAGGTTGGTGCAGTAATAGTGCATGTAGACCAGGGTGAAGACCTTTCTAGGGCACAGCAACTTCCCTGACACAAAGCATACCCCATACAGTTTGAGGATGAATTCCCTAAGAAGCAAAGAAACTTCTCTTGAAAAGTAACATATTACTTTGCCACTCTTTGTACTAGAAGTGCACTCATTTAGGAAGCACTAATCTTATTGTATTGAAAAAAGTTGGGGGTTTTGGGGGGTTCGTTTTTGTTTTTGATACCTATACATCCTTCAGGTAAGGTTAATGGGAGTATCAAATCCTAGGGCAAGTTAACCAACTGGACAGCTTCAGGAGAGTTAAAGAGGCTTCTAAGTGAAGAACAGCAAATTCAAAAAGGTGCTCACCATACTCCAGTGATGAGAAATCCAAGAGGGCTAATGAAGGCAGTAAATGTCAAGGCTAATAAAGAGTAATTTTTAAGAGAACTTGGACAGGCCAGTAAAGACTAAGGTAAGAGCTGGAAAAAAGGGTCACATCTAGGGCCCTCCCTGGTGGCACATCGGGTTAAAGCACAGCACTAAGAAGCTAAAGCCACTCAGCCTGGATTCAGTCCCGCCACATGGCATGACAGACCTCTCCTGACCTGCCCACTGCTCCTCTCGGTAGTGTACTTCGTCGATCTGCCTGTTCTGCTCCCTACTCTGTCTCTGGTGAATCCTCTCACCCCCCATACCTCTGGCTTGTACCCCAGTTCTGTATACATAAATAAATAAATCTTTAAAAAAAAAAAAAGGGGGGTGGAGTCACACACATCTACCCAGTGAGAATCACCACCAGGAGAAAGTCAACCACTAAGTAGGATGATGATATTTTAGAATAGAGAAAAAAGGGTTTAAATATCTGCTAAAAATAGGTCCATTAAGGCTTCTTTACCCCAGAGCCCCCAAATCTGCCTGTTCTAAATGGGTTCTGCCATCTACCACATGAAGACAAAACACATTCTATTGCATAAAATATTAATGAAAAAAATTTAATATAATTAGTGCGAAATATAAAAAATATATGGTTTCCAAATCAAGCACCCAAAGTTATCCATCCCTTTGTGGGTAACTAACTGTACAGCCAAATAGTATTGGCCCAAAACAGGGCCACTAGGCCCAAAAGCCTATCACAAGTCTAAAACACCTTCCCTGGGGGATCCATTTAGAAAGGGTCAAAAATAGCCAGACAAGTCTAGGGGGAAAAGAGCAAAATCAAGATCAAGATAAATGCTGCCATTGATAACCTTCCCTCAGGTCTCTCACCCACATCTGCTTCACCCAGTCCAGGCCCAAGAAACAAAGCACAGTTTCTTCATATGTCACTCTGCTCCATGTGTCTCCTCCAGGCCTCCACCTGACTCTTCATCCTTCTTCCTTCCTCTCCAGGATACTCTTCTGCTGCAACTTCTCCCTAGTCAGCTCTACCCTCCTTTGGGTGAGGCAGGGAAACTGGACCCTCCCCTTTTCCTGGGGACCACCCTGTTACACTCCCTGCTACCACGCACCTGGGAGTCCTGACTTTCTTCCTTCAAATAAGCTGTTTTTTTTTTTTTTTTTTTTTTGCTTTCTTGAACAAAGTTTGTGTCTCTCTGTTTACTTATCTAAAAAGTCTGTGAATTCCTTTTTACAGCTCAGTGGTAATGGAGGAAGTAATAGTAAGCAGTAATCACAAGAATGATTCACACTGGGAGTTGGGCAGAAGGGATTAGCACAGCCATTGACCCAGCATAGAAATCAAGATCTTCAGGCACCAATGCCTGGATTAGCAGCTAGTGGGTAGCCGAACCAAAAGGTGAAAGATAAAGATATGGAGATTAAGCCCATTGTGGGATGTCCTGTCCCTTTCAGATTCTATTCAAAGTCAACAAACCTAGGCTAACGTAGGGTGGGCCCCTCCCAGAGAGAAGCTGTCTATAGCAGAGCAGTCTCTGCACCAGCATTAGTCAGCAGTCTTCTGCCCAGCATTAGTCAGCAGTCTTCTGCCCACCTGTGCCTATGCAAGTGCTTCTTTCCACCAGGTCTTTCCCTCTGCACGGCAGCAGCCCCCTGCTTGTCTGTGACCTGTACCATGCTGGGAGCTCTCTGCACAGACCTACCTCAGCGGAGGCCACTCTCCTAAGGCCGCCCACCTGCAACCATGCAGGTCTCTCTCCCTTCCCACTTGTGCCTATTTAAGTGTCCAATACTCCTGTCCTTTTCTCTAATAAGCCTTCTCTTTAAATATAGCTGAGTCTCCATCTCAAGGAGAAACTCTCCGTATGCCGCTGAAAGGAGAGTTCTGGTGAAATCTTTACCAAAGTGCGCCTAAGGACTCTGCACAAACTCCCAAAACGACATCAGTGGGACAAGAAACAGGTGGTTCATGGGTGAAATTAATAGCGCACACCGGCTTCATTGTCAAGAGTCAGTTTATTGTAGAACTGAATTTAAAAGACGGGCACCCAGAGCCTTTGCATCAATTAAGTTGCTTATCCGCAATGAGTCTCTGCTGCCAGCAGGGCACAGCAGTGCCTTGGATTTGGTCGGATCATAACAAATGTTAAAAGAAAGCATGTTTCTCAATTTGCCGTATTTTTTTAAAAAAATAATAGTGACTTTTGCAACTGCAGCTAAAGAAGCATTAACCCATTCCTAGTTAACTATATTTTAAAAGCCAAGACATAATGCAGATCTTGAGATATTTAAACAGATATTGAAATATTTAAAGCAATTGATTTACTCTAAATAGGTTTGCTTTTCCTCCAGAATATACAACTGAAATGCAGTGTGATTGCACTGTGGTTGAACAACTTGATAACTATTTAAGTCTATTGAAGCATTTGACTAGTAAATATTTTCATTTTTCAAACAAAATATTTCAAGCTAGTGACTCATCTTTCAGAGCTTCAGTTTTTGTTTTGAGCATTGGAAGCAATATTATAGCTTTTGCAATAGTCCTTGGGTTTTTGTTTGTTTGTTTTAACTAGCTGCTTCACTTTTTGAGTTGCAAATTACCCAAGGCGGGCTAGAGGAAATGCCATCTAGCATGACAGACCAGCTCTCCCCAGGGGACAGAGAATGAGCTGTGCACCTGAAGCTGGAGCCCCTGATGGTCACAGACTTGTTCGTTGGCCTAAGTAGTCACCTCATTTCTGTGTTTCACTTTGCTTGTATCTAGAACATGGGTCTAAAGCCCTTGAAGATTTGTACCTTTATTATACTCCTTTTACTTTTAGAGAGGGAGGGAAGATGCATTTTTCCCTACAGCTAAGAGGTAAAGGTGAATCAAGGAAGGTGGAGAAGAGATGGAGATGAAGTAAACAGAAAATTTTAACAGCTAATCTGCCACGTTAAGTGATCTCTCCTGGCAAATACTGTTCTACTTATGACTGGATTCAAGCCCAGTCTCTCTGGCTACTCCTCACATAGCTCTCCTCCTACTCCAAAATTTGAGTGCTCAGCTATATCAAGCTGCTGAGTTGTAACTTTGCCCCTCAGCCATCTGGAGGTCTATTTTTAAACAAGTTGTAGCCACGTGTCTCTACTTCTAAGCATGGGATGGCTACCCAGAAGCTTGAGGAACTAGGCCATCCTTCTAATTATGATGATGACTAAAACATTTTGAACAGGTGGAAGAGTAGAAATGCCTTGAATTAATATTTTGTGACACCTCGCTTATTGAGAAGTCACTTATCCAGTCATCTAAACTATCTGAATCACATTTGAGGACAGAAAAGATGCCAAATAATGAAGATCCCTGCCACAGATGTCACGAGTCCATTCACCGATGGCGATGGCGCATGTCTTCTCCCAACACCTCATGACTCTTATTTTAGACACAGTGTTAATATATAGAGTGATTTTGTTTCTGGCTCTTAGGAAATTTAAAGTAGAATAATTTGAAAAAAGAATAATTTTGTAGAGGTAGAAATACTGAAAATACATTTTTAAAGATTTATTTATTTGTGCATACAAAGCTGGGGTACAGGCCAGAGGTGCAGGGGTGGTGAGAGGCTTCACCAGAGACAAGAGTGTGGAGCAGACCAGGCAGATCCACAAAGTACATTGATGAGGGGAGGAGCAGGCAGGTTGGGAGAAGTCTGCTTAGCCATGTGGATCACTTCCCCTGCGTAGGGGGAGGGGAGGCCGAACTCTTGCTGACGGGGCTTTCGCTTCTTAGTGCTGTGCTTTAACTCACTGTGCCACCAGGAAGGGCTGAAAATACATTTTTTTACATACAAGAAAAAATATAAAAAGCAGATAAAATTTAAAAAATAATAAAACCGGGCCCTCCCTGGTGGCGCAGTGGGTTAAAGCACAGCACAAAGAAATTTAAGCCACTTCCGCATGAGTTCGATCCCCGCCTGCCACGGAGGAGCTCCACATGCGCAGCAGACCTCTCCTGGCCCGCCCACTGCTCCCCTCAGCAGTGTATTTCCTCAACCCGCCTGTTCTGCTCCTCACTCTGTCTCTGGTGAATCCTCTCATCCTCCACATCTCCGGCCTGTACCCCAGTTCTGTACGAATAAATAAATAAATCTTTAAAAAATAATAATAATAATAATAAAACCATCCTTACACACATTCTTGTACTAAACCAGAGTAGTTTCTAAGGATGGCAAATAAAAATTGATATACATAATCATGATGGGTATGTGATATAAATGTCTGATTCATTTAAGAAGACAAACCATTATATTCAGAAATGTATCAATATGACTCAGTGTTTAAACTCAGATTCTGGAGCCAAGATGTTCCAATTCAAATCCTGACTCAGACACTTGCTAGCTGTGTAACCTAGGGCAAGTCCCTGAATAGCTCTTAGATTTTTCTCATTTGTAAAACAGATAATAACAATATTTACATTGTAGAGTGACTGTGAGGATTAAAGACATTCCTATGTAAAACCTTTAGAACAATGTCTTACATATAATATAATTCTTCAATACCTTTTGTTTAAAAAGACAGAAAGTACAAAATAAATTTTAAAACAAATTAGTGGGCAGATTTAGGGCACACCTTGGTACTCCAAACTTACATGCTTTTTGCCACCTGCAGCAGAAAGACAAAGCATACTCTTAGCATGAAAGACCTTTAATAGAACATAACTTTAACAGAATGATTGTCAATAAAGGGGATGAAGAAAAAGGATATAGTTTACCAATGAAACACTCTAAGTTACCCACCTCCTTGAGGATAAATGGCACGTTTGGGTTGGCCCAAAGTGGGACTACTAAGGCCCAAAAGCTTGCTACAAATCTAAGATTAGACTGTCTGGTGGGGAACCATAGGGAAGAGGCAGAAGGAGCTACACAAGTCTGGGGTGAGATGAGAAAAATTAAAGTACAAATCAAGATAAAGTCTGCTGTTGTCAGCCTTCACCCATGTCTCTTGCCCACATGTCTTTTTCTAATGTCTCTACTTGTCTCTATTCCATGTGTCTTCCCCAAGTCCCCCAATTCCCTGATGTAAGTCCCAAAACCAAGAAGTAAGTGCATGCTCCTGCACAGGTCTCTCTGCCCCTGGTCTCATTCTAGACTCTCCACCAGATCCTCAGCCCTGCCACTCATTAGGTGGGGCTAGGAACACAGAAACCTCCCTTTTTATGGATATGTCTCTCTTCCAACACCAAGGGAAAAACTGAGGATATTAAAGGAACAAAACTTATTTTCCTGGGATATTCCTTGCATGGACTTGAAATAGTGGCTAAAATTTTTACACAAAATAATAATATAGTAATTATAACAGTAGTGCATGTAAAGACAATATTTTTAATTATTTAAAAATGATTTAAAGTAGTATGTTTTGAGTATGCTAGGACAAGAAACTTCTCCACAAACAGGCTTCATAAAGTCTCTTTTAAAAGACCCAGTTTTGGAAAATATGCAAACATGACAGAATCAAAGAACCTAAAAATCTGGAAAAGGTCAAGAATGATGTAAAAATTCTAGTTGCTATTTCTTTGAATCCTCAGAACAGCTCTGAGGGGCTAGGCAGCACTTGTTATTGAAAGCTCACCCAGGCCCCTCACTCAAGCCCTTCACCCAGGCCCCCAGAATGGCAAAAGGAAGCATGTCAAGATGGGCAGCTGAGCTGGTATTAGGATGTTACCCCAGATAGCCAAACAAACGGACAGCCAACCAAAAGGACCACATGGTTCTTCCACAAACTCCCCAGCCCTAACAGAGCTGGGCATATAAAAGAGCGCTTCCCTCTTGGGAGCCTGCAGACCTCGCCTGCCTGGGAGCACAATAAAGCCTTCCTCTCTCTGACTTCTGTCTCCTTGCCTTATTCTATCCGCAGGACCTTCCAGTCATACCTCTGTGTTAAAGAGAAAAAAGTAAGTCTTAGTGGTGGTGCGGGGGAGGGTCAAATTTAAATAGATAAGTTTATAAGAAATCACTTTGATACTCCGGTGTTTAATTTATGAAATGATAATGATAAGATCTATATCCCAAAGTGTGATACAAAGTATCTCCCTTTCTTTTCCCTATCACTTCCTCTGGACACATTTCTTTGAGATGACTTCACTATATGCCCACACTCCTGCAGTGTTTGTTTTATCAACCTGGTCATTTTTGCCTTAATTTGTACTCAACCTAAGTAGATCAGTTATTTTTCCCAAACAAAATTACTGTGGCTATATTTAAAAACAGACATACAACTTAAATCGTTGCCAGTAGAAGCTTGCAATTCTAGAAACTCAGTATCCAGAATAGAAACGGATATAGGGCTGTACACAGCAAATTATTTAAGCTCATCTTTTCTCTTTGAAGCCTTATTAACCTATTGTTACAGCATGAGATAAGACTAAAATTTTTACTGAACAAGTATAGTATTCCATTCCCTATTTGGAAAAATGCAGCAAAATTTTTGGTCCCCCTTATTGTACTAACAGTGGTCCCGGCAGAAATGCTAGACTGGCACAGTGAGTTTCTTGATTTTCTTTCATTTATTCCAAGACAGAACAGTTTCCTTTCCTCTGCACAGCCTGTTCCCTCTGCCTGGCATGCCCTCCTCCATTTTCTACCTAGTAAATGCCTTCAAGTGCAAATTTAAATGTCACCTCAGTTATGAAGTATTTCTCTACTCCTCTAAAATGTTGTCAAGAGTAATTTTGAAATACTGTTTATTCAAATATTTTCTTTTATTACCCTATTTCTGAAAAACATCATCAGTTCTAACTGACTTTTGCTTTTAAGTTCTCTGGACAGCTTCCATGTATTCTCACTGGCTCTGAAAATGAGCTGACTCAATAAAAAGGTGATGAGATTCTAGAAAGATCTGGCTGGGTGACTGGCTGACTGAGAAACCAGCCAACAAGAAGTCTAAATTATATTAGCCCTTAGTGGATTAACTGAGTTCTTTAAGGGAGTTGAAGGAAGGAAATTGATGAGAAGCAAAAAGCTTCTAACTTTGAGTGATATGCCTTATCAGATTAATATTAATAATATTAGCACTAAGGTTCTTTGACAGTTTATTGATTTCAGGGTAATCACCTGTGCTGCTCACTAGATGTTTCCAACCCTCCCTGCCTAGGTGCATGACAGGATTGAACTTCTCAAGCCTGGGTTTGGGCATGAGAGTAGCTTGGGTCAATGAGTTTGGGCAGAAGTGTTGATTATGCTTCCCAGTTGAAGCAACTGTTTGCAATACCCAGCAAAATTCTCTCTCCTTTTGCCATGTCAGTCAGTTGTTTTTCAGATGGGCTATCAACTTGGATCCTGGAGTGAAAAAGATTTGGAGCAGAATCCTAACCAACTTTTGTTGAACCTATTGTGTGAGAAGTAAGCTTTCCTCCCCAACATTTTATTGTGAAAAAAAAATGTTAAAATATACAGACAATGGCCCTCCCTGGTGGCGCAGCGGGTTAAAGCTCAGCACTGAGAATCTAAAGCCGCTTCTGCATGAGTTCGATTCCCGCCTGCCCCGGAGGTGACCACATGGCGTGGCAGACCTCTCCTGACCCGCCCGCTGCTCCCCTCAGCAGTGTATTTCGTTGATCTGCCTGTTCTGCACGCCACTCTGTCTCTGGTGAATTCTCTCACCCTCCACATCTCTGGCCTGTATCCCAGTTCTATATGCACAAATAAAATAAAATCAAAAAATATATATATATATACAGACAAAAACTGTACTGAAAACATTCATATATTTTTTCATCTGGATTTTATAATTAATAGTTTGCTCTCTTTGCCGTATCATTTATATGTCTATCACCCACCCATCCTGCTGTGCTGTATCAATTCATTTTTTGTATAAATGAGAAATTATTCTAAAACACTAATAAAATTTTGGGCTGGTTTATTACCCTGGTATAAACCAGACTTTCCTGATCAATAGCATTGAGAAAACCCTGAACAGTTAATCTCCTTTTCCAAAGACTCTTACCAGTGTAAAACTAGTAAGAAAGAAAGAAGTGATTTTTTTTTTTAAAGATTTGTGTATTTATGCATACAGGCCAGAGGTGCACAGGTGGTAAGAGGATTCACCAGAGACAGAGTGGGGTGCAAAACAGGCAGATCGACAAAGTACATTGCCGAGGGGAGCAGCAGTGGTCAGGAAAGGTCTGCCACACCATGTGGGTCACCTACCTGGCCAGAGATCGAACTTGTGAGGCGGCTGCAGCTAGTTTCATAATACTGTGCTTTAACCCATTGTGCCATCAGGGAGGGCCTCAGAAATGATTATTAAGCTAACTCTAAGGAATCATTTTATGCCAGGGAAAGTTAAAAGTCAAGGGATGAATTAAGAAAAAGACTAAACCATCTTTTTTCTCTCTGGTGCTTAAAAAAATAACAAACTTTTACTTAGCTACTTTGAGTGAGCTTTGTTTGGAGGCAGAGGGATGGGTTAAGTGGTGGGAAGAAAGGCAAAATCATTTTCTGTGAGGCCTGTTGCATAGCAGATATAGTATGTATTCCACCTAATTAAAGTCCTGCAAACCACCCTAAAATTATGAGACCAGTCTTGGAGAGTTTAAGCTGCCTGCCCAAGATCACATAGTGCAAGTGAAAGATGCAAAGTGGAAACCAATCACTCCAGCACATGAACCTCCTCTAGCAGTTCCCATAAGAACCACTGGTCTCAGACAGTCCCAGAAACTGCAGCTTCCCTCCCACTAAAAAGTTGTCCATAGCGGAGCATGGCCCATGATATGACTTAGTGGCAACCTCCCTCATTGCCGGAAGCAGAATTTGAAACAGCAAAATTAACTCTCAAGAATATTTTTTGAATGTATAAAATAGTTCAACAAATTTATTGAACATAGGTGAATTACAACTTTCTCAAAACTAAAACTGTGGGTTATTTCTTTGCCCTATCAGTTGCTTTCTCTGATAAAAAAAAAATTCTAAAATACTTTTTTTTTTTTTCAGTACAAAACCCAATTGGAATCTTGAGCTTCTCCATTTATTCTTTAGGCTTGTATTTTGTTGTGGAATAGATATATGTGTGTAACTGTGCACACTTGCACACATACATGCCTCCTTGTGTGCACATGTGCTGGGTATTTAATTTCTCCAAGCACAGATTATTATACCTTTAGATTTAATACATATGACAACACTAAGAGTATAGTTTCCAAAGTTTCATGACTTCATGTTCATATCTGTTTTGAATAAATATGAGGGATACAACAAAATCTCCAGGTTCTTATTCAAGGCAAGAAGGTTGTTCCTAAGCTAGAAAGGTCTGGTTTGCCTGAGAGAAAAGAATAGTTTTATATACTTGCCTGGAAAGATAGCTAAGAATCCATTTGAAACTTGGGGTCATGGGAATTTGTCCTCACCCTCTAGAAGTAATCCAACCATGAAGGAAGTGTTCCTTCAAATATTGACATAAAATGCTTAACTTTTCTATAAAGCTTAACCTTTCCCTAGTGATTTTTAATGAAATTTCAGCCTTCAAATAACACTTGATACAGTAAAAGTGACAGTACAAGGGAATTTCCTGGGATGATAGATCTGTTCTGTATCCTGGTGGTACAGGTAGAGGTTGCAAATTCTACATATGTGTTAAAACTCATAGAACTGCAAACACACACAGAGAGAATTTGATTTTACTGTAGTCATTAAAAAAAAAATCACACTCATACAACCCCTGGGGTAAGAAATCAAGCTGTCAGAGTCAGACCATCTCCACAATGACAGGAATTTGTCCTAATCCTATAAGTAGTAAACCCACCTTGAATGACAAATTTCTTCAACTATTGAACAGACTCTGACTTTTTTTTAATAATAGTTTATTTTTACACATTTTTGTGCATTTTTCCATCTCAGGCAATCCCCTAGGGTTTCCCATCACCAAGCCTTTTTTTTTTTTCACAGAAAATAGTCTTTCCAGAGGAGCAAACTGAAAGATCACCCAGACCCTTCACCCAGGCCCCTCACCCAGGCCCCACACGCAGACCCCCAGAGCAGCAATTCCAAGAAGGAGGAATGTCGAAAACAATGCAGTTTCGACATGAGCTGGCGCCTGGTGACCAGGTGGTCACTCCCGATACGGAACAGAGACCCTGAACAAACAACGACCACCAACCGCAGGGCAACATGACTCATTGGTATTTTTCCACTACTTCCCCAGGCCCAGCAGAGCGGGATATATAAAACCCCTAGCCTGTACACGAAGCGCGACTTCTCAGATCCCAGGCTGGCGATCTGTAAATCTCGCCCGGGAGCGCAATAAACCCTTCCCCTCTCTCTCTCTCTTTTGTTTCCTTGCCATATTTTATCCACTGGACCTTACACAAACCACCCTACAGTTTCCAAGAGGTAGCTGCTAGCGTGATCCTCACCTCAACTCCAGATATATAAATCCTTCCCCCGAAATGACAGAGTGAAATAGTCCTCATGAGAATTCCTCATATGAGAAGAGTTCAATATGTCTTGGCCTGCTTTGAATATATATGTCTGACTTTAGTCTGGTAGTAGTAGTAGTGTCTTCATTGTGTCTGCAGCCACAAAGCTAAAGTTGCAAAGCATGCTAAGGAGGCCATGAGAAGTTGCAAAGCATGAGAAGGCAGGCCCTAGCAAATATGGAGTCAGGGAAGAACTTCAGTTAGCACTGGATTAATTCGACTGCATTAATTTCATTGGATGTAAGAAAATTGGAGTCAGTAGAACTAAGAAGAGGTTCACCACTAAGGAAAGTCACAGGAGTGAGAACAAGTGCAAAAAGATCCACATGCTAAGTCTAGAGCCCCAGGGCCTCTGAGAACTGGTGCTTTACACCTATTGGACAATTGCTGCCCAGAGTTTCTGCCTTCTGGAAAGTCACCTTAGCCATGTCTGCAAGTTCCCATTGCTTCGTTTTGTTAGTTTTGTCAGTCCTGCGTTGTCTAGAACCTGTGCCTCTTCAGAGCTTATAAGAATTGGAGGGAAACTGTCTGAACAGACTTGAAGGCAGGGGTGGGAGCCACCTGCTGAAGATCAGTGAGCATTTGGCAGGGTGGGTGGGGGAAATGAGACAAAGCAGAGGGAAGGGGGCTGGGAATGAGCCCACTCTCTCCCTCCTGCCAGCATCTGGTGCCCCAGGAGCTGCTCTTGAGCAATGCCTCTCTAATGAGTTGGCGTGAACTTGTACTTGTTCCGCCCTCAGGGAATGAAGGAAGACAGGCTTAAAGCTGCTAAAATGCTTGGAGAACACCCAAAGAGAAGCTTGACACAAATGCAACATATTAATGAAAACAGCTTGGGTCTGGCTAAACAGTGACTACTCAAACAATACAAACACATGGGCGTTGATGACAACTGTCCTAAAAAAGAACCAGTCTTGCTTGGTTCTTCTTTAGGATCTTCATGGAAATCACTTTACTGTGGTTTTCGCAGACTTAGCTGGCATCTATTTATTCTCAGGGGTGCCCAGAACAATCACCACAAGGGACCTCTTATGGGCAGAAGCATGTTTTCAATGTATGCCATGTCAAAGAACAAACGTTCTCTGCTTTATTTCAGATGATTTGCTTTGTACTCTAGGGGAGGGCTCTCACACATCATCAGAATAATCCAGGATACCTACTGAAAAGTAGATTATTGAGTTGCACTTTTTCAGACCTGCTAAGTTAGGTGGACTCTCAGTAAAATCAGACCATCTGCATCTTAATAAGCATCTGAGATGATCATTATCACACTAAAGTTTAGAAACTACTGCCCTAAGATCTATTCACTATAGTCCTCTTTATTGTTTATTTACTCATTCAGCAAACATTCATGTGTGAGCTACCCAGTGAGACAGAAAAGTGCTGATGGGGGTACTGAGTAAGTATGCTAATTGCTCATGGTCAAATAATTATAAGAAAATATGGTGAGTGCTAAGCTGGAAGGCGCTATGGCCTACATGAAAGGATAGAGGAGGAGCCAGTAGGAGTTGGAAGAAGCTTATATTCATAGCTGACATTTGAGCTGCATTTTGACAAATGAATAGAATCTAATCAGGAGGACAAGAAAGAAAGCACATTTCAGGTGAAGAAAAAATCTTGTGTGTTAACAGCATATGAAGGAATATCATACATGCTGGGAGAAGGGATTCTGTGCAGTTGGAGCGTAGGAAATCGCGGGGGAGGAAAGGCATAGACCAGAGTCTGAAGAGCCTGCACGCACTGAGCTGTTTAGGCTTCACTCTATAGAATGAGGGAGAGGGAGGAATTTTTTAAGCATAAATTATGACAGAATGATGTGTGTGTTATACAGTGATCTCCCAGTTGGCAGTTTGGAGATAGGGAGAGGAGTACAGAGGATTCTGCAATGGTAAAGGACAAGAGAGGTCTGGTCGGAAACAAGAAAAGGAGGCCTAGTGGCCAGCTGCTAATTGCCAGCTTAAGACGCAATGGAGAGTTAGGTGCAGATGGGAAGAGGAAGAGGCAGATTTGGCAGAGGATATGATAAAGCATAGTCTGATCCATGGGAACCTCAACTCCCGCTTAATTTTTGTAGCTCAGAATTTGAAAACCCACCTGACTTTGAGTTTGTGAGTAAATTGTTGTGTCTGAACCCATCATTAATCATTTTTGTTGTACTAGGCATAGGTTTAAAGATACTTTTTTTCTCTTAAGATTTATTTATTGATGTATACAGAACTGAGGTACAGGCCAGAGATGCAGGGGCGGTGAGAGGACTGACCAGAGAACAGGCAGATCCACGAAGTACACTGGAGCAGTGGGCGGGTCAGGAGAGGTCTGCCGCCATGTCGATCACCTACCTCCAGCACCTCCAGGACCGGGATTGAGCTCGCACTGAAGCAGCTGCGGCTCCCTTGCAGTACTGCGCTTTAATCCACTGTGCCACCAGGGAGGGCCCCATTTATGTTTTTAAAAACGAAGTGCAAGGAGAGAAACGCAAGGCGGGGAGGGGGCAGCAATTTTTTCCAAGGTGCTTACACATCTTCTTGCTTGCCACTAGGTGGTACTAGTGGCAGGACAGACAAGAAGTTTTCTGTGCTCAGCCTTGACCTGCTTATGCATCTTAACTTCCTAAAGATAAAAGATAAAAAAAAGATAAAAAAAGTATATTTTTAGTTTGTGTTCTCAGAACTTAGGGCTCAGGATTCCCAGTTTTCCCTTTGATTCCCCTTTGGATGTGAGATGCATGTTTTTCGATTTAATTTATATCAAATCATTTTCAGGTGAAAGAAATTTCTTTTTGTAAATCAAAGTTGTACACAGTTTGGTTACATATATTCAGGTTAATCTCAAGATCGGCACCTTACAATGATATTCCCAAGCCGAATCTGGACCACATACATAAAAGTGATTTTCTTTTTCTTTGTAATGGCAGCCTTCATATGAATTCCCTAATTCCAAGACTAAGCCTTTCCTTCCACCCATTTACCTTTAATTTTCTTGAAGTCTTTGATGACCTCAGCTGATGGTGAGAGGGGATGAAGAGGGGGGCGACAGAAATGCCACTTATCTTTTTCCTACAGGCACATGTGTTTTACTACATTCCAGCATTTGTGATTTCACTCTGGGTACTTTTCCCTTTTATAGCAGGGCTTATCTCTTCTCATATCATGGAAATGTCTGATTTTGCTAACATTGGGTCTTTTGTTTTAAAACAATATTTCATTCCAAAACCAAGTGCCTGAGATTCTCAGTCCTGAAATTAGCATAGCCTAGCAAGGAGAATGTGAAAACACTCAGTTGCTGTCTTCAGAATACCACAGAAGCCAGCCTGTCTCACAAAGCTACTGGATCTGGAAGGATGCAAAGTCAAGTGGTGTCTGTAGTGGCTCTGGTTTAGCTAAGACATTCTCCTGGTCATAATGCTCACTGACGCCGTCATGAGTCTTCACCTTCTTATGCCCCACCCACACCTCACCTCTCCAGCACAGTCAACCTTTGGATCAAACCCAAGGAGAAAATGTTCAAGATTATAGAGTTGTACTTGACACTCCCTACATGGTCAGTCAAGCCACTGATAAATACCAGAGGAGAGAGTCAGAAACATTCCACTCTAAGGACATTAGACATTAAGTGGATATTTGTCATAATCCATCATTAATAATGAAGACTAGGGTTTATTTGACCTCTTGTTATTAGCCAAGTCCTGTATTAAGTCCTATAGTTGTTTTATCTTGTTTGATTTCCTCTCTATCCTGTGAAGTAATGTTACTGCTCTATTTTATAGACTGGAAGACAGAGACAAAGAAGTGTTCAAGTGACAGGCTCAGATTTATCTGTTTTAAAAGCTTGTCTTCTTAATCCCTAGTCTATTCTGAAAATAGAGACTGATTGTTCACATCTCATTTAATAAACCAAAGAGAACCTCTTCCTTCCCCTCAGTTCACTATTCTTTTCAAAGGGGAGAGAAAAGATGACAGTATGAAAGTGAACGTATGTCTGCTTTGTGCAGACATTTAGACTTGGTTATACATTTTTTTCAAGGCAAGAACTATGTTTTTGTTTACTTTTTGCTCTTCTCTCAGCATCTCCCATGATGTTCCACCCACAACAGTTTCTCAATACCCTGTTACTTCAGTGACTGTCTGGTCTCTTTTTCACATTTGGAGTTAAGAAGGCTAGTAACAGGATAGAATTCATGGTCTGTGATTTTCTGGGAGTCAAAATCATTTCTACTATTTCTCTTTACCATGAACCCTGAAGAATTAAATATAAATTGGTTTCCAAATTGAAATATTTCATCTAATTTTTGTAGATGATTTAATTTTATTATTTAAAGAAAAGTAAATCAAATGTGCTTGGCTAGAAGTGGTAAACAAGAATAAAACTATACAGCCTTCTCTTTCCTAGGAACTTGGAGCTGAAGCTCATTTTCATGATATAATTAGGCAGGGACTGCTGTGACTTAATTTAAAAGCCTGAATTATAATCACCTTTTTTTTTTTTTTTTTCAAAACAGTTTTCTTCTCTGCTACCCCTGGATGAACCTGGCTTTGCTTCTCCAAATTCAATGATGTCAGGTCAGCAGGGAGAAAATTCGAGACTGTACAATTCCCCAGAACTACTTGCTAGGGAGACCTTTTTATCCCCAGGGCCTAAGCTCAATTCTAAAGGGCATATTTTCTTTTCAGCGTATGTGGTTATTCCTTATTAACAATAACGGGTGTTACGTGTGAACATCAGAAGACTCTATACCCCGAAGATTTTCCCAAAATGAATTTCAGGAAGACAAAGTAAACACATCTTGTTCTTGAGCTCTATCGTGCTCCATGTTTACAGACAGAGGTTGAAACTTGACTAAGACTCTAAATGAAGAAATGCCAAAGCACCTGACATCTGAATATGTCATCTAAAGGACATGGCTTCAGGGCCTCCCTCAGTGGCACAGGGTTTAAAATCTCAGCGCTATCAAGCTATTGCCAGCCACTGCATAATGAGTTTGATTCCCCACCAGGGAGCTGCCCCACATGGCACAGCTAACTTCTGTCTTGCCCAGCTGCTCCCTTCAGCAGTGTACTTCAGTGGATTTTCAGTGGCTCTGCCTGTTCTGCTCCCCACTCTGCTGCTGGTGAATTCTCTCACTCATCCACCCACCCCACTCTGCACCTCTACCTACACCCCAATTCTTATATGCATACGTCAAAAATAAATATTTTTTTTTTAAATAAAGGGCGTGGGTTTAAAACTGGGTTCCTTTCTTCTGTGTTAAATGTATGACCTGGCAAGTTTTTTCTCTATCCCAATGTCATAAAACTGTACCATAGTGAGATAAACCCCATGCCACATTCATATCCTCATCTGAAATGTTTACATCCTAGTCTACTTCAGCAGATTTGATAGGTATCAGGCACTTTGCTATCATGAAGTGAAAAGCAGGCATGAAGAAAAAGTAATTGAAATATGAATAACAAATGTTCAAGATGAGACAGGTAGTTCTAGAGGGCTGTCTCTGCTGCCTGAGTGGTGTGTAGCAAGACAAAATGAGCTGAAAAAAGAGACAGCATTGTTTGTATAGTACTTAATAGGCCCCAGAGGGAAAAGGAACGTTCAGTGAAACAACTAGTTTAATTTCTATCCTAGGTTCTTTACTATATTTCATGTAACTCATGCTTCTCATGGACTCATTACTTTAATCCAGAAACAAGGAACGTCTCTAAAATGTGATGGCATGGGTCTTAAAATGTATGTTAAAGAATTTAATCTTGATGTATATAGCAGCAGTGACACTGAACATGTATTTAAACTCTGTAATCTCAGTGTATGGAGGGCTTTACTTATATTCACAAATTCTTTTCCAGAAAAGAATTTCTTAATATGATTAAGAAGATTCTTTTATTACTTCTGAGATTATTTTTAAGGACATAAACAGCTCACCTCCTTCTTGGCTGCTATGAAACACAAAAAGTCAACTTGTGATTATCTTTTCATGACTGTTGGCCTCAATTCTTGGCTCAGGAGATAATTTAAAGCAGTTCAACTGGTTTTGTCTTGCTTGAGGAACTAAAATTAAAATCTCAGGAGTTATTTATTTTAAACCTGAAACAGGAAAGAAAGCCATGTATCAGGAAAAGCCTTAATGACAGTTTTCCAACTGCATGGACTTTTTTAACTTAGTACTAATCTTAAAAAAAAATGTATTTTGAAAAACATCTTTAGTGTGTGTGTGTGCGTGTGCGTGTGTGTGTGTGTGTGTTTCAAATGTGTCTTTCTCTATTTGCAACTGGAGGCTTTAGGTTTTATTCTCATCCGTTAGCTACTGGCATGTCATAATCTACTCTCTGGAATGACTGCCTAAATTACTATATCCATAAATATTACAGTAGAAAACATTTTCAAGCCTCATTTCAAAAGTAGACTGCAGTACCTCAAAATTGTAACCTATCTCATAAGACAAAATTCAATTTTTTCTATGTTATAGTCAATAATTTTGGGGTGTTATTTTAAGCATCACAACTTCAAGTGTATGACAGAAAAGGACTATATGGATGCTATATAAACCAATACTGTATTCCATTTTTTATACTACCCAATATAGGTAGTCAAGCAACCTGTCGTACTTATTCTTGGCTAGGATAAGTGATATTTTGGAAAATAAAATTTGGACAAATGTATGTCATGCTGGCTCTTGACATATTCAGTCTCTTTCTGTTTTTTTAAAATCATAAGTCAGATCCAAGTTGTCAAAAAAAATTTTTTAAGAAGAAATAGCACTTGATGTCTATGTATGAAAGCTAACTGAATTAAAGTCAATGCAGTTAATTCTGGCTCATTCTTAGGATTCTTCTGATCACAAATTACTTGCTTAAATGAGTCAATATGCTATATGAACTGAATGCTTGAAGAATAAGGTTTTATCTACATTGTGTTAAACATTATACAACATCCTACACTAGTCACTGGTCGGTCTATAATTGGTATTGTGATTTAGCCAGTAAGGTTTCATATTAAAGGCTTAGGACAAAGGAGATCACAAAATAGCCTCTCAATTACACATTACCATTTTTGGAGTAAAAATTTACAGGTAAAACCAGTATAAACAAGTAAATAATTTTTTGCTAAGGGCAAATCTTTTTCCTCGATGCTTTGTGTCTTTTTATCATATTCCATTTTTAATCCATTTATGGTAACAATTTGAAGTCTAAGTTTAGAGCTAAAAGATGAAAACATTAGCCTTATCAACAAGTTATTTGTTGTCATAAGTCCTTGAAACAAATAGCTAATATCTTTTAGGGCCTCAGCAGGGCACACAAACCAATGCCCTCAACTATACCAATGTAAAGAAAAGCAGCTGTGGGCCCTCCCTGGTGGCGCAGTGGGTTAAAGCACAGCACCAAGAAGCTAAAGCCACTGAAGAATGAGTTCAATCCCCGCCTGCCCCGAAGGTGACCACATGGCGCGGCAGACCTCTCCTGGCCCGCCTGCTGCTCCCCTCAGCAGTGTACTTCTACGATCAGCCTGTGTTCTGCTCCCTACTCTGTCTCTGGTGAATCCTCTCACCGCTCTGCACCTCTGGCCTGTACCCCAGTTCTGTATGTATAAATAAATCTTTAAAAAGAAAGAAAGAAAAACAGCTGTGTATTTATATGTGATAAATGAGTTTCTACTTAAGTGGTAAACACGTAGGGCTCCAATTCCAACCTCCAGGGATCCATTTTCTGGCTCAGCAACATCTTCCATACATCCGTAGGGTGAGTTGCTTGGGCTTATGGACTCTTCATCTCTCTGGTAAAAGGAGAGGAAAGGTAATAATATTTTTACCACAGGGGTGTTGGTAAAAATTAATTAGTATTTGTAATGTACACCATTAAAGTCCTTAGGTAATTCCTAACAAAACTTGTATGGCAGTTGATCATTGCTTAAAGTTTTGAAAACAATCCTTGGCTTTCAACTCAGGTGAAAAAAATGAATCTTTGTATTTTAATCAGTAGGATTAAGCATAGGAACATTTCGGCTTTCCTAGGAACAACTATTTTCCCGAGGAGAAAACATTAGCAAATTACAAAAGGTTATTTCCTCAGCTTTAAATTATGATTAGAGTAGTTTGCATTTATAGTTGATAAAAGCCAAAGGCATAAGGTTTTATAAAGGTTGTTTTAGTAGCTTATTCTGCCATCTTTGATGGTATTCTAAAACTATTCACGAATGAAGGGGAGTCAGTTCATTTATTTTACAATTTTTTAAATTCTATCACATAAAGGAAACACAAGAGGTCATTTGGTTGCTGTTGTTTGCTATTAATAGTATTGAGCAACTTCCCTGAAAAGCAGCATTCTGATATTATAGACAAGGAAACCAAAGCTCAGTGAGCCTAGGTACCAGAGCAGAGCTGTATAGTCACACCATTAGACTCCACATTTCAGTCAGTCTCTTCTCACCACCTTGACTACTGCCAAGAGCTTGTACGTAAAACTGCTGTGTACAGACAAGCATTTCTTCTCCTCTTTGTCCCTATCCTCTTTCTGAACTTAAAAATTAAATGAAGATATTCTAATGGAATTTCAGTCCTTTCCCCAGAGGGCTCAAGAACACTCCCAAGTTGAGTTAAAAAATTTTTACCTGCAACTGCTAAAAATGGAGCTTCCATATGACCCAGCAATCCCACTCCTAGGTATCTACCCAAAAGATACAAAGCACTGATTCAAAAAGACACCTGCACCCACCACATTTACTGCTGTTTTATATATATATATATATATATATATATATATATAAAAATCTTTTTTTTATGATTTATTTATTTATTCATACAGAACTGGGGTACAGGCCAGAGATGCAGAGGGTGAGAGGATTCATCAGGGACAGAGTGGGGAGCAGAACAAGCAGATCGATGAAGTACACTGCTGAGGGGAGCAGCGGGCGGGTCAGGAGAGGTCTGCCACGCCATGTGGATCTCCTCCCGGGCAGGCAGGGATCGAACTCATGAGGAGTTGGCTTAAGCTTCTTAGCGCAGTACTTTAACCCACTGCACCACCAGGGAGGGCCTACTGCTGTTTTATTTACAATAGAAAGGACATGGAATGAACCCAAATGACCAAAAGTAGATGACTGGATTAAAAAGATATGGTACATATACACAATCAAATATTACTAAGCAATCAAAAAAGATATACTCGTGCTTTTTACAGCAACATGGATGGAGCTGGAAGGGATCATGCTTAGTGAAATAAGCCAGAAAGAAAAAAAAATTCCAGATGGTTTCACCTACAGCAGAGCATAAAGGATCAGGGGGGATAAATAATAATAATAACAAACAACTATATACTGGAGCCATTTTACAGGGGTGGAGTGGGGAATGGAATAAAAAATGGGGGCGGGGGAGGGAAGTGCACTGGACTATGGTGATGGCACACGGGTGAATTGGTGATGGGAAGTCCACGGGGATTACAACTGAGATGGAAAAAGGCACAAAATGATGTAAAAATAAACTATTATAATAAAATTTTAAGAAGAAATGAAAAAAATTGTTTTGAAGGATGGTAACTGCAAATTGTTAAGCAGGCAGAATGAGGGCCACTCTGGGACCACATCCCACCCCCGCAAAACCATGCATACTCTAAATAGTCTCTGTCATCTGCTGCATTAAGATACACTCTAAATGAGACTGCCAATACAAAAGTACTTTAATAGAATTAGTGTGCAACAGAAAGAAGAGAAAGCATATAGTTTCCAACAAAACACCCAAAGTTACTCATGCCCTCATGGGTAAATGCCCAGCCAAAGTAGGACCACAGAGACCTGAAAACTTGCCACACGTCTAAGGCACTTTCTGGTGGGGAGCCATAAGACAGGGGCCGAAAGGGCCAGGCAAGTCTGGAAGGAAAAGAGCAAAATCAAAATGCAAATCAAGATTAGCCTCCCCATAGGTCTGTCACCCATGTCTCTTCCAAGTATCTCCTTCCATGTCCCCCAAAACTTCTTCCTCATGTATCTCTGTTCCACATGCCTCTTCCTGGTCTTCTTCCTCCAGCCTTCTCTCCCAACCTCTTTTTAGGGTCCCCTTATTGCTCAGCTCCACATTTTTTAGGTGGGACAGGGGAACTGGAACCTTTCTATGGGATTACACGGTTACAAGTTGACTTCAAAAGGACACTTTTATAACCTTTTATTGAAGAAACAAAAACTACATATATCCTTTTATGAGAATTGACTTAGTTCAATCATACAGCCTTAGTAATTTTTATACCACATTAAACCAAATTAATATAAATAGTATATTAGCTGCATCTTTTAAATTTTGTGTTGAAATATAATATATATGTATGCATGTATATATACATATACATACACACACACACACACATATACATGTGAAACAATGATGAAGGGGTTAAAGACACACAACTATCAAGCAATCATCAGCCACTACAGAAGAAGCCCAGCCAGGGAGCTAACTGACATGGCTTAGCAGACCTCTTCTGACTCACCCTAATCACTGCTCCCCTCAGCAATGTATTTCAGTAGATCTGCCTGTTCTTCTCCCCACTCTGTCTCTGGTGAATCCTCTCATCCCTTCCCGCCCTGCCCCTCTAGTCTACACCCCAGTTCTTGTATGTATAAATAAATATATTTTTAAAAAGTCTTTTAAAAAGTACTTATTTTTTGAAATGTCTAAAATCCATCCCTTTTTCACCTCTCAGAGCAATGACTACTTTGTAGTAATGAACTTTAATGATGTGTAAGCAGCGAATAGCTCACATACCCAACAGTGGTTTGAAAATTTAAACTTTTATTTAGATTAAGATGTTATTGGTAAAGTGCTATTATAATTTTGATCATTATTTTAAATTATAGTGGTACATTTTCTTATGTGTTTGAGCATCAGGCAAGACAAGGAAAATTTTGAGAATCTTGTAGAGACTTTTGTACAGTATCACTCTCTTTAAACATTGATTAATAACCTATAACCTATATAATGTATGAAAAGTATAAAATTCACCTTCATATAGTTTGTTCCACATCAATTGCATAACCATCTTTTATCATCGACACAATGTGATCCAAGTTCAAAAGTATTCAAGAATTGGAACTGCAACTGAAAGACCAATGTTAGATTGATATTCATTTTTGTTGTTTCATTTAAAAAAAAAAGATTTATTTATTTGTACATACAAGAACTGGGGTATAGACTAGAGGTATGGGAGGTGAAAGGATTCACCAGAGACAGAGTTGGGAGCAGAACAGACAAATTGATTGAAAAATACTGCTAAGGGGAGCAGTGGGCAAGACAGGAGAGGTTTGCTGTGCCATGTGGGTCACCTCCCTGGCCAGGGATCAAATTCCTGCTTGCAGTGGCTGTGGAGAGCTTCAGAGTGTTGTGCTTTAACCCTCTGCACCACTGGAGGGGCCCTGTTCTTTCATTTTTGACTCATGTTCCTCTATGACACAGTCACTGACAATTGAATGAATGGAGAGACCTTATCAAACTCACATCACTGTTATAAGCTGCTAAATATCAGACACCCTCCTGCCGCCCCTCTCCTCTGCCCCACCCCCACCACCAATTATGAAGGCTCAGTGAGGATACTGTGCTGGGAGCACATATTTATGCAAACATTATCATACACTGTAATCATTTAATCTCTTTATTTCTAGATGGCAAAATGACTCAGCCCTACTTTTAACTTAGGTAGAAGAACATAGGCAGCCAAATAGCCTGGTCTTTGCCAAGACTCAGAATAAAGGAAAACAAACTAGCCATTTCCCATATACCCTGAAAGATTGTCTTGGCCTCAATCCCTTTTCTCAGTGTCAATTGTAGCTGAGCTGCCCCATTGCTCTTGTGTCTCTGCAGTGCGTCTCCCTCCTGGACTTGGGGTTCCAGCACTATTAGCAGAAAACACCCTGAGAAGACTCCCCAAAGGGCTGAATTCAGCTTTTGTCTGCCAATGAAAAACATAATTCTTCTCTAACAATTCCCTTAGGATTTTTCCTTAGGGAGAACTCTAGAACACTGCACTGACCAATTTGAAGAACAGTTTAGTTAGTGGAGAAAGAAAACAATGAGCTACAAGCTTACTGACTGAAACCTCTGTTCAGTTTAAATTACTATCAGATGTTGATTAATCATAATTTGAAGACTAAACTCTCACTGTAAGATTTCAAGGAGAAATATATATATATTAATATATTTAGACAGTATAAAATATAATGCAGGTATGTGAAAGATCACAAAGTTTTCTTATTTCAGAGCTTTGTTGAGGGTAATTTTAGTTATTTATCAAATAAATGACCTACTTAAATCTTTTGATTTTTTAATTTCTTTTTCTTTAGAGAAAAAAAAATTTTTTTGCAAGATTTATTTATTTATTCATACAGAACTGGGGTACAGGCTAGAAGTGCAGAGGCGGTGAGAGGATTCACCAGAAACAAAGTGGGGAGCAGAACAGGCTGACTGATGAAGTACACTGCTGAGGGGAGCAGCAGGCAGGTGAGGCGAGGTCTGACACACCATATGGGTCTCCTCTTGGGCGAGGATCGAACTCATGCAGAAATGGCTTTAGCTTCTTAATGCTGTACTTTAACCTCTGTGCCACCAGGGAGGGCCCTAGAGAAAATATTTTTAAAGGTCTTCATTTATAAACAATTATATGATGCCAGTATTTAAACAAAAAAATTTAGACGGCAAGTAAAAAAAAAAAAGTATGTGTGGGGTGAGGGTTGGAGAAGAATTAGAACTGGTTCATCTAGTACATTTATCTTTCTAAATCAAGGAAAACAGACAAGCTATTCCAATTCCCTCATACAGATACTTTAACAAATTCCCTGATGAGAAAGTATTTTCAGGTATATAGATTTAATGATAGAAAGTGAGGATTCATCATCCACAGAGTCACTACACAACTGGCACAATAAAACTCAAAAATTGATTTAACAAAGCAACTAAAAATAAGTAAACAGAAGGTCTGTATGAATCTATTTCAGAGACAAACTCTCTAGATTAATTAATTCAAAAAGTATGTCTTTCCCTCCCCTTCTAACACTCCCTGGATTTCCTGAACTTATCTAGTTACATAACTGATTCTGTGACTTGTAAACAAATAGCCCTATTGCTTGACAATTCTGGATCTGTGGGTTTGTACTGCTGTTTCCCTGTGGAGGTTGAGAGCTGCATAATGATTTATTCTTTCCCCGCCCCTGCCTTTTTATCCTATTTTGCTCTTCTTTTTTTTTTTTTTTTTTTTTTTTTGCCAAAGTAGGTTAAAAAAAAAAATCCATGGGAACTAAAAGTGCAAACAAATGTTGGTTGCTGTAGGATTAAGTCATCAATTTAAGCACAGTAGGTATAAAAACTACAAAATAGAAAGGTCTCACACAGATGAGGTCCCCACAGGGAGACTATCAATATGTGGTCTTTTTCAACAGCCCTGGACTCTTAACCGTATGCTTTCGTATAAGATAGCTTAGCTTTCCCACGCACGAAACTCTCACAGCTTCAGAGAGAGCTCCACATGCAAAAGACACATGGGGGTGTAGTTCGGGAGGAGAATGGGGGCTAGTAGGCAGATTGTGGGTGAATTAACATTTGAAGTCTGTGCTTTAATTCCACGACTACCTTTCACTGGTGTGTCCCACTTATAACACTGACTGCTGGCAAATTAGAATCTTTCTATTTTGGTGATTAGACATAATCAATTACCTAGAATTAAAACTCACCTAATTCCACCATGGGGAAGCTGGATTCTGGATTGACTGTTAGGTGTTAGGGTGTGTGTGTTTTTTTTTTTTTTTGTGTAGTGTACTTCAAGTACAACTTATAATATGTACTTATTGGCACTTTGTGTTGCTCATAAAATATTTAGGAAACATTTTCATTATATAATAATTTAATACAGGTAAAATAAACACAGGGTCAATTAAGGGTTAAGTTTTTTTTTTTAGAGATTTATTTATTTATTCATACAGAACTGGGGTACAGGCCAGAGATGCGGAGGGTGAGAGGCTTCACCAGAGACAGAGTGGGGAGCAGAACAGGTAGATCGACGAAGCCCACTGCTGAGGGGAGAGCACACTGCTGAGGGGAGCAGCGGGCGGGTCAGGAGAGGTCTGCCCTGCCATGTGGTCACCTCTGGGGCAGGCGGGAATCGAACTCATGGGGAAGTGACTTAAGCTTCTTAGTGCTGTGCTCCACTGCTCGACCAGGGATGGCCCGGTTTAGGTTTTTTTTTAAAAAAATTGAAAAATATGTGGTCTAAAGTGAAGAACAACAGAGGGTTTAAATACATCCAATTACATGAAATTCTAATTTTGTTTCTATGTTTTCTGTTTTAAGATGGCCTTTATTTCCAAATATTTGCAAATTGTTTTCTCTCCTATCTCACATTTCTCCATCAGTCTGGGCTCTGTAAATTATTTCTATGTCAAAGATTCTGTTAGAACATGAGAGTCAAATTGGACAGTGGACTTTTTTTTTTTGAAAGAGTTATTTATTTATTCATATAAGAGCTGAGGTGTAGGCCTGAGGTTCAGGGGCTGATAGAATACACCAGTTACAGAGGGGGGGGGAGCAGAACAGGAGGAATGACTGAAATACACTGCTGAGAGAGGTCTGCTGTGCCGTATGTGGACCAGCTCCCAGGCCAGGGATTGAACTCAGGCTGTAGAGGTGATAGTGCTCAGATTTTTAACCCCTAGGCTGCAAGGAAGGCCACTGGATAATGGACTTTCTTTAAAAAATTCCCTGGAAATATTTTATTAGCTTCAGCAAGGCAGAAATAAGGTTCTTTTAAACTGCAAAAGCCTTTTCTGTTGTCTCAGAGGTTTGGTCTTACTCCCACAAAAGTGAGTAATTTGTGACTGATTAAGGGATATTTGATGATCTCTTTATAAGAACTTCACCCATTACCCTTTCCCTTTAAAAATATAATAATATAAAACACCTTTTATATTAGTAGGTTTACATACATTAGTGTATGTAAATATATAGAGAGAGACACATTAGTATATTTCCTAATTCTACATCTAAAATTTACTTGTGTCTAAAATGTATATCTGGAATCAGGAAGTCTAGTTCTCTTTGACATTGATCCTTGTGATGTAGTTTGAAATGAAAGTTCTGTAATCTACAGACTAAAATGAAGTTCTGAAGTGAAACAGTTGCAGAGCCCAAGAAATCTGCAGAGGCCCTTGAGTTTCTCTCAAAAGCTGCAGTTGAAGCTTGCCAGGTTTTGCTCCAGCAAGTTTCATAAGTTCTGTCACAAACAATAGAGGTACATACCTTTAGAGCTAGAAAGAAGCCATCTTAGCTGCCATCTATGCCCTGATGTTAGGGAGGAGAAAAATGCATCCTAAAAAAAAAAGATTATAATCTTTTTAAACTTTTACATAAAAAGTTGAAACTTAACAATAGTAATATTTAATTTAGCAATTATTTATAACCTACAATTGGATGGAGATCCCAAAATTTGTTGTGAATCTCACATCCACAAGGTGACATAAATGTAAGGGAAAACTATTTTTTCTCCTGAAGGGGCTAAGAAAATGCTGAACAAAACACTGGATAAAACTTAACGACCTGGTCCAACCACTATGGAAAGCTGTATGGAGGTTCCTCAGATTACTAACAATGGAGCTATCATATAACTAGCAAACCCACTTCTAAGGTTCTATCCAAAGGACACAAAAACATCGATTCAAAAGAATACCCATACCCTTATGTTTACTGCAGCACTATTTACAATAGGTAAAACCTAGAAACATGCCAAATGTCCAAAAGTAGATAACTGGATCAAGAAGATGTGGTATATATACACAATGAAATAGTATTCAGCTATCAAAAAAAAATAAACTAATGCCATTCACAGCAATATGGTTGAAGCTGGAAGGAATAATGCTCAGTGAAATAAGCCAGAAGGAAAAAGAAAAATATCGAATGGTTTAATTTATAGGAGGACTATAGGGGAACCAAATAAGACATCTGGGGGAAAAATAATAACAATACAAAACACAACACAACACAGCAAAACAAAAACGATTATAAACCAGAGACATCCTGCAGAGGTAAGGGAGGGAGAGGAATCAGAAGGAGGGAGGGAGGCTCAGAGGACTGTGTGGTGGGGGGTGGAATTCTATGGGCACTACACTTGAGGAGGAAAAAAGAGCAAACATTGTTTAAAAAGAACAATGATGCAAAATATATGTAAATAAATAAATTTAATTAAAAAAAAACTTAAGGACCTGGATCTGATTCACCAGCTTACATATTAGTAAACCATACCACTTTATATGATTACAAACTCAACTATGAAATATAATAATAATGCAACATTACAGAGAGAACTACATGTTCAAGCAGTAGAATGACTGGTTTTAGGGAAGGTAATTTATTTTTGGAGGGGTGTAGGCCAGAGTTGTCAGGGGGTGAGAGGACTTACCAGAAATAGAGTGGGGAGTAGAACAAGTGGCACCACTGAAATACACTGCTGAGGAGAGCAGCAGGTAAGGCAGGAGAGGTCTGCTGTGTCATGTGGCCTAGCCCCTGGTGAAGTATTGAATTCATGCCGTTGTGGCTGGTGATTACTTGATAGAGCTGAGACTTAATCTCTTGTGCCACCAGGGAGGCTCAAAAAAGGTAGTTAAAAAATTCACTTTCTTGGACCCTCCCTGGTGACATAGCGGTTTAAAGCATAGCACTAAGAAGCTAAAGCCACTTCAGCATGAGTTCCATCCCCAGCCCCGGAGGTGACCCACATGGAGCGGCAGACCTCTTCTGACCAGCCCCCTGCTCCCTTCAGCAGTGTACTTCATCAGTCAGCCTGTTTTGCTCCCCACTCTGTCTCGGATGAAGCCTCTCACTTACCCCGGACTTCTAGCCTGTACTCCAGTTCTGTATTCATAAATAAATATTTTTAAAAATTCACTTTCTTAATCCATATATCTGCTTCCTGTGTACTTTGGAAACACTTTTATTTCCTATTTAAACAAAGTTATAATTTTTTAAATATACTATGACATGCTATTACCTAGTAAAGAAAACATTAGTTAAGGAAATAGTGGAAAGATTATATTTTTGTTATTTCTACACAGTAGCCCAAAATATTTCAGTGAGAAAAAGATGGTGAGTCTGTGTTCATGAATGTCCCTAAATGTCTTCATGATGTTACTGTTTTTACTACGTTAGAGAAACTGGACAACTGTCTTTGATCTCATCTCAAGTTCTGGGCTTGCTGTTTGGCAAACAAATGGTCTAGGTCATTGGGGGCTTTAATATAGTTTTCTAGAGCTCTTCTTTATGGGGGCAATTGGCTTTTATTTAAATATGGTTGTTAAGCTTGTAAGGTATCTCTTAGAAATGTTACGGGACTCTCCAAAGCCCAATATGCTTTATGAACAGTTGATGAGGGAAACAGTTATAAAACAAAGAAATTATTTTTATTTTAGAAAGAAAATAAAATATACAGGAAAAAATGCACACACACATACAGTTATGCACCAAAGAATAGTATAACATATAGGCAAGAATATATAACTTTTCCAGTTAAACAGGCCTGAGTTCCACATTTAGCTTTAGTAACAACTTAATCTCTACTCTCATTATACCCACACAATGATATTCAGTCAACTGAGAACTAAAATTTGGTACAGGCTTCAAATGCTTAAATCACTAGTGTCTTTATTAATTCACATTCATTCCCATCCTCTTTCAGCCATATCTGACTCTCCATGGCCTGCTGACCAACCAAACTGAGACTCCTCAATGTTTCTCCACCAACACCACTAGGGACTGGTTACTCTCTACTGGGGTACAAAGTTATAAATTCAGAGATTATCGGTCCTAGCCCTTCCACACACCACTATCTAAACATCCTACAAACGCTGTGGGTACACTGAATACTCACTGTGTCACAAGAACATGCACATCTCAAACACTAGCTGATTTCAGTCTTACCAGAGTTCTGACTTGATCTCTACTCCACAAATCCTCACATTTAAATGCATGTCTTTTGACCACCAGCATCTCTTTCTCTTGGGTCCTCAAAGGCCCTTCTTTCTCAAAGTATCTGCTAAAGGCAAATGATCACATTTCAACATCTCTGGTATCCAAATTAACAAAGTTTTATGCTAAACTGAAAATATCCATTATTCATTAGATCTTGAATATTTACATATTTAATTTAAAGTTAATACTATTATGCAATATGCTTCACTTCATGAATCTCTATCTTGTAACTTAGTAAGTTTCTTAAAAGTAATTGTTGTGTAATTTAAGAAAAGGTAAAATAAAAGATAAACTCACAGTTATAAAAAGGGCCATAGGGGTTAAGACTTCTCAATTAGAAAATAAGGTCTTTCTTTTATAACATCAAGATTGTAGTGAATATCAATTAAAATGGTGGGTACTCTTACTTTGCAATTCATTCAACCTCATGACAGACAGAGGAGGTTCTGCTGAGTCATAGCTAAGTATTTACCCTGCACTATAGATATTGCAATCATTGTCAAGCACTTTCCATGACCTGTTTTCTGCAATTAAAACTGTGTGTGGCTCTTGGGCTGATCCATTCGAAGCATCCACTGAAATTGCTAACTTCAGTGTTTTGCAGAATCCCCTAAAAGGAAGCTTGGAAAGAAGGATACCTAGAAGGTGTAGAGTGATTTCAAAGTTCAGGACTTGAGATGAGTGTAATGGCAAGCAAACTGAAAATTAGAACAAGTATGGCTGGATAAGCCTGTCTGCAACTGGTATGCTGTGCATAGACACTTGCTTCCCCATTCTTTCACTCTTCACTGTTCCCCATGGTTTTGCAAAGTCCTTTTGTTCTTGGTAAACTTTGCTTATTAAGTGACTGATGCTGACACTGAGAGTAGATTCAGGTTTTACTAATCGGAAATGCTTTGATAGTAAGAGTCTTTTTTTGCCTAGAAAGAGTAATTAATAATTGTAGGGGTAAGCTGGAACTAAATGTGTGGTAATTTTAACATATAATGTAAATAGTTAGTTGAGACTGACTGAACAAAATTTGTGCCTGAGGTGGAACGGACCCCAAAACACAATTACTTCTGGGCAAAGATAACTATATCTTTGAGCTCATTTTAACCTTTCTTTTTATTTAGATTCCTTCCATGCATAGTGTTTAAGAGAATGCCATCAGATTTTATGGTGACCTGAAGCTGGTCTTTAACATCTCAGTTCTTTCTTAACTAAAAAGAGAGTTATATGATAAGGATATGAACTCCTTAATGGTCATATATATGTTACTTTTTCTCCCATATACAGAGTAGGAGAGCAAACCTTAAAAATGCCACAAACGGCCCTCCCTGGTGGCGCAGCGGGTTAAAGCACTGCACTGAGAAGCTAAAGCTACTTTCGCATGAGTTCAAATCCCGCCTGCCCCGGAGGAGACCACATGGCGAGGCAGACCTCTCCTGACCCGCCCGCTGCTCCCCTCAGCAGTGTACTTCGTCGATCTGCCTGTTCTGCTCCCCGCTCTGTCTCTGGTGAAGCCTCTCACCGCCCCTGAGCCTCTGGCCTGTACCCCAGTTCTGTATGTACAAATAAATAAATCTTTAAAAAAAAAAAAAAAATGCCACAAACACGGGCTCTCCCTGATGGCACAGTGGGCTAAAGTGTAGCATGGCAAAACTAGCCATAGTCACTTCAGTGCGAGTTCCATCCCTGGTCCTGTAGGTGACCCACGCAGAGGGGCAGACCTCTCCTGACCCGCCCTCAGCAGAGTACTTCATCAATCTGCCTGTCCTGACCCCACTCTATCTCTGGTGAATCCTCTCGCTGCTCCTGCACATCTGGCCTGCACCCCAGTTATGTATGCATAAATAAATAAATCTTAAAAAATAAAATAAAAAGCCTTAAAAAAAAGTCATAAACAGGCCCTCCCTGGTGGCACAATGGGTTAGGACGCAGCACTGCAAGCTAGTGGCAGTCACTTCAGTGTGAGTTCCATTCCCCCTCCCGGAGATGATCCACATGGCATGGCAGACCTCTCCTTTCTCACCCGTTGCTCCACTCAGCAGTGTACTTTGTTGATCTGCCTGTTCTGCTCCCACTCTGATTCTGGTGAATCTTCTCACTGCCCCTGCACCTCTGACCTGTACCCCTGTTCGTATGCATAAATAAATGAATCTTTTTAAAAAATGTCACAAATAGGCCCTCCCTGGTGGCGCAGTGGGTTAAAGCAATGCACTAAGAAGCTTAAGCCACTTCCGCATGAGTTCCATCCCGCCTGCCCTGGAGGAGATCCACATGGGTGGCAGACCTCTCCTGACCCACCCGCTGCTCCCTTCAGCAGTGTACTTTGTTGATCTGCCTGTTCTGCTCCCCACTCTGTCCGTGGTGAATCCTCTCACCCTCCGCATCTCTGGCCTGTACCCCAGTGCTGTATGAATAAATAAATCTTTAAAAAAAAGTCACAAATAGAGTCAAAAGTCAAACTATAAGCTTGAGGGAAACCATTCTAACATGTAATAAGGGGAGTACTTCTTTTACAGACAAGACTATGTTCTAAATCACTAAAAGTGATCAATTTGGGAATTTTCCCAAACAAATTAATAGGAAAGTCACTGGATTAGCTTTCTTAAATCTCAGTAGTTGAATTAACAGTTCAAAAATGTAAGGAAAATGTTCAATATTACCAATACACTAAGAAATACAAATTTTGATGTATCCCTTATTTAAAAAAATCTTTGTTTAAATGAAATGTTAATACAAAGCTCATTCTGCTATTGGGAAATGTACACTGACGATGAAGTTTGCAATGGTATCAGCTTTCTTGGGAGCAATCTGAAAAATTATATATTTGCATATCTGATTGTATAAGTATGCAGAGATATATGTATATTTTATATGAGATGAAAAAAATTACACCTTTTGGTTCTGAATACATTTTACAGACACATTGTACTACTATATATATATGACCTAAAAAACTATCAGAAATGTGCACAAAGATTTACAAAGGAATTTGATAAGCTTTTGTTTGTAATCAGAAAACTTGAAAATAATCAAAGTATAAATTAAGTTATAGGATACTTATTAAATTAACATTACTGAGTATATAAAAATTTAAAAACATTTCTGGATATATGAAATTAACATTACTGAACATATAAAAATTAACATTACTGAATATATAAAAATTAAAAACCACTCTCAAGGAATGTTTAAAGATGTAGTAAACACTTCCCATACATTAAATAGAAAGATATGTAAAAATAAACTTTGTAATAAAAAAGAAAGATATGCTATATACTAGTAGGTCCCAATATCTCCTTATTTATTCACATGTAAATATTTCTATACATAGCAATTATATGTATGTATGTATAAGCATATCTAATTTTTTTCTGTCTACTTAAATAGAAAAAAAATGGATAAACATCCAAATATAAACAATGAATATTGTATGGTGGTATGATCACAGGTGATTTTCCTTTCTTACACTTTTCTGTATTTAAAGCATTTTCTATAATAACCATACTAATGACCCAGTGGTTATCCCCCAAGGGTCCTTTAGAATTAAGCTACTGCACTTATGTAACTCAACAATTACCAGTGCTCAGAGTCAGGAAAAAGGACAGACTTACTCAAAAGTGGAACATTCAGAGTAGTCTCCTCCAGTGAAACAATGGAGGTAGTGGACAGGTTACAATGCTTAATATTTAGTAACAGTGTTTTCACTTTATCCACACTCCCTTTTTCAGGTATACTCTATTTCTGGTTTACCCATGACTTAATAGCACTGTAGTGGCACAGCACTCATTGCCTCTGGGTTTCCAGGAGAGGTCAGTGGGGACTTCTGATGTCTGCCATGTGGAATCAATAAAATATCTTGGGTTATAATCTATAAAATATCATTCCCTTTTCTATGGCTCAGTTTGATACTGGAGTATATACCTTTTCAAATATCAGATGAGTTAATTTAGTGAACAAATATTCTAAGCCAAATCAATTTTCTTTTTCCAGTCTACTTATTTCTTTTACTTGGAAGCTATAATCTACCTTGAAGTTTCTCTGGAAAAAACTGAATTCCTACGTTGCACAATCTAAGTTCTAATTAAGCACTAAGGATTGTTATTTTTAAATGAAATATAAAATAGAAATACTGATCCTTTATTTTTTAAGAGATTTCTTGCGAATATTTGTGAGTTAAGAGGCCTAGTAATACTTCATCCCTTATACTCATTTCGTATCTTTAAATGTCTTTAAAGTGTCTGATTGCTACATGAAATCTATTAATATTAATGCTATGGGTAAAATGGGGAAATTGGATTACAGTAAAAAAAATTATTTGTGAAAAATGTTAGTTGGAAAGTAATTTTAAATATTTTAATATCAAAATTGCATTTTGTCAGTAAAATGCAACTACATTCTTCAAAATGTTCATTTTTACTCTCTAATACATACACACGTATTTTCTCCCTGACCTTAGCACATCTTCATTTGCTCAACCAAATATATATATTTGTGTGTGTGTGTGTGTGTGTGTGTATATATATATATATTTAAATATTTATTTATTTAAGCATACAGAGCTGGGGTACAGGCCAGAGGTGCAGGGGCAGTGAGAGGATTCACCAGAGACAGAGTGGGGAGCAGAACTGCCTGACTGACCAAGTACACTGCTGAGGAGAGGTCTGCTGATTGGGGTGGGGATTGAACTCATGCTGAAGTGGCTTTTGCTTCTTAGTGCTGTGCTTTAACCTGCTGCGCCACCAGGGAGGGCCCTTAACTATATATTTTTTTGAAGGAGTGTCAATTATGTTTGTTCAAATGCTAAAGGCACCTAGGATAATTTTAATTAATTTGTTATATTTGAAATTTTCTTACTTTTATTAGTTTGTTTTGTAATACTTTTATTTATATTAGAAGTTGGTAATGAACATTTTCAGGTAGAGGACTTAAATGAACGCTGTCCAACAGAACTTTTTGTGATGTCCATTCCATAGATACTAGGTATGCAGTATTTAGAGTATTTGAAATACAGCTAATGAGCCAGAAGAACTGAAATTTGACTTTATTCTGTATTAGTTAATTTTAATTTAAATAGCCACAGATGGTTAGTAGCAACCATGTTAGGCAGCTCAGACTTAGAATTAAATAACTAACCAAAATTCATAAAGGTCTCGTAGTGCAATTAGAAGTAAGGTCTCACTATAGTCTTACACACTGTCTCCTTTGTACATCACATACAACATCTGTGAGTATGAAAATATAGTAGTGGGTTAACAAGACAAACAGATCTTCTCATAGCTGTTTCATATTTAAGAATATTTTCCGTTGTTTAGGTAAATATTACAAGATAGCATTACTCTTAGTTAATTAGTAAACAGAAATACTATCACAGTTTCCATAAATGGCTGTTTCTTAGTTCTTATTTTTATGTGCAAGATGCAAAGGAAACAAGTGAGAGTTCCAAACAAGTGAGAAAGGATATATCTATGAAAGTGAAACAACTGTCTGCCTTTCCTCACCTGTCTTGATTCTCCTTGATAAAACTAACCACCCCTTTCCTTTTGAACTCCTCTCTTTTAGCCTCGCGGGCATCCTTCCTGGGTCTCTTGCCCTCCTGCCTGGTCCATCATCTTTGTCACTTCTTTCTCTTGCCATCACTAAAATGTAGATGTTATCTTGGCCCTGCCTTTGGTCTGATTATATCGCTTTGATGCTATCTTATCTCTGTTCTCTCTCTCATGGCTTCAATTGTGTTCTTTATGCAGATAATAGATCTTCATATGGAAAAGTTATAGAGGCCTGCAAGGAGTTAAGTTTCAGCACTATGAAGCTATCTGCAGCCACTGCAGCACAAGTTTGCTCCCAGGCTAGGGAGGTGAACCACATGGTACAGCAGACTTCTCCTATCTTGTCTGCTGTTGCCCTCAGCATTTTAGTTGATCTGCCTATTCTGTTCCTTACTCTGTCTCTGATGAATACCTTCCCCCTCCCAACCCTCAGCACCACACCTCTGGCCTGTACCACAGTTCTTGTATAATAAATAAATCTTAAAAAAAAAAGAAAAAAGAAAAATAACAATGTTTGTTATGCAAAGAATGTTACCAGGTTGCCTTTTAAAATACTGTGGATTCTGCCTCTAAGACATGGAATTATGTATGGGTGTTTTATGTATGGGTGTAAGAGGTTTAGAAATCAATCTTAGAAAGCCTCCCTGTTCCCCTTTTCTTTTTGGTCAAATATATTAAGTTCTCACTTAATGTTGTACAACCTTAAGTGAAAGGATGTGTAATAAAATCAATTTTACCATAGACTGATGCAAGCAAGAGATGAGAGATAGTAACAAAAGTGTCATGAAACTTGTAGAAAAGGTGGGACCACCCTGGACAAGAAGCCATTTCATGGCAGAGCCACATACGCACTCAGGCTGAGACAATTTCAACATACCAATGAACTCAACATGCACATTCTGGGATGTGGAAGGAAACCAAGAATACCCATAGATAACTCATGCAAACATGGGGAGAATGTGCAAACTCCACAGAGACATGGCCCCAGTCTGAAGCCAGCCTGTTTTCCCTCACATCAAGATTATAACAAAATGATGTTCTTCAAGGGCTTGCTATATATTTTAAAAACAACTTGTATAAACAATTTATCACATAATTTTGGGAAACATTTTCTAGTTAGGAATATTTCTAATTAATGTTTCACCTGAAAAATAATAAAAAATTTCATTTTGAACAAGTTCAATGTTCTTACTTCTCTTATGGGAAATAGGAAAGTTGCACACAATCCATAATTTAAATAGTAATTATGATTATCATTACAAATTTTTCATTCTACTATTTTGGATGAGTATATCCAAAATCATTAATTCACAAAGCTATGTATTTTTTAAATTTATTTATACATACAGAAGTGCGGGGGGTGAGAGGATCCACTAGAGACAGAGTGGGACATAGAATAGGCAGATGGACCAAAATATACTGCTGAGGGGAACAGCGGGCAGGTCAGGAGAGGTCTAGCCACACCATGTCACCTCTCTGGCTGGGGATTGAACTCAAGGCTTGATAGCTTCATAGTGCTGCACTTTAACCCTTTTTGCCACCAGGGAGCGCCCATAGCTATATATTTTTAAGAGCAGTTTCTACGGTTGTGTTTTTAATCACAAATATAGGAAACGTTAACAGAAGTCTTTTAAAACTGGTTCCTAAGGAGAAATGAGTTTCCAAGATGGAACTCAGAATTCTTGACTCATACCTCTGCTGCTTAGCAAGAAAGGAACCTGCCACTTCCCTGCCATCTCAGTGACAAGGAACATTTCCTCAACCACACCCTGGAAAACTAGTGGGCATCCCTGCTTTCTCCTCAGTACAAAAAAAAGTCTAAGAAGATGATTCCTATGCAACTCCAGTTCTCAATGCCAGGGAACTTCTGTGGTTTGAAACCAGATGACAAAAAGGTAAAAAATATTCTTCTATGTTGGATTCTTGAGCTGGTACATGTAAGTTTTATCTAGTAAGAGAGGTAGGCATTCCCTTTAATTCTATGTTAACAACAAATGTGGACTAAAAAGAAAGTTATAACTTTTAAGTGGATTTAATTGATTCTTCTTTTTGTTACTGTTTTCCTAAGTATAGGAAGTATATAAAATTAGAAATGGTTTCAGCCCTCCCTGGTGGCTCAGTGGGTTAAAGCACAGTATAAGAAGCTAAAGCCACTTCAGCATGAGTTCAGTTCCCACCCTGGAGGTGATCCACAGGTGTTGCAGACCTCCATTCCCCCGGTCCCCAAACTCCCCTGATACTCCCCTCAGTACTGTACTTCATCAGTCAGCCTGTTCTGCCTCTGGTGAATCCTCTTACCACCCCTGCACCTCTGGCCTGTACTCCAGTTCTGTATGCAAAAATAAATATATCTTTTTTAAAAAATTAGACATTATTTCTAGTTTGAAATTAATCAATATAGTCATAAATATGAAAGGTTTGGGGGCAATATTGCACTGGAACACATTAAACGATTTTATTTATTTGCTATCCTTAATTATATATAAATAAATGACAGTGATCAGATATTTAAGAATAAGGCAGTTTTCTGAATATCACAATGATCTTGAAGGTCTACACATGACATTTTGTGGTATTTCAAATTGTTAAAGATAATCTATTGATATTGAAGCCTGAGGCTGGCTATGTCCAAACATGACTATAAACATTAATCTTTCTTAAAATTTTCTTTGCCTTTAATTATCCTTTTACTTTGCAGCTTTATCACTATCTCTGGGATCTTTGTTTTTCTTATCATTAGAGAGTGAAATGTTGAAGATTTCACCTTCAACTTGTTTTTAAAGTTGTTTGCCACATCTTTAGGATTTTCTTTTTTTAAAAAAGATTTATTTATTTATGCATACAAGAACTGGAGTACAGGCCAGAAGTTGGGGGGTAGGGGGGGCAAGAGGGGTGCAAATTCCTGAGAGAGTGAGGCACAAAAACAGGCAGATCTTTGGAAATACACTACTGAGGGGAGCAGTGGTGAGGGTAGGGGAGGTCTGCCACACCATGTGGGCCACCTCCCTGGCCAGGGATCAAACTAGTGCTGCAGTGGCTGCAGAGAACTTTATAGTGCTATGCTTTAACCCACTGCGTCATCAGGGAGGGCACTCTTTAGGCTTTTCTAATTTGGACTTCCAATTTAGACTTGAGTGCTTCCACTGGAATGTATATCACCAACAACCAATCTTAAGAGTTGTAAAAGTCAAACTGATTTCTTTTCACTCAGTAATAAAACTTCTCTTAAGTTTCCTATTTTTCTTTGTGGAATCGTTGTTCTCTGTCATCCCAACTAAAACTTGTTAGTCACCTTTTATTTCTCACTGATCATGTTCCCTCCCTCCACAGTTACAGTTTACTCATTTTGGATTCAAGTTCATATCTATATCTACTTTTTCCCTTTCCTCTGTTGTTGGTATTTCTCTCTACCTCACACTTAGCTGTTACTCTTTTAATCATTGGTATTGGTATCTCTGTCTTTAATTTCTTTCTCTAATTTACTGGCATAACACTCCCCAACAATCATCTTTGACTGCTAAGTTTTTTAGGGTAATTAGTTCACTTATTAGGCATGTCCTGTCCTTTGCCTTTTCACTTATCTAGGTACTTAAAGACATGCTTTTAGCAGACTATTTGATACTTGTTCTCTTATGCCAAGCTTTCTACCAAAATTTAACAGAAAAAGAGAGAATGACAATTTATATTTTCTCTTTTGGATGGGGGGAACTTTTTTTTTTGGTATTAAAGGTACACTTAATTTTCCTCTTAAATGGATTCATAACAAACTAATTAGTTTCAGTGGTAAAGATGTGTATTAAAGGTACACTTAATTTTCCTCTTAAATGGATTCATAACAAACTAATTAGTTTCAGTGGTAAAGATGTAGCCTGCTACATGTCTGCTACAGAGAGCTAAGAAAATGGGAGTGGAAACTAGGAGATTTAAAAGATGAAAAGGTACAAGTGGAGCGCCTCCACATCATGTTTTGGCCAGTTAGAGACTAGTAATCTCTCAACAGTGCCTAGCTTTAACTTTCTGATTTAGGGTCACAAAAGATATGTTGAATGTAGTTTAAACTGGCTCAAATCATGACAAAATTAGTTACTCTAAGTCTACTGCATCCCATATAGCTCACATTTCTTTTTAGTATTTCATTCTCAGTCAGAATGATCACTTGATTTATGCTTAAGGAAGAGGAATTTATATAGTGTTTTAAAAAAGCATTCTTAATTTATGATAAGAACAAAAAGAAGCCTGTTGTTTTCCTTACTCTTACTAACACAGAAAGAAAGAAAAAGGGGGGAGGAGGGAGAAAGACTTAAGGAACATTATTGAGCCTCTACTTGGAAAGATCTGTGCTTATCATAGGGAAAAATAACTACAACAATGAAACACACACTCAGGTAAGGAGCTTTTTAAAAATAAAAAAACGTTTATACACAGTGATTTTAAAAACACGTTGACTTCTTACAAAACTACTCAAAGAATTTGTCCGTAAGTAGTTTTAAACTACTCAAAAACTGTCTCTCACACACACACAATTACCAGTACACGAAAAGGAAGAAGTGATTAAATAATTCTTTTCTCTCTCATGTCCTCCGAACGTAACTTTCATCCTTATGCTTTTTTAGGGCCATTTCCCATAATACCTGAATTTTCTGGGACTGGCAGTTACCACCAAAGTGGATTCAGTTTACAAAGGGTTAAGTGGGCAACGTGCCTTCGAGTATTTTTCAAAATCAAACACAGCAATACTCCGTGAAGCCTAGAGCAGAGCTGGGTGGGACGGACCCCTCTCCTCTGCTGTCCTGGGAATCTCCACTCCTCAATCTGCGTGCAATTTGGGCTCTCCTCGGTCTTTTCAACCCGGCTCCTGAATGCCGAGTGTCTCTCGACAGTGGGTCTGCGATGCTGCACCGGATGACCAGTCTAGAATTGTTGGGCAATTCTGCAGTGGATCCAAGCCGGTATCCTGATGCAGATACCTGTCTTCGCACACAAACTTTAGCCCGAAGGCTTGCATTTTCCTCTACCTTTTGATGTGGGGCTGGGTGGCACTGACACCTTGGATCCGTTCTTCGGCTTCTCCACCCCTACCAGGCTCTCACTCCGAAGACCGAGTCCCCCTCGCCCCCAGCTCGCGCACCTCGCATTTCCTCCCTCCCAGGGTACCCTCGCATTTCCTCCTTCCCCTCCCCTCTCGGCCTTCCCCCGCCCGCCTCCAGCCACATGACAGGAAGGGCTCCGCCACGCGACGTCACTGCTGCCCGCGCCCCCGCCCCTGGTCTCCCCCCGCGCCGCACGCAAGGGGCGGTTGTCTGAGAAGCAAACGTGGTCTGCGCACTGCACGCTCCCCAACCAGGGCTCGCCAGAGCGCCCCGGCGGCCGCAGCGGAGCCCGCGCGCAGGTGCCCGGATGTGCGGCGCTCGCGGAAGCCCCGCCCCCACCGCCGGCTCCCCGCGCGCCCCCGCCCTCCGCCCCGCTGCGCTCCGCTTTCCCCTCCCTCTCCCGCCCTCCCCCTTTTTCGTGCCTTGAGGTTGCGGGTCAGTGCGAGCCACTGCAGAGAGTCCGTCACGGCTCTGGCACGAGCGTGAGGCTGCAGCCCCCGAACCTCCTGGTCCCCTTTTCCCTCTACCTCCCCCTCTGTGTCTCTCCCTTCTCGTCGTCTCCTCCCGCTCTGTCTCTGAATCTCGACCTTAATTTCTCTTCTTTCCCCCCCCCCCCCCGCCGGCTCCCGTGAGTCCAGTCACCCGGCCCGCGCGGGCTCCGCGGCGCCGCCTCCCCTCCCCCAGCCCGAACCCCTTCCCTCGCGGGCGTCCCGAGGGCCGCAGCCGCCCCGGCCGAGCGCGCAGCTGGGCCGCCGCCGCCGCTTCCTGCGGGAGCCCGTCTGAGCGCCGACACACTTCTCCGCCTGATCTAGCCACCGACCGCCGAGCAAAATGGTGAGACCTTTGCTTCCCCTACGTACCATCCCTCCTCCGCCCAACACTTGCGGGGGCGAACCCCTACGCCCGCGGTCGTCTTCCCCCGCTGGAAAATGCTAGAGAACGGGGTCCAGCTGGTGCCGCGGGGGGTCAGAGAGATTCGAAGGTGGAGGGCGGGGGCGGCTGGCGGACTGCTTGACAGGACCGCGGGGCCCCTGCGCCCGCCCCCGGGCCGCGGCGGGGCGCTCCTCCGCCCCCTCCCCCTCCCCCCCCTCCCTGCGGCGGCCGGGATTCCGCTTTTGCCCGGGCACCCTCTACCCGAGCCATCGACTTGGCACAGTCTCATCAACGCGCATTACTTCTCCCTGGACCCTCCCCCACGTGGAACCCCTTTTCACCCCCAGACTCCCTCACAAGTTTGGGGGGTATTCCGAAATTACATGGGAGAACGTTTAGCAAATGGGTCTTTATATAAGACCCACTTTCCAGCGCTCTTCTTTTCTCCCACTCACACTCCCTATTCAAGCTATGAGGCTCGGCAGGAATCCTGCTACTTACTTCCCCCTCTCCTGCTAGTGTTTACATCGCTGCACTTTGCAGCCCTATGGGGTTTCTTTGCTGCTTTTCTCTCTGCCCCGGCGAGCTGGAAAGGTCCAAGGTGTATCTTCATGAAAACACAGACTAGCTCGGTCTTCAATAAGTGTGTGTACTTGCTTCTTAATGATTGTTTATTACCTAGGATCTGTCGCTTTCTTTGTTACCTTCGTTAAGTATTTCCTATGGTGGTTTTTGAATCATGGCGATTTAAATTTGTCTTTTCTTACCCTCACATTTAATCCCTAGATAGAATTCATTGCTGTAGTGTTTCAGACTGACGCTAGGGGTGTGTCTCCCGCCTCTGTCACCACGGCCAAGAAATCAACGACGCCCTTTTAGCCTGTTACCTTACCGGTTCTCCTCTCCCGGTAGTCGGTGTAATTTCCTCTTTGTAATCAAGAATTGTGTGCAGACCAGAAAAAAAGTTCTTAATGCTGTTTTATGGATCAGCTATTCGAACTTTGACTTCGTTGCTAACGCAGTCTTTAAAACAGTTGTCACAAGATTTTTAGGCTGATGTTGAGTGATTTCGTGTGCCTTTTAGTTGTATTTCACTCTATAAGACGTTAACTTCCAAGATAGTGGTGGGTTGATGAAGAGAGAAATTCTGTTGATTGCAAACTGAAAATCAGTTTGGTGTGGTTGTGGGAAAAGAGAATAAAATTAGAATAGTCAGGTGCCAGCTTTTATTTAACGTACAGAACAAATGGATTAAGTGCATTTACTAATACAGACTTAAGATGCAGAGCAGCAGCCAACCTAATAAGTTATTGGTGATTCTGGTAGAGGAAGTTTTGCCTTGCTAGTTTTGGAGGTGTTTAGACAAGTTTGGCCCTTAAAGTCACAAAACTTTGGCTTTTCTAGACTGTTAACAGAAAACGATTTAGTCATCATACAACCTTTTTATTGGCCTAGTATTCTGGAGTTCTAAATTATACTTTAGTACTTTAATACAGTTTCCTTATACTTGTATTTTATTCGAAGGTTAGGATTTGAAGATCTTTGTCTATTGCAGTGAATGTTTTTACCTTATAAGCAATCTGTTTTGAAGGTCAGTGTTCCTAAAAATTTTGTTTGCATATTATTTCTGTCATATGGTATATGTGGTTTCTGAGTAGTTCTACTCCTTCCCACCCCCACAACACCTCCAACCTGTGGTGCATCTTTTGAACAGCAGGCTAAATTGGGGGAATCCCTTTTTAGCTTTTAAATTTACTTTTCTAGTACTTGTCTTTATCTTTCAAAAATATTTTAAGGTTTACCAGAGATAAAGTTTTCTTTCAGTTCAATATTTCTCTTTTTTTCCAGTTTCCTTTAAGGCATATATGACTTTTAGCTCTTTTCTACCATCCTGTCAGGACCACTTCAGGCTCTACATAATTTGTAGTGACAATGGCTTTGTAAGGTAGGGTTATTTTGATCTGCCTTTATATGGCACTGGCTTAAAAATATCAAATCCATGCCTACAGCTCAATTTTACAATATCAGACATTGATCAACTCCAATAAGTTAAGCTTTAGAATGACCTGGCTTTTTTTTTTTATATACTAATTGAGTGTAAATCTTTTTTAGAATTCCTAAATAGCATGAGGATGTTTACATTTTGTCAACAAATTAAAATTTATGAATATCACTGATTAGTTCAAATAAGAGGGAAGTAAAAAAGGCTTTTGTATGATTGGATAGACCTTAGCAAGAATCTTTTGTGACAATTACTAATTTTAGTTGGTACTTTAAAAGTAGTTCCTTATTTTTCCTGGAGTTAGCTTTCCTTTCCTTTTCCTCTATTTGAGTTTTGCCTCTTGAGTATCCAGGTAGGATTAAGATCATGCATACATACCCCAAAAACTGAATACTCAGCTCCTAAGAATTTTTCCTGAACCATTAGTAATAGTTGTCTATGACAAAATAAATAGATGTTTATTAAAGTAAATAGAAGTATTAATAAGTTCTTCAGGTAGACATTTAATTTTACATAGAGTATTTACTTTCTTGCTACTGACATGGAAAGAAATGGAGCAAGAATAAATTCAAATAGAATGTTTAAGATGATTGAAAACAGTCTCAGTAATTTTTTTTTTAAAGTTTATTTTTACATCATTTTGCACATTTTTTTTTCATCTCCATTGTAATCCCCACGGGTTTCCCATCACCAAATCACCCCTGTGCCACCACCATAGTCTCAGTAATTTTTGAAGGCAAAACTTGGAGGGGTATTTTTAGAAACTTATTTAACTTTTTATGTATCAGAAATAGTTCTGTACATCTAGTACAATTTAGAAACATCAGATATTTTTTGTATCTGCTTTTGTTAGAATGGGTAATGATTTTTTTGTTCTGGATATATAAACCTAGTATATAAGTAGCTATCCTTTTAAATTTTGTTTTCATAGCACAATCTTAAATTTCATAAATGACCTTTTTATGTTTGTGTTTTTAACCTTTTCATTAAAGTTATCTCCATGATCTGTAATTAGAACCTAAAACACACTTACTGCTGATTTGTTGTATACACTTGATACAGTTAAGTTCTGAGACTAAGAAAGACTAAAAAATGGCAAACAACCTCTCTGTGGTCAGCAGAATTAAAAGTCACATTAGTCATTAGGAGAAAACTAATAAAGGTTTGGAGTCCAAGGTAAAGAAGCTGACTAAGGATTAGCAGTAAGAGGGACAGACAAGTGTGGGAGGATCAGGCATCTGTCATAGGTAGTAGGGCAAGCAAAAGTACAAGACAGTATAAGGAAGTCAGCATGGGCCAAGAGGATTAAGTGAGTCAGACAGACTGTGAGCCCAGAAGTCCAGGCAAGCGCAGAGATTCATTCATATCAACAAATACTTGCAGATTTTGTCTGCTGTTCACTGGCTACTGTGCTCAGTTGTAGAGACTATTATAATGATTAAAGCAGTTTTCCTGACTACATATAAGTAGTGAACATAAGACAAATGCTAATGGGCATGTAAACCATTAGCCTGAGTTTTCATGTGAGTTACATATATAAAACATGACAGATATTGAGGAACAAGCAAGATCAGTTTCATCTTGGATTAGGGAATGTTTTATGAAGGTGACAATTGAATGGGGTCTGAAAAGATTATTAGTATTGTAGTAGGTAGAAATGGAGGCAAAAAGGAGACAAGACTTTTTTTTTTTTTAACTCCCAGCATAGGAAGAGAAATATATTTGAAGTACTGATACTTGAAACATGTTTGCTGAACTAGTGTCATAAGTATCTTATGGAAGGGAAACTCATTAGAGTCCACCTTGGACCTGCTGAAGCCTAAATTCTAGGGATGGGACCAACAGTTTAAATTTTATGTTTTCCAGGTAATTCTGATACATGCTAAATTTTGAAAACAATTCTTTAGGAAATAGTAAGGGGGAATGCATTTCAATTTTTTCTTAAATACTGATATATTTATGTATACAAGAACTGCAGACCAGAGGGGTGTGTGTGTGTTTGAGAGGGCTCACAAGTGACAGAGTGGGGAACAGAACAGGTGGATTAACCGAAATACACCGCTGAGGGGAGCAGCAGGCCAGGCAGGAGAGGTCTACTGCACTGTGTAGGTCACCTCATTGGCTTAGGATTGAACTCCTGAGGATAGCTTCATAGTGCTGCACAGTATAACCCTTGTACCAACAGGGAGGCCCCTGCATTTTGATATATATATATTTTAAAAGATTTATTTATTTCTGCATACAGAGCTGGGGTACAGAGGTCATAGATGCAGGGGTGGTGAGAGGATTCACCAGAGACAGAGTGGTGAGCAGAATAGGCGGACTGACAAAGTACACTGCTGAGGGGAGCAGTGGCAGGTCAGGAGAGGTCTGCCAGCCATGTGGGTCACCTCCGAGGCACAGATTGAACTCATGTTGAAGTGGCTTTAGTTTCTTAGTGCTGTGCTTTAATCCACTGCGCCACCAGGGAGGGCCCGCATTTCAATATTTTTAATTGAGCATCTGTTAATATATCTAGCATTGACTGTACAAATATGACTTAATTGTGGATCTTTAATCATGTGGGGTTAAACAAGATATTTAATCATACAGGAGAAATAGACAATTATGCACTGTGATAATGTGGGGATGTGTAAAGAGCTCGTGGTATAGGAAAGGCTTAATCCAAACTGTGGTGGAATGGAGCAGGGACATGAATGTCATTTAAAGACATTCTCTTCTTTAAATGAAGAGAAGATTTTAATGATTTTAATTTAAATGAAATGAAGATTCTCAGCTGAATCTTCAAAGGATGACAGTATAGTTTATAGCAAAGGTACTCTATATAAAGAACTTCTGGTATAAAGTCCCAAAGGCATGGATACAAGCCCATCTCAGTGTGGCTGGAAGGGAAGGTAGAAGGGAAAGAAAGGATGGATTGAGGGTTAGGTAGATTGGTGCAACTCATAAAACAACTTTTGCATGTCATATGAGTTAGTTAACATTTTTCTTAAAGCTGGTGGAAGCTATTCTTTCTTTCTTTCTTTCTTTTTTTAAGATTTATTTATTTGTACATACAGAACTGGGGTACAGGCCAGAGGCTCAGGGGCGATGAGAGGCTTCACCAGAGACAGAGCAGGGAGCAGAACAGGCAGATTGACGAAGTACACTGCTGAGGGGAGCAGCAGGTGGGTCAGGAGAGGTCTGCCGCGCCATGTGGTCACCTCCGGGACAGGCGGGAATTGAACTCATGTGGAAGTGGCTTTAGCTTCTCAGTGCAGTGCTTTAACCCGCTGCGCCACCAGGGAGGGCCCCGGAAGCTATTATTTCTAAGCAGAAAAATTATTATGTCTTACTCACTTTTTTTTTTAAAAGATTTATTTATTTATGCATACAAGAACTGGGGTCCAGGTCAGTGGTGCATGGTGTGAAAGGAATCACCAAAGACAGAGTGGGAAGCAGAGCAGGCAGGTTGACTGAAGTATACTGCTGAGGGGAGCAGTGGGTGGGACAGGAGAGGTTTGCCACACCATCTGGGTCAACTCCATGGCCTGGAATTGAATTCATGCTGCAGTGGCTGAGGCCCACTTCATAGCACTATGCTTTAAAATGTTGCGCCACCAGGGAGGGCTCTCATTCACTTTTTTAAAGGATCAATCTGATGAAAGAATGTGAATAACAAAAACAGGACAGATGAATTTAGACAAGAGGATTAACTAAGAAATTATTGCAGTAATTCACGTGAGAGACAATGACTTGAACAATGTATTAGTAGTGCAAGTGGAAAGGAGGTACCAGTTATGAGAAACATTTAGGAGGTAGAAGACAATACTTGGTTGACTACTGAATTATAGGGACAAAAGGGACTGTATTCTGCCATAGTTTCTCTTTGGGAAACTTTGGATAGATGGTGTTCTCTATTCAATAGAAATTTATTGAGCACTTGGGTAAGATTTGGCTCTAGGAATACATGGAAATGGTCAGTGCATCCTCAACAAACATCCAGTTTACTGAAGATGACTGTCGTTTCATCTCCAGTCTATCATTTGGTAATTAATGCTAGAAATGCCATGTTACATGATTTTGTTAGTAGAATACAGTGCTGTGAAATATTAACAGTTCTTTCTTCATCTGTATCATAGACATACCAGAAGGAACTTGGTAGCCTGGGGATAGGAAGAGGCAACATGTGTTTGAGCAGTGAGTCTTAAAAATGTAGATTCTGAGTTAGCAGCACCAGTGTCTTTGGAGATGTTAGAAATAAGCATATTCTGCCTACAAGATATAAAAGAAGGAGATTTGTGGGAATGATGATGACTTTTGTACATGTTGAATTTAATCATGGGTTATCTAGATGGATATTGGCAGTAGGTAATTGACTAACTATATTTGAACTTGTTGTCTGGATAGAGCTAGACAGGATTATGCTAAGCAAAATAAGTTAAAAGGAAAAAGAAAAATATTGGATAGTTTCACTTATAGGAGGAACATAGGAAAACAGAACAAAAGGTCAAAAAATCCCCTCATAAAATTGCGAGTGAACTGTAGATCTAAGGCATGATGGGGAAGAGGGAGAGCACAAGGGACTATAGTGATGATGATTTATGGTTGATGTGGAAGGTTTATTGAACAAAAATGTATAACAATGTAAGAAAAATAAAAAAGATTTGATTGTTGGTATTTCTATTAGGTACTAGTTGATACCATTGGGCTGGATGAAATCTTTTCGAGAAGAAATATGAGAAGAGGGCAAGCTCTAAAAAAATTCTGTACTAAAGAGTCAGATAGAGGATGAGAAACCTGTGAAGGTTGTCTAAGGATAAGCCAGAGAGATAGTTGGAAAAAAATAGTCTTAACAGATTTGAAGGCATTGGTAGTGTCTAGATATTGAAGAAGTCTAGGAAGAATTCTGATGACTTTGGCAACAGTACATAAAAAAACATTTTATAATGGTAGCAAGGAAAGCCAGGATGCAGTGGGCTGAGTAATAAGTGGGTGGTGAGAGATTGAGTATAAGCTGTTCTTTAAAGGTTTGATTAGAAGAGAATATGAATGTTAGAGAATTTAGGATTTAGAATGAATTTATTTTGGGGTTAAGAGAACAAGTCAGGAAACTGGGAGCAGGTGAAAATTTAAAGGGAAAAGATGGAGCTATAAATATTGATAGCTTGAGGTCCCTAAGAGGGACATTGTTTCTTTAGACAAAAAGAATTTTTCTCATTCATTACTATGAGCAGGAAGGAGATGAAGATGAAAGCTATTAAAAGAGGTTATGTGGCCCTCCCTGGTGGCGCAGCGGGTTAAAGCACTGCACTGAGAAGCTAAAGCCACTTCCGCATGAGTTCGATTCCCGCCTGCCCCGGAGGAGACCACATGGCGTGGCAGACCTCTCCTGACCCGCCCGCTGCTCCCCTCAGCAGTGTACTTCGTCGATCTGCCTGTTCTGCTCCCCACTCTGTCTCTGGTGAATCCTCTCACCCTCCGCATCTCTGGCCTGTACCCCAGTTCTATATGAATAAATAAATAAATCTTTTAAAAAAAAAAAAAGAGGTTATGTGAGAGTTAAGACTGCAGAGAGGGCTCTTCCTGGTGGTGCAGATGGGTTAAAGCGGGTTAAAGCACCATACTGTGAAGCTCTCCGAAGCCACTGTAGCCCGAGTTCGATCCCCCACCAGGGAGTTGACCCCACATGGCTTGGCAGACCTCTCCTGACCCGCCCACTGCTACCCTCAGCAGTGTATTTTAGTAGATCTGCCTGTTCTGCTCCCCACTCTGTCTCTAGTGAATCCTCTAACCCACCACACCTCTGGCCTATACCCCCGCTGTGTAAGCATAAATAAATCAATCTTAAAAAAAAAAACACACAGAGGAAGTTCTATGTTAAATTGTAATAATCTTAACTCTGTTAAACCTCAGTTTGCTTCCATTGGGGAATCATTGATTACTCTGGCCATAAGTGTTGGGTGATTGGAAGGAGAGGAAATGTGTAGGTAGGGATGCTGCTTTGTGATACTATGGGTGTGAAGTTATAAGGATTTTAAAGTGAGAAGAAATGGAGACATTTAAAAGATAAAGTTGAAAGGAAACTGATAGTTTATGAGCCAACAATCATAAAGAATGAACTGGCCTGGTGACTGGATACAAAGACACATTATTAATAACATAGGAATTCAGACTGGTTGAAAGAAGTGACAGAAGAGAGTGGGCTTGATTTTAGTGAATTTGATGAGTTTGAGATATTATAAGATTAACAAAAAATTTTGATAATATATTTAGAAAAGAAGTTAGAGTTATTTGTTCAAAAGTTGAAGAGGAAAGGTTACAAGAAGATACTGATAGACTTGGTCACTAGAAAAATGTTGGTAATTTTAAAACATTACTTCACTGAGGTCCCAGGTAGTGAAAATAAGATTGCAAGGGCCAGTATATGGTGAGGATGCAGAGACTTTATTTTTTAATCGCTACATTCCAAGTACTTAGTATATAAAATGCACTATTAAGATTCAGAAAAGGAATGTGTACCTAATTAGGTGGGATAAAGGAGACACTGAAGACAATGTTAGTTTTGATATATTTTTGAAAAAAATGACCATAGTTCTATGGTGTACAATTGGGTTAAGTTCTTTTTAGAAATATGGCATGCTTTAGAATTAGAAGTTAGGAAACAGCTATAAGGAAGGGGATAATCAATGGAATGAGCCCTGGAAGTGGTAGACAGAAGAGGGATCAAAAGAGGGATGAGAAGAATATGTTTTAATTTTTTTTAACCTTCTAGATCAGTCTTTTTTCTTCAGCACCCCACATCTGTTCTCTCTCTAGAATTCCTATGCCACCCTTTGTTGTGAAGAGTTGGCGATGTAATTATAACTAATGTATAGATCGGCACAGAAATAAAACCTTAAAATGAATCATGACTAATACATGTTTTTGGATTTGTCTTTGATAAACATTTTTTACTGTAAAATATTATGCTTTATACTTTAATATTTATTTGAAAAATAAGACATGTGAGTATTTCTATATGAAAATCTTCAAAATTTAGCACTGATAAGTCAGTGTTAAAGGTTCTCATAGTTTTTTCTGAGAGTTGTGTTAGTTAAAACCGTTGTATCATAAGAAGGGTCACTTTGATGACCCTATGGCTATCTAAAGCAACAGTTCTATAAATGAGATGTTTCTTTAACTTGTTTTTTGGATAACATTGTTAAATTCATCCATCCTTTAGCAGTTAGTCTTTTTTAAACAAAATATTGAGTAGCTATTTTTATTTGTATAATTAGGTACACCTTTTAAAAGCTAGGTATAAGAGAGATGTAGAAACCCACAAAAAGGATTAAATCATTACCATTGCCTTGTTAGATCAACTGGCGCTTTTATTTTTTAATCTTTCCAGTTTGGGGGATTGTTCTTTTATATCTTCCAAAGTGTGATACCAAAAGCAGTTTCATCTAAAAGGCATCATTTAGTATCATTTGCTTGTTAGATAAATTTTTTAAAAGATTTATTTATTTATGCATACACAACTAGGGTATAGGCCACAGATGCAGAGACAGTGAGAGGGACCACCAGAGACAAAGTGGCAGATCGATGAAGTATACTGCTGCGGGGAGCATCAGCTGCACCATGAGGATCACCTTGGGGCTGGGGATACAAGTTGCACTGAATTGGCTGCAGCTAGCTTACAGTGTTGTGCTTTAACCCGCTGGGCCACCAGGGAGGGCCCTGTTAGATAAATTAAAAAAAAAAAAAGATTTATTTACTTATGCATAAAACAACTTGAATGTTGCCAGAGGTGCAGGGGGATGAGAAGATTCACCAGAGACAGAGTGGGGAGTAGAACAGGCAGATCTATTGAAATATGCTACTGAGGGGAGTGTTTGGGGGACACAGGAGAGGTCTGTTGTGCCATGTGGGTCACCTCCCTGGCCAGGGATCAAGTGCTGCAGTGGATGCCAATAGCTTCATAGTGCTGCGACTTTAACCCTTGCACCACCAGGGAGGCCTGCTTTTAAGATAACTTTTAATAAAAATTGGCATACTAGGAAAAACAAATGCTAATAGATAATAAAGGAAATTGGTGACTGTGTGTATTGTGTATTGTAGCTATTTTCCTAACATGGAAAATTTCATTAATTACATTTAAGGCATAATTATAATCTTTCTCAGATAGTGAGTTTATGAACATGCCAGGTATACTTCAGTTCTACCTGGCTGTCACTCTGTCTTTATCTTTGCCATCAGACAATATTCTTGTTTTTCAACCTATCACAAAATCTAGATTTCTGATGTCTATTTCAATAGCCACTATCTACATGTGGCTGCTTACATTTTAATTAAACTTAAATAAAATTATTCTTTATTCACAATAGCTTCATTACCAGTGTTCAGTGGTTGCTTGTGGCTAGTGATTGCTATATTAGTGCAGAAAGAGAAAGTTTTGCGTTACTGTAGAAACGTCTGTTAGGTAGCACTGGCTTAGAATGATTATGCATGTCTGTATTTCACTGAAACTTATGTGATCAGTGATCTTCTAATTACCAGCATGAGTTTTGGAATTGGAAAGCTGTGATCTTATTCTTCCATTGATCAGTTTTTGTTACCTTGAAAAAATAATGTGAAATCTCGGTCTGATTTACATGAGTTAAGTGGAAATAACAGAACATCAGATTTATTTATTTATTTTTGCATAGAAGAACTGGAGTGTAGGTCAGAGGTGTGGGGTGGGGAGGAGGTGAGATTCACTAGAGACTGAGTGGGGAGCAGAACAGGCCGATTGACACACTCACTGCTAAAGAGAGCAGCAGGCAGGACAGATGTCTGCTGAGCCATATGTGGGTTAGCTCCCTCCGCTGGGGATTGAATGCAGGCAGTAGAGGTGATAACACTGAGATTTAGCCCCTAGGCCACCAGGAGGCCCCAGCACATCAGACTTTAATGACAGTATTATCTGGAAATCCAGTAGATATTTAATACTTCATTTGTCTTTTATCTTTTTGTAGTGTTGGACCTTTTGAGAACTCTTGTAATTGTCACTTCTGGCTTTTATGATACTTACTGTTAATTATTATTCCCCTTCTCTGATCATTTTAAATATTTGTTGCTAGACTCCAGCTGGGTTTCATCTGAGGTCATTGTAAATATGCTTGTATCACTTTCCCATTTAAGATACCATTGGTTACAGAGACTAAAAAATAGTCTTTAGACTCTATTGGCTTACTGTTTACTTCAGCTTCTTGCACTGTGTTCCTGCTTTCTTTCTATATTTTAGCCACTTTTCCCTAATTACATTTTGTTTGGTATTGTATGCTGTGCTTATTTGCCATCTGTTTATTCTATCATTAGAGCCTTTTGTTTATGCTATGATTATAATGCCTCAAGTCCTTCAAGTAAGTGACTGAGGCCACCACCCCCATACCAGAGTATGTTACACTCTTTAGTACCTTTAAAAAAAAAAATTATTTATTTATGCGTATAGAACTGGGTACAGGCCAGAGCTGCAGGTGTGGTGAGAAAATTCACCAGAGATGGAGCGGGGAGCAGAACAGGCAAATGGATGAAGTACACTGCTCAGGGGAGCAGCAGGTGGGTCAGGAGAGGTCTGCCGTACCATGTGGGGCAGCTCCCTGGCCAGGAATTGAACTCATGCTGAAGTGGCTTTAGCTTCGTAGTACTGTGCTTTTAACCTGCTGCGCCACCCAGGAGATTTATTTATTCATGCAGAACTGGGGTACAGGTTAGAGGTGCAGAGGTGGTGAGAGGATTCACCAGAGACAGACAGAGTAGGGAGCATAACAGGCAGATTGACTAAATACACTGCTGAGAGGAGCAGTAGGCTAGGCCAGAGAGGTCTGCCACACCATGTGGATCGCCTCTGAGGCCAGGGATCGAACTCTCACTGAAGTAGCTGTGGCTGGCTTGCAGTGCTGTATTTTTTGTACCTTTTATGTGTTTTCTTTTGTAATACATCATTCCTTAGTTATATAGGTGTTTACTTTCTATCCTTCCATGATGTAATGTGAGCTTTGTGAATATGGGCATCATCATGACTGGCTTGTTCTTCACTTATATATATATATATATCCCTGTTGCTAACATAGACTAGTACATATTATAGGAATTCAATAACTTTTTTAAAAAATAATTTGTTTTAAGATTTATTTATTTATTCATACAGAACTGGGGTACAGGCCAGAGATGCAGAGGGTGAGAGGATTCACCAGAGACAGAGTGAGGAGCAGAACAGGCAGATCCATGAAGTACACTGCTGAGGGGAGCAGAGGGCGGGTCAGGAAAGGTCTGCCATGCCATGTGGTCACCTCCAGGGCAGGCTGGAATCGAACTCATGTGGAAGTGGCTTTAGCTTCTTAGTGCTGTGCTTTTAACCTGCTGTGCCACCAGGGAGAGCCTCAATAACTTTTTTTAAAAAGATTTATTTATTTATGCATAGAAAACTGGGGTATAGGCCATAGGTGTAGGGGCGGTGAGAGGCATCACCCAAGACAGAGTGGGAAGTAGAACAGGCAGATAGAGGAAGTACGCTACTGATAGGAGCAATGGGTGGGTCAGGAGAGTTCTGCTGGGCCTTGTGGGTCACTGCCGGGGGGGGGGGGGATGGAACTCATGCTGAATTGGCTTTAGCTTCTTAGTGCTGTGCTTCAACCTGCTGCACCACCAGGGAGGGCCCCAGTAAATATTTTTGAAAGAGTGAATTGAGGGCTTTAATTCTTTATTGTTAAAGTTTCATTCTCTCCTGTGTACTGATTTCATGTTTTTAGTTCACATATTTATTTAAATAAGGATGTCTTTAAGACACCTCAAACTCCATATGACTGTAGTGTATTTATAATCTCCATATTTATATTTCAGTATCCCCTTTTTTCCTTAATGGAAGCAGTATCTGTCCATTCATGTCTATATAGGAACCTATCTTTTTCTTCCCTTTGCTAATTCCACAGTTTTAAGCAGTCATCATTTGTTGTCTATACTAACCAAGGGTATCATAGGAACATAGTCTGGCTTGGAGGAGGAGGTGGAAAGCTAAGTCACTTACTTGAGGGTCTTTTGAGGTATTCAAGTCCGACTCATTCTATTGGTAAAGAAGAAAATGTTTTCAAAAATGTTAATGCTCTGACATCAAGTAGTGACAGCTGAATCCAAAATACACTGATCCAGCTGAAAGTGGCAAGGTACTGAAGAATACAATACTGAGTTGTCCATATAGCCCACATTCTTATTCTTGACTCAGTTTGGTTATTTATATGTGTTGGAAGAATTTATTGCACCATTCCTTTAAATATGTGTACATTTTTATTTTTTTCTCCCCTGCACTTAGCTTTAAATATGTACCCTTTATACTTTTACTTTGATCTGTGCCTTTGACAAGTCCTCTACTTGTTAGTTATTTAGCACATTTTTATGTTAAAATGAAACTATTATGGCTATTTGGATTTTTATCTGTATTACTTCTCTGCTTGTAGTTTTACTTACGTTAGTTTTAAGAAGGAAGATTTTCAGAAATATTCTACATATCATGTTGTGGTAAACATGTTCTTTCCTGGGCCCTCCCTGGTGGCGCAGCAGGTTAAAGCACAGCACTGAGATTCTAAAGCCGCTTCCACATAAGTTCTATTCCTGCCTGCCCCCGAGGTGACCACATGCGTTGCAGACCTCTCCTGACCCATCCGCTGCTCCCCCCTGACCCGTCCACTGCTCCCCTCAGCAGTGTACTTCGTAGATCTGCCTGTTCTGCCCCCCACTCTGTCTCTGGTGAAGCCTCTCACCGCCCCTGAGCCTCTGGCCTGCACCTCAGTTCTGTATGCACAAATAAATAAATCTTTTTAAAAAACAAAATGTTCTTTCCTTTAAATCCCATAAATGCCTAATGAGATAGCTAGCTGTTACTTTATCCCCTTTGTTGCAGTTCCATTTCTTTCTCACAGGAACTACTTCTCTAGCCTGCTTGATTGCTTTTCTCTTTGGCCTCCAGTTTCTTCTTCATTCTTGCCTTTCATATTGTCCTCAAAATTTTTCTTCTAAAAAGGAAATCTATTATCATTGCCTTATTTAAAACTCAATGTTACTGAAAAATTTAAACTTCCTTTGCATGACACTCATATTCTGATCCTTCTAACTATCCTTATGCTATAAACAAATCAAACTGTTTAGTTTTCAAATGCCTCATCCTTTTTTCTCTCATTGGTGCTTTTGCAATAGCCTTCCCTTCCTTTACTCTTGTCTGGCATGTATGAACATCCTATCCCTATGGCATTCTGTGAAAACTTTCTCAACTTCCCCTGGCAGTTTAATGAGCATTCATAACTAACTTTCATTATAGTAATCCTATATTTCATAGTATTTAATTGTCTCCCCTCCTAAGCTAGAGCAGGTGGTGCATTTTTATTCATCTTTGTAAAGCCAGTTCTCACTGTATTGTCTCTCAATAGGATGTAAATATAAATGATGGATGGTAAGTAGGCACTTGTCCTGCTTGCTTAGGAAGCCAGAGGAGGTGTAACTGAATTAGTTAGGTTATATTTATCCTCTCAACCTGAGGATATCTCTAAAAGTTCTGTGAATGAACAGTTAGGGAACAAACGTGTGTTCAGCATGGTGGGAAAGTTACTTGAAAGAAAACTGTTATAGAACTTCTGTTTATCAAGATTATTTTTACATATTTGAGTAATGTGTCATTTTATTGAGTGGTATATTTTGATTTGTAAAGTGGCCATATTTTTCATACTAATATAATTTATAAATTTGTCAGGTATAAATATATATATAATAAGTGACAATTTATAAGTGACAGTTGTTTACTTAAGCTAATTTATCTTACAATGTTTTATTCTACAGATTCTAGAACAGGTGATAAAATAATACTTTTAATTTGAAAGCTTTGATTTCTTTAACAAACTTTATGTTCACCTATTAAAAATATTAAGCATAATATTATGTACAAAGACAAAAGAAAAATGATAGCCTCAAAGACTTAACACCTTGTGTCAGACATGTGGAGGGAAAATTTATATTAAGTGCTTATTATATTAATTTTACATTAATATAATATTAAGTGCTTATTACATTAATTTATATTTATATTATTACATTTATAGTTTTATTAATATTGCAGTATACCAATTTAATATTAATATAATAATTATGTGCTTATATATAAATCTATATTATATTTAATTTATACTATTATATTAATTTATAGTGTTGTTAATATTGTATTATATTAATTTAATGTCAATATAATATTAATTGCTTGTTATTGTTATATTAATTTGTAGTAAATGCTTCAATAGAGCTATTTAAGGTATTAGAATACTTCTTTGTATTCTGCTTGCCCAATTTGAACTTAGCAGCTATTTGGACATTTTATTACTCATTCTAGTCATATTAGTCACCTAGTAGAGTAGTAGAGGTAGGTAATGTCAAGCAATTATTTAAATACTGAGTATTCTAATACCTTGTTGATTATGTTGCTTTTAATAAGTTTTGTTTGATATGATGATATTAATATGCTGTGATATAACAAACATGGATGTAGAATTAGAAGATATACATTGGAATACCTTGATTTTTTTTTTTTTTTTTTTTGGTGTGTATCATGTCTGTGAAATGGCCACAAGCCTGCCTGATTTAGAGTTCTTGTACATCTTGGGCAAGGGAAATACTTAAGATGCTTGATTAATTACAAAATGCTGTTAAAAATATAAAAGTACAACTTAGTAAAACTTTTACTTAAAAAAAAAATAATCTCTGGGCCCTCCCTGGTGGCGCAGCGGGTTAAAGCACAGCAGTATGAAGCTAAAGCCACTTCCGCATGAGTTCGATTCCCACCTTCCCCGGAGGTGACCACATGGCGTGGCAGACCTCTCCTGACCCGCCCGCTGCTCCCCTCAGCAGTGTACTTCGTCGATCTGCCTGTTCTACTCCCCACTCTGTCTCTGTCGAAGCCTCTTGCCGCCCCTGAGCCTCTGGCCTGTACCCCAGTTCTGTATGCACAAATAAATAAATCTTTAAAAAAAAAATCCCTTAAAGAACTATAGTTGCCAATAGAGTAGTGTTGACATAAAAGTAGACATGTCAGCCAGTGAAACAGAATGGAGAACACAAACATAAACCCATATATATATGGTCAAGTGATTTATAAAAACTGAGCCAAGACTATACAGTAAGAAAAGGATAATCTTCAATAAGTGGTGATGAGAAAACTGGACAACCACATTTAGAAGGATGAAACTGGCCCACTCTCTCATGCAAAAAACAGCTTAAAATGGATTAGACTTGAGTATAGCATCTAAAACCATAGACTCCTAGAAGAAAACATAGGCAATAAGCTTAAGTTGGTCTTGGTGGTGTTTATTTTGGATTTACTACCAAACTAAAAGGCAGTAAACTAGTGGAACTATATCAAAGAGAACTTCTGTACAGCAAAGAAAGCCATTAACAAAGTGAAAACTACTAAATGAGAAAAATACTTGCAAATTATAGCTGATAAGGGGTTCATATCCAAAATATGTAAAGAACTCACAGAACTCAATAGGAGAAACATACCATACACCCCAGTAAAGTAAATGGGCTAAGGGTTTTTATAGACACTTTTTCCAGAGAAGACATCCAGATGGCCAATAGGTAAATGAAAAAGTAATCATTAATTATCGAGGAAATGCCAATCAGACCACAGTAAGGTATCAGTTATACCTGTTAGAGTGGTTATCAAAAGACAAGAAATAACAAATATTGAAGAGGTTGTGGAGAAAAAGGAACCCTTCTTTTTGTACTATTGCACTGGTGTGCAGAAAGAATTCAGGCATCCACTGTGGAAAACAGTATGAAGGAAAAACAGAACTACCTATGACCCAGCAATTCCAATTCTAGTTAGTTACTTGATTAAAAAAAAAGATTTATTATGCATACAGAACTGGGGTACAGGCCAGGGGCAGTGAAAGGATACACCAGAGACAAAGTGGGGAGCAGAACAGGCAGATCCACGATACACTACTGAGGGGAGCAGTGGGCAAGAGAGGAGAGGTCTGCTGCACCATGTGTGTCAGCTCTGGCCTGGGGATGGAGCTCACACTGGAATGGCTGCAGCTAGCTTCACAGTGCTGTGCTTTAGCCTGTTGCACCACTAGGGAGGGCCCTCTAGTTATTTACTTGAAAAGATGTAGACACCCCATGTTCATTGCAGCAATATTTACAGTTGCCAAGACATGGAAATGACTTGAGTCTCCATTGTATGAAAAAAGAATGGGAAAAAAAAAACATGTAATGGAATATATTTAGCTATAAAAATGGATTAATATTGTCTTGAATATTGTCGTGGAAACTAAAACAAAACTCAAAAACAGGAACTCAGAGATTCAGAGAACAGATAGCCAGAAGACAGGATTGGTGGGACTTGGTATTGGGGTGAAGAAGGTGGTCAGAAGGTACAAACTTCCAGTTATAAATTAGTTAAGTCTTGGGGATATAATGTACAGCATGAAGACTATGGTTAAATTAATAATTTGTTTTGAAAATAGCTAAGAGAGTAGTTCTTTAAAAAATCTCATCATAAGGAAGGAAACTAATTGTTGACAACGGATTCTAACTAGATTTATTGTGATCATTTCTGTGTATATACAAATAGTGACTCATTGTTTTATATACCTGAAACAAATGTAAATTATGTATCACATAAAAAGATACTCCTTTTTTAAAAGAATAAACCAGGATGTGATAGGTCTGTGCATTGTTGGATATCTTTAAGACCAGTTCTAACAAGAGGCTCTGAGACCAGTTCCAGTGAAATAACTCTCCGTACCTCCCGTAATTTCTCAGCCATCATTAGAGTGTCTGAGGATTCAGCCCAATTCTGACACTGTACTAGGAGATACCAGGCTCATAGGTAAAGGTCTCAAGTCTCTCAAAACCATTCTCCATTTCCTTCAGATACCTGATGCAAACCTTGTCTTCTAAACTTCTGGTCACAGGCTATAGACCGGAGGGTTTTCCACCACCCCCTCCTCAGAATTCACGTGCTGCTCTCAAGCCCATATTATTAACTTATGACATACTGACTGTAAATTAGAGCTTCCTAGAACACCCTTTTCAGGTTCAATGAATTTGCTATAATTGTATGCAGAAATTAGGAAACTTGTTTACTCACTAGATCACCACTTTATTACAAAGGCTACTAGAAAGTATGAATCAACAGACATAAGAAAGAGATATATAAAGCAAGGTATGGAGAAAAGTTGTTGAGCATCCATGTTCTTCTCAAGGGGCCATTCTACTAAAAATTTCTGTGTTCAACAACCCAGAAGCTCTTTATCTAGTTAGCCCTTTTATGGAGTCTTCATTATGTAGATATGAACGATTGACTCTTTAGCCTTTGAGAGTTGAACTCTACATCCAGCCCCTTGTCAGGGGCAGGACTGGAAGTTCCAAATCTACACTCACATCTGTTTCCTTGACGTTTCCATAATTTACCTTCACTAAGAGTAAAATAAAGCTTTAACTCACTAAACAGTAAAGAAATTCCAAAGATTTCTAGAAGATGTCAACCAAAAACTAGATAAAGAACAAATATGTTTGCAGAACTTTTTTTACTCCTACACCTTTGTATCATCTGTTTTGAGATCGTTCTCTAAATTAAAATTATAACAAAGTTGTGCTTAGAGTTTTCTGCTTTCTTTTGGGATTGTATGTGTTTTTAAATTAAAATACTTACTACAAAAATGTTGTTGGGGCCCTCCCTGGTGGCGCAGCGGGTTAAAGCACAGCACTAAGAAGCTAAAGCCACTTCCGCATGAGTTCGATTCCCGCCTGCCCCAGAGGTGACCACATGGCGCGGCAGACCTCTCCTGACCCGCCCTCTGCTTCCCTCAGCAGTGTACTTCGTCGATCTGCCTGTTCTGCTCCCCACTCTGTCTCTGGTGAATCCTCTCACCCTTGGCATCTCTGGCCTGTATCCCAGTTCTGTATGCACAAATAAATAAATCTTTAAAAAAAAAAATGTTGTTGGACAGTCACCATGTAGTACTAGAATATTTTCTGTTCCATTACTACTCCTGTTTTCAACTGTCTTCACCTATCTTATACCCTCTCGTTGTCATATGTCTGTGATTTAAAACTGCTATGTCCATGTACTTGGCAGTAACAAGGCACTTGAGCTAAGGTGTTCTGAGAAGGAAATGGCTTCAGTAACTGTTTCCCTTATAGAAAGGGTGTGACAGTGATATATTGGTAAGAATACTATAGGAATTAGCTTGAGCTCAAATTTGTTACAGTAAATTTCAGCCAGTTAGATTGTTTTAAAGATACCTTTGTAGTATTAGTTTTGATAATTACTCTGTACTAGTATAGCACCCTGCACAACTTAGAGTTGTTACTGATCAAGATAAAGTTATACTTTGTTTTTAAATATACAACTCATACCAAGTTTGAACCTACCACACAAATGGAAGTAGTAATTATTGTTAGTCTTTATGGCTCTTTTCATTCCTTCCTGCTTAAATATTTTCCTTATATGATTTCTAGAACCATATCAGAATATGTACTGTAATAGAACTAAAGTAATACATGTGTATATTCTATTTCAGTGTGTGTGTGTGTATATATACATACCATGTTATACAAAACATGATAGAATAACATAAAGCTATAATAGAATAACATAAAGCTATAATAAAATATAAAGCTATTAGATCAGAAACATTCACTGATTCTTTTCCTAAATTTAATAATTTCCTTTGTTTTTAGTGAGTTCTACTTCTAATTCTCTAATAATACTTTACCATTTTAATTTTATTTTCCTCTTTTTATGAGCTCTTTTAAGAAGACTATTTAATGCTGATAATTTCCAGAATCTCATCTCTAGTCATAGTCTTCTTTGGTTGCTGGATATGTCTACCTGGATGTCCAGAAATATTTAGTTTTAAGCTTGAGTATTTAGGGAACCTGAAAACCTGTAGTTTAATGTTTTGATCTTGTCTGGCATATTCAGTTGCATATGAATGGACATTTCTCCCACTCTTCACCAATGACTCCATAAATAGCAGGCTTTTGTCTTCCTTACTCTCAGAAAAAATGTCTAAGCATATTAATAAAACAAGCAAACAGATATAAATTCATATAGTATACTTTATGTTCAGGCACATCAGTAAAATTGTAGGTTTAATCTTAAGGATTAATTTTAGTGTAAAATAAAAGGTGAATAAATTAGATTACATAAAATGTAAGAACTTTTCTTCATCAAAAGATACTATTAACCATCCTCTATTAGAAGGACATAAGAGTCCTTGGAAAAATTACTGATTTTAGGAATGAGCAGGGAAAGTATAATATATGCTTGGAATATCATATGCCAGGAAGGGAATGAGGGCCCTGAGGAAAGTGGGAACATATTGAAGGGCACAGGAATCTACATGAAGGGGTAGGACTTCCACTGACCAAATGTGAGACATTAGATTAGATAATATTGATAAAATATTATAAGCCACTGAAATAAAATCCATGAATCCACATTGAAATATATAAATATAGTAATGGACAAAAAGAAAGCCTTTTTCCTTATGGGAGAGAGCCAAATAATATAGAATGATGAAATTAGGAAATTACCAAGTGGCAATTATGTCGTTTACTTTGTGGTCCATAACAAGTTGCCCCAAAGTGTAACTTCTTAAAATTACATAAGTTTCTGTTTATTAAGCTGGGCCATCTGTTTTGAGACCCCCCAGAAGACTGAAATCAAGGTGTCAGCTGGGGTGTGTCTCATCTGAAGGCTTAACTGGGAAGGATTCACTTACATTGCCATTGATTGTTGGCAGCATTTACTACTTTTTGTGCTGATGGCTGGAGGCAATCTTCAGTTTTCTTGCTGTGTGAGCTTCATTAAAGCATGCAAGCTGGAAAGCAGCAATATAGCTGACATCATATTTTGTGTTTGTTTCCCTGTGATATTTTGTAACTTAATTACAGAAGTGATATTTTTCACTTGGCCATATTCAGTTTGTTAAAAGCCTTACACAGGAAGGGGATTATACTATATTGTAATACCAGGAGGTGAGAAATTAACAACAGTTATTATAATATTTCTCAGACAAGAGTCATCAATGGATACTAAAATATAAGTGGGTGAAATTTGAGGAGTAACTTGGATATTTATACATAGTTTAAAAATATCCTCTCACAAGATGCTTATTAAATATGAAGGGGGTAATGTAACTTTACAACTGAGAAGCCTCGCAGACTTAACTAAGTGATCAACATTAACATTACCAGTAATGAAAAAAATAGTATTATCTGACTTCTGATATCTGAAAAGAACACATTACTACCTCTGTGATACTCTACTAGGGGATATAATAATCTGAATCTAATTATGAGGAATCGGCAGGCAAATAAATAATGGAGCAGTCTACAAATAATTGACCCCCTATTCTTTATTTCACTGTCAAAGTCATGAAAGACATACCAGATTGAAGAATTCTTTAATTAAAAGTACTAAAGAGAGGGCTCTTCCTTATGAAGTGCTCCAAAGCCACTGCAGCACAAGTTCCATCCCTGGCCAGGGAGCCGACCCACATGGTATGGCAGACCTCTTCTGACCTGCCTGCTGCTACCCTTAACAGTGTACTTTGTCAATCTGCCTGTTTAGCTCCCCACTCTGTCTCTGGTGAATCCTCTCACCCACCACACCTCTGTACCCCAGTTCTGTAAGCATAAATAAATAAATCTTTTTTAAAAAAAAGTATTAAAGAGAAATATATATGACAATTAAATACAACACATGATCCAGAATTTTCTTTTTATACTATAAAGAATACTATTGGGGCCCTCCCTGATGGCGCAGCGGGTTAAAGCACAGCACTGAGAATCTAAAGCCGCTTCCGCATGAGTTCGATTCCCGCTTGCCCCGGAGGTGACCGGAGGTGGCGTGGCAGACCTCTCCTGACCCGCCCGCTGCTCCCCTCAGCAGTGTACTTCGTCGATCTGCCTGTTCTGCTCCCCACTCTGTCTCTGGTGAATCCTCTCACCCTCCGCATCTCTGGCCTGTACCCCAGTTCTGTATGAATAAATAAATAAATCTTTAAAAAAAAAATACTATTGGGACGCCTTTGTGTGCAATAGAAAAACATAGAATAGTATAGAAAAGTTGTAGAATATCAAAACAAGTATATTGATAGTCTACTGGTTCTATTGCTATATTCGCCTGGTTAATTTCTCTTCAAGTCTTTAAATGTTGATTTTTTCCTTATTGATGAAATTTAAATATTTAGATTGAATCAATAGTGTTTAGAGTGGTTCTTAAGGTCCTGGAATCCCCAAGGCCCTTTAGTGGAGTCTATAAGGTCAAATAATAACACTGAAACTTCGTTTTATTCACTGTGTTTACATTTGCACAGATGGTGCCCACATAGTGATTGGTTAAACTGTTGGTGCTTTATGAATCATAACAGTAGCACCATACTGTACTATTGGTCATTGTAATTCTTTATACTGTTATGCAGTTACACTTTTATTTATTTTTTAAAGATTTATTATACAGGCCAGAGGTATGGGGGTGGGGTTGAGAGGATTCACCAGAGTGTGGAGCAGAACAGGTAGATGAAATACACTGCTGAGGGGAGCAGTGGGCAAGAGGTGTGCTGCATCATGAAGGTTAGCTCCCAAGCCAGCACCTTGATAATGCTGTCTTTAACCTCTGCTTCGCCAGAAGCCCACAATTGTACTTTTAGAAAACTTTAGCTTCACTTTAGGATATCCTTGATAAAGCAATAAAAAGTATCTAACCATTGAGTGCTTCAATTTTGAATATTCCATATGATGAAATGATAAATCTACAAAGCACTACTTCTGCATACTGAAAGCAAACTGAACCAGGTGCCTTTTCCATAGAACATTGAACATTAGAAGAATTGATAAAAATCTGGTCATGCACACATAATTATTGACAGGTATTTCTCAAAAATAAATAGCAAAACTGTTGCTTTAAAGAATCTGACACATGAAAAATGAAAAAATACAGAACCTTATCAAAGATATAATAGGAGAGATATAAAGAACCAAATGGTAATTTTAGAACTGAAAATTAAAACTAGCATATACAATAGTCTAATGAGCTCAACAGCGGAAGAGAGTGCACAGAGGAAAGAATTAGCAAACTGGTTGATAGAACAAAAGAAATTAACTCAACCTAAATGGTGGAAAGAAAATAAGCTGGCAATAATCCACAAAGCTTCAGAGAACTGTGGGATTATAAAAAGGGTTTAACACTTGTTACATTGAATTCTCAGAAGGAGAGGAGGGAAGAGAGTGGGGTTGAAAATTACTTAAAAATATAGTGTGCTAAGATTTCCTACATTTGGCAAAACATACAAACCTGAAGATTCAAGAATTTAAACAGTAAACAAGATAAACCCATAGAAGTCTACACCAAAGCACTACAAAGTCAAACATCCAGAAACCAAAGACAAATGTTGAATTCAGCTCAAGAGAAGTGACACTTTATATAGATGGGAAAAACAGTTCATGTCAGGTTTCTTATGAGAAACCATGGAAACCAGAAAGAAGTGACATATATTTCAAGTGCTAAAGAAAATGACTTTCAGCTCAAAACCGTATATTCCAAAGAAAAATATCCTTTTGAAATGAAAATGAAATTAAGGCTTTTGCTGATGAAAGAAAACTAAGAGAATATATTGCTGTAGACTTACCTTAAAGGAATGACTAAAGAAGTCTGAAAAAGAAGGGAAATGATAAAGGAAAGAATCTTGGGACATCAGGAAGGAGAAAAGAATGACGCAAAATATGAAAGTATGGGTAAATACAAAAGATTTTTCCTTCCATTTTTTAATTTTCTGAACTACGTTTGAAGCAAAACTACAACATTGATGTGGTATGTGGAGGAAATATTTAGGAAAGGTAAATTGATGATATTGGTGAAAAGTTAGGTAGATAATACAGCCACTGAGAAAGCTATATAAAGCATGGAAATACTAGATAAACCAAAATAGAAGTTAGAAAAGTCTTTAAATAATCCACAGGAAGGCAAGTTAAAACAAATCAAAGACAAAACAAAAAGGAGAAAATGGCAAATTAAACCCTAACATACCCTAATAACATCAAACATAAATGATATAAATATACTAGTTAAGATATTGGCAAAGATTAACAACTTCCCCCAGCCCTTTCATCTCTATAAGAACCTCACTTCAAATATGATATAGGGAGATTGAAAGTAAAAGGAAGAAGAAATTAAACCAAAGAAAGCAGGAATGGCTTTATTATCAAATAAAGTAGACCTCAAGGTAAAGAAACCATTGTATGAGCATGGAAGGATAAATCCAAAAGTACAGCAATATCAAATGTGTTTGCATCAAATAGCAAAACTGCAAAAATTTAAGAAACCAAAACAGATAGAACTAAGTGGAGAAACAGATATATTTAAAATTGTTGGAGATTTCAGCACCTGTTTCTCAGCAAATGATAGAACAAACAAGCAGAAAATCAGCAAGGAAATAGCACTTAACAACACAATTAATGAAATGTCTAGTTGACATTTATAGGCCTTTCCAACAAACAGTAGTGGAATAGATGACCTTTTCAAGTCCCCACAGACTATATACCAATATAGGCTATATTCTAAGCCATAAAAACAAACATCAACAAAATTAAAAGAATTGAATTCTTATAAAATGTGCTTTTTGACCACATTGGAATCAAATCTACATGAAGATAGCTGGAAAGTCTTGAAAACTAAATAGTATACCTCTGGTTAATCAGTAGGTAAAAGGAAGTCTTATTCAAAATAGGAATACTTTGAATTGAATGGAAAGAACATAACACTTTGAGTTTGTGGGACACAGTGCAAACTGTGGTAAGAGGGAAATTTATACCACTAAATGCAAACTTCAGGAAGTGGAGAAAATAAAGAAAAAATTATCCAAAGCAAGAAGGAAGATAAACCCAATATTTGACATTGAAAAAGAAAAAAGTGGAGAAAATTAGTGAAACAGAGAGCTGGCTCTTCTTTTTGAATAATTTTTACTTATAAATTTATGTCTAGCAAGCCTGAGAGGAATGAAAGGACCAAATTACCACTATCAGGAGAGAAACAAAGATTATCACTTAACAGTCACTGCAGACGTGAAAAGACAAAGGAGTACTGTGAATGGCTCTCTCTCTATATAAATTTGTCAACTTTTATGTAATGAACCAGTTCTTTAAAATTACTAATTACCATACCTTACCAGTGTGAATTGGAATAACCATAGCCATAACCATAGCAAAATGAAAGATGGCATAAAAAAAGAAAACTGAAGCTCAGCATTTCCATAAATTCTTACGAAATCTTAATGTAGTTGCAAAAGTAGAATTAAGTAGTCTATTAAAAAGTTACATACAATGATTAAGTGTGGTTCATTGTAGGGGTGCCTGAAATGCAACATACTAAACAAGAAGAATCAAAGCAGTTAATGGACAAAAGGCATTTGATAAATGGAACCATTCATGATGATTTAAAAATGAAGGGAAATAGAAGAGACAAACTCACTTTGACAAGGGACATCTATAAAAGTTAGAGCTGATATTACAGTTACCAGCAAAGACTGAATGTTTCCCTATCAGATAAATAACAAGTCATCTGTTCTTACTGCTCTGTCACTCTTTTCATAACACTGATATTCTAGCCAGTAGAGTAAGGCAGCAAAAAAAAAAAAAAGAGGTATATATTGGCAAGGAGGTAAACCTATCACCACTTATAGATAGCATGAATCTTAGATAGAAAATCCTGAGAAATCTACCAAAAAACCCTAGTAACTTATAAATGAGTTAACAAAATTGCAGACCCAGGTAAACAAACAAAAAAAACTAGGGGTAACATATTGAAAGTAGGTTTGGTAATTTAGGTGCTATTTAATAGGAGAGAGATTTTTAACAAAATTAATAGGTATGATATCAGTCTCCATTACTACAGTAGGATCTTTAAAATAATTAACATAGGCCCTCCCTGGTGGTGCAGCGGGTTGAAGCACAGCACTGAGAATCTGAGGCTGCTTCCGCATGAGTTCGGTTCCCGCCTGCCCCGGAGGTGATCACATGGCGTGGCAGACCTCTCCTGGCCCGCCCGCTGCTCCCCTCAGCAGTGTACTTCATCCATCTGCCTGTTCTGCTCCCCACTCTGTCTCTGGTGAAGCCTCTCGCCACCCCTGAGCCTCTGGCCTGTACCCCAGTTCTGTATGCACAAATAAATAAATTTTTAAAAAAAAATAAAAAAAAAATTAAAAAAAAATAATTAACATATTGTGTACCGCTAAATTTTTGTTAGATAAGTTCTAGAAATTTACAGGGTAGAATTATGACAAAGGTAGGCTAGAACGTTAGATTTTTTTCTCACCTAAAACCATTTGACAAGTAGATATTATTGACTTCTTTGGAAAGTAGTTGCTTTTTAAAAAAAAAATAATATAATAGCTTATTTTTACATCATTTTGTGCCTTTTCCCATCTCAGTTGTAATCCCCATGGGCTTCCCATCACCAAATTACCGGTGTGCCATTGCCATAGTCCAGTGTACTTCCCCCCCACCCGCCTGCGTTTTGATCCCATTCCCCACTCCACCCCCATTAAATGTCTCTGGTATATAGTTATTCATTATTATTATTATTATTATTATTATTGTTATTATTTTTGCCCCGGTCCTTTATACTCCTGCTATGAGCAAAACCATCCGGTATTTTTCCTTTTCTGTCTGGCTTATTTCATTAAGCATGATCTTTTCCAGCTCCATCCATGTTGCTGCAAAAGGCTTTTTTTTTTGGGGAGGGGGGGTTGTTGAGTGTTTCCATTGTGAAAATGTGTACCACATCTTTCCAATCAGTCATCTTACTTTTGGGCATTTGGGTTATTTCCATGTCTTTACAATTGTAAATAAAGCAGCAGTAAATATGGGGGTGCAGGTATCTTTTTTAATCAATGTTTTTGTGTCTTGGGTAGATACCTAGGAGTGGGGTTGCTGGGTCATATGGAAGCTCCATTTTTAGCAGTTTGAGAAACCTCCAAACAGTTTTCCATAGTGGTTGTACTCGTTTGCATTCCCACTAGCAGTGCAGGAGAGTTCCTTTTTCTCCACATCCTCACCAACATTTGTTGTTGCTAATTGTTTTAAGATGTGCCATTCTCACTGGTGTGAGGTGGTATGTCATTGTGGTTTTAATTTGCGCCTCTCATTACAAGTGATGTTGAACATTTTTTCATGTGCCTATTGGCCGTCTGCATTTCCTCTTTAGAGAAGTGTCTAAAGTATCTGTCCATTTTTTGACAGGGTTGTTAATTTTTGTTGAGTTTAATCAGTTCTTTGTATAACTTTGTGGTCAATTCTTTATTGCTAGTATTATGTGAGAAAAATTTTTTAGAATCATTAGGATGTCTGTTTTTTTGTAATGTCTCTTTTGCTGTATAGAAGCTCTTTAACTTGATGTAGTCCTATCTGTGTATCTTTTCCTTCACTACTGTTGTGATGGGTTCTGTATATTTAAAGATGTTACGGAGGTGTATGTCATGTAGTGCTTCGTCCATCTTTGCTTCCAGGTATGCTATGGTTTCTGTTCTTATGTCTAGGTCTTTAATCCACTTCGAGTTGGTTTTTGTGCATGGTGTAAATTAGTGATCTAGTTTCATTTTTTTGCATGTAGCTTCCCAGTTTTCCCAGCCATTTGTTGAACAAATTTTCTTTGTTCCATTGTATATTCCTTGCTCCTTTTAGCTGCCCATAAACCTGTGGGTTTAAATCTGGGTTTCTGTTCGAATCCACTGGCATGTGTGTCTGTTCTTGTTCCAGTACCATGCAGTTTTGATTATTATGGCTTTGTAGTATACCTTGAAGTTTGGGCTTGTGATGTTCCTGTTTTCTTTCTTTTTAGTCACTAGAGTTTTGGCTGTTCAAGGTCTTTTGTGGTTCCATCAGTGATATTTGTTCTGTTTCTCTGAAGAATGCCATTGATACTTATATTGGGATAGCATTAAATCTGTATATTGCTTTTAGTAGGATGACCATTTTGATGATATTAATTCTCCCAATCCATGAGCAAGGGATGTCTTTCTATTTCCTTGTGTCTCTTGTCCTGAGGAAATTTTAAAAATCAGTTTTAGGGCCCTCCATGGTGGCATAGCAGGTTAAAGCACAGCACTAAGAAGCTAAAGCCACTTCAGCATGAGTTCAATCCCTGCTCTGGAGGTAATCCACATAGTGCACAGACCTCTCCTAACCCGCCTGCTGCTCCCTCTCAGCAGTGTACTTCGTTGATCTGCCCGTTCTCCCCACTCTGCTCTGGTTAATCCTCTCACCATCCCTGCAGTTCTGGCCTGTACCCCAGCTCTGTATGCATAAGTAAATAAATCTTTTTAAAAAAATCAGTTTTAGGCCCTCCCTGGTGGCACAGCGGGTTAAGGCATAGCACTGAGAAGCTTGAGCCACTTCCGCATGAGTTCGATTCCTGCCTGCCCCGAGGAGATCCACATGGTGTGGCAGACCTCTCCTGGCCCGCCCGCTGCTCCCCTCAGCAGTGTACTTAGTTGATCTGTCTGTTCTGCTCCCCGCTCTGTCTCTGGTGAATCCTCTCACCCTCCACATCTCTGGCTTCTACCCCAATTCTACATGAATAAATAAATAAATCTTTAAAAAAAAATCAGTTTTAGAGTATTAGAAATTGGCTTTATTGAAGTATAATTTGTATATAGTAAAATTAACCCATTATATGTATATAGTTAATGTGTCTTAACAAGTATTTATAGTCTTGTAAGCCAAATCAAGTTGTAGAACATGTCTGTCATTCGAAGGACAGCCCACACTTGTTTTCACCCCTTACTTCTAGCAACCCCTTATCTTTAGTTAACTTTTTTAGCATTGCTTTCAGAATCATACTGCTTGTAGCCTTTTGTATCTGACTTCTTAGCACATTGCTTTTGAGGTTAATTTATATTTTTTGTGTCACTACTATTTGTTACTGAGTAGTTCTCCATTGTCTGTATACACCCCAGGTGTTCTCTTTAAAAGTTGATGAACATTTAGATTCTTTCATATTTGGTCTCTCAATTATAAAGCTTCTGTGAGCATGTGTACAAATCTTGTGCACATTATTTTCATTTCTGAATATGTTAAACTTAGTATTTAAGAATTATCAAACTTCTTCTAAAATGACTGTAGTATTTTGAGTCTACCAGCAATGTATACAATTTTCATTTGATCTACATCTTCATCAACACTTGGTATGTAAATTTACTTTTAGCAACATATACTGGATGTCTGGTTGTTATTTTCTTCTATTGCTGAGTACAAATACTATTCTCTTAGTGACTTCAAGCAACATCTTATTTTCATAGTTGTAGATCAGATGTTCAGCACAAGATTATAATCCAAGTTTTCATCCGCTCTGAGTTCTTGTCTGGAAGTTTTAGGATGATTATGCTTCCATATAAAGTTTAGAACCAACTTGTTGACTTCTGGTAATTATCATACTGGGATTTTAATTGGAATATTTTCTCTCAGTGGGTCAGTATGAAAGTAATTGGTATGTTAACAACACTGAGTCTTCTGTTTTGTGAGAACCTCTGGTTTGTGAATATCATTTGAGTTTTTAGATCATCTTTAATTTCTTTCAGATCATCTTTTAATTTCTTCATAGTTCAGTCATATTTTATTAAGTTTATCCTTATATATCTTGCATTTCTGATGATTTTCTAAATGGAAATATTTTCTTAATTTTCTAATTTAATATTCTACTTCTTTCCAGCATATATAAATATATTTGATTTTTGTATATTGTTCTTGTATTCTATCACCATGCTTCCTTCATCAGTTAATTCTGATAACTTTTTTGGTTTTTGTTTAGATGTATGTATATAAATAGTCGTGTCATCTGCAGGAAAGAGGTAGTATGACTTTCTGTCTCCATTCTGTGAGCTTTTCATAATTTAATGCATTGGTACAGATAGCTTTGTCTTGTTACTGATCTTGAAAGCATTCAATCTTTTACTATAGTTAATACTAATGTTTAGTTGTAGGCTTTTTGTAGATATCCTTTATATATTATGAAAGAATCAGTTTGCTGAGTTCTTATTTTATTATGACTAGGTTTTGAAATCTGTCAGATGTTTGATAAAATTTTGTTGAGGTGACCATGTGGTGTTAATAGTATTTTGTCTTTTTTGTCTGTTCGTGTAGTGAATCACAATGTTCTTGAAAATTAAACCACTCTTGCATGGCTGGGATAATACTCAGTTGGTCATGATACTTTATTATTTAAAAATTTCTAAGGCCTTTATTTGCTCAAATATTGTTAAAGCTTTTTTCATCTATAGTCATAAAGAAATATTTGTATGTAGTTTTTTTTCCATCTTTATAAGATGATTTAAGAATTATTCTCTGTCCTAATTTCTGAAGGAATTGTATAGAATTCATGCCTTTGGACTTGGAATATACAGTGAGATTGACCACTGAAGCCACCTAGGTCTTTAGTTTTCTTTTTAGGAAAATTTTTAAACTATAAATTTAGTTTATTGTAGTAGCTTATAGAGCTTGTAGAGCTGTTGGACTTCTATCTTTTTTAATGAGTTTTGGTAGATTCTTACTTTCAAGGAACTTCATTTCACCAATGTTATGAAATTTATTTTTATGCATTGTTAAAAAAAAAGGTCTATGGGCTTTGTAGTGATTTATCTGGGGGCTATTGATTGACCTTTTTTAAAAATGAATTTTGGTCTTACTAACTTTTATTGTTTGCATTCTGTTTAATTAATTTTTGCCTTCCCTTCTCTTGCTTTAGGTTTAATTCACTCATTTCTTAACTTTTTTTTTTTTTTTTTTTTTTAAAGATTTTATTTATTTATTCATATAGTACTGGGGTACAAGCCAGAGATGCGGAGGGTGAGAGGATTCACCAGAGACAGAGTCAGGAGCAGAACAGGCAGATCGACGAAGTACACTGCTGAGGGGAGCAGCGGGCGGGTCAGGAGAGGTCTGCCACACCATGTGGTCACCTCCGGGGCAGGCGGGGATCGAACTCATGAGGAAGTGGCTTTAGTTTCTTAGTGCTGTGTTTTTAACCCGCTGCGCCACCAGGGAGGGCCATTTCTTAACTATTTTTAAGGAGATAGCAGATCATTGTGGTTAGAACTTTGTTTTGTGACATTATTTTTCTTAAAATACTCGTTCACAGAATCTCATTAGTTCTGATAGATTCTGTTTTTACACTTTTCAAAAATAAGCCAGTTTCTGTAGTGTAATGGTTATCATGTTCACTTAACACTTTTCAAAAATAATTTCTAATTTCTCTTGTCATTTCATACAATTCAGGTTATTTAGAATTGTGTTGTTTTATATCCAGGTATTTCCAAAAGTACCTTCCCAGTTTATTTCTATTGGAATGAGAATGTTGTATATGATTTGAAAATTTTGAGACTTTTTTTTGAGGCTCAATAACCATTTTTTCACAAATGTTCCAGGTGCATTGGAAAAGATTTTTCTGTTTTAGGACATGTGGGTTTGATAGTGTGTTGTTCAAGTGTTCTATAATTTTACTAATTTTTTTTGTGTCTACTTGTTTAAGTTACATTTCTGGGATCCATTTGTGCAACATACACTGTGTGTGTGTGTGTGTGAGAGAGAGAGAGAGAGACAGAGAGAGAGAGTGAACAAGAGAGAGGAACAGGTTTACCCACAGATCCACAGAATTCTGAGACAATAGCTGGGTGTTGTGTAACTTACTCAGCTATGACACTATCGCAAATGGCATCAGATTCCACAGGATTCATTCTACAAACCTGTCACTGCCCTACCCAACTCTAACTCCATCCCCAATCAGGTACCAGTAACAAGTCCAGGTTGTCAGGTAGCTTTTGACAAACTGATAATGGATTGGAGGTTCCCAAAAACCCCCTCTCTGGCTTTGACTAATTTGCTAGAATGACTCACAGACCCCAGAGAAATATTTTACTTTTTAGGTCACCAATTTATTATAAAATGCAGGAACAATATCATTATAAAATGCAAGAACAGCTGGATGGAAAGATGTATAGGGAAAAGACAAGCCACTCTCCTCAAATCTCCCCTTCTTCACCAACTTGGAAACTTTTCAAACCCTTAACTTTTGGGATTTTATGGCAGTTCCAGCACATAACCATGATTGATTAAATCACTGGTCATTGGTGATTCAGCCTCTGGGCGTCTAGGTATTAGACTGTTAGTTGCTTCTCCTGGCAACCGGATCCTATCCTTAAGTACGTTCCTATTAATGTAACAAATGACATCTTTGTGTCTCTCAAGAAATTCCAAAGGTTTTAGGAGCTCTGAGCCAGAAAATGGTATTAACACCAAATATATTTCTTACTGTAAATCACAATGTATTTAGGACTTTTATTATGTGTTTTTAAAAAATTAACTCTTTTAACATTATGAAATAGCTTTCTATTCCTGGTAGTATTCATCTTCTGCTTTCTACACTGTCCAGTATTACTAGCCACTATGTCTTTTTTTTTCTATTAGCATTTATATGGTATATCTTTGTTTTTGTTTTTAGTTTAAGCCTATTTAAATAGGCCTGTTGTAGATAGTAATATAAAGTTGTATCTTACCAGAGTTTTTAGATTATTTACACTGAAAATAATTTTCAAAATGGTAGTTTTAAACTTACCATCTTGCTATATTTATTCTATATACTTCTCTCATTTGACTTTTGTTCTTTTCTTTCTATTTATATACCTTCCTTTGGACTGACTACTCTTTATGATACAGGTCATTTATTTTTTATTGGAAAGTGGTTTCTCTAGAGTTTAGAATGCACATCTCTAACAGCATGCTCTGCTTTTGAATAATGCTATATTATTTTCCTGATAGTGTAAGATTTTGACAATATGCATACATTTTTCTTGCTTACCTTTTGTGGTGGTGTTGTTATACATTTTACTTCTGCACATATATATCCCATAATACATTATTAATATGTTTGTGTTGAAATAGTCAACTATATACATTTAAAAATAATGCTTTTAATGTTTGCTTACATATTAGCTATTTCTTGTAGTCTTTGTTCTATAGCTAGATCCCAATTTCCATCTAGGATCCTGAAAAATTTTCTTTTGATATATCTTATGCTTGTGTTTTTGGAGCCAAAATATTTATTTATTTAGATTATTTGGGAAAAGTGTTTGCCTTTATATTTCTATTATATTTTTGTTGGGTATAAATAAAATAGTTATAAATGGGTATAAATGAAATAGCCTTTTGAATATGTGGATTCTAAGTTTAGGAGTGATCTGAGACATTCTGTATGATAGGACTAGGTAGACTGATCATTGGGTCTTAGGCTGACTAGCAGGGAGTGATACAGGTATAAGATGGAAGTCATCATTTATAAAGAATTGATATCACTGCAAAGGTCAGTGGACTGGAGAAACAAGAACCTGGTGTAAAGTCTTTCCAAAAACTACCACATGCCCCATAGCCCTTGCTTATAAATAGTTACAGCTTTAATCGTTAAAAAAAAAAAAAAGTGACAGTGCAAAATACCATTATATTCTTTTGAGATCATCGTAAGAAATACTTAAAGTAGAGTGGAATAAATTGAGGGAATGTGTAAAACAGTAAAAAGATAGGAATCATGGTAAAATTCTCAAGATCATTTAAGTGAGGTAAGGTTAGCTATACTAATATTTCCTATTTCTTCTGCCTTAACCTTAATCTATATTTGATATTTAAAGTAACCTAAAATTTAACTACTTCTAGAAAATTAAGTGCTATAATTTGTAAGGAAAAGACTAATTATTGGGAACATAATAAGGATTAAACACATTAATTTACTGATGAAGTTTACATAGAATAAGAGCTACTTTTAGGAGTTTAAAAGCCAGTTAGGCAGACTGAAATGTTTTTGCAGTCTGTGTTCAGTTAACTTTGTAGGATATATAAATATATTCAAATATTCAGTGCGATCCTATTGTGCACTTATGCTAGACATGACCATTATTAGTTGAAAAGGGGACAAAGATACACTGATTTAAAGACTTAATTTACATTACTTTGTATTCTGTAGCTTGTTTTTAAAGATATTTGTGATTTTTGCCTTATAACATCTGTTATATTTGGATTTTTTACTGTTTTATATTGAGAACTATTCCTGGTTCTATTACTAATTGAATGATGTGGTCTTCCAACCAGGTATATAACTATTCTAGATCCAGTCCTCAAGAATATAGGATTGGACCAGTTCTGTAGTTTTCCTGGAGTACTTATTTTTCTTAAATTTCAGATGGAATCCTGGTAGACAGACAGTTGCAATTTTAGAGAGTAGGGATTTAAATTATACTAGAATCTACCTGTGAAGTAAGACGCCTCATGAAATGAAAAATTTGGAGTTTAAATTGTTGGCTGCTTTACATTAACTCACCATCCTGTTAATGTTTTTATTTCTGCTGCACAATATACAGGAAATTCTGCTTCAGTGCAGGTACAAATGATAATAAAAAGTTTTCCCCCTGTATAAGAGCATTTGTAGTGTCAGAAATTTCTTCAGTTAGATAGGAAATGTGGTAGAACAAGCTTGATTCTGAACTCTATCCCAAAATGAGTCCACCCAGTAAGTTATAGTATTGACTGTCTCCAGTGTGGTTAAATTGATTATATAACATCTTCAGAGTATTAAAAATATTTAAAATAAATTTTAATTAAATGTTTGTATATGCCTTAAGTGGCAGAGTCAACATTTAGACCTCTTTGATTCAAGATGTCTATCATATAGTATACTTTTTCGTATAAAGAGATATAACTTACATCCACAAATTGATAAAGGATTAATCACAAAGATCTACAAAGAACTCACACAACTCAACAAAACCAAAATAACCAATCCAGTCAAAAAATGGGCAGAAGACTAAACAGACTCTTCTCCAAAGAGGAAATGCAAATAGTCTACAAGTATGTGTAAAAATATTCAACATCACTTTCCATCAGGGAAATGGAAATCAAAAACCACCATGAGATACCACTTGACACCAGTTAGAATGGCACGTTAAAAAACAGGCAACAGCACAAAATGATGTAAAAATAAACTATTATAGGCCCTCCCTGGTGGTGCAGTGGGTTAAAGCACTGCACTAAGAAGCTTAAGCCTAAGCCACTTCCGCTGAGTTTGACTCCCCCCTGCCCGGGAGGAATCCACATGGTAAGTGGTAAGGCAGACCTCTCCTGAC